>NC_134358.1:373818487-374418487 GCF_048569485.1 Anomaloglossus baeobatrachus | reverse complement strand
GTGCATCATCAACCTCTGGAGGAAGGCAACAAGGATTTCTGGTTAGCAGGTGTGCCTACCTGGAGAGTGGGGTGTGGTGGTGTTGTGACCTGTGTCCCCTGGCTTGCCCAGGGCGACACATTCCCCCTTAGCAAAATGCAGACCGTCCGCGGGCTGCCGTCCTACACCGGTTTTATTTTTCTGTAAAAAGGGGATAACAAGGGTTAAGCAACATAAATACATTTTTAATCAAAAACTCTTCCCAAGACGGGAGGCACATTTACTTAAACGTTGCAACGGTATACGGTCACGGTTTCCGCTCTCTCCCACCCAAGCAACCTGGCCCTGATGCTGCCCTTAAAACCCAGGCAGCACCCCTTGACCCACAGTCCAGCACAAGTCACCCGAGCGGGATCTGTCCTTGCCCTCCAGAGGGTAGCCACCGGTTCCTTTGGTGGCTGGGCCCTAGCCTACTCCGCTCAGGGCCCTCCCTCCAACCTGCCTCTCCGGAGACGGTACTGCGGAAACGGTAACGGTAACCAACATATTTACAAGCCACTTAACGTTTGTGGTGCCGTGCAAGTTCACGGGCTTGTCCATGGATAGTTCCCATGCATTTTAAACGGTCCCCACGGGGACAACGGTGCCGGCTCCTGCCGGTTCAATCACAAAAGCAAATCAGGTAACTGTTCAGTAATTTTCATTTTTCTTATCATTTGCAACTTTCAAAACTTTTCAACAACTTAACTCAGTGGTGGTCCCAACGGGGACGGTGCAACGGGCATCCGCTGCCCTACTCCGGTCCTTCTGCTGCTTCATCCGAGGGAGGGGGTGCAGAGCTCACCCTGCTCTCATTGCTGCCCCTGAGATTCACATCCAGGGCAAACCACACCCTCTCTCCGCAGTGTCGGGTATACCGCACCATGTCCCCCGGCATGAGATTACGGCCAGGATGCTCCTCGGGCAGGTGGGTATTCACATCCCGCCGGGCGACGAACACTTCGGCCTCCAGGCCCGGCTCATATATGAATCCATAGCCCCGGCGGACATCAAACCGCCTCACCTGCCCTTCATACAACGGGCCCCGGACACGAAAGGTCGCTTGCCGCAGGTTTTCCTTCTCCCGAATGGCTCGGGCCACCAGCTCGGCTTTTCTCCTCTCCCTCTCCGCGATCTCCAGGCCCAGCTTTGTCGGCTCCCTGTCCCAATATGGCGCTGCTGCCAGCGCCGGCGCACGGGTCGGGCCCTGCGGGACATCCAGAACGTTACCCACTGTCAGGAAGGTGGGCAGCGTATCCCGCGGTGTCATGGCCTTGGGCGCTGCCTTGCAGCAACAACCCGGCGCCACCTCAGCCGAGGTGTGGGGGATGGGCACAGGGGCTTTCCTTAGCTGGGCCTTCGGCTCGGAGCGGGCCATCAGCTCCGGCTCGGGAAACTGCTCGGGAACTGTCTCTGGCACAGTCTTCGGGGCCTTCCATGGCAACACCTCCGGTTTGCTACGGGCTCCGGCTACAGGTCGGTCCGCTGGGGCGGACGGGCTGGGTATCGCTACCGGTGGCGGTGGTAGCGGGCCTAGTGGCGGGGTCACAGTCTCCGAGACGGGTGGCGAGGGAGGCAACGGGGGAGAGGGCTTGGACCGGGTCCCTCAGCCGCAGCGACCGGTCCCTCCGGGACATAGGGGCGTGGGTCACTCACCCTCCCTTCCTCCGCTTCCTCCTCGCGTCTCCGCACGGTGGCTATAACGTCCGCCATGTCGGTCTCCCACTCCTCCAAGAGGAGCTGCATTTTGACCTGCAGCCTTAGATGGAGCTGTGCGGTCCGGATTTCCACCCACGCTGCGGTTCCCGGTGCGGGGGCCACGGTGTTTCAGGATGGCATCCACATGGTGTCTTTCTCTCTTTCTTCCAGGAACGGTATGTTCGCAGGGTCCTGGCGTCCCTGCTTTTATAGCTGCAGCTACATGCGTCCAGCCGCCATCGCGTCCCCCTTAGCTCTTTCCGGCCCCTCCTCTCTCGGGGCGGGGTTTTGGCCTTCGCGCCTCTACTGCTCGAGAAGACGCTCGAGCGGGAACTTTTCGCGCCAAAGATGGCGGCTTCTGAAATTTTTCTGCCGGATACCTCCGGCTGTAACAAGGCGCACCTCTACCAGACGGCAGAGCGGTAAGATCCTGTTCGTGACGCCAAGTTGTCGCGGGCGGGGAGGAGGGTGTCAGCACACCGCGCTCACCCCTTCTGCTCGGGTCCGGCAGCTGCTCCTGGTGGCTCGAGCTGTGGGCCGGATCCCGGGGTGTCTCGAGCGACACTCCTCGCCCGTGAGTGAAAGGGGGGTGTTTGTTGGGTGTGGGGATTGTTATAGTTCGTGACGCCACCCATGGTTGTGGTGATTGCACCACCGCTGCTCAGTGTGGGGGTCCCGGGGATGGTGATGCGGAGCAGCCTGGTGTTGTGTTGCCCCTCCGTGGGTAGGGGTTGGTGATCCCGGGGCCCGGTGATGAGATGTGAAGTGTAGGGCCTGGAGGGCGCAGGGACGCGGGGGCAGCGCTGTGCCTTGCGGCACTATGGTACTCACTCAGCCTGACACACGGACACAGTCTGTACGGTAAACCAACGGCTGGTAGGACGGTCCCACAGACGGCTGCACCTGCACTCCCGGTAGGTGACGGTGATGTCTCTCTTCCTTGCACCTGTGTTGACTGATGGTAGCGGTGGATTCCCTCCGGTTACCCGCTCCCCGACTGCAATCTGGGCCGGAGGAGCTCTACACTTTGCCCGCAGGCGCTGGCCCTGGGGAAACTGGTGCCCCGGCGGTGGCGGTGTCTCCCCGGTAATGGTCGGGCTGTTGCCGTCAATCGGGACTTGGTTGCTGGGGGATCTGCGTCCCCGTCACTGACGGATTTGGCAAATTTGGCGACTCCTAGCCTTGCCGGGGTCCGAGAGGCCCCTGCCCTGGTGCTGACTGTCCTTCGGAACACTGCTCCAGACCACCGGGCACACAGCCAACGGGGTCCTTCCAGGAACTTCCAAACGGTCCCCCTCCAAACAGTCACCGCCGTCGCTGACCTTGCTGTTCTGGCCCTACACAAAGCTGGGCTCTCAGGCTTTCTTTCCTTCTGTCACTTTACTTGCTTTTTCCTCCTTTTCTACTTTCTTTCCTTAACTCCTCCACTTCCTCCTCCTGGACTCCTCTCTCAAGCTCTCCCTGAGCTCTTCTCTGTTGTTTACTCTTGCCCTGCCTGGGCTAATCTGCCTGGTTACTTCCTGCCTCCAGTGTTGTGAGCTCCTTGGTGGGCGGAGCCAACCGCCTGGCCCACCCCCTGGTGTGCATCATCAACCTCTGGAGGAAGGCAACAAGGATTTCTGGTTAGCAGGTGTGCCTACCTGGAGTGTGGGGTGTGGTGGTGTTGTGACCTGTGTCCCCTGGCTTGCCCAGGGCGACACACTGCAAATATCTTTGCACTAGTGGGACTATACAGAAGTCCAATAGCCACGTTTAGGATGCCACTAGGTTCAATCAGTGTTTGCTAGTATAATGGCTTAGTAACAATAAGTTTGAGTGTGCAATGCAGGTAGAGGTGCTGCAAATATCTTTGCACTAGTGGGACTATACAGAAGTCCAATAGCCACGTTTAGGATGCCACTAGGTTCACTCAGTGTTTGCTAGTATAATGGCTTAGTTACAATGAGTTTGAGTGTGCAATGCAGGCAGAGGTGCTGCAAATATCTTTGCACTAGTGGGACTATACAGAAGTCCAATAGCCACGTTTAGGATGCGATTAGGTTCACTCAGTGTTTGCTAGTATAATGGCTTAGCTACAATGAGTTTGAGTGTGCAATGCAGGCAGACGTGCTGCAAATATATTTGTACTACTGGGGCAATACAGCAGTCCAACAGCCACGTTAAGGATGCCACTAAGTTCACTCAGTGTTTGCTAGTATAATGGCTTAGTAACAATGAGTTGGAGTGTGCAATGCAGGCAGAGGTGCTGCAAATATCTTTGCACTTGTGGGACTATACAGAAGTCCAATAGCCACGTTTAGGATGCCACTAGGTTCAATCAGTGTTTGCTAGTATAATGGCTTAGTAACAATGATTTTGAGTGTGCAATGCAGGCAGAGGTGCTGCAAATATCTTTGCACTAGTGGGACTATACAGAAGTCCAATAGCCACGTTTACGATACCACTAGGTTCAATCAGTGTTTGCTAGTATAATGGCTTAGCTACAATGAGTTTGAGTGTGCAATGCAGGCAGACGTGCTGCAAATATCTTTGCACTACTGGGGCAATACAGCAGTCCAACAGCCACGTTAAGGATGCCACTAAGTTCACTCAGTGTTTGCTAGTATAATGGCTTAGTAACAATGATTTTGAGTGTGCAATGCAGGCAGAGGTGCTGCAAATATCTTTGCACTAGTGGGACTATACCGAAGTCCAATAGCCACGTTTAGGATGCCACTAGGTTCACTCAGTGTTTGCTAGTATAATGGCTTAGCTACAATGAGTTTGAGTGTGCAATGCAGGCAGACGTGCTGCAAATATCTTTGCACTACTGGGGCAATACAGCAGTCCAACAGCCACGTTAAGGATGCCACTAAGTTCACTCAGTGTTTGCTAGTATAATGGCTTAGTAACAATGAGTTTGAGTGTGCAAAGGGCAGGAGGGTACAGTGCCAGGGTTGTGGGTCTCTGGGTAGAGGAATGGAAGCCTGCCTTTCTATCCCTCTTAATGGGGAAATGCAGCGAGGAAATCCCTGACCTTAGCTACACAGACGCTGTCATGTTGTGTAGCTGTTAAACTCTGTTTTCAGAACCTGTCACCTATGGCTCTGACCCTGCCGGTATGAGCCCTTAAAAGGACTGGTAGAAAGTGCTATCCCTATGCTGTACAGCGCTGTGTATGGAGCGTATACAGCAGTATCGGCGATAGAAGCTGCGCCAGTGATGTCTGACACCAAGGACGCAGAAGGCAGATAATGGCGTGCTGGAGGAAAATGTCCGGTTTTATAATGCAGGGACATGTGACATGGACATCCTATCACACATGCCGTTGCTTCTCTGGCTAAAAGTCCACTTAGCTGTTTGTGTGTCTGGGATTGGCTGACATGCTGGCCCTCCCCACTACACACGCGCGCTTAGGGAAGGAAGACAAGAAAAAAAAAAAAAAAAATGGCCATTATCCAAACAGCAGTGATCTGAATGCGCTGTTCCCGCACACTATACACTGAAATGTCATAATAGTGTGAGTCACAGAGTGACTTACACTATTCCAGCTGAAAGCCAGCTAGGAATTAGCTGTTTTTTTTGCTGCTAGAACCGTTCTCGAACGTATCTAGAACTATTGAGCTTTTGCAAAAAGCTCGAGTTCTAGTTCGATCTAGAACAGCCCCCAAAATCACTCGAGCCTCGAACTGGAGAACCTCGAACCGCGCTTAACTCTAGTGATCAGATCACTGAAAGTTAGTGCCCCATAAAGGACCAAAGTAAAAAAAGTTTTAAAAATTGATATTTAAAAAAAAAAACACCAGAAAACAAAAAAACAAAAAAAATTCCAATAAATATGTAAGTTTATGTAAAAAAACAAACAAAAAAACTACACATTTGCTATTGCCATGTCCGTAACAACCCGATCTTTAAAACTATCCCACTAGTTAAACCCCTCAGCGAACATGGTACATTTTTTCCTTCCACATTACTTTAGTTCCTATCAACCACAAAGAGTTAAAAGGGAACCTGTCAGCAGATTTGGGGCCTATAAGCTACGGCCACCACCAGTGGGCTCTTATATATAGCACTAGCTGTACTACCCGGCTTCGCCCGGGTTAATAACTGTTGTTAACAAAATAGAATGTATTAACAAAAATGTATTCTGCACACAAAAATCAAAGAACAAATAGATAGAAATGTAATTATTAAAAGGCAAAAACTAAGCTAATAGAAGCATTTCACAACATATATTTCAACACCACAGATATTCCACAAAGATTTAACTAATTTGGCCAAGTAATGTGCTTAGTCTGTCTCTTTCCTCGTCTGTCTCTTTCCCCGTCTGCCTGTCTGTCTGTCTCTTTTTTTGTCTGCCTCTATCTCTCTGTTTCTTTCCCGATCTGTATCTTTCTAGGTCTATCTCTTACCCAGGTCTGTCTCTTTCCCCGTCTGTCTCCCCGTCTCTTTGTCTGTCTTTCTCTTTCCCTGTCTGCCTGTCTCTTTCCTTGTCTGTCTCTATTTCTCTGTCTCTTTCCAGGTCAGTCTCTTTCCAGGTCAGTCTCTATTCAGGTCAGTCTCTATCCAGGTCAGTCTCTTTCCAGTTCAGTCTCTATCTAGGCCAGTCTCTTTCCAGGTCAGTCTCTTTCACCATTTGTCTATGTCTGTTTCTTTCACCATTTGTCTCTGTCTGTCTCTTTCACCGTTTGTCTCTGTCTGTCTCTTTCCCTGTCTGTCTCTTTCCCTGTCTCTCTCTCTCTGTCTCTCTCTGTCTCTCTCTGTCTGTCTCTCTCTGTCTGTCTCTCTCTCTCTGTCTCTCTCTGTCTATCTGTCTCTCTATATCCGTCTCCCCACCGACATCTTATTACCTCACATATCAGCTTCTTATACTATGAATGTCTTTTGTTCCTATAGCAACCAATCACAGCTCCTACTAATAAACTATAGTTTCAGGCTCCATTTACTTTAATGGAGCCATGTTTTTTGGAGAGTAACTGTAAAGCGCGGGGTTACATTTTCCTGTCAAAACATAGTCTACGACGTTCCCTGGGTCACATGAGGTATCTGTGCACAATTTCGTGATTGTAAATGCGATATTGCGGATACACTTTTCGTTTCACTTTTTCCCCATTATGTAGATAGGGGCAAAATTAATTGGTAAGTTGGAACGCGCGGGGTTAAAATTTCGCCTCACAACATAGCCTATGACGCTCTCGGGGTCCAGAAGTGTGAGTGTGCAAAATTTTGTGGCTGTAGCTGCGACGGTGCAGATGCCAATCCCAGACACACACACACACACACACACACATACATACACATACATACACACATTCAGCTTTATATATTAGATGTTAGAATGCTGTATATAAGAGCCCAGGCCGCTGTGTAGAACATAAAAATCACTTTATAACACTTACCTAAATGGTCGCTGCGGTGGAGTTGGGTCATATGGGCATCTCCGTTCTCTGGTGCCTCCTCTTTCGACCATTTTCGTCCTCCTTCTGAAGCCGGGGTGCATGATACATCCTACGTCATGCACACTCGCCGGTCTCGCGCAGGCGAACAATACTTTTATCTGCCTTGCTCAGGGCAGATCAAAGTGCGCCTGCGCAGGACCTCAGTGCGGCGAGTGTGGATGACGTAGGACGCGCCATGCGCCCGTGCTTCAAAAGGAAGACAAAGATGGTCGAAAGAGGAAGCGCCGGCACCGGAGAAGCCCATATGACCCAAATCCACCGCAACGACCATTTAGGTAAGTGTAATAAAGTGATTTCTAAGTTCTACTCAGCGGCCTGGGCTCTTATATGCAGCATGTTAGAATGCTGTATATAAGAGCTCACTGGTGGTGGCCGCAGCTTATAGGCCCCAAATCTGGTGACAGGTTCCCTTCAATAAACTTCTTAGATGTGGTTTTGAGCAGTTTGAGGGGTGCAATTTTTAGAAACATGTCACCATTTGATATTTTCTGTTACTTAGGCCTCTCAAAGTCACTTCAAATGTGATGTGGTCCCTAAAAAAAAATGGTTTTCCAAATTTTGTTGGAAAAGTGAGAAATTCCTGATAAACTTTTAACCCTTCTAATTTCCTAACAAAAAAAAAAGTTTCAAAAATTGTGCTGATGTAAAGTAGACATATGGAAAATGCTGTTTATTAACTATTTTATGTGACAATTCTAGTTTTAGGGCATACAAATTCAAATTTTTAAACTTGCAACATTTTGGCAAATTTTTTTCACAAATAAACATAAAAAATATTGTCCTAAATTTACCACTAACATAAAGTACAATAAATATGTCAAAGCAAAATCTGAGAAACAGTGGGATCCGTTGAAGCGTTATAACCTCATAAAGTGACACTGGTCAGAATTGAAAAAAATAGCTTGGTCATGAAGGTGAAAACAGGCTGCGGGGTTAAGTATTAAACTATATTCATGACCAGTTGTGCAAAAGCTTGTACCAAATTACTGCAGCAGAGTTATTTCTGGACCCACATCATCTTGCTGTCTCCTGAAGTTGCTCTATTCCTTCCATTCTAATGTTTATCTCCGTAAGGTGTCCGCTGCCAAGGACTTCTCACCTTGAAGTTCTAGAAACAAGTCAATACCCGTCTTTTCTAGCATTTGGTACAAATTAAGAGAAAGTTTCCCTTTTTCTCCTGTACAATATGTCCTCAGTACCGAATGCTGTAAAAGGCCAGTTCAGGTTCCCACCCTTAATATTATTCACTGCTCCAACTACACGAATATTGTCTGTCCATGCAAAAAAGGCCCAAAACTATTTCCAATTTCTCTTTCCAAAGCTCGATTTGACACAATTTGGAATAATTCTACCAACATCAATTTCTCCTGTCACCCCTTGTTCTTCCAATCATTGGGCCCAACTCCATCTCCCTTCAAAAAAAGGTATCGAAACCCACTGAACTCGAGGCATGCATTGATAAATTAGAGCACTAATCCGCACCCAAACATTGTAAAAATCTGTTAATTATCCTCATTTTTTATTTATTTTTTTTTAAAAATGTATAACACTGATTTGTTGAAAAAATTTCTTCACCCCTAACTCAGCTTAACTTCAGTTGCCCGCAGAAAATTTTCAATGGACTGTGTGCAAAGTTTAGGCAACCTAACAAAAAGTACATATTTTGTCACCATCACAACCCTTTTTTAACCCTTTAGTGACGGAGCTAATTTTCACCTTAATGACCAGACCAAATTTTGCAATTCTGACCAGTGTCACTTCATGAGGTTATAACTCTGGAACGCTTCAACGGATCCCGGTGATTCTGAGATTGTTTTTTCGTCACATATTGGACTTCATGTTAGTACCAAATTTAGGACAATATTTTTTGCGTTTATTTATGAAAAAAAATGAATATTGGCAAAAATTTTGAAAATTTAGCAATTTTCAACTTTTGAATTTTTATATCGTTAAACCAGAGATTTCTGTGACACAAGATAGTTAATAAATAACATTTCCCACATGTCTACTTTACATCAGCACAATTTTGGAAACAAAATTTTTTTTTGTTAGGAAGTTAGAGCGGTTCAAAGTTTATCAGCGATTTCTCATTTTTACATCAAAATTTACAAAACCATTTTTTTAGGGACCACATCACATTTGAAGTGACTTCAATAGGCCTAGATGACAGAAAATACCCAAAAGTGACACCATTCTAAAAACTGCACCCCCCAAAGTACTCAAAACCACATTCAAGAAGTTTATTAACCCTTCAGGTGCTTCACATGAACAAAAGCAATGTGGAATGAAAAAAAGCAAAAATTAAATTTTACCTAAAAATGTTGCTCTAACCCAAATTTATTCACTTTTAGAAGAAATAGCACAACAAAATGGACCCCAAAACTTGTTCCCCACTTTCTTATGAGTGCGCCGATACCCCACATGTGGTCAGAAACCTCTGTTTGGACAAATGGGAGGGCTCGGAACAGAAGGAGCAATATTTGAATTTTGGAAAGCAAATTTGGCTGAAATAGATTGCGGGCACCATGTTGCATTTACAGGTCCGCTAAGGTACCTAAACAGAAGAAACCCCTCACAAGTGACACCATTTTAGAAACTAGACCCCTCAAGGCTTCTATCTAGGGGTATAGTGAGCATTTTGGATCCACAGGTACTTCACAGATTTTGTTAACGTTACGTTGTCATATTGAAAATTTTAATAATTTTCTCAAAAATGTTGCTTTAGCATCAATTTTCTCACTTTTTCAAGAGGTAATTCCAAAAATTTGACCTCAAAGTTTATTAACCACTTTTTTATGAGCGCGGTGATACCTCACATGTGGTCTGAAACCTTTGTTTGGACAAATGGGAGGGCTTGGAACGAAAGGAGCAATATTTGAATTTTGGAAAGGAAATTTGGCTGAAAAAGATTGCGGGCACCATGTCACATTTGGAGGACCCCTAAGGTACCTAAACAGCAGAAACCCCGCACAAGTGACCCCATTTTGGAAACTAGGCCCCTCAAGGAATTTATCTAGATGTTTGGTGAATACCCTGAACCCCCAGGTGCTTCACAGAATTTTATAACGTTGAGCCATGAAAAAAAAAAAATAAAATTTTACCACAAAATTGTTATTTCAACCAGGTAGCTTTTTTTTTACAAGAGTAAAAGGAAAAAATTCAGCATAACATTTATTGTGCAATTTCTCCTGAGTTTGGCGATACCTTATATGTGGTGGAAATCAACTGTTTGGGCGCATGACAGGGCTCGGAAGGGAAGGAGTGCCATTTGACTGCAAAATTGTCTGGAATCAATAGCGGACGCCAGGTTGCATTTGGAGAGCCCCTGAGGTGCCTAAACAGTGGCGGTCCCCCACAAGTGACTCCATTCTGGAAACAAGACACCTCAAGGCTTTTATCTAGGTGTATAGTGAGCAGTTTGAATCCACGAATACTTCACAGAATTTGATAAGCTTAGGTTGCCATATTGAAAATTTTCATTTTTTTCACAAAAATGTTGTTCAGCATCAAATTTCTCACTTTTTCAAGAGGCAACAACAAAACATGGACCACACAGGTTGTTATCCATTGTCTTATGAGCACAGGGATACCCCACATGTGGCCAAAAACCTCTGTTTGGATAAATGGGAGGGCTTGGAATGGAAGGAGCACCATTTGAATTCTGGAAAAGTTGAAATAAATTGCGGGCACCATGTCACATTTGCAGGGCCCCTTGGGTACCTATACATTAGAAACCCCCCACAAGTGACCCCATTTTGGAAACTGGATTTTATTCAGGAGTATAGTAAGCATTTTGAATCCACAGGTACTTCACAAAAATGTTGCTGTAGCAACAAATGTCTCACTTTTAGGCTATGTGGCCATGATCCAGCGACACGGCGTCCAGTACACAGTGTCAGCCTCCTGCAGAGATGTGAGTGTTGTCCACGGGAGAACGCAGCTGGCCATGCCCACGATTTGGGTTCAGGCCGCTGTGGAGCTCTATGCTACCTGCAGAGAACACTCATCTCCGCAGCATAAATTGACATGCTGAGGCTCGGGAAGCTGCACCACAGGTCGGTTTATGCTGCGGAGAAAAGAAGCACATTGGGCAAGCAAATTGGGCATGGGATTTCTAAAAATCCTTCCACTGTGCTTCTACTGCACAATGCAGCGCTATGGACACAGGGACACACTATTGACACACTCTGCGCCCAAAACGCTGCAAATCCCGATTATGGGCGCACAGCCTAAAATGCTACAATGGATGAATGGATACATGTCAAACATATATAACGTCCCACCCCCCTGCATATTCTAAGCTGGCGCCCTTTAGTGCCTTTCATGTGGCACTAAAGGGTGCCTAGCCTTGTATTTAGCCCCCCAAAAAAATAATAATTAAAATAAACGACGTGGGGTCCCCCCTATTTTTGATAGCCAGCTAGGGTAAAGCAGACAGCTGTAGCCTGCAAACCACAGCTGACAGCTTCACCTTGTCTGGTGATCAATTTGGAGGGCTCCCCAGGCGTTTTTTAAAAAAAAAAAAAACCGTGGGGTCCCCCCCAAATTAGATCACCAGCCAAGGTGAAGCGGACAGCTGGGGTCTGGTATTCTCAGGGTGGGAAGAGCCATGGTTATTGGACTCTTCCCAGCCTAAAAATAGCAGGCCGCAGCCGCCCCAGAAGTGGCGCATCCATTAGATGCGCCAATCCTGGCGCTTCGCCCCAGCTCATCCCGCGCCCTGGTGCGGTGGCAGACGGGGTAATATATGGGGTTGATACCAGCTGTAATGTCACCTGGCATCAAGCCCTGGGGTTAGTGATGTCACGGCATCTGAACAGATACCCGACATCACTAACCCAGTAAGTAATAGAAAAAAATAAAGACAAAAAAAAAATTTATTTGAAAAAACACTCCCCGAAACATTCCTCTTTCCCCAATTTATTGAAAATAAAGAAATTCCGGTCGCTGTAATCCATTTTGGAGGTCCCTCGGCGACTCTGGATCTTCTAGAATATGGAGGGCACGTTCAGGGAACGTATCCCCCATTTTCTGGAAGAGCAAGCTCTCCATGAGCAGTGTGGGTGCAGTAATCTGAGAATTACTGCACTCACACTGCCCCGGTCCAACTTAGGGCAGAGTGACCTGCAGTAACCTCATTCCAGAATATGAGGGGCACGCTCACAGAACGTACCCCCCATTTTCTGGAACAGCAGTCTCTCCATGCGAGGACCACACTCCTCACATGGAGAGACTGCTGATTACTGCACTCACTCTCCCCCGGTCCACAGTGGAGAGCCTGTGCAGCAGCGACGTCAGCGTCCCAGGGATCCAGCTGACAGCCGCTGTCTGCGCATGCGCCGCCAGCATTCAAGAAGGAGGGGGCGTGATCGCGGGACGGATCACCAGACAGGTAACGTATGACCGGGGGCTGGGGCTGGGGGGGTGACAGGGGGTGACCTAGCGGGACCTGGGGACTTGGGGGCACCTTTCTGTCGCATGTGACGTGTCACATGCGGCAGAAAGAGCAGAATGAATGCGGCCGCGCGGCGCCGCCATTTTCCACGCTCCGGAGGGGGGAGGGGGGAGGCGGCTCTGGAGACCGGAGGGGGCTCCGGGGACCAGAGATCTCCGGTGGACCGGAGGAGGGGTCAGGGGGAGGACATTTCCCTCCGATCTGAAATGTTTGATCATTTCAGATCGGAGGGAAATGACTGCAGAGCCGGCGGCAGCTGCAGTTTTCTGTGCGCTTCGGCGCCATTTTGGATGTCCGGTGGGGGTAGGGGTGGGGGTGGGGGGACTCTCCGGTACCGGGGGCTTTGGGAGCACTAGGGGTTTAGATTTCTTTCTCATCTGACATGTTTGATCATGTCAGATGAAAAAGAAATCAGTTTTACCGGCCATTTCTTTTTTTTTCATGTGTTCGTCGGTATACGGTGTATACCAGCGATCACATGGTCGGGGTCCAAAAAAAACACCCCGATTCATAATCTGGGGGGTCTCAGCTACCCCCGGTAGCTGAAACCCCCGAGATTTTCGGTCGCTGGGGGGCGCTACAGGGCTTTTTTGGGCCGCCGCTTTAAAGCGGCGGAACAGAATAAGTACCCTGTTTTGCCGCCGCTTTAAGTCGTACGGCAGTCGTTATGAGGTTAAAGGAGCATCACTTTGACTAGACATATGTTGAGCCCACTTTTTTTTCCTTCCCCTTTTACGTGATTCAATAATTTCTCCTCCAAAATTTTTGGCAGCTGCTGATTGCCAGAACTTGTAGAAAACCACCTTTCTTTCCAGATTTCCCTCTATAGCTTTCAGACACTGCAGCATTAACATGTTAAATATATTTCCCTACTTACTGCATCCCTATTCATCTGATCATACATCCCCATCTAAAGAATCACTATCAGACTTACTCGGCTGCTGTGGTGCTTCTTGGATTGTTTTCTGTGACTTGTGTCGCTGCTTACAGTGTTTGAATTCTGTCTTCAACCAACTCCTCCTGCTCAGTGTCCACATCTTGTTGCACTCTATCATGTTGACCCCTTCAACAAGAGGCACTATGCGAGAGTATGGGTTCACATGTGGTTTTCCATAATTTTGTCACCATACTACAACTAAGCTTAGAAACCTGTACATTTTTTCCAGCTACATTAAATATTGGTCCTCATCCTTCATACTAGGGTCCCTAGTGACTTGCCCCTCTTGGTGTCCTCTAGAAAATCCTGGTGGCTATGTACCTGGCTACTTATCTAGTGGCCAAATTTGGAGAGTCGTAACTGAAAGAATCCTGGTTTGCAAAACTGTTGGGGTGCCAATTTATCCACAGACCACTTTGTGTCCTAAAAAGGTTTGTGACATAATTAACACCAGAGTGATTCCCAGTATAATTCCTTCATGGTGTCCACTGAAGCAATGCAGCAATAGTGTGCCACTTGACCTTATTTCCAATGAATGCTACATGCATTTCCAGCGCTATCATAAGTGAGTGATCTTAATTAATATGGACACATGATGCTACCATTGCTTGAGAGGATCTGACTGCTAAACTTCATGCTTCTACCCTCCTACAACCCAGCTAAGGAACCTGCTACTGTACCGCCCCACGGGCTCGGCTGCGGCCGCCGAGCCGCTCGGATCCGTGCTTGTGTACTGCGGGTGGTGGCTCGAGCCTCTTACGGACCCGGGGGTCACGTCACTCTGCAAGGGGGTTGGCGCTACGCGCGGGGGATGCGGGTGTTCGGTTTGGGAATGATTGTTCGTGACGCCACCCACGGGCTGTGGTGATTGTGGACACCACTGCTGTGGTGAAGGTACAGGGACTCCCGGGAGCAGTGTAGTGGCACAGCTAGATGTTGACCCCTCCGTGGGTAGGGGATGTTGGTCCCGGTTGGCGAGGGCCGGTGTGCAGGGTGTAGGGGTGTGTGACGTTCTGGACTAGCCAGGTAGTCACATACATACCAACATACACCCCCCACCCTAGACAGTTACAACAATCAACCAAAAACCCTTGTTGCCTCCCTCCAGGGTCTGATGTCCACACCAGGTGGGGCGGAGCCAGGCGGTTGGCCCGTTGGCCCCACCCACCGAGGAGTTCACAGGCCCGGAGGCGGGAAAAGTGACAGATCAGTTTTGGAGGTGAGAGTGAGAGGAGTAAACACTTCAGGTGTCTGGGTAGGAGCCCAGGCACTGACAGCAAGGTTGGCAGATGGTGGTGGCCATCTGCAGGAGTTGGTGGAACTCTGCAGAGCCGTAAGGGCCGGGGTCGGGCGTTGGCCCGCCGGTAACGAACCGGGGAGCGGAGTGAAGCTAAGCACACAGGCAGGGCCATTGGACCCCGACCAGGCTTGGAGCTGCCGTCAATAGTCAAATCCAAGTGTGACAGGAACCCCAGGGGTTTCCCAACAACCAAGTCCCGACAGAAGGCAACAGTCCACACCGTGAGGATATACAGCCACCTCCACAGGCTAGAGATCCAAGGGCCTGCAGTGCCTGCGGGCAAAATGGGCTCCTACGGCACCTATACGCCGGGGAGCGGACTACCGGTGGAGGGAATGACAGCCACCATCAGCCGTCCGGAGAGAGCACAACAACAACATTGCAGCCGGCTGCAGGACCCGTCCATCCGGCCGTTTTGGTTTACCAGCGACTCTGTCAGTGATTGTCTGAGTGAGTACACCAGTGCCGTCCGGCACCGCGCCGCGCAGTTTCTGCACCCCAGCCATCCAGCCTCCCCGTTACACCACCGGGCCCTGGGATCACCAACCCCCCTACCCACGGAGGGGACAACATCCTGGCCGCGCCCTACCATCTCTCCCGGGATCCCCTTCATCAGCAGCGGTGATGCCATCATCACCACGTCCCGTGGGTGGCGTCACGAACAATCTCCCCAAACTAACCATCCCCTTTTCCCTCACGGGTGAGGAGCGCTGCTCGAGTCCCCGGGTCGGGCCCACCGCTCGAGCCACTGAGCAGCAGCAGCAGAAGCCCCGGACCCAAGCGTGGCGAGGGCGTCCCCTCCGCCTGCGACAGTTGTGGTGCAGCGCGGTGCGGTGCCAGATGGCACTGGTGTACTCACTCTGACGCAAGACACTGGAGTCGCTGGTAAACCAAACGGAGTGATGAACGGGGCCCGCAGCTGGCTGCAGCTTTTCCAGTTAGGTTGGCAATGTCCGCCTTTCTCCTGCACCTGTGTGTGAATCTTGACTTCTGTGCCTAGGCACCGGTAGTCTGCTCCCCAGCGTATAAGTGTCGTAGGAGCCCGTTTGCCTGCAGACACTGGCCCTTTGGATCTCTTGCCTTTGGCGGTGGCACTTATCCGGAATGGTTGGGCTGTTGCCTTCAATCGGGACTTAGGTGGGAATGAACCCCTGAGGTCCAGACCGCAATCAGTTGATTTGACTATGGTGGTGGCTTATAGCCTAGTTCGGGGTCTGAGTACCCTGCCTGGTGCTCCAGTATCCAGTTGGCTCCCCGGTTCGGTTCCGGCGGGCCACTACCCTGCCCCAGTCCCTTACGGTTCAACCGGTTGTATTCCCGGTCTCCTGCAGGCGGCCACTACCGTCTGCCTCCTTGCCAGTGGTGACTGGGCTCCAACCCAGCCACCGGAGTAGTCTGTGGCAGGACTGAGCACAGGTCTGCTTCTGGACACAACCTCCCTCTTTCACTGTCAGAACTCCTCTCTCCACTCACTTGAACTTGACTACTTAGGTTCCCGCCTCCAGGCCTGTGAACTCCTCGGTGGGTGGAGCCAACCACCTGGCTCCGCTACCCTGGTGTGGACATCAAACCTGGAGAGTGGTGACAAGCTTTTCTGTGTTTGACTGGTGTTACCTAACTGGAAGGGGTGTGATGGTGTGTGTGTGACTACCTGGGATGACCTGGATAATCCAGGGTGTCACACTACTCTACCCCTGGCTGACTGTTCTTCCTGCCCTCTTGCAATCTCCTTGGGACTATTATCTTCTACTTTTATCTTTAATCAAAGGTTCCATGGATCTTTGCTAGTTCGTGTCTGTGAGGGTGTCACCTGCCTGTGCTGAAGACGTGCATGATTCTGCACACTGTTACTTTTATCCCACCTTTGATTATTCCTGGACACTGTTTCCTGGCATCTCCCAGTTCTGAGTGTGCGATCTTGAGTGCAGCTACTGGCAGGGCCAGATTAAGGTTGGTGGGGGCCCCTGGGCAGAAAATCTGGTGGGGGCCCCATAACGTTAACATTTTTAGCCATAACAGTAGAGCGCGAACTGTAGCATTTAGATATAAATCCACTGACCATGGATCTTATCCTGTTCTGCCACATTCAGATTTACACTTATACACAGAAAGTAAAGTTACTCACATTTTGTTTATTGATCCCAATGTTAAGACAGCCAAGGAATAGTAAAAATACAGAAAGGGAAAGTTCTCACTGGCAGCAATGGTTGCTAAAAATAACAATGTGCTATCTATTGTATTATCTCTGGAGTAGTACATAGCAGCTGATGTCTGTACACGGTATACCATACACTGTATCAGAGGGGGATCTAGGTTTTCCTGTCCATGGAGTAGGAGTTCAGTTTGGCACCCCCTCCTATACACGGCTTATGCGGTTTAAGTAGTTGTCATGTGACCAGCTCATACGCCATTTTCACACGTGCCGATGAGCTGCTCTTCCTAAGGGCTGCTTCTCACTTGTGAGTTTCTCGCAGTAGAGCAATGCAAGAAAAACTCGCATTGGAATCGGACACATGTTAGTGAATGATTCAGCATGCATTTGCGATTTTTTTTCTCAGTCCAAATCGGACTGAGAAAAAAATCGCAGCATGCTGCTTTTTTGCGAGTTTCTACTGCGAGTCTCTCCAATGCAAGTCTATGGGAGCGTGTAAATAATCGGATGTCATGGGACGGCACTCACACCATCCTAGTGACATCCGATTTTCTAAATACATTTCTCGCATGTTTCCTAAAACACTGGAAACGAGCGATGTGTCACAATGTCTGTCAATCACTATTCTGTGCCAGTCGGTCTCTCCCTCTCGGTCTTTGTTCTCTCTCTGTGGGTCCGTCACTATCTCTGTCCCTCTCTCACAGTCTGTCGGGCATTTTCCCCTCCTCTCTCATACTCACCGATCCCCGATCCCCAGCGCGGCGCTGCACGGCATTGACACTGTTGCGGCGGCTTTTACTATTTTGAAAAAGCCGGCCGCTCATTAAACAATCTCGTATTCCCTGCTTTACCCGCCCACAGGCGCCTATGATTGGTTGCAGTGAGACACGCCCCCACGCTGAGTGACAGGTGTCTCACTGCACCCAATCACAGCAGCCGGTGGGCGGGTCTATACTGTGCAGTGAAATAAATAATTAAATAATTTAAAAAAATGGCGTGCGGTCCCCCCCAATTTCAATACCAGCCAGAAAAAGCCATACGGCTGAAGGCTGGTATTCTCAGGATGGGGAGCTCCACATTATGGGGAGCCCCCCAGCCTAACAATATCAGTCAGCAGCTGCCTAGAATTGCCGCATACATTAGATGCGACAGTTCTGGGACTGTACCCGGCTCTTCCCGATTTGCCCTGGTGCGTTGGCAAATCGGGGTAATAAGGAGTTATTGGCAGCCCATAGCTGCCAATAACTCCTAGATTAATCATGTCAGGCGTCTATGAGATACCTTCCATGATTAATCTGTAAGTTACAGTAAATAAACACACACACCCGAAAAAATCCTTTATTAGAAATAAAAAACACTAACAAATTCCCTGGTTCAACAATTTAATAAGCCCCAAAAAGCCCTCCATATCCGGCGTAATCCAGGATGGTCCAGCGTCGCTTCCAGCTCTGCTGCATGAAGGTGGCAGGAGCTGCAGAAGACACCGCCGCTCCTGTTAGCTCCATGCAGCAACTGAGGTGAGTATTGTGACGACATGGACTCTCATGGGTTAAAGTTTCTTAACATTCAGCCAGACTATTGTTCTTATGTGTGCCAAGTCATGTTTGCTTAGCTATTGCTCTCCAAACTTTTCCAGTAATCATTGTATTGTAGTTGTGTATTAATAATGTAATTACCTTAGTAGCCATTGTCTAGTCGGTGACTTGCCGACTCCATGTAGATATACTAAGTCTTTCTATGCACATCATTTAAATGAACATTATCCATGCAGCTTGAAATTCATCCAATGGGAGAAGCAATCTTGTCCAACCAATTGATGAGGATGCAGTGTATCCTAAGGGAAGGTTATGGCTATAAAAGGGACTTCTTTAAGCCACCAGGGTTGATGAAGGTTGATGGATGCTGATGGATCCAGTCTAAGCTCTTTGGAGCTGACTAGAGGATCAGGATATCTTATGGCTTCAATCTAGGGACTCCGGATCCGGTTGGAGACCATATCCACAGCCTAGGGATTTCGACTCCGGCTGCCAGGATTGTAACATCATACCAGGACTACCTAAGGAGGACACTCAGGTTGGGACAGTTCAGTCACCTGTTACAGACTTTGCAGACCTCACACAGCTTCCTAAATCTGGCGTTATTCCTTTCTCGGTGGGTGCCCGCCAAAAGCGGGGTGCTGCTGGACTAGAGTAAGCGGCCCTGGAACCTCTAAGGTATGGACATTCTAAATCCCTGGTGAGCCAGCGGAAGGGTGAGACTCTGTTGCCTGTTACATTTGTGTGTTTTGCTGGTTATGTGTTATGTGCCGTTAATTGTTTGGGGATCCAATAAAGTCTAATTATTGTGGTTCCCTCACCCTGTGTTGTCTGAGTAGTGTTACGCCCATGGTTAAGGAGGCCGGCGTTCAGTTGGGATGAGCCCCGAGCCACGCTGTCTTTCTAAAGGAGGCGGGTTTTAGTGGACGAGAGCACGCACTGAGCCCCGTGTCTCCACAAGTATCGCGATCAGCTGAGCTGTCACTGAGGTTACCCGCGGCCACCGCTGGATCTTCCAACAGTGACAGCGGGTAACCTCAGTGACAGCTCAGCTGATCGCGATACCTCAGTTGCTGCGTGGAGCTGACAGGAGCGGCTGTGTTTTCCGCCGCTCCGGTCACCTCCATGCAGCAGAGCTGGAAGCGATGCTGGACCATCCTGGATTACGCCGGACATGAAGGACATTTTGGGGCCTATTAAAGTGGTGAACCAGGGAATTTGTTAGTGTTTTTTATTTCTAATAAAGGATTTTTCAGGTGTGTGTGTGTGTGTGTTTATTTACTGTAACTTAAAGATTAATCATGGAAGGTATCTCATAGACGCCTGACATGATTAATCTAGGAGTTATTGGCAGCTATGGGCTGCCAATAACTCCTTATTACCCCGATTTGCCAACGCACCAGGGCAAATCGGGAAGAGCCGGGTACAGTCCCAGAACTGTCGCATCTAATGTATGCGGCAATTCTGGGCAGCTGCTGACTGATATTGTTAGGCTGGGGGGCTCCCCATAACGTGGAGCTCCCCATCCTGAGAATACCAGCCTTCAGCCGTATGGCTTTTTCTGGCTGGTATTGAAATTGGGGGGACCGCACGCCGTTTTTTTTAATTATTTAATTATTTATTTCACTGCACAGTATAGACCCGCCCACCGGCTGCTGTGATTGGGTACAGTAAGACACCTGTCACTCAGCGTGGGGGCGTGTCTCACTGCAACCAATCATAGGCACCTGTGGGCGGGTAAAGCAGGGAATACGAGATTGTTTAATGAGCGGCCGACTTTTTCAAAATAGTAAAAGCCGCCGCAGCAGTGTGAATGCCGTGCAGCGCCGCGCCGGGGATCGGTGAGTATGAGAGAGGGATGCTAACTTCAGTCACTCAGGAGTTTAGCGGTCACCGGTGAGTCCTTCACTGGTGACCGCTAATCAGGACGCGGCACACAGACAGAGCCGCAGCATGACAATGAAGTCGGGTGAAGTTAACCCGAGTTCATTCTGATCGTGCGGTTCTGTCTGTGTCTGCTGTCATCTGCCATTCAGCTCTGCTACATGGCTGTCTGTGTCTGCTGTCAGCGGCCATGTAGCAGAGCTGAATGGCAGATGACATAGTAAAAAATACGCATTGCACACGCATTACACACGCATTACACACGCTAGTAAAATCATTAATTTATTCAAAAAAAGCATCGCACTTGCGTTGCACTCGGACCTAACGTGAACTAAAATCAGCCGAGTTTTTTTCAGCCAACTCGGACCAATTTTACTCGCATAGATGTGTTTCCAGCCTTAGGCTATGTGCGCACGTTGCGTAAATACATGCAGTTACGCTGCGCTTTGTAGCGCAGCGTAACTGCATGCGTCCTGCGTCCCCTGCACAGTCTATGGAGATTGTGCAGGGGCCGTGCGCATGTGGCGTTTTAGAGCGCAGCGCTTCGGCTACTGCCGAAGCGCTGCGTAAAAAGAAGTGACATGTCGCTTCTTCCGTGCGCTTTGCCGGCAGCTCCTGCTCTGTCTATGGGAGGAGCTGCCGGCAGAGCGCATGGAATCGGCTTCACTACGGACATTTCTGCAGCGATTTAAAGCGCACATGTGCTCTTCAGATCGCTGCAGAAATTTCTGCAGTGAACTGTACGCAACGTGCGCACATAGCCTTAGAGTACTTTCACACTTGCGTTCAGCGGAGTCCGTCACTATGGAGAATAGCGCAGTCCGTTAATGCACTGCGCTTGTCTCCATAGACTTGTATGGACGACGCACTGTAACGCAAGTGTCAGCGTTGCATCCGCTGGACGACGCAGCGTCGTTATTTTGACGCTGCGCCGGGCGGGAGGAATGCAGCATGTAACTTTTTTTTGAGCAGCACAATACGTTGAATTTAACTGAGCATGCCCTCTCTGGCTCCCTGCACCCGTAACCAAGGTAAATATCGGGTAACCAAGCAAAGTGCTTTGCCGATATTTACCCTCGCTACGTGTGCCGGGAGCCCGACACTTCCCCGCTTGGCTCCGCCCCCTCCCGCACTCCACTCCGCATGTATGTACACATACACACATACATACACACACGCACACTCACCTGTCCTCAGTGCCATGGCCCCGCTCGGCTCCACCCAATCCTCACTCCACCCCCGCACACATTCTCGGCAGCCGAGCGATCAGCTGATCACCCGGCGGCCAGCTACTGGGAGCGATCAGCTGATCGGCAGGCGGCCGGCTGCTGGGAGCGATCAGCTGATCGGCCGTCAGCCAGCTACTGGGAGCGATCAGCTGATCAGCCGGCTGCTGGGAGCGATCAGCTGATCGGCCGGCGGCCAGCTACTGGGAGCGATCAGCTGATCGGCCGGCTGCTGGGAGCGATCAGCTGATCGGCCGGCGGCCAGCTACTGGGAGCGATCAGCTGATCGGCCGGCTGCTGGGAGCGATCAGCTGATCGGCCGGCGGCCAGCTACTGGGAGCGATCAGCTGATCGGCCGGCTGCTGGGAGCGATCAGCTGATCGGCCGGCGGCCGGCTGCTGGGAACGATCAGCTGATCGGCCGGCTGCTGGGAGCGATCAGCTGATCGGCCGGCGGACGGCTGCTGGGAGCGATCAGCTGATCGGCCGGCTGCTGGGAGCGATCAGCTGATCGCTCCCAGCAGCCGGCCGATCAGCTGATCGCTCCCAGCAGCCGGCCGATCAGCTGATCACTCCCAGCAGCCGTCCACCGGCCGATCAGCTGATCGCTCCCAGCAGCCGGCCGCCGGCCGATCAGCTGATCACTCCCAGCAGCCGGCCGCCGGCCGATCAGCTGATCGCTCCCAGCAGCCGGCCGATCAGCTGATCGCTCCCAGCAGCCGGCCGCCGGGAGCGATCAGCTGATCGGCCGGCGGCCGGCTGCTGGGAGCGATCAGCTGATCGGCCGGCGGCCGGCTGCTGGGAGCGATCAGCTGATCGGCCGGCGGACGGCTGCTGGGAGTGATCAGCTGATCGGCCGGCTGCTGGGAGCGATCAGCTGATCGGCCGGCTGCTGGGAGCGATCAGCTGATCGGCCGGCTGCTGGGAGCGATCAGCTGATCGGTTGGCTGCTGGGAGCGATCGGCCGGCGGCTGGGCGCGATCGGCCGGCGGCTGGGAGCGATCGGCCGGCGGCCGGCTGCTGGGAGCGATTGGCCGGCTGCTGGGAGAGATCAGGTGATCGTTCACAAATGTCTGCCGCTTGTAAACTGTAAAAAAATCAAAACTGATTCCGTTGTTTTGCAGCATCCGTTGTGCCACTATATGCAACACATCCGTTGCATTCGTCACGCAACGCAATGCAACGGATACCGTTAAACGCAAGTGTGAAACTAGCCTTACCTCCTGTTGGTGACAGTCCCAACTCTCTGCGGAGATCAGAAATGTCTCTGGAGCTCTGCAGAAGCAATCACTGACTGCAAACTCCAATCATTGTAGTGTGAGTGATGATGAGGCGTCCACACTGGAGCTGAAGTTTGAGGACCTCACTCCTGAACTATCTAGAGGGGATGGGCTAAGGGGAGCCTCAAAAATAAACACCCAATCCAATATGACCGGACTCCTGGGAGGGAGGAGCCATTAGGCTATGTGTGCACTAGCTTGTTTTTTTTTACCGCATTTTTGCGCTTTTTTTGGGTGTGTTTTTGTTCAGAAAACTGCATGACTTTGCTTCACCAGCAAAGTCTGAGTATTCATTTTTCCTGTCCGCACAGAGTATTTTTTTTTTTAAGCTGCGTTTTTGTGGCGCTCACAAACGCAGCATGTCAATTTTTCCTGCGTTTTTCACCCATTAAGTTCAATGAGATGTTCAAAAACGCAATGAAAATCGCATATTGCAAATATTGCTGCATTTCTATGACTAAGGCTATGTGTGCACACAGCGGGTTTTTTTGACGCTGCGTTTTTGTGCGTTTTTGGCTGCTAAAAAACGCAGAGACGCTTTCACCACGTTTTTATCTGTTTTGATCTCTGCGTTTTTCTGTGTGGGGTGTTTTGTTTTTTTGGGTTTTTTTCCCAATGCATTTTGTCTCAGACAAGTCCCGCCCCACCAGCGGTCGAACCGCTCGGATCCAGGTGTCGCTACTCGAAGGTCTCCGGACCCGGGGGCTAGGGGTCACTCCGAAACATGATGGGGGGTTATTTACAGGGGAGTTAGATAGTTTGTGACGCCACCCGTGGTGTGCGGTAATAGGAAGTGCTGCCGTTGGGAGTACCCGGGGTGATGGAGTGGGGGCAGCCAGATGACGTTACCCTTCACGGGTAGGGAAAGGCCCTGGATGGTGGGATGGAGTGCAGGGGGAGCACAGGTTCTCTGGTAGCAGGGGCTAATCAGGTACTCACTCAGAAGGAAAGCAGACGCTGACAACATGGTAAACCAAGTCCCTGGGTGCCGCTGCCCTCTTGGGGAGCTCGTCCGGGTTCTGTCCCCTGCAGCACTGCCTAGTGGTCCGTAGGCTGCCTCCGTGCAGAGAATTCAAAATGTCCAAGTGGCACGTAAGCTTGAAACTATCCAGGCCCCGCTCCCTACTATGGGTAGCAGAGGAGCTTGCTCTCAGGAGCGCACGCTTGGGATTTCAGTAGGCTGCTTTGCTTGGAAAGCCCTATTCCCCTCGTTGCGCTAGTGCCCCCGATCTCTGAGCTTCGTGGGAACAGTCCATAAAGGCCCTGTCCTCTGCAGGTTAATTGCCGGGTTGCTTGAAGCCTCTCCCCGACCTAGGGTCCAGTACCTCGATGTGCTTTCGGCCCCAGACCGTCCTCCTAGACTAAACCAGCACTCAGTCCCAATATCCTGCGACCGGGTCTCCGACTCTTCTGGGCCCAGACCACCGTCTGCATCCCAATCTACGTTTCCTCTGGGAGCTCCAACTCCCAGCTTCCTCCGAGCTCCTCATAGCTTGAAGGATACCACTGTTCTGACTTGTCACCTCCCACCTCCCTGCCTGACCCCTAGGTGGGCGGCCCTATTCCAGCTTAGCAGCGCACTGGTGTGCCTGACAGGGTGTGGTGCGTGGTGTGATTAGGATTTCTAGATGCTGGTGGAGGCAGTACTGCAAGTTGGGAACCCAGAACCATGGGGGGTTGAGTCCTGCACTGGGAGATAAAGCGTGTGCAGTACCCTGTGACGACCTGACTAGTCCAGGGGCATCACAATTACATGGGGGGGAAAACGCAGAAAAATGCAGGAAAGAATTGACATGTCCATTTTTTTTTTTAAGCTCAAAAACACAGCTTAAAAAAAAAGTTGTGTGCGGGCAGCAAAAATGAAGTCATAGACTTTGCTGGGGATGCAAAGTCATGCAGTTTTGAGCCACAAAACGCACAAAAACGCATCCGAAAAATGCACAAAAATGCCGTGAAAAACGCACTCTGCGCACATAGCCAAAACGCAGCTATAAACGCAAGGGGTGGGTAGTACAGTCACGTGTACAGGAAGAGGATTGTACTCACCCAGCATTCCTTGTGTTGGTAAACACAGAAGCGTGAATCCTCCCGGTACTGTCACCCCTGGTTCCACCTCCCGTCCTGCGCCATGTCCGCTACTAGCTCCTCTCCCAGTACTTCTACCCCTGCTTCCACCTCCCGTCTGACAGTTTAAGTCCAGCGGTGAGGCCGGCTTTTTACCGCCCAGCCAATTGAAACGATTAGCTGATGCGGTCAGGTGACCGCATCAGCTGATTACAGGCGGGTCCTGGAGCGATCGGAGGTGTCCCAGGAGTCTGCAGAGAGGTGTGTATAGTTTTTGTTTTTTTTGCACTGATGCATCAGCTGATTGTATAAACGGCTTTTATACAATCAGCTGATGTGTCAGGTGATTCAGGTCCTTGAGCCTCACACATCATCTGATCGGTTTTCCTTCCAGCAAACCAAACAGATGATATTGGATCCGGATTGGACATCGTGGGACCCTCGACCCAGGATTACTGTGGAGGGGGGTTCTTTATTTCAATAAAGATTGAGTTTCATAGTTTTCATAGTTTTTAAGGTTGAAGGGAGACTCTAAGGGGTACTTTGCACGCTGTGACATCGCAAGCCGATGCTGCAATGCCGAGCGCGATAGTCCCCGCCCCCGTCGCAGCTGTGATATCCTTGTGATAGCTGCCGTAGCGAACATTATCGCTACGGCAGCTTCACATGCACTCACCTGTCCTGGGACGTCGCTCTGGCCGGCGACCCGCCTCCTTATTAAGGGGGCGGATCGTACGGCGTCACTGCGACGTCACACGGCAGGCGGCCAATAGGTGCGGAGGGGCGGAGGAAATGAGCGGGATGTAAACATCCCGCCCACCTCCTTCCTTCCGCATATCCTACGGAAGCCGCGGTGACGCCGGTAGGAGATGTTCCTCGCTCCTGCGGCTTCACACACAGCGATGTGTGCTGCCCAGGAACGAGGAACAACATCGGACCGTCGCGTCAGCGTAATTATGGATTACGCCGACGCTACACTGATGATACGATTACGACGCTTTTGCGCTCGTTAATTGTATCATCCAGGCTTTACACACTACGATGTTGCCTGCGATGCCGGATGTGCGTCACTTTCAATTTGACCCCCACCGACATCGCACCTGCGATGTCGTAGTGTGCAAAGTACCCCTAAGTCCATCTAGTTCAACCCGTAGCCTAACATGTTGATGCAGAGGAAGGCAAAAAAAACCCAATGTGTCAAACAAGTTCCAATGGGGAAAAAAATTCCTTCCTGACTCCACATACGGCAATCGGACTAGTTCCCTGGATCCACACCCTGTCATAAAATATAATATACATAACTGGTAATATTAAATTTTTTAAGAAAGGCATCCAGGCTCTGCTTAAATGTTAGTAGTGAATCACTCATTACAACACCATGCGGCAGAGAGTTCCATAGTCTCACTGCTCGTACAGTAAAGAATCCTCATCTGTGATTATGATTAAACCTTCTTTCCTCGAGACGTAGCGGATGCTCCCGTGTTCCAGTCGCAGGCCTAGGTGTAAAGAGATCTTTGGAAAGGTCTCTGTACTGTCCCCTCATATATTTATACATTGTGATTAGATCCCCCCCCTAAGCCTTTGTTTTTCCAAACTAAATAACCCCCAAGTTTAATAACCTGTCTTGGTATTGCAGCCCACCCATTCCTCTAATAATCTTGGTCGCTCTTCTATCTACCTGTAAGATTATGCTATTTATAACCTTCTATACTTTTGCTATCAAGAAAAGCATCCATTCCTCTCTTAAATTCATTCAGTGAGTTGGCCATCACCACTTCCTCAGGAAGAGAGTTCTAGAGCCTCACTGCTCTTACCGTGAAGAACCCTCTTCTATGCTGATGTAGGAATTTTCTTTCCTCCACTCGAAGAGAATGCCCCCTTGTTCTTGTCATAGTCCTTAGTACAAACAGATCATGGGGGAGATCTCTATATGGCCCTCTGATATATTTGTACATATTTATTAGGTCTCCCCTAAGTCTTCTCTTTTCTAGAGTAAATAGACCTAATTTTGTTAACCTTTCCGTGTATTGTAATGCACCCACTCCATTTATTATTTTAGTAGCCCGCCTCTGAACCCTTTCAAGTTCAGTAATGTCTTTCTTGAGCACCGGCGCCCAAAATTGCACACAATACTCCAAGTGTGGTCTGACGAGTGATTTGTACAGAGGGAGAATGATGTTTTCATCTCGTGCCCCCAGACCTCTTCTAATGCATCCCATCACCCTATTTGCTTTGGTGGCTGCTGCCTGACACTGGGCACTCCAATTTAGCTTCTTATTGACTAAGATGCCTAAGGCGGGCTTTGCACGTTGCGACATCGGTAACAATGTGTTACCGATGCTGCAGCGATAGTCCCGCCCCCGTCGCACGTGCGATATCTAGTGAAAGCTCATACCTGCCGTGCGACGTCCCTCTGGCCGACGACCCGCTTCCTTCCTTAGGGGGGCGGGTCGTGCGGCGTCACAGCGACGTCACACGGCAGGCGGCCAATTGAAGCGGAGGGGCGGATATGAGCAGGATGTAAACATGCCGCCCACCACCGTCCTTCTTATTGCAGCCAGCGGCAGGTAGGAGATGTTCCTCGCTCCTGCGGCTTGACACACAGCGATGTGTGCTGCCGCTGGAGCGAGGAACAACATCGTACCTGTCGCACTATCGGCATTATGGAAATGTCGGAGGCTGCAGCGATGATACGATAACGACGCTTTTGCGCTCGTTCATCGTATCAAAAAGGTTTTACATGTTGCGATATCGACTGCGACGCCGGATGTGCATCACTTTCGATTTGACCCCATCGACATCGCACGTGCAATGTCGCAACGTGCAAAGCCGCCCTTAGTCTTTTTCCATGTCTGATTTCCCCAGCAGTTTTCCATTTAGTAAGTAATCGTTAAATCTGTTTCTCCTTCCCATGTGAATAACCTTACACTTATCTGTGTTAAACCTCATTTGCCATTTTTCAGCCCGATTCTCCAATTTACTCAAATCCATCTGTAGTTGCAAACTGTCCTCCTTTGTGTTAACTACCTTACATAGTTTTGTATCATCTGCAAATACTGATATTTTACTCTGTAAACCATCCACCAGATCATTAATAAATATATTAAACTAGAAGGTTGCCCGATTCTAACGTATCGGGTAGTCTAGAATGTGTATGTAGGGTAGCAGATTGAATAATAATATAATCAGCAAGTCTTGAATAATGATGGTTCATTTCTTGCTCGTTGGTCTCCCGCTGTGCAGCACGCATCGGCGTATTTGACAGTGAGAGACCAACGATCTGAATGGGCAGGGAGTCGGCGTACACTGGTAACCATGTTACACAATTGGGTAACTATGCAAAGCGCTTTGCTTAGTTACCCGATGTGTACCATGGTTACCAGCATAGGCCGGCTCAAGCACACATGTGCCGGGAGCCGGGGGTAATGTGGTAACCATGGTACTCATTGGGTAACTAACAAAAGCGCTTTCCATAGTTACAGGATTGTGTACCATTTGTTACCAGCGTACGTCGGTAAGCTGATAATCATGGTACACATTGGGTAACTATGCAAAGCGACAGTGCTGATTTATTTTTTGCTTGTTGGTCTCCTGCTGTGCAGCACGCATCGGCGTGTTTGACAGTGGGAGACCAATGATCTGAATGGGCAGAGAGCCGGGGTAAGGTAGTAACCATGGTACACATCGGGTAACTATGCAAAGGGGTTTCCATAGTTACCCAATGTGTACACTGATTAACAGCGTACGCCGGCTCCGGCACACGTGTGCCGAGAGTCGGGGTAAGCTAGTAACCATGTTACACATTGGGTAACTAAGCAAAGCGGTTTCTATAGTTACCCGATGAGTACCATGGTTACCAGCGTACACCGACTCCAGCACACGTGTGCTCGGAGCCGGGGTAAGCTAGTGGTTTCACACATCCGGCTTTTCTTGACTTTGTCAGATGCTACGCGCTCCTGTAGGCTGGTTTCAGACGTCCGTGTTTTAGGTACGTGTGACATGCGTTTTGTAACACGGATGTCACACGTACCCATATTATTCTATGATGTGCTTCCCATGTCCATGTTTGCACACGTACCGTGTGACTTTTCATGACCCCGCACGCACACACGCAGGTATCTCCGGCAGCACGGATGTCACACGGATGGCACACTGATGTGATCCGTGCAACATCAGTGTAAAACATACCAGAGAAAATATGGGTCTTTTTAATAAAAATATTCTCTATATTTACTTCTCTCCAGCGATATTGTCTCCGGCTCTGCTGCCTCCCGCTCCTTATCGCCGCTCATTATACTCACTGAATATTCAGTGCCCTGAGGAGCTGGAAGCAGGAACAGCGCTGGGGACTTCAGTGCCGGGGACCGCATTGCTGGGTGGGTGTACAGCAGAGTATATGTGTGTGTGTGTGTACATGCATGAGCACTATGTGTGTATGCACACGGTGTATCCATGTGTCTGCTGTGTGTGTGTGTATACATGCATGTGCGCTATGTGTGTATGCGCTCGGTGTATCTATGTGTGTCTGCTATGTGTGTATATGTGCTCAGTGTGTGTGTGTGTGTGTATACATGCATGTGCGCTGTGTGTATGCGCTCGGTGTATCCATGTGTGTCTGCTGTGTGTGTGTATACATGCATGTGCGCTGTGTGTATGCGCTCGGTGTATCCATGTGTGTCTGCTGTGTGTGTGTATACATGCATGTGCGCTATGTGTGTATGCGCTCGGTTTATCTATGTGTGTCTGCTATGTGTGTATATGTGCTCAGTGTGTGTGTGTATACATGTATGTGCGCTGTGTGTATGCGCTCGGTGTATCCATGTGTGTCTGCTGTGTGTGTGTGTGTATATACATGCATGTGCGCTGTGTGTATGCGCCCAGTGTATCCATGTGTGTCTGCTGTGTGTGTGTATATACATGCATGTGCGCTGTGTGTATGCGCCCAGTCTATCCATGTGTGTCTGCTATGTGTGTATATGTGCTCAGTGTGTGTGTGTGTATATACATGCATGTCGCTGTGTGTATGCGCCCAGTGTATCCATGTGTGTCTGCTATGTGTGTATATGTGCTCAGTGTGTGTGTGTGTATATACATGCATGTCGCTGTGTGTATGCGCCCAGTGTATCCATGTGTGTCTGCTATGTGTGTATATGTGCTCAGTGTGTGTGTGTATACATGCATGTGCGCTGTGTGTATGCGCTCCGTGTATCCATGTGTGTCTGCTGTGTGTGTGTATACATGCATGTGTGCTATGTGTGTATGCGCTCGGTGTATCCATGTGTGTCTGCTATGTGTGTATATGTGCTCAGTGTGTGTGTATATACATGCATGTGCGCTGTGTGTATGCGCCCAGTGTATCCATGTGTGTCTGCTGTGTGTGTGTATATACATGCATGTGCGCTGTGTGTATGCGCCCAGTCTATCCATGTGTGTATGCTATGTGTGTATATGTGCTCAGTGTGTGTGTGTATACATGCATGTGTGCTATGTGTGTATGCGTCGGTGTATCCATGTGTGTTTGCTATGTGTGTGTGTGTAACCATACACTGTACAGGACAGTGGCTGCGCCGCAACTTCCTGGTCACATGAAAACACGTGATCGGAGGTTGTCGCGCGGCAACTGTAGTGTACACAGTGCACGGGAGCGCGCCGGATGCGACAAAGTGGAGAAAAGGTAAGTGACAGTGCTGACGTGTGCCGGGAGCCGGGGTAAGCTAGTAACCATCTTACACATCGGTAACTAAGGAAAGCGGTTTCTATAGTTACCCGATGTGTACTATGGATACCAGCCTACGCCGGCTCCGGCACACGTGTGTTAGTGGCTTTTCTCCACTTTGTCTTGCGGCGTGGGCTTCGGGTGCTGCAGCAGTCACCTGGGTGTTGGGCGTCTCCGTGTGGGTTCGGGGAATGCGTGCGGGGGGACGGGGCCAGGGCGAGCATCCAATGCGTGAGGGGGCGGGGCCTGGCCAAGCGTCCAATGCGTGCAGGGTGCCGGGGCGAGCGGCCAATCCATGGGGGTGGCGGGGCCAGGGCGAGCCGAGCGGCCAATCCGTGCTGGGGGGGCGGGGCCATGCCGAGCCCAGCGGCCAATCCGCTGGTTGTCACCGTAAGGACACAATTTTGGAGCAAGACAGACAGACAGACAGACAGACAGAATAAGGCAATTATTTATATAGATAGTAGGGGGCCCAATACAGACCCCTGTGGCACCCCACTAGTAACCCTGGCCCAATCTGAGTATGCGCCATTAATAACCACTCTTTGTTTTCTATCACTAAGCCAGCTACCTACCCATCTACACACATTTTCCCCGAGCCCAAGCTTTCTCATTTTACTTATCAGTCTTTTATGTGGGACAGTGTCATATGCTTTACCGAAGTCGAGATAAATGACATCCAATGATTCTCCTCGGTCCATGTGAGAGCTTACATCCTCATAGAAGCTGATCAGGTTAGTTTGACAGGAGCGATCCTTCATAATTATGTTGTGTTTTATTTCTAATAAAACTATTTTTCTGTGTGTTGTGTTTTTTTTTTAATCTTTACTAGAAATTCATGGTGGCTATGTCTAATATTGGTGTGACACCATGAATTTCAGGCTTAGGGCCAGCTGATAATACACAGCTAGCCCTAACCCCATTATTACCCAGCGAGCCACCACTCACCAGGGCAGCTGGAGGAGTTGGATACAGCGCCAGAAGATGGCGCTTCTATGAAAGCGCCATTTTCTGGGGCGGCTGCGGACTGCAATTCGCAGCAGAGGTGCCAAAAAAGCTTGGGCACCCTGCGCTGCGAATTCCACTCCCAAGCTGCCTAGTTGTACTTGGCTGGACACAAAAATTGGGCAAAGCTCACATCGTTTTTTTTTAAATTATTTCATGGAATTCTTGAAATAATTAAAAAAAGGCTGCTCTATATTTTTAGTTCCCAGCCGGGTACAAATACCCAGTTGGGGTTTGGAGGCAGCTGTATCTGCCTGCTGTAACTGGCTAGCATACAGAAATATGGCGAAGCCCACATCATTTTTTTTACGTTTTTGGGCAAAAAAACTCCTGCATACAGTCCTGAATGGAGGATGCTGAGCCTTGTAGTTCTGCTGTCTGCTCTCCTGCATACATTAGTGGATGGAGTATGCTGAGCCTTGTAGTTCTGCAGGTGTCTGCTCTCCTGCATACACTAGTGGAGAATGAAGAACAGCTTGCAGAAGGAAATTATATCAGATTTTTTTTTTTCTTCACCAATATTGTTCACTGATAAAAAAAAAAATCGCTTTTTTTTTTTGTGTGCGTTTTTAGCGGCCAGAAACACAGCATTTTTGATGCCACAAAAAATGGTTAGGTGCACACATACCCTTAGGCTATGTGTGCAGTAGGCGTTTTTTTTTTTTTTACCGCGTTTTTTACTGGGTTTTTCGGGTGTGTTTTTGTTCAGAAAACTGCATGACTACTTGACCAGCAAAGTCGAGTTTTAATTTTTGCTGTCTGCACACAGCGGGTTTTTTTAGCTGCATATTTATGGTGTCCACAAAACGTTTGTGAGCACTGAGCGTTTTTCGCGCCATTTTGCACGTTTTTCGGGTGCATTTTTGTGCGTTTTTTAGGCTCAAAACTTCATGACTTAGCTTCCCCAGCAAAGTCTATGACTTTTCATTTTTGCTGTCCGCACACATTTTTTTCTAGCTGCGCTTTTCAGCGAAAAAAAAATATGGACGTCACTTCTTTCCTGCGTTGTATGGTTCTGGGAAGACAGTGAAGAAAAGCACATGATGGGGAAAAAAAAGTTTCCAAACTGTGAAAGGGTTAAACGTAGAAATGTTTAGTTTAAACAAAGTGTATTGGAGCATAACCCCTTAAAGTCCCTCAGAGTGGGTGCAGTTCACACAGAACAGCTGTGCATGCGGTAATAGTGCGCAGTGTAGTTTCGGCCAGGCGGCATCACAGAAGACTTCGCTGCAGCCCCCACCGGTAATGTCCTGCTCCCATCGGTATCACACATTGCGCATGTTCAGTGACTCGTAAAAGGACATTACCTACTTGCCACTAATCCCATCTCAGGACGTTACTGAGAACAGGGAGGGGCCCGGCTGTGGGGATGCGCCTCCAGGTGACACAAAGAGGCGGAGCTCCACCTTGTGGTCTCACCTGTCCCTGCATCCTGGTATCAGTCCTTGCTCCGCTCCGCACTGTGATGGCTGCTGCGCTTTTCCAGCAGATCTCCCGGCCGGAGAGAAGCTTCTGCCTCTGGCTGTTCTTCCTGCTCCAGCTCTATCACTATGGCTTTCCATGGAGCTTCCAAACGGGTGAGTCTGTTGTGCACTGTACATGAGCTGCTTGTGCAGTAGTAACCTGTGTGCAGCCTCTGGAGATGGCGGGGACATCTGATACCATCTCCTGAGCTCTCTATAGTGATGGTGTGACCCAGCAGCAGGAGGTGTGAAGTGAAACTTGGAGCATGCTAATTGTCTCCCGAAGTGGCCACTGTACAGCTCTGTGTGACTTATCTATCTCTATGTGACCACTGTACAGCTCAATGACGTATATGTCCCTATATGACCACTATACAGCTCTGTGTGACGTATATATCTCTATGTGACCACTATACAGCACAATGACGTATATGTCCCTATGTGGCCACTATACAGCTCTGTGTGACTTATCTATCTCTATGTGACCACTGTACAGCACTATGACGTATATGTCCCTATGTGGCCACTATACAGCTCTGTGTGACGTATATATCTCTATGTGACCACTATACAGCTCTGTGTGACTTATCTATCTCTATGTGACCACTGTACAGCACTATGACGTATATGTCCCTATGTGACCACTATACAGCTCTGTGTGACTTATCTATCTCTATATGACCACTATGCAGCTCTGTGTGACTTATCTATCTCTATGTGACCACTATACAGCTCTGTGTGACTTATCTATCTCTATGTGACCACTATACAGCTCAATGACGTATATGTCCCTATGTGACCACTATACAGCTCTGTGTGACTTATCTATCTCTATGTGACCACTATACAGCACAATGACGTATATGTCCCTATGTGGCCACTATACAGCTCTGTGTGACTTATCTATCTCTATGTGACCACTGTACAGCACTATGACGTATATGTCCCTATGTGGCCACTATACAGCTCTGTGTGACGTATATATCTCTATGTGACCACTATACAGCTCTGTGTGACTTATCTATCTCTATGTGACCACTGTACAGCACTATGACGTATATGTCCCTATGTGACCACTATACAGCACTGTGTGACTTATCTATCTCTATGTGACCACTATACAGCTCTGTGTGACTTATCTATCTCTATGTGACCACTGTACAGCACTATGACGTATATGTCCCTATGTGACCACTATACAGCTCTGTGTGACGTATATATCTCTATGTGACCACTATATAGCTCTATGACTTATCTATCTCTATGTGACCACTGTACAGCACTATGACGTATATGTCCCTATGTGACCACTATACAGCTCTATGTGACGTATATATCTCTATGTGACCACTATACAGCTCTGTGTGACTTATCTATCTCTATGTGACCACTGTACAGCACTATGACTTATCTATCTCTATGTGACCACTATACAGCTCTGTGTGACGTATATATCTCTATGTGACCACTATACAGCTCTGTGTGACTTATCTATCTCTATGTGACCACTATACAGCTCTGTGTGACGTATATATCTCTATGTGACCACTATACAGCTCTGTGTGACTTATCTATCTCTATGTGACCACTATACAGCACTATGACTTATCTATCTCTATGTGACCACTATACAGCTCTGTGTGACGTATATATCTCTATGTGACCACTATACAGCTCTGTGTGACTTATCTATCTCTATGTGACCACTGTACAGCACTATGACTTATCTATCTCTATGTGACCACTATACAGCACTGTGTGACTTATCTATCTCTATGTGACCACTATACAGCACTATGACTTATCTATCTCTATGTGACCACTATACAGCTCTGTGTGACGTATATATCTCTATGTGACCACTATACAGCTCTGTGTGACTTATCTATCTCTATGTGACCACTATACAGCACTATGACGTATATGTCCCTATATTACCACTATACAGCTCTGTGTGACGTATATATCTCTATGTGACCACTATACAGCTCTGTGTGACGTATATATCTCTATGTGACCACTATACAGCACAATGACGTATATGTCCCTATATGACCACTATACAGCTCTGTGTCTTATCTATCTCTATGTGACCACTGTACAGCACTATGACGTATATGTCCCTATGTGACCACTATACAGCTCTGTGTGACTTATCTATCTCTATGTGACCACTGTACAGCACTATGACGTATATGTCCCTATGTGACCACTATACAGCTCTGTGTGACGTATATGTCGCGGGCGGGGAGGAGGGTGTCAGCACACTACGCTCACCCCTTCTGTTCGGGTCCGGCGGCTGCTGCTCAGTGGTGGCTCGAGCGGTGGGCCGGATCCCGGGGGTTCTCGAGCGGCACTCCTCGCCCGTGAGTGAAAGGGGGTTTGTTGGGGGTGGGAATAGTTTATTGTCCGTGACGCCACCCACGGTTGTGGTGATTTCACCACCGCTGCTCAATATGGGGATCCCGGGGATGGTGATGCGGAGCAGCCAGGTGTTGTGTTGCCCCTCCGTGGGTAGGGGTTGGTGATCCCGGGGCCCGGTGATGGTGAGGGAGATGCAGGGCCTGGTGGGCGCAGGGACGCGGGGACAGCGCTGTGCCTTGCGGCACTGTGGTACTCACTCAGCCTGAGACGTTGACACAGTTTTTACGGTAAACCAAACGGCTGGTAAGACGGTCCCACGGACGGCTGCACTTGCTCTCCCAGTAGGTGACGGTGATGTCCCTCTTCCTTGCACCTTTGTTTACTTGTTGGTTGCGATGGGTTCCCACTGGTAACCCGCTCCCCGGCTTCAAGCTGGGCCGGAGGAGCTCTACTCTTTGCCCTGAGAGACTGGTGCCCTAGCGGTGGCGGTGTCTCTCCTACACTGGTTGGGCTGTTGCCTTCAATCGGGACTTGGTTGTTGGGGGATCTACGTCCCCTTCACTGACGGATTTGGCAAATTATGGCGACTCCTAGCCTTGCCAGGGTCCGAGAGGCCCCTGCCCTGGTGCTGACTGTCCTTCGGTACACTGCTCCAGACCGCCGGGCCACTACCCGTCCGTGGTCCTTCCAGGAACTTCCACACGGTCCCCCTCCAGACAGTCACCGCCGTTGCTGACCTTGCTGACCTGTCCTGCACACAGCTGGACTACTTCAGGCTTCCTTTCTGTCACCACTCTTGCTTTCCTCCTTTACCACTTTACTTCCTTCTACTTTCACTTCCTAAACTCCTCTTAGCTGTTTACTCAAGCCCTGCCTGGGCTACTCTCCCTGGTTTCTCCCGTCTCCAGAGCTGTGACCTCCTCGGTGGGTGGAGCCAACCGCCTGGCCCACCCCCTGGTGTGAATCATCAGCCTCTGGAGGAAGGCAACAAGGATTTTTGGTTAGCTGTGGTGTTCCTAACTGGGATGTAGGGTATGGTGGTGTGTGACCTGTGTCCCCTGGCTTGCCCAAGGCGACACATATATATCTCTATGTGACCACTATACTGCTCTGTGTGACTTATCTATCTCTATATGACCACTGTACAGCACAATGACGTATATGTCCCTATGTGACCACTTTACAGCTCTGTGTGACTTATCTATCTCTATGTGACCACTGTACAGCACTATGACGTATATGTCCCTATGTGACCACTATACAGCTCTATGTGACGTATATGTCCCTATGTGACCACTATACAGCTCTGTGTGACTTATCTATCTCTATGTGACCACTGTACAGCACTATGACTTATATGTCCCTATGTCATACCTCCCAACCGTCCCGGATTCTGCGGGACTTGCACGATTTATCAGGGCTGTCCCGCACTCCCGCGGCTCACAGCTGATGTCCTGGCTCCTCCCCTCAGTGGAGTGAATAAATTAAATTAAATTATCATCGGCTGGATTTTCGGGGCGGCCGGGACTCGAACTCGTGGAGCTGTGAGTTCTTTGTTTCAAAGGCAGCAGCTTTACCACTGAGCTACTGCCTCTATTGAAAGCAATAGGAAGATTTTGTTATCTTGACCTCTATACTGCAGGTGAGACACCAGAAGCAGATTATTCAGCTGCAAAGATGGATGGAGGGATGGATGAATGGAGGGATGAATGGGGGGATAGAGGGAGGGATGGATGGATGATAGAGGGATGAATGGAGGGATAGAGGGAGGCATGAATGGAGCGATAGAGGCAGGGATGGATGGATGATAGAGGGATGAATGGAGGGATAGAGGGAGGCATGAATGGAGGGATAGAGGCAGGGATGGATGGATGATAGAGGGATGAATGGAGGGATGAATGGAGGGATAGAGGGATGAAAGGAGGGATAGAGGGAGGGATGGATGGATGGATGATAGAGGGATGAATGGAGGGATAGAGGGATGAAAGGAGGGATAGAGGGAGGGATGGATGATAGAGGGATGAATGTAGGGATAGAGGGAGGGATGAATGGAGGGATGAATGGAGGGATAGAGGGATGAATGGAGGGATGAATGGAGGGATAGAGGGAGGGATGGATGATAGAGGGATAGAGGGAGGGATGGATGATAGAGGGAGGGATGAATGGAGGGATAGAGGGAGGGATGAATGGAGGGATAGAGGGAGGGATGAATGGAGGGATAGAGGGATGAATGGAGGGATAGAGGCAGGGATGGATGGATGGATAATAGAGGGATGAATGGAGGGATGAATGGAGGGATAGAGGGAGGGATGGATGGATGATAGAGGGATGAATGGAGGGATAGAAGGAGGGATGAATGGAGGGATAGAGGGATGAATGGAGGGATAGAGGGATGAGTGGAGGGATAGAGGGATGAATGGAGGGGTGAATGGAGGGATAGAGGGAGGGATAGAGGGATGGATGGATGATAGAGGGATGAATGGAGGGATAGAGGGATGAATGGAGGTATGAATAGAGGGATGAATGGAGAGATAGAGGGAGGGATGGATGGATGATAGAGGGATGAATGGAGGGATGAATGGAGAGATAGAGGGAGGGATGGATGGATGATAGAGGGATGAATGGAGGGATGAATGGATGCATGGATGATAGAGGGATGAATGGAGGGATAGAGGGAGGGATGGATGGATGATAGAGGGATGAATGGAGGGATAGAGGGAGGGATGAATGGAGGGATAGAGGGATGAATGGAGGGATAGAGGCAGGGATGGATGGATGATAGAGGGATGAATTGAGGGATGGATGGAGGGATAGAGGGAGGGATGAATGGAGGGGTAGAGGGATGGATGAATGGAGGGATAGAGGGATGAATGGAGGGATGAATGGAGGGATGGATGAATGGAGGGATGAATGGAGGGATAGAGGGATGAATGGAGGGATAGAGGCAGGGATGGATGGATGGATAATAGAGGGATGAATGGAGGGATGAATGAAGGATAGAGGGAGGGATGGATGGATGATAGAGGGATGAATGGAGGGATAGAAGGAGGGATGAATGGAGGGATAGAGGGATGAATGGAGGGATAGAGGCAGGGATGGATGGATGATAGAGGGATGAATTGAGGGATGGATGGAGGGATAGAGGGAGGGATGAATGGAGGGGTAGAGGGATGGATGAATGGAGGGATAGAGGGATGAATGGAGGGATGAATGGAGGGATGGATGAATGGAGGGATGAATGGAGGGATAGAGGGATGAATGGAGGGATAGAGGCAGGGATGGATGGATGGATAATAGAGGGATGAATGGAGGGATGAATGAAGGATAGAGGGAGGGATGGATGGATGATAGAGGGATGAATGGAGGGATAGAAGGAGGGATGAATGGAGGGATAGAGGGATGAATGGAGGGATAGAGGGAGGGATCAATGGAGGGATGAATGAAGGGATGAATGGAGGGATGAATGGAGGGATAGAGGGAGGGATGGATGATAGAGGCATGAATGGAGGGATGAATGGAGGGATAGAGGGAGGGATGGATGAATGGAGGGATAGAGGGATGAATGGAGGGATAGAGGGATAAATGGAGGGATAGAGGGATGAATGGAGGGATGAATGGAGGGATGAATGGAGGGATAGAGGGAGGGATGGATGGATGATAGAGGCATAAATGGAGGGATGAATGAAGGGATGAATGGAGGGATAGAGGGAGGGATAGAGGGAGGGATGGATGGATGATAGAGGGATGAATGGAGGGATAAATGGAGGGATAGAGGCAGGGATGGATGATAGAGGGATGAATGGAGGGATGAATAGAGGGATTGATGGATGCATGGATGATAGAGGGATGAATGGAGGGATGAATGGAGGGATGAATGGAGGGATGGATGATAGAGGGATGAATGGAGGGATGAATGGAGGGATAGAGGGAGGGATGGATGCATGGATGATAGAGGGATGAATGGAGGGATGAATGGAGGGATGAATGGAGGGATGAATGGAGGGATGAATGGAGAGATAGAGGGAGGGATGGATGGATGATAGTGGGATGGATGGATGATAGAGGGATGGATGATAGAGGGATATATAGATACACGACAGATAATAGATAGATAGAGATAGAATCATAGATAGATAGAGGGATAGAATCATAGATAGATAGAATCATAGATAGATAGAATCATATAAAGAATCATAGATAGAGCACGGTGGCTCAGTGGTTAGCACTGCAGTCTTGCAGCGCTGGGGTCCTCGGTTCAAATCCCACCAAGGACACCATCTGCAAGGAGTTTGTATGTTCTCCCAGTGTTTGCGTGGGTTTCCTCTGGGTTCTCTGGTTTCCTCCCACAATTCAAAAATATACTGTTAGGGACCTTAGATTGTGAGCCCCAATAGGGACAGTGTTGCCAATGTATGTAAAGCGCTGTGGAATTAATAGCGCTATATAAATGAATAAATATTATTATTATTATTATAAATAGATAGATGGATAGATAGAATCATAGATAGATAGAGAGATAGAGGGATAGAGATAGATAGATAGATAAATACTGTATCTCAATGTTGGTGAAAGAGTCAGATTCATTTGTTCCCATAAAACTACTATAAAGAAATGAGGAAAAAAATACAAATACAATTTTTTTATTTTTTTTTATCTTCACCACCTTGGATTCAAACCAGCAACGTTCAAAACTTGTGTCCAGCAACCTCCTGGCTTTCCTAGCTGCTCTAGCTGTTGAGCAACTAGGATTGATGATGTCAGAGGGAGGATTTCACATAAATGAACCTACAATGCAGCCTCTTACACAGCAGATTACACAGGACACAGCTACATTGTACAGAGCAGCATCTCTATGTCCTGTATTCTAGAGGGAGAGGAAAAGAGGATTTTTTTTCTTCTAATAAAGTTACTAAAAATAATAAAAAAAATAGAATAATGTAATTTTATTGCACTTTTTTTTCTAAAATAATAAACATCACAAATCAGCAAATAACATGGACATATTTGGTGTCCCTGTAATCGTAATGACCTGAACAACACAGCGATCAGATTATTTATGGGGATCGGTAAATGGCGGGAAAAAAAGGCGCAATTTATTATTTTTCTTTATTAAAACCCATAAAAAAGTAATAAAAATGGATCACTGAGGCCGTGTTCACACATAGCGTAAATGCTGCATTTTTTTCTGCAGGTGTCCGCGCCACGAGTGCAATAACAATGTTCTATGATTATTGCGTGTTTGCGGTATTTTTTATACATTGTCCCCCTTATTTGATACATGTTTGTTGCTGATGTGAATCCTGAAGCTTATAAAGAAAGAAACACCAAATCCGCACAGTTCAGCGGCGTCTTTCCACGCACCAGGAGCGGAGATTTCAGGACGTCTCATCCACTTTGCTTGGACAATTAGTCCGTGTTCACATGTAGTGTAAATGCTGCATTTTTTTCTGCTGTTTCTTTGCACATTTATTCTGCTGTGTTTAATTGTCCAAGTAAAGTGGATGTGATTCCATGAAAAGACGCCGATGAATTCTGCGTTTTTTTGGGGGGGGGGTTTCTCTGGAGGTTTCTATGTGGAGCTTAAAAAAATGCAGGAAAAAGCTTCTCTGTACATAAAAACACTTAAAAACGCAGATTCACATGTGAACCAAAAACGCATTAAATAATGGAGAAAAGGCTACAAAAATGCAGCAAAAATGGAAAAAACAGAGAAGATTGTTATTGTGTAGTTTGGTGCAGACAGAAACAAAAAGAAACAGAATTTATGCAACGTGTGAACACGGATTGATAGGCACAAATAAGCAACATGTCATATAGTGACACAGAAATATAAAAACATTCTGACGGCTATAAATATGAATGAACAGTCCGGGGCATCTGCTGAATGACCCTTACTGCTAAATGGGTGTGGCTAGGGGTGTGGCTAGGGGCGTGGGCAAAATTTGCCCTCTTTCCTTTCTTGAAAAGTTGGGAGGTATGCCCTATGTGACCACTATACAGCTCTGTGTGACTTATCTATCTCTATGTGACCACTGTACAGCACTATGACGTATATGTCCCTATGTGACCACTATACAGCTCTGTGTGACGTATATATCTCTATGTGACCACTATACAGCTCTGTGTGACTTATCTATCTCTATGTGATCACTGTACAGCACTATGACATATGTCCCTATGTGGCCACTATATAGCACTGTGTGACTTATATGTCCCTATGTGGCCACTATATAGCTCTGTGTGACTTAAATGTCTCTATGTGGCCATTATATAGCTCTGTGTGACTTATATATCCCTATATGGCCACTATACAGCTCTATAACTTATATATCACTATGTGACCACTATACAGCTCTATAACTTGTATATCTCTATGTGGCCACTATACAGCTCTGTGTGACTTATATGTCCCACTGTGGCCACTATACAGCTCGGTGTGACTTATATGTCCCACTGTGGCCACTATACAGCTCTGTGTGACATTTATATGTCTCTATGTGGCCACTATACAGCTCTGTGTGACTTATATGTCCCACTGTGGCCACTATACAGCTCGGTGTGACTTATATGTCCCACTGTGGCCACTATACAGCTCTGTGTGACTTATATGTCCCTATGTGGCCACTATACAGGTCTGTGTGACTTATATGTCCCTATGTGGCCACTATACAGCTCTGTGTGACTTATATATCTCTATGTGGCCACTATACAGCTCTGTGTGACATTTATATGTCCCTATGTGGCCACTATACAGCTCTGTGTAACTTATGTCCCTATGTGGCCACTATACAGCTCGGTGTGACTATGTTTAGTCCTCATTGGCCACTCTAAAGCTCTGTGGCTACTGTGACTGATTTATAAAAAGAAAACTTTTGCTTCAATCTTTGTTTAGAAATCAATAATACAATTGAAAATAAGAAACTCTGTAATATATCTTATCAGACAAATCTGCTTCTTTCTTCTCCAGGACTGATAATTAATTTTCAAAATAATTAATCTGTGGATAAAATCCGTCATCAGTGATAGGAAATAACACGGTGCGCTAAAGTTCTATGAGAACTGTAGGGCTATGTTCATACATTGCATTTATTCTGTCTTTTTTCTGCATCCATCTCTTGGCAGTAGAAAGACTGTATTCCAAATGTCTATTTTTCAGCGCTTTGCCAAGTTTATTCACATGGGTTCTTACATTTTGCAGTCTTTAGTTGCAGGTTACATGTGTACTTTGTTTAAAGTACATGTTAAATAAACTCAGTTATATTTACCAAAAACAATTAAAAAATGTTGCGAAAAACATTGAAAGAAATGACATGCTGCACATTTAAAAAAACTGAACTTTTTCTATTAAGGCGGGACAAAAATAAATGGGTTCATGAGATTTCTGAAATATCATAGCTTTTTCTGGCACCGAAAAAAAATAGTATTTAATTTGCATTAAACTCGCTGAAAAACACAACTTGTGAAAATGTTAAAAAAAATATACTCTTAAATATATTTTTCTTCAAATACGTAAAAGCGCATGAAAGAAAGAAACTTCAAAAATGTAAAAAATAAATGTATTTTATCTATTTAAAAATGGTTGCCAGGGTTCAGTTACAGAAAGGAAAAATAATATACTTTGATAGCTTACGCAAAGAGTTCATTTAGTCCATACTGATCAATGGGAAGTCTTTACCCATCTTTCTTTGGTTCCTGAATGGCAATGCATGGGATGTCATCTCTTAGGCCGGACAGCGTGTCACATCTTGCAGCACTGGAGTCTTCTAACAGCAGGCAATGTGGAGGAGCGAGCCATAGCCCCCTCCATCGTGTGTTATATAACAACTGTCCAGTCCATATAGGGTGTTTAGTTGAATATAGCTCCATATGACATAAGCTTCTAGAAGCTACCAGAAGCTTCTGGAAGGATTTATATATATCCTTCCATGCTCAGTATATATATATTCAATATGGATATTTTAATACTTATTCCTTATAAAGACTTTATTAATATACTATGCCCTTCAACATAAACAGAACTGTGAACTTATATGTCCTTCTATAAAATATTTGATAACTAGATGTATTAATTTTAATGTTTTTACAATTCCCCCTTGAAGCGGGTAGAATAACCCCGAAAATTAATTAATACATCAATAAAATAACAAATCTTCTTTCCTTATTTGGCAATAACGGATTAATATCAATAATAATGATGAATAATAATTAATTTGCATTATTCATGTTGTAAGTTCAATAATATAATAATGTGGATTCATGTTATGATAGGCCATGACTGATCAATCATATAAAAATATATAACTATACTTCGCTAGACCTAAAAAGAAATGCAAAAACAAATCCGGTCACCATATGATGTCCTCTGAGTTGATGTCTTCTTATCTCCGATGTAATCCGGCATAAACACAGTCTCTTAGAAATAAATCCTTTGATAAAAATGGATGGTTACCAATTTATACAGTCCCATATTGCGTTTATCATTGTTAGATCAAAGTCCATAAACTTTATTCTTTATTACAAAGTCCATAGCCAATGTTGATAAACCACAGTTCATGAGTGTAGAAGAATAGCAAAAGTCTTTGATGTCTGTGCAGTGTAATTTCCTTCATGCTGCCTGGTGTCAGATCCTGGAACAGATGTTAAGGCGTTCTTGGTCAGCACGACAGGGGTTAACTTTAACATGTCCTTGCTCTTCTTAGTAACTTTAGGGAGGTCTTAATGCACAGACCATGTGTCATTGTCCATCCTGGAATCATAGGACCACTATGTTTGAGGTGCAAACGCGGTATATATAATACAATATAATTGATACTCAGAATGATAAAATACTGCATAATGGTATAGACAATAGTATTTTCTTGTAACGACCTTTTGTCATTGGTGTATTACCCTTACAAACCCATAGGTGGCAATGTGTTGAATGTAGCCGAAATATAATATAAAATATGAAACAATATAATGTGTACCTATAACATGTATCATATTATAAATATGAAAGGCAACAATGTGGCTTTTTAGTTAGATCATTTGTAAAATTATAAACCAAAGCAAATAACCTTTTGGAAAAGACTGGATGATTTCATCAAAACACAATAATACCCATTATAAATTATTATTGATTAAAAAATATAATATATATTATTTGTAAATATAGGAAGGTAAACCTAGATGTACCTTGATCTTCCATCTTTATTACTCTAATTTAATTTATTTGATTTGTCTATTATTTATTAAATAACCTACTATAAGAAAATGTGTAACTATAAGTACTAATATAAAAATAATGTAATACCAGAAAGTAAACAATTGTATATATTGATGAAGGAAGTATCTTTTCTTCCAAAAAGGTGGAACTTTTCCCTTTTAATATGATTCATATTTAATAAAGTAATATTCTTATATTAGATATTACTGAACTAAATATTGAAGTGTTTTCTCAATTGAGATATTTAAAATCTGAAGAAAAAAATAAAAATTGTTGAATTAAGATTTTGATTAAAAATGTGAATATTAAATAATAATTAATAAAAAAAAAATAAGAATAAAAAGAAAAATGAAAATCGGAATAAAAATAAAACTTGAACTAAAAATAAGGCCTTCTATGTATATAACACCTATGTCTTTAATAATACATAACCTTAATGTTACCAGATAACCTTAATATTACCAGTATCTTATAAGATTACCAAACCTATCAGTAACCAATAAAAATAATTAAGTCATGTAACCTTGCAAATAATACACTTCTCTTAGTATATAAATGCATTATGATATACTTCAAATATATTTTTTTATTCCCAATTCTTCCTTTGTACTTGAAATATTAATTATTAAAGTATCCTGTAAGCACATATATTAGCAAATATAAATGTGTGTGATTGAGACCAAACCTCTCCCTTTCAATATCATGAAATATGATATTATAAAAATTAATATGTTTAGATTAAATTAAATTAAAATTTGTGGTATAGCCTCAAGACCATATTTGAAAAGAAAAATGATTACCAATCTATGTATCAGTAAAAGAAGTGACTAACACAAAAGATCCTAGCATCACTATATTAAATAAATATGTCTAAGAATAAGATATATATATCCGGTATAAATTCCTTCATTTATACTTATGTACTATAACTTATTATCTAATAGTATACATACATATATTATAACCTCGAAGTTAAAACAAAAATTCCCCCTTTTTTTTTTTCCTCTCTGGATCCAAGTACTTTGACTTTAGCAGCTGCTCAGACAATCAATCATTCATAGACACATCTATGCACACAAGATTGTCATGGGTCTGTAACATATACTTCTACATAGAAACTGACAAACACATATCCCTTTTTTTCCAATATTCTATGCGCATTTCAAAAATTATGTTACTAATTTGAAGTACTTCTCGAAAAAAACAAATTCCAATGTATTACATGCTGTACATATGACCATGGAACAAACATTTATTATTAGCTTTAGTAATTCAAGCCACACATGGTCTGGTTACGTGCAAAGAACACCATTCCAAAACAGCAAGCAGTTTTACTACACTCCAAAGCTCAGATTACATTTCTAATAACTCTATAGAAGATATATATATATTCATAAAAGAAACGTTAAAGCAATAATACTCTGGCAATTGGTACCTGAGAAAATAATAATATTAATCGTGCTTTCGCGATTAACCTTACCCAATAAAATATATGTTACCTGATTGAGGACAAGAACAAATGTGTAAATAAAAAGTTAATACTTCATCAATCTGCTTTACTGATAAATTCTGAGGGAAATAAAAGAATAAAATTATTATCATATTTATGATAAAAATGAAACACTTAGAATCTGTTACTTTCTCTTATTATTTTATGTTAAATATTATTATTATGCATATACAGAGATCAAATTATTAATTATAACGTTAAACTATCATTTTACTAAATGAAAATATGACCTTAATTTACTGTTACTACCTTTAATATATATATATATATATATATATATATATGTATATATATATATATATATATATATATATATATATATATATATATATATATATATATATATATATATATATTTATATATATATACATATATGCATAGATTCACTGTATATGAATAAACACACTTATCAAACAATAAAATTAATTTACCCAGAAATCCACTTTATCTTGCTGAAGACTAAACCTAAATTTTTCTTCAAAGATTCGATTTATGAGATCCATTTTAAACTTATAGGAATCTCTGAACTTATGTAATTCAAGGTTTTCTCTTATATGAGAGAGAACGTCTCTCTCTGAAAGACCACCCAGCTGTCGCGGGCTATCAAATCCTAACCCAGGGAAAGAATCTGTACAAGACACCTGTTTCTGGTTTTCAAAGCTTTTACTCATCATTTGTCTGGGATCCTCAATCCCAGTGATCGATCCCGTCACTGGTGACAAGGGTTTTTCCTGTGGAAAAAGACTTTTAGATGACAGAAATTGGGGTGGATTGTATGGTTTATAACACGTATGCATCTTCCTCCGAACTGCATACACCCTGTCACAGAAATATCTGGATCTGGGAGACACTGTTGGTTTTTCACAAAAACTCTCCCTTTTTTGTATTGGTTTTTCATAATTAATTAATTTCTGTTTTGATTGACTTTGGCGACTTCTAACAAAATCGATAAATGTCGTACATTCGAATAGGGACTTTTTATTTAATGCCACCGCACTGGCTGCATTGTCAAGGAAATGAAATTTCTTGATGAATAAACGTATCATTCCATCCAATCTGACATTTGGAATGACCGCCCTATACAAACGTTCAAAAACGGACATAAATGAGAACGTACTTTCATTCTGTTCAATTTGTAATTCCTTCAAAATCCCATAATTTGGATCAGGTTCATTCCTTGCACAGAAGATGAGATTTTTCAGCCTTATGATATCGTTATCATTTGAACAATCAAATGTCTCATTGTCAGAAGACTTTTTTAATGCCAATTGTCTAAAAAAATGCTGAGGTATCCACATACGGAATAACTGATTCGTCTCACTATTGGTTAAATTTAACTTCTCAACGGAACTTTCAAATATCTCTGAATTTCTGCAAACATGTATTTTAGGATTATATGCGGGAATTAATTTGCATATGTCCAATAGACTCTTTCTAAGTCTAATTCCTAAATTTGTCTGTTCTATTTTTAGAAACTGATCGTCGCCATTTTCTCTCTCCACGTGTCCTTTCTGCACGTCTCCCACTCTGGCTCCTCCCCCTTCTGGCTTCTCTACGTCATTTCCTGCTTCTTTCCCAGTGTCCTGAAAATGACCTTGATCAGGTAGCACGTGTCTGCCGCCATTATCAAAATTCCGATTTGAAAAATCACAGTCTAAACCTGATTTATCACATCCAACATTACAGTCAGAATTCACAATATCACTGACTGACATTCCAGGTTCTAAGCAGTCTTTGGATTTCTCTGTCACTGACTCTCCTGACAATTCAGGTTGTCTATTTCCACCATTTTTACATTTCTCTACGATTAACTTGTGAAAATCATAGACTAAATGACAGACATTTCTGATTTTCTGTTTCTCTCTATTAAAAGACCTTGCACATTCTATACGTGAATTCTCAAGGTCACACTCCTCATAAAAGCGTAACCAAATCTCTTCCACATTAGAAATATCTGAATAAGTGAACTGAAGTTTACTTTGCTTAACATATGAAGAGATAAAATCCATTTTCTTACCTGAAATGATCAGATGATCTCATGGATGATCCTTTAAGACTTGATTCACTTTGTTCAACAAGTCCAATACTTCATATGGACTGACTTTATCTTTCTTGCTCAAAAATACGTCAAAAGTTAACTTCTGTGGCTTTATAAAGTCTTTAAAGTTCATTAAAAAAAACATTCATGCAACTTGACTTATACGTATTTCCTAGGTTCTGCGTGATTTTTTATAAATTGTCGATTCCTGATCCTTTGCAGGAGATACTTGACTTCGACCCCCCTTATGCAAAGTGAAGGAACAACAAAAAATGTAAAAAAATTACGAATGACTGAGCTCGCCAAAATGTTAAAAAAAATATACTCTTAAATATATTTTATTTCAAATACGTAAAAGAGCATGAAAGAAAGAAACTTCAACAATGTAAAAAATAAATGTATTTTATCTATTTAAAAATGGTTGCCAGGGTTCAGTTACAGAAAGGAAAAATAATATACTTTGATAGCTTACGCAAAGAGTTCATTTAGTCCATACTGATCAATGGGAAGGCTTTACCCATCTTTCTTTGGTTCCTGAATGGCAATCCATGGGATGTCATCTCTTAGGCCGGACAGCGTGTCACATCTTGCAGCACTGGAGTCTTCTAACAGCAGGCAATGTGGAGGAGCGAGCCATAGCCCCCTCCATCGTGTGTTATATAACAACTGTCCAGTCCATATAGGGTGTTTAGTTGAATATAGCTCCATATGACATAAGCTTCTAGAAGCTACCAGAAGCTTCTGGAAGGATTTATATATATCCTTCCATGCTCAGTATATATATATTCAATATGGATATTTTAATACTTATTCCTTATAAAGACTTTATTAATATACTATGCCCTTCAACATAAACAGAACTGTGAACTTATATGTCCTTCTATAAAATATTTGATAACTAGATGTATTAATTTTAATGTTTTTACAGAACATAGCCTAACTGAGGTTTCTGGAGAACTGAAAGCAGAATGCCTGTGTCAGCCTCTAGCTCCTTGTTCCCTCCTTCTTCATAGAATGTTAAAAGCACCAACTTTCATGGCTTGTCTCCATAATTGGAAAGAGCATATTCACTGATAGTAGCCAGAAATTTAAGGGTGCTTTACACGCTGCGACATCGCTATCGATAGCTAGCGATGTCGTGCGCGACAGCACCCGCCCCTGTCGTTCGTGCGACATTTGGTTATCACTGCCGTAGCGAACATTATCGCTACGGCAGCGTCACATGCACATACCTTGTCAGCGACGTTGCTGTGACCGCCGAACAAACCCCTCCTTCAAGGGGGAGGTGTATTTGGCATTATAGCGACGTCACTGCAGCGTCACTAAGCGGCCGTCAAATAGCAGAGGAGGGGCAGAGATGAGCGGCCGGAACATGCCGCCCACCTCCTTCCTTTCTCCTTTTCCGGTGGACGCAGGTAAGGAGATGTTTGTCGTTCCTGCGGTGTCACACACAGCGATGTGTGCTGCCGCAGGAACGACGAACAACATCGTACCTGCAGCAGCAACGATATTTAGAAAAAGAGCGACGTGTCACCGATCACCGATTTTTGACCCTTTTGCGATCGTTGATCGTCGCTCCTTGGTGTCACACGCTGGGATGTTGCTAACGGCGCCGGATGTGCATCACTAACGACGTGACCCCGACGATATATCGTTAAAGACATTGCAGTGTGTAAATAGCCCTTTAGTGTAAACAATCAGTCCTGGCGGTCAGAGAAGCAGGTTTCTCTGATAAGATATATTACAAATTTTCATGTGCATTATTGATTTATGAAATAAAAATTAAATCAACACTAAGGGGTACTTTGCACGTTGCGACATCGCTACTGCGATATTGTCGGGATCAAATCGAAAGTGACGCACACCCGGCACCGATAACGACGTCACAATGTGTAAAGCCTAGATGCACCGATAAACGTCGAAAATCGGTGATCTGTGTAGTGTCGGACATTTCCATAATGTCGCATCAATAGGAGATACGATGTTGTTCCTCGTTCCTGCGGCAGCACACATCGCTGTGTGTGAAGCCACTGGAGCGAGGAACATCTCCTTATCTGCCTCCACCGGCTATGCGGAAGTAAGGAGGTGGGCGAGATGTTTACATCCCGCTCATCTCCGCCCCTCCGCTTCTATTGGCCGCCTGCCGTGTGAGGTCGCTGTGACGCCGCACGACCCGCCCCCTTAGGAAGGAGGCGGATCGCTGGCCAGAGCGACGTTGCAGGGCAGGTAAGTGCGTATGAAGCTGCCGTATCGTTAATCTTCGCTATGGCAGCTATCACAAGATATCGCATGTACGAGGGGGGCGGGTACTATCGCGCTCGGCATCGCTATCTTCGGCTAGCGATGTCGCAGCGTGCAAAGTACCCCTTGCTCTAATTGTTTTGTAAATATGCAATCTGAACTTTGAAATTGCATTCTCAAAGGGAAAAGTCACGGAGTTAGGCTATGTGCACACTTTGCGTTTTTTCATGCGTTTCCGCAGCGTTTTGAACTGCAGCGTTTTAATGCCAAAATGCATGCGTTTTCATTTTCAAGCAAAGTCTATGGGAAATTTGGATTTCTTGTGCACACAAGCACACAATGCTGTTAAAAACGTAGCGTTTCAGTTGCAGAAAATTTGGCAAAAACTCAGCGTTTAAAGAAGCAAAATGTCAATTGTTTTTGCCATTTTGGCAGCGTTTTGATAACATTAGAGTCAATGAGAACTATCAAAACGCAACCTTAATTAAAAATCCCAGCGTTTTACATGCTTTTTTGACAAAATAAACGCATGTGTTTTTGACTTTATTATAATAAGGGCATGATATGTCCCTGTACACACACAGTCCAACAATTAAATTATTGAAAATCCATAATTTAACGTTCTTTTATGCATAAATATTATAACAGTTATTTAAATAACAAAAAAAGTATTTAAATAAAATTAGCTATTTTGTGCATGATTTTAATCATAATATTTGTTTTCAATTTTTTCCATTTTTTTCATAGTGTTTGAATGTTTAAACTTTATTTAGTAGTGTATTTGTATTCAAAACGCATCTGACTTTAAGCAATGAAAATAAAAAAGCATGTAAATCGCGGTAAAAACATGGCTAAAACGCGGTAAAAACGCAAGCGTATTTTCAGCATTTTTGTGGTCATAACCAAATGTAACAAAGACAATTTCTGCCAGAGGATAGGTGTAGAACTGCAAGAAACTCAACGCAAAGTGCGCACATAGCCTTATGGAAATCACAGGATTGATAGACATGTTAATGATTATTTTGATTTATTCAATAGCGAGTATGATCACTATGCGAATAAATACACACCCTCACGGCTGTGGAGTCGGAGTCGGTGTCCATTTTGGTAGAGTTGTAGTCTGTATAAAAAGGAATGACTCCTACTCTTAAAATATATAATAAATTGGGAACAGCGGTTCAATTTGGGAAAGGGATATGTCCTATAAATGTCTGTTCTACTCTTGATCAAAGATTCTAGGCTTTTTAGTTGAGATGAATCTGTGCTGCACTTCAGCTACATAATATAATAATAGTGATGTTACCATTTTACTACAGTAAATTTATAACAAACATCAGCCATGTACAGTTGAAACCAGAAGCTTACATACACTATCTAAAAAGACACATATGCATGTGTTTCTCATCAGCTGATATGAAATCAGAATAAACCTTTCCTGTTTTAGGTCAATTAGGAACCAAAATTATTTATATTTGCCAAATGCCAGAATGAGAGAGAGAGAGAATGTTTTAAGGTATTTTTATTACTTTCTGCAAAGTCAAAAGTTTACATACACTAATGCGCGCTTCACGATTGCACGAGCAATCGTACCCGCCCCCGTCGTTTGTGCGTCACGGGCAAATAGCTGCCCGTGTCGCACAAAGTCGTTAAACCGCCTTCACACGTACTTACCTGCTGAGCGACCTCGCTGTGGGCGGCGAACGTCCTCTTACTGAAGGGGGAGGGATGTTCGGCGTCACAGCGACGTCACACAGCCGCCAGCAAATAGAAGTGGAGGGGCGGAGATGAGCAGGACGTAAACATCCCGCCCACCTCCTTCCTTCCGCATAGCCGGCGGGTGCCGTGGGATGCAGATAAGCTGTGTTCATCATCCCCGGGGTGTCACACGGAGCAATTTGTGCTACCCCGGGTGTGATGAACAACCGGTGCCATGTTAAATAAACAATTTTTTAAAACTTAGCGACGAGTGCACGGCTCACGATTTGTGAGCGATTCTGCGTCGCTCGGAGGTGTCACACGAGACCATGACGTGAACGATAACGGATGTGCGTCACGAAAACCGTGACCCCCGACGATGCATCGCACGATAGCTCATCTCGTGTAAAGCCCACATTAGAGTACTATGCCTTTAGACCGTATTGTACAGCCCATATGATGATGTCATGTCTTTGGAATTGTCTGACAGGTTGGCAACATATGAGTTAATTAGAGACACACCTGTGGATGTATTTTAATGCACACCTAAAACACACTGCTTCTTTGTGTAGCATCATGAGAAAGTCAAAAGAAATCAGCCAAGATCTCAGGAAGAGAATAGTACACTTGCGCAAGTCTTGTTCATTCTTGGGCCATCCTGAAGGTGCCTCATTTATCTGTACAAACAATTATACGCATGATAACATGGATTAATAAAGCAAACAGAAGATTTTTATCCATTGGATGTCGTGCTGGATTTCCTTTTTTGTATATCCTAGTGTCATGGCCGTGATCCATCTTCCTTGCACCATCCTTGGACCTCATACATACTTGTGAGCTGGATTTGAGAATTTTTTTTCTCTTTTTGATACATGTTTTCAGTGGCCCCCCTTTTTCCATTGCTCCCAGAGCTATTATAGCGGGTAATTTCATGCATTAATTGTATTGTAACGTATCTTTTGCTTATATGGAAAATAATACCATCACGAACATGGATGAATTTTTTAACTTGAATCCTACGGCAAGGTTAAAAAAGGTAGCGGATATTTTTTCAATGGATAGTGACATTTATTCATTAATAAATTGTGGAACGTCTAATGTTATATATCTTTTGTCATGCGACACATGTAAAAAACAATATGTTGGAAGCATTTAAGAACTATGAGACGCCGTGTATCAGAGCATATATATGATGCCGCAAATAGTACAACCAGGAGCCTGTCAGGGGCCTCCCAACATTTTTTGAAGGAACATCATGGGACTTGTAGTAGTTTGAAGTGAATGCTATTGAAAAAAGAGTTCGAGCCCTTTTTTTTTTTTTTTTTGTTCGTGGTTCATTAAGATATGATGTCATTTCCTGATCCATTCTACCTTGCCTTTATAAGGAACTGTTTTATGTTAGTCTGTATAGGATTGTGAATAAGGAAGTATATTCCGAAACGCGTCCCTTGTCTGTATTTTAACTTCACCTTTTAACATGGATTAATAAAGCAAACAGAAGATTTTTAGCCATTGGATGTCGTGCTGGATTTCCTTTTTTGTATATCCAAGAAGCAAATACAGTTTACATGAGCGTGCGTGGAACAGGACCAGAGGAGCTATGATCGGCTCCCTGCTCCACAATAACGCCATCAGAATGCAGGCTTCTTCCTGTCTGCTTCTTTTGGACATTATGCACACAGGGGACATCAGGCAGTGCAATGATATGTCGCCCAGGGTTATGGGGTACTCGGTTCCGGGCAGTTTGGAATTGGGGAATGTCACTTTGGTGGCCGTTGCCCGGTTCCGTGCCCTGGGTTCTTTTTGTAAAGGGGAGTATTTACAGGGAAGAATAAAGTTATTTTTGTGACTCCACCTGCGGGTTGTGGTTAGGATTGTGGAAGCGCCGCTGCTGAAGTGGTTACTCCCAGGGCTGGTGGTAATAGCAGCTGTGGTGGAAGGCCCTCCGCAGGTAGGGCTGAGCCTGGGAGATGTATGGTGCAATAATAAGGGAGGCCTCACCGTGGATTGTATTGAACAGTCGCTACTCACTCTTGACCTTTGAAAAGCTGATTCTGGTCCCTGTATTGCCAGTGCTAGTTGATGACTCATTTGCTCTGTCTCCAACACTCTAAGTATTGTAAGACCCCAAAGCCTGGAACTTTAGGGGTCCCCCTGCGCTGTGATAAAGCGGTCTGTCCGTTCAGCGGGCAGTGTGGACCCTGTGGGGAGGTATGTGTCCGAACCCCGATCCTTGCTTCACTGCTGATGCCCCCGCATCTGTAGGTCAGTGAGGTCTATGGAGGTGCCCTCACTGTGCAGGTAATTGCCAGGCCTTCTGAAACTGTCGCCTGACCTAGGGCCCTGTGCCCCTTACATGCCCAGGTTCCAGTGGTGCTGCCTCGTACCATCCCTGGTGACTTCTCTCCCTTCCAGAGGTACTCTTTTTCTCCAACTCTGGTAACCTCTCTCCTGTGCCCCCGGGTCACCGTTACACGGACCCAGCTTGATGCACCTCTTTTCTTTTTCACAACTACATTGTTCTGCCTGTTCTCCTGTTCTGCCTCGTCCCCTCCCACTAGGTGGTCTAGTCCTTCTGGTCTGGCTCCGCTCTCTAGGTGGCCATCCCCTTATTTATGACTAAACCCATGCCCCTAGTGTGAGTGGCCACTGGGATTTTGGTTGTGTGTTGCTGTTGCTGGCACTAGTGTTCCAGGTCCCAGGGGGTAGGTCCTGCATCCCCGAGAGGATGCAGTTCCCTGTAGTGCCCTGTGTAGCTCAGGGGCGCTACAATGACATTACTGCATCTCGTCATGCATCTCTCACTGCTTTTGCAGATAGGAGTGGAGACAGTGGTCGTGGTGTACAGTGAGCTGGAATTAGACTTACTTTTTTATATTTGGTCATTAAATGGGGGCTGTGTGGGACCTCAAACATTGGGCTGTAGGAGACACTACATCTGAGGCCCCACCCCAATGAGTAAATTAATACATCACCAGAACCACCATCAGTACATGAATACATCACGAGAACCACCATCGGTTTTGAATAAGCTGTATTTGTCGCATGACGGATGCAAAACCCATCATACGCATACTTTGGATATAATAGAGGACTGTTTAGTTTCCACTGGGGTTTCTGCAAAATGCTGGACACCTTAATTGAAACCAAATTACCCCATCATAGTTATGCTACATTAATATTCATGCCTATTCTTGAGTCTGACATTTTAAGTATAAAACATCAAGGATGAATATTGCTATTTCTTCCTCGTATTGTATAAATGGTTCACAAAGAGCATATAATTCTATATCTGACTTTGAAAATTCACTCTCTGATAAGTCCCACCCCTCAAGTAGACTACTTTTTTAACTTTTTCTGGTACTGCTTGGTGAAAAAGGTAACAATTGAAATGTAAGTTGTCATTAGATCTTGGGGGGAGCGGGCGCCAGGTGTCCTGTTTAGAGATGAGCGAACCGGCCGTGGTTCGGCTCGAGTTCGGTTCGCCGAACGGAGGTCTCGTTCGAGTTCGGTTCGGTGAACCACTCGAACCGCATAGGAAACAATGAGAGGCAATCACAAACACATAAAAACACCTAGAAAACACCCTCATAGGTGTCCAAAAGGTGACAAACAACTAACAACAAAACACAAACACATGGGAACGTGACAAGAACAAATTCTCATGTGAAAACAAAACAGCGTAACGAGGAAAAAGAGGACGAGACACAGATATAGGCATGGCATGCCCTTCTAAAATCATGTAAAACACCGCAAGGTGACTCCAAGCGGAGTCTCCCTTTTTTCCAAAAATTGGGCCACACAGACACCCACCCCTTCAGTGGCAGCACTTGTGCCCCAGTTGTACACTTCACAGGTAGATTTGCATCAAGCACATTCTAAAATACGCCATACTTAACCGTCCCCAGGATGACACCGGGGTAGGTAGCCAAGTCTTTGCTGAACCATGAATTTTTCATCTTGGCTCCTTTTAAAAAACACAGCAAGCAAGGGTTACTCCAAGCGGAGTCTCCCTTTTTTCAAAAAATTGTGCCACACAGACACCCACCCCTTCAGTGGCAGCACTTGTGCCCCTGTTGCAAACAGGATGTTTTGATTTGCATCAAGCACATTCCAAATCCACAAGCATTTACTCTCCCCAGGATGACACAGGGGTAGTAAATTCCTTGTGGATCCATGACTTGTTCATTTTGATGAACGTTAGTCTGTCCACATTGTCACTGAACAGACGCGTGCGCTTATCTGTCAGCACTCACCCAGCAGCACTGAAGACACGTTCAGAGACAACGCTGGCAGCTGGACACGACAAGATCTCCAAGGCGTAAGTGGAGAGCTCTGGCCATTTTTCAAGATTTGAAGCCCAAAATGAGCAAGGCTCCATTTGCAAAGTCATGGCATCGATGTTCATTTGGAGATACTCCTGTATCATCCTCTCCAGCCGTTGACTATGTGTCAGACTTGTTGTCTCTGGTGGCCTTGGTCTAAAAAAATTATGAAAAGATTCAATAAAATTGCTGTTACCAGCACCACATACGGTGCTGCTGGTACGGGTAGACTGTTGAAGATGACGAGACCGTCCCATGTTTGTCAAGTTGCAACTGGGAGATTCACTCCCTGCACCTGCACGGTTGTTTGGTGGAACAGCCGAGCTAAGATCGAGTAACAGCTTTTGCTGATACTCCTGCATACGTGCGTCCCTTTCTATGTCACAAAATTTGGACTTGTACCGGGGATCTAATAGTGTGGCAAGCCAGTAGTCATCATCACTTCTAATTTTGAAAATACGAGGGTCATGTTGGAGGTAGTGCAGCAAGAAGGCGCTCATGTGTCTTGCGCAGCCATGCGGACCAAGTCCACGCTGTGTTTGTGGCATAGAGGTGCTAACCATTCTTTCTTCCTCTGACATCTCCCCCCAATCTCTTTCAACTGAAATTTGACCAAGGTCTCCCTCATCCGCTGAGTCTTCCATGTCCATGGACAGTTTGTCCTCCATTTCTTCATGTTCTCCTGCACCTTCCTCAACATTTCGCCTGCTACCATGCGCCCTTGTTGATCCCTGTCCCCCATGGTCCCATGCCTGCCGCTTTTGTGATGATGAACGTCTGGACCTTGGTGATGTTGTCTCTTGCGCATATGAATCCTCCTGTAGTTGCTCCCCTTCCTGTTGTCCCACCCCCTGACTCCGAAAAGTGTTTAGCGTGTGCTCCAGCATGTAAAGGACTGGAATTGTCATGCTGATAATGGCATTGTCAGCGCTAAACATATTCATCGCCATGTCGAAACTGTGCAGAAGGATGCATAGGTCCTTGATCTGAGACCACTCCATCAGGGTGATCTGCCCCACCTCTGCATCTTGTTGGCCCAGGCTATACGTCATGACGTATTGCACCAGGGCTCGACGGTGCTGCCACAGTCGTTGTAACATGTGGAGAGTCGAATTCCAGCGTGTCGGCACATCGCATTTGAGGCGATGAACCGGCAGGCCGAAAGACTTCTGGAGCGATGCAAGTCGCTCAGCTGCGGTTGTTGAACGGCGTAAGTGAGCAGACAGTTTTCGTGCCCTGTTCGGAAGGCCATCTAGGCCAGGATAGTGTGTTAAAAATTGATGGACAACAAGGTTCAACACGTGAGCCATACAAGGGACGTGTGTCACTTTGCCCAGGCAAAGGGCCGCACCCAGGTTTGCAGCATTGTCGCACACGGCCTTACCAGGTTGCAGGTTGAGTGGAGACAACCATTTACCAAACTCAGTCTCCAGAGCTGCCCACAACTCAGCCGCTGTGTGACTCTTATTTCCAAGACATTTCAAGGTAAAGACCGCCTGATGCCGTTGTGCTCTGCTGCCAGCATAGTAATGAGGGGTGCGTGATTCCTTCTGCGCAGTTACAACGCTGGTGGCCTGACCAGGCAGGCTTGGGGCGGAGGTGGAGGACCCAGACGAGGTGGAGGAGGCAGAAGCAGTGGCAGAACTTGGACAGACAGAGGATTGACACACAAGTCGTGGGGACGGCAAGACTTGTGCAGCAGACCCTTCACCATCTATCACCATAGTTATGAATAAAACGCAAAAGGACCAAATGTAAAATCATTACTTATTCTGATAGACTAAACCCAATAAACAATCGTATTAACCAGAAGAGAGAGCTGGGAATCATAGTCTGCAAATATAGTAATAAGGCATCAAAACTGAAATCTTGCATTTAAAAAAAGTTTTTTATTTTACCAAAAAATATATTATTAGCAAGATTGTAAATACATTACATTAAATAGTAGTTAATTCACATACAGGTTAATACAAGAGGGGATCCTGACATAATGCACTATGGTCCAACACCAAACATGGCAAAATTCCAATATCCTATAATGTTCATAGAAGAAGGCCTCACATATGGTACAATCATCAAAGACATATATTCCAATATCAAAAACATAAATGCGTTGTGGGCATTCAGAGAATCAATAAGGATTAGTATGCATGCTGCCGTAGGAGAAGGGGAACTTCAAATGATCATTATAGTGACAAAGTCACAAAGTAAACTAGTTATTCCCCGACAACACATGCAGCCATACAAGGTTAAACATAATTACCCATGTTCAGGCGGATGCCAGTGTGGAAAACGTGCCCCGACGCGCACGTTTCGTTAGCTTCCTCGGGGGGCCGTGGTGTCACCATAGTTACCCAGTGCCCAGTCAGCGACATGTAACGTCCCTGTCCATGCTTACTGGTCCAAGCATTGGTGGTGAAATGCAGCCGTTCACACACAGAGTTTCTCAAGGAAGCGGTGATGTTGTGTGCGACTTGCTGGTGTAGCGCAGGCACACCTTTCTTAGAGAAGTAGTGGCGACTGGGCATCTGGTACTGGGGCACAGCGACAGACATAAGGTCTCTAAAATCCTGTGTGTCCACCAGGCGGAAAGGCAGCATTTCGGTAGCCAAGAGCTTACAGAGGGATAAAGTCAACCTCTTAGCTTTGTCATGGGTCGCAGGAAATGGCTTTTTATTTGTCCACATCTGAGGGACAGAGATCTGGCTGCTGTGTGTAGACGGTGTTGAGTAGGGTGTCCCTGGAAAAATGCAGGTTTGTGAGGAAAGTGCGGGCATAGACATGATGTTGCCTTCATCCAACGTTGGTGCTATCGATGTCTGAGAGAGCTGTACACACGCACTTGTTTCCCCTTCCAAACCAACTGATGACCTACCAAGCAAACTGCCTGTTGCGGTTACAGTGGTGGAAGTTGTGCGTGGAAAACCAGGTGTGACAGCTGTCCCCACAGTCCTAGAAGATGAAGAGCGCGCGGATGCACTGGAAGGGGCAGGCGGTGGATGGTCTGCTCCGCTAGGCCGCATTGCAATATGGTGAGCTTTCCACTGGGACATATGATATTTATTCATGTGACGATTCATGGAAGAAGTTGTCAAACTGCTGAGGTTTTGCCCTCTACTAACAGAATCACGACAAATTTTACAGATCACATGATTTGGGCGATATTTTGCTATGTCAAAAAAGGTCCAGGCTAGGCAAGGCTTAGAGGGCATGCGACCTGCTGAGCCCCCCCCGACTAGTGCTCAGAGGCAGAGTGGTGGCTGAGGATGCAGTTGTAGACGTGCTACCAGTACTACTCCTCTGTCCAGGAAGGCACAAGGTAACTTCGTCGTCAGTAGCATCCTTCTCCACCGCCTCTGTTGACCTCCTCGAGTGCCTGACTGTGGGTTGACAGTAGGGGGGATCTAGAACTTCTTTATCAAGCGTTGTGTTTGCACTCCCCTCACCCTCAGACCGAGCCTCTTCCTGACGTGAACGAATATTTAAGTTGTCATCCCAATCTGGTATCTGCGTCTCATCGTCATCAGTATGTTCCTCATTGTCTATAACAACAGGTGTTACAGTTTGTGAATAAAGGTCAACATTATGCTCAGAAACTTGTTCATCACGGCCTGAATCTGAGTCACAAAGGTTCTGAGCATCACTGCAGACCATTTCCTGGTCTGTACTCACTGTAGCTTGGGAGCAGACCTCTGATTCCCAGGCTATAGTGTGACTGAACAGCTCTGCAGACTCAGCCATCTCTGTTCCACTATACTGTGCAGGGCGGATGGAGACTTGATGATGATTGGAATGACAACTCAGAGGACTGGTGTTTTTTGGATGCGGTAGTTGAGGTGGCGGAGAGGGTACTTGTTGGACCACTTGAAAACCATTCAAGCATTTTCTTTTTTTGGCCATCATCTACCTGTGTTCCAGTTGTTCGTGTCCGTAAAAAAGGGAGCACATCGGATTGTCCATGGTAAGTAGTAGACATCTTACTTTTGCTGGAAGATGGTTTATCTTTAGCAGATGTTAATGGAGCTTTGCCACCTTCCCCACGGACAAACCTTTTTTTCCTTTTCCAACATGCCTCTTCCCCTTTCCACCAGCATCTGTCATTTTGCCACTCATTTTGATTGCGACAAGATTGTGCACTTAAAATGTGGTAGTAAAAATTGAGAGGTGGTGTAGATTGCAGCGGTGGTCTAGTTTTATTGACAGCAGAATAAACAACAATAACTATCCCTGACAATGCAACTACGGCCCTTAAACTGGCAGCACAGTTTGCTATTAGAATGGCTTAGTAACAATGAGTTTGAGTGTGCAATGCAAAGGTGCTGCAAATATCTTTGCACCAGTGGGGCAATAATGAAGTCCAACAGCCACTTTTAGGATGACACTAAGTTTGCTCAGTGTTTGCTAGTATAATGGCTTAGTAACAATGAGTTTCAGTGTGCAATGCAAAGGTGGTGCAAATATCTTTGCACCAGTGGGACAATAATGAAGTCCAACAGCCACTTTTAGGATGCGACTAAGTTTACTCAGTGTTTGCTAGTATAATAGCTTAGTAAAAATGAGCTTGAGTGTGCAAAGGGCAGGAGGGTACAGTGGCAGGGTTGTGGGTCTGTGTAGAGGAAAGGAAGCCTCACTTTATATCCCTCCTAATGGGGAAATGCAGTGAGGAAGTCCCTGACCTTAGCTACACAGACGCTGTTATCTTCTGTAGCTGTTAAAAACTCTTTCCACGGACCTGACTGTCACCTATGGCTCTGAGCCTGCTGTTATTAGCCCTTTCAAGGGCTAAAAGAAACTTCTATCCCTATTCTGTATAGCGCTGTGTGTAGAGCGTACACAGCAGTATCGGAGACAGGAGCTACGCCAGCGGTGACTGACACCCAGACGCAGAAGGCAGATAATGGCGTCCTGATGGGCAGATACCCGTTTTTATAATGCAGTAACATGTGACATGGACATCCTATCACACATGCCGTTGCTTCTCTGGCTAAAAGTCCACTTAGCTGTGTGTGTGTCTGGGATTGGCTGACATGCTGGCCCGCCCCACTACACGCGCGCGCTTAGGTAAGAAAGACAAGGAAAAAAAAAATGGCGATTATCCCGGCAGCAATGATCTGAATTCGCAGTCCACACACACTATACACTGAAATTTCATAACAGTGTGAGTCACAGAGTGACTTACACTAGTACAGCGAAAAGCCAGCTAGTAAGTAGATTGGCTTTTTGCTGCTAGAACCGTTCTCGAACGTAACTAGAACTATCGAGCTTTAGCAAAAAGCTCGAGTTCTAGTTCGATCTAGAACAGCCCCCAAAATCACTCGAACCGCGAACTGGAGAACCACGAACCGCGCTCAACTCTAGTCCTGTTACTTTAATCTCGAACCCATTCCTTTGCTTCAGGGCTGGGAGGACGGTGGTTCGCCCTTGGCTTCATTTGTTTAGGACACCAGAATACCTTGTCAAAGCTCCTGAGTACAACTACACCAAACTTGCATAGGTTGCTTTTTTTTAAATTTATTTTCAACAACATTTTATTGTAAATGACATGCAACATACATGTAATATTAATATTATTGCTTCCCACACGGGGGGCTTAGAAAAAATAATCAAGTTTGTAATAACTCTAGATAATCAATTATCTATCAAGTTATGGAATTTTAGAAGAGATAAAAGAAATGGGGGGAGAACAGAAAATAAAACAGGATACGGAAGGGGGAGTACCTAAATATCCATGTGGTATCACATCTATATATATAATTGCCTTATGCTGTCTGTCTGTCTGTCTGTCTGTCTTGCTCCAAAATTGTGTCGTTACAGTGACAGTGCCATGGCAGTGACAACCGTTGGATTGGCCTCTGGGCTCGGCCTGGCTTCGCCCCCCATGGATTGGCCACTCGCCTCGGCCTGGCCCCGCCCCCCGCATGGATTGGCCGCTCGCCCCGGCCCTCCGCACGCATCGTCTGCTCGGCCACGCACCTTCCCCCGAATTCAAACGAAGCCCCGACTCCCAGGTGACTGCTGCAGTGCACTCCCAGGAGTCCACACTGGCAACCCAGCCCAGACATAACCTTGCGATGCTGGGATCGTGACGGAGCCGGTGTACGCTGGTAACCATGATACACATCGGGTAACTATAGGAAGCGCTTCCCTTAGTTACCCGATGTGTATCATAGTTACCAGCGTACATTGGCTCCCGGTACATATGTGCAGGGAGCCGACATACGCTGACGCCTCGCCCGCTCGGCCCCGCCCCGGCACACGTTGGCACGCTCGGCCCCGCCCCCGGCACACGTTGGCCCGCTCGGTCCCGCCCCCAGCACACGTTGGCCCGCTCGGCCCCACCCCTGGTGACCCGCTCGGCCCCACACCTGGCGACCCACTCGGACTACTCCTCCTATTATAGTCCTCCTATTATACTTCTCTCTGAGTATAATAGGAGGACTATTATAGCATGGGAGATGGAGCACGATGGGGGGTGTGCAGCATGGGGGATGGAGCGCGATGGGGGGTGCGCAGCATGGGGGATGGAGCACGATGGGGGTGCGCAGCATGGGGGATGGAGCACGATGGGGGGTGCGCAGCATGGGGGATGGAGCACGATGGGGGGTGCACAGCATGGGGGATGGAGCACGGTGGGGGGTGCGAAGCATGGGGGATGGAGCACAATGGGGGTGCGCAGCATGGGTGATGGAGCATGATGGGGGTGCACACCTCCCCCCAAAACACACACACACCGCCACACGCACACCGCACAACACACCACTCACACACACTGGGAACCACAAACACCGCCCTACACAGACACCCACACACACAGACAATGCCGCATACACACAACACCCAACACACAAACACCGCGGCATACACAAATAAACACACATACCGCACAACACACACACATTGCACAAAACATACCTCCCCCAAAACACACACACGCACCCCACAGCCACACCCACACAAACCGCGCAACACACACAGCACTACACACAGACAACACTGCAGACACACAGCGCTCCACAAACAACACAACACACAAAGCACCACACAAACAACACCGCTCTCACACCCAGACAACACCCAGAATATGTACAGCGCCCTACACAAACACTTGGCAACTACACACAACAACATCTATATATATAGATAACAAAAATCATACATTAACTACACAATATGTAAATTCTAGAATACCCGATGCGTTAGAATCGGGCCACCTTCTAGTTAATATAATAAGTGTGTCGCCCAGGGTTATGGGGTTCTCGGTAGTTTGCAATTGGGTAATGTCGCGTTGGTGGCCATTGCCCGGTTCCGCGTCCTGGGTGCTTTTTGTAAAGGTCCTGTCACACACAGAGATAAATCTGCTTCAGATCTGTGGTTGCAGTGAAATTGTGGACAATCAGTGCCAGGTTTGTGGCTGTGTACAAATGGAACAATATTAGCAACACATATCTCATAATACGAGCAATTACAATGGGCACCAAACCGACCAGGGTAAGGTAGGAGAGATGCCAGCACTACTCATGGTAGTAGAGAAACACAGGAGAACAGGAGTAAAGTGCAAATATAAATTACTTTATTGAGGACATACACAACAAGGTGAAAAAAAATAAAAAGGTAGACTACCATAACAAAAGAGACAAATAAATACCTGTCCTGAAAAATAGCTTTAATAACAGCCCACTATAGTGTGTCAATAAATAATCGTTACGATGAGTCCATATGAATAGTGGCTGAAAATGAGAAAATTTTGCTCAGGAGAATAGAGAATAGAAGTTATTTGGGACAGGGACTGCGGTTGAGGGTGCAGCACATAAGCGAATCATGGATCCTCCACCGTATAATGGAGAGAGATCATGGTGAGGATAAATGAGACACCACAGAAAGATATGGGGCTGGTCCTATGATAATAAAGCTAAAAGGTAAGCAATCAGAGAATCCGCAATATTCATGTTTTCTTACCTAAAGTGCTTAGTGCAGTAGAAAGGTACAGCAGTGTACTCAAAGTGCCAGCAGCCGAAATCGCAGTCCCAAGTCAAATAGGATCCCTAGAACATGCCCAGAATCTCCATCCGACGCGCGTTTCGCGAGGGGTATGTAGCTTCATCAAGGAGGGGAGTCTAAGTGGTGACCCAAGTGCCTGCATTTTCCATAAATAACCCTCCTAAACTAGTGAAACAGGTGCGTAGCCGAAAATATCAGAACCGGAAGTGACATATGCAGTATTGGGAAGGGGTGAGTGTTACTAACAACGCAAAAGTGGTAGTTAGGGGCGCACTTCCGTGTTAGTCACTGCACCGGAAGTTAGTACATAGTATTAACGATCCAGCCGCAAGGGCTGGAAGTGACCCGCGCTGGTCACGTGATGTCCGTCGCTAGTGCCACAGTTGTAGTAGTCGAGGACGCACTTCACAATATACCGGAAGTCGTCACTAGTCCCAAAGGTACCGCCTCCCAATCCCAGAGGTGCAGTACCATGACTGATAGGTACCTCCGCCAATGATCGCCTGTATTAGATATGATAAACATGCAACATCTCGCCGCCGGACAGGAGTGCCCCACGTGATTCAGGGGACGCGTCAGCCCCGTAACCACGTCCCACCACTCATAGTCTGGCATGGCAAGAAGTGTATAGATAAATACGCCCCATCCCACGTTACACCTGACCTGGGCACACCCACCTGATCCGAGGGACGCGTAACCCTGGGAACAGCATGAGTGCACACAGAGACAAGCCACATAACGTAAGAAAAGGGGAGGATATATAACATCAGGTCAGGCCTAGGAGCGGAGGAATGAAACGGGAAGCCGAGGGCCATCGGAGATGTAAACCCGTGGAGGGAGGGTAGAACAGAGGGGAAAGGAGAAAATACCACAAGTCACCTAACTCGGAGGTATAAAGCATAAGGACTGGGTCAACATGGAGAAAAGTGCTTGAAGTGCAAATAAAGTGAAAAAATGCTTTATATCCTGACTATTAATAAGTCCAAAATTTTTTTTTCCAAGATATGGTTTTATAACCACTTTAATAGACAGGGAGAAGCTTCTTCAAATCTTCCAAGTATGTTGCACGTATACCAAAGATCCAGTCCATAAGATAGGATAGGCCATGATTCCGGATGGTCATGAAAAGAGCCGCATCAGAACAACCAGTCTACAAGATGGTATAAAAAATACAGGGAGTTAATAAATACACAGGACAACAGGTCTGTGGTCACCACCAATGAGCCAATCACTCACAATAGTACCAACAAAAGTGGATGCAAAACAAAATATAAAGGTTAAAAGCAAGGGGTATTATTAAAATTAAGAAATGCAAAGAGGAGAATTAAGAACAATGGGAAAAACCAGTGCATAGATTACAAAAAGGACACGAAACTGATATTTTCATTTAGCCCCTTGGGGGCCAAGGTATCCAAAGTGGAGATCCATCTAGCCTCGACCTGGGCCAATTGCTTTTTCAGATCTCCACCGCGAGACCCGCCATGGACCATGTCAATCCCACGTATTTTTAGGCCAGATGGATTACTGCCATGGAATCTTCGAAAATGCCCAGGGAGCGTCTTAAGCAAAGTTGGATCAGTGACGTCCCTAGTGGCACTTATGTCACGTACATGCTCCCTCGTGCGCACCCGCAACTCACGCGAGGTGAGGCCGATGTACACGAGGGAGCATGGGCAGGTGGCGTAATAAATTACGTGTGTGGTGGCACACGTAATGTGACTTAGAATGTTCAACGTCCTAGTTCCTTTAGATGAAACAAATGAAGTGGCACGAAGGATGTTCGGGCAGGCCAAGCATCTGCCACAGGGGAAGCAACCTAACAAGGGGCCACGGGTACTGAAAAGATTGAAAATTGATGGTATGTAGTGGCTCCTTACCAGAATATCCCGAAGATTTTTGGAGCAACGAGCCGTCATGAGAGGACCAGGGGGGAGGATGTCTAACAGGATGGGATCCGATCGAAGAACAGGCCAATGTTTAATCAGAATCTCTCGCATGGCTAGCCAGTGACCGTTGTAAGTGCCTATGAAATGAGCAGGAGGGTCAGATTGTTGAGGTTTATGAGTGTAATGAAGCAGTTGCTGACGTGGGGTCTGCTTGGCACGCAAGTATCCCCTCCGGATACAGCGATTGCTGTAGCTTCGATCTCTGAAGCGGCATCTGAGGTCGGCCGACTGTTGTTCAAAAGAGTCATTGGAGGAACAGATCCGCCTCGTCCTCAAGAATTGGCCAACTGGGATGGCGCGTATTGTTGATGGTGTGTGGGCAGATGAAGCATGCAGAAGGGCATTGACTGAGGTGGACTTCCAATGAATACTAGTCTGTATAGTTGACATAAGGTCCACCTCGATATTAATGTCTAAGAAGTCAATGCACCTGCTGCTATGCTTGTAAGTTAGTTTAATATTCAAATTATTGGTGTTTAAATGCCCCATAAATTCGTCAAGCTGCTCCACTGTGCCCTGCCAAAAGAAAAGAACATCGTCAATGTATCTGAGCCAGCACTGCACATGGGAGCTAAGCCCACTGCCACCCTCGCCAAAAATCTTTCCCACATGCCGAGGAAGAGGTTGGTATACGAGGGGGCACAGGCCGCCCCCATGGCAGTGCCGCGCTGCTGCAGATAAAATTGATCCTTAAAAATAAAAAAATTGTGAGTAAGGGCAAAGTGGAGCAGCTCAAGGATAAATTTATTCAGTTCGCCATCCCAGTTGCCCATCTCGAGGAAGAGGCGGGTAGCCTCCAATCCATCAGAATGGGAAATGCAAGCATACAGGCTCTCCACATCAGCTGTGACAATCAGCATATCATGATCCATAAAGATGCTATCAATCCGCCGGAGCACCTCAGTCGTGTCACGGACATCGGAGGGCAAGGTTTCCACTAGAGATTTAAGATGGTAATTGATAAATTTACAAAACGGGTCACACAAGCCTCCTATGCCGGACACGATGGGGCGCCCCGGGGGGCAGAGGGCATCTTTATGGATCTTTGGTAGTAAATAAAAGGTAGGTACCTTGGGGTATTTAGATGAGAGCCCTTCTACCATTTTGTTGGTGATCACACCGACCTCAGATGCCGCCTCCAAGATCTTTGACAAGCCAAGCGAGAAAGACTGCATGGGATTAAAAGGCAATTTGGAGTACTTGTTCCTGTCACGCAACTGTCTAAAGGCCTCCTTCTCATAATTCTCCACTGCCCAGATCACAATATTGCCCCCCTTGTCTGCCGGTTTTATAACGATATTCTAGAGGTTATTCAACTCATTCAATGCTTGTCTCTGCCTATGGGTCAGGTTATCCCTCTGTCTTCGTGTTGGGATTTGTTTAAAATCGTCCGACACAAGGCGAGTAAAAACCTCGATGGCAGGGCAAAGAGACAAGGGGGGAACCTCGTTGATCTGGGCAGTAGCGACCTGGGAAACACACCTGTTGTAACATCGGCCTGTTCTTCAAGCAGACCCTCCAACACCTGTAGGGCCTCCCTCTCCGCAGGACTGTCCAATCCCCTGGTCTCACGTCTATGATGGAGCCTCTTCAGGATCAGTTTACGTGCAAATAGATGCGTATCTTTCAGGGCTGAAAAGAAATCAAAGTTGTTGGTGGGGGAAAAAGTTAGGCCTCTTGACAACACGTCCAATTGGTCATTGGAAAGTGTGTGTGTAGAGAGGTTAATCACCTAAAGCCTATTTTTTCCCCCTTGCTTGGTGGCCGTCTGCTTATTCCGGGCAGATTTCACCCGAGCTCCGACACTTGATTCAGCCTCATTAGCACCACCCGAAGTTTCAGAGAAATCTCCAAACGAGGTGAGAGATGACATGGAGACAGAACGTCCACGGGAGAGGGTCCTCCCACGAGGGCCCATCCTGGATCTGGTTTGCCACCTGTATGCTGAGGAATTGGTATAGTCCCCTAGATCCCTATTAAATTTTTTTAATTTTTGGCCACAAATCTCTTTCTCCAGTTTAGACAAGTCCTTTTCAATCTCCGCTTCCATTCTAGTAACAGCATCAGCTGTGCAATTATTTTTGATGTTTTTTTCGAATTCCTCTAGTTTGACCTCCATAATGGAGAGGGAGGTCATGTTGTGATCACTCAACAGAGACCGGAATCCCAGGGAGTACGTTTGGGCCAGACACTCCCACCTCTCACAGAAAGAGAGGTCCTCCACCGGAAAGGATGGGAATATCTGGACTCGTAGTCCGCGGGGGACCATGTCTCTGTCGAGGTATTTGGAAAGTAAGGCACGGATCCAACATATTCTCAATCTCCTCTTTAACAACTCCTTATATTTAAAAATGAGAGTATCACAATTAGAAGAATTGACATCACTGGAAGTATTCTTGTTGTGGTCATTCAAAACGCTGTCAAAATGTACGGACCACGCCCGATCTCGAGCACGGAAATCTATGCTCAAATGAGAGATATCTGTGAGAAGCACAGAAACACATATTAGCAACACATATCTCATAATACGAGCCATTACAATGGGCACCAAACCGACCAGGGTAAGGTAGGAGAGATGCCAGCACTACTCATGGTAGTAGAGAAACACAGGAGAACAGGAGTAAAGTGCAAATATAAATTACTTTATTGAGGACATACACAACAAGGTGAAAAAAGATAAAAAGGTACACTACCATAACAATAGGGACAAATAATAAATACCTGTCCTGAAAAATAGTTTTAATAACAGCCCACTATAGTATGTCAATAAATAATCGTTATGATGAGTCTATATGAATAGTGGCTGAAAATGAGAAAATTTAGCTCAGGACGGAGTATAGAGACTAGAAGTTATTTGGGACAGGGATTGCGGTTGAGGGTGCAGCACATAAGCGAGTCATGGATCCTCCACCGTATAATGGGGAGAGATCATGGTGAGGATAAGTGAGACACCACAGAAAGATATGGGGCTGATCCTATGATAGTAAACAATATGTCCATGATTTTACTGCAACCATCTGCCAAAGATTTATCTCTGTGTGTGACGGGGCCTTTAAGGGGAGTATTTACAGGGGAGAATAAAATTGTTTGTGTGATGCCACCTGCGGGTTGCGATTATGATTGTGGAACCGCCACTGCTGAAGTGGTTACTCACAGGGCTGGTGGTAATGGCAGCTGTGGTGGAAGGCCCTCCGCAGGAAGGGCTGAGCCTGGGAAATGTATGGTGCAATAATAAGGGAGGCCACATCGTGGATTGTATTAAGCAGTCTCTACTAACTCTTGACCTTTGGATGGCTGGTTCCGGTCCGTGTATTTCGAGTACCAGTTGATGACTCGGTTGCTCTGTTCCTGGCACTCTCAGTGTGGTTGGGTCCCCGTAGCTTGAAGCGGTTTGGGGCCCAACTGTCCATTGGTTTTTTGGTAAGTCTCTTTCTCCGTACGGCGAGCAGTGTGGACCCTGTAGGGAGGTATGTATCCTTGCTTTACTGCTGATGCCCCCGGATCTGTAGGTCAGTGAGGTCCGTGGAGGTCCTCTCACTGTGCAGGTAATTGCCAGGTCATCTGAAACTGTCGCCTGACCTAGGGCCCTGTGATCTGTGCGTGCTCCGGTCCCAGCGGTACTTCGGCGTACCTGCCCTTGCGATCTCTCTCCTGTGCCCCCGGGTCACCGTTACACGGACCCAGCTCAAGGCACCTCTTTCCTCTTTCACTACTACTTCGTTCTGCGTCTAAAGCTGCACTCTACAACTGCTCTGCTGTTCTGTCGTTCTGCTCGTCCCCTCCCACCAGGTGGTCTAGTCTTTCTGGTCTGGCTCTGCCCTCTAGGTGGCCATCCTCTTGTTTCTGACTACCCAATGAGCCCTGGTGTGAGTGGCAACTGGAGTTTTGGTTGTGTGTTGCTGTTGTTGGCACTGGTGTTACAGGTCCCAGGGGGTAGGTCCTGCATCTGCAAGAGGATGCAGTTCCCTGTAGTGCCCAGAGTAGCTCAGGGGTGCTACAATCGCCCTTGGTTAAACACAGCACGTACTCGGGCTGTAAGAGAATAAAGCATTTATTAAAATATAAAAAAAATATCAAGTATTAACATAACATTATTCCCACGCAGGGAAGGCTGTACTTTAACGTTACATGAGCATCCCCCCATCAACCCACCACCCAAAGGTCCTGGTCCCCAGAACCCTCTAAGGAGGCAGGTCACCGGTCCCTGTGGTGACCAGATCTGGGCCATCTCTATCCCAGACCTCCTCCAGTCTTCCTCTCCTTTTGGTAGCGGTGTCAGTGTCTTTATGGAAACAATGGGATTACTCTAATGGGCACACGTAGTGCAACATATTTACAGGAAAAGTTTTTAGCTGCTGCCAGTCTTGGAGCCGTGTCCATATTTATCAAAACTATTAACTTTTTCAATTTTTTTTTTTTCCCAGCATTATGATTTACACAACATTTTCAAACTATACAAAGAATTTTCAATAAAAATAACAAACAAAAACACAACAACATTACTGGGATAGCCTGGTTCAGCTACCACAGTGTAGATGATCTTGGAAATGGAGGAGGACTTGCCTTCTCTCGGCAGCCCGAGCCCGCCGCTCTTGATTCAGCTGCCGGATGGTGGCTTGGCAGGCTTCCTCAACCTCCTCATCCTCGACTGGCCTCTGTACTGCAGTAGCCATGCCGCACTCCCACTCGAACCTCAGGCTCCCCGAACCCGAATAGTCCGCATCCGGATCACCATTAGCTGGTATAGGGTCGGTCTGGTCAAGGGCGACTCCTCTGTCGGTTGTCGGGTCTCCCAGGGCTGCATCCTGCAGCCTAACTTGGTCAGGTCTCACCGGAGATGGAGACATTGCGGCCTGGTTTGGTCTGGCCGTGGACGGAGGCGTTGCGAACTGGTCTGGTCTGGCCATGGACAGAGGGTCCAATGGTATCGGCGGGTCAGCAGTCACGGGTGGTACAGGTTCCACTGCTATGGGGGCTAGCGGGGCGGAGGAGGTTCCTACGCTTACCGACTCCTGGTGCCGCTCCTCATGCAGGGCCCAATCAGCCTGGGTCTACACAGCCACCACTATCTTCATCATCTCCGAACGCCAGTCTTCAATTTGTTGTATCATTTGCAGCCGTATCCGGAGACACAGCTGGTCCAGCTCCTCTTCCAGCCAGGGCATGGTTCCGTGAGCTGGTGGCGCAGACATTCTTTCTCCGCTGCAGGTTTTACTGATCTGCTACTGCGGAGCTTCTGTCCCTCTAGCATGCCAGGGAGCATTCTGCCGTTGCCCCTCCCAGCTTCCTGTCTTTAGTTTCGTTTTTGCATACTGCACACTCCCAGGGGCGGAGTTGTCTTTTCGCGCGCTTTTGGGCATACTGATGGCGCAGCCAGTTTCTCACAAGCATTAAAGATGGCGGCAATTTTGCACAAACAGTCCATTATATACAGTTTTTAAGGCACTCGTCACCCGAGTTAACAGGCCTTGTTCATATCCTGTTCGTGACGCCAGGAAAAAAAGCTGTGTCACCCAAGGTTATGGGGTACTCGGTTCCGGGCAGTTTGCAATTGGGGAATGTCACTTTGGTTCTGTGCCCTGAGTGCTTTTTGTAAAGGGGAGTATTTACAGGGGAAAATAAAGTTATTTGTGTGACGCTACCTGCGGTTGCAGTTATGATTGTGGAAACTTCGCTGCTGAAGTGGTTACTCCCAGGGCTGGTGGTAATTGCAGCTGTGGTGGAAGGCCCTCCACAGGTATGGCTGAGCCTGGGAGATGTATGGTGCAATAATAAGCGAGGCCACACCGTGGATTGTATTAAACAGTCTCTACTCATTCTTGACCTTTGGACGGCTGGTTCCGGTCCATGTATTGCCAGTGCCAGTTGATGACTCGGTTGCTCTGTCCACGGCACTCTCAGTGTGGTTGGGTCCCCGTAGCTTGAAGCGGTGTGGGGCCCAACTGTCCCTTGGTTTTGTGGTAACAATCTCTTTCTCCGTACGGCGGGCAGTGTGGACCCTGTGGGAAGGTATGTGTCCGAAGCTTGATCCTTGCTTTACTGCTGATGCCCCTGGATCTGTAGGTCAGTGAGGTCCGTGGAGGTCCTCTCACTGTGCAGGTAATTGCCAGGCTGTCTGAAACTGTCGCCTGACCTAGGGCCCTGTGCCCCGTGCGTTCTCCGGTCCCAGCTGTACCTCAGCGTACCTGCCCTGGCGACCTCTCTCCTATGCTCCCGGGTCACTGTTACATAGACCCAGCTCGAGGCACCTCTTTCCTCTTTCACTACTACTTCATACTGCGCCTAGAGGTGCACTCTCTCCAACTGCTCTGCTGTTTTGTCGTTCTGCTCGTCCCCTCCAACCAGGTGGTCTAGTGTTTCTGGTCTGGCTCCGTCCTCTAGGTGGCCATCCCCTTGTTTCTGACTACCCAATGAGCCCTGGTGTGAGTGGCAACTGGGGTTTTGGTTGTGTGTTGCTGGCACTAGTGTTACAGGTCCCAGGGGGTAGGTCATGCATCTGCGAGAGGATGCAGTTCTCTGTAGTGCCCTGAGTAGCTCAGGGGCGCTACATAAGTTATAAACATTTTAAAGATAATTATCCAGAGAGACACGTGACCTGTCGTTCTGACAAAAAAAACAACGCCTCCCTAGATTGGGAGGCAATGGTATTACTTTGTTTTTTCATTTAAATGATGACAAAAATTAAGAAATTTGTGAAAAATATGTTGGTTTGTGTTGCCATTTTATGGGACTTTTTCACCAGTGGAGCTGTATGAGAGCTCATTTTTTGTGCGGCAAGTTCTATTGAGGATTTGTTCTTTATATCACTGTATTGCAGTATACAGCTAAAATTACAGTCTTCTAGGAAGTCCAGTCTAGGGTCTCATTCAGTTGTCCTCTTTTTTTCCCTACTGGTCCTAGTTTTATCAGTACGTTTGTTCAGATGTTCAAGTTTCATCAGTTTTTCTCACATGTGAAACAAAGAAGTTTCTCTACGTTCTCTTATCCAGTATGGCGTGAAAAGCAGACAGGACTCAGATGGCATCACCAATTTTTTCATGAACCCGCAGACTTGAATTGCTGATTTTGATCCGATACTTGGAGCAATATCGGACATATCTTCACCTTTTTGCACATTCCACTCAAAAAAAAAATTGAACATGAGAATAGCCTCATAGGCTATACTACATAAGAGCTCTATCAGTGGAAAAACATGGATAAAACTTAATGTCGAAAAACAGACATCTGAATGAGTCCTAAGGCTGGGCTTCACAGGCATACTAAGCAGGCAGCTACTGTAGCTCAGGTTGTTGCTATTGTTATTACAGGCAGATGCCGGCTGTATAACACATCTGCCTGGCATGGTGCAGGCTCAGCTTCTAAGCCTGCTCTATACACCTATACCCAACATACATCATACATACATGTATGGCAGATGTCAGAAATAAACAGCTTACCTACAGGTGTTATTGAGTCATACCCCCCACTGATATGGTTTTAATGGCTAAGTATAGGCCAGCAATATTGTGATTCGATCAGTATTTTAATCCCTTTAAATACCTAAACGTTGTATCATATACAAATGATATACTTATTTGTACACAATAATAGCATTCATTGGAAGCATGCATACTGACATGCATGACTCTTCTTAGGATGCACATCACTAGTTATCTTTTCAACAATCATTTATCTGTATGACAGATGACTAGAATGCTTGTTGTAACTTGTGTTCTTAATCCAGATCTTATGTGATCATGTAAGCAGTACTGACAGCACTTTGCTAGGTTGACCGCTCTCCTAGGAGATGCATTCCTAAACTTTAATAAGAAACTGATAATTAAGCAGAACACTAGGTTAAACAGTGTCCGGGTGTTGGGGGAGGTAAATTAGACCGTATTACTGAGCTTACATTGCTTTAATAAGACTGGTACGGATAATTAACTTTGCTTTTATCTCTGTCTTTCTTTAAATACATGACAAATTTGTCTGTCTTGGACATCTTCAGATACGACAAGTCACAAGAAACATATTGCTATCTGCAGACTACTTATTGCTGAGATAGAGTTTGACCATTTAGGATACACTTACAAGTCTATAAATTTGTTAGCCCCCTATTTAAAAAAATATATTTCTTTAATGCAAACTACAAACCCAACATTGAGCAATAGAATAAAGAGAGATGAGCAAATACAAATTGTAAAATAAAGACCAGCCAATATTGTAAATGAGTCGGCTTCGGGATCCGTGGTGTCATTGTCCGTCCTGCTGCATAGCTTCTTATCTTGGTAATCGGGCCTGTCTCTGACCATATTTTACCATATCACCTAGTGATCCATTATGGAGAAGAGAGAAGTATGTCAGGATTTCTAGCTCTGTATACAGGTAGAGCCCCCAATGATTGGGGATCACCTTAATAAGATGACAACCCCACTGTTAAAAAGGAGGATTCTAGATTAGAAAATGACATGCTTTATCATACAGCAACATATATTTCTAATGTGTTAGGCCTCATTCACAAGTCCGTATTTTTTAACATGTAATTGAAAAAATTAAACTGGTGTCATCAGTGTTTTGCATCATTGTTTCATCTTTGTGTCTGTTTTTACTATCAATAAATTAATGACAAAGCGTCTCCTATACTTTTCAATGTTACACATGTACAGCATGCGAATACCATGTTTGTTACGGACATGTTTCCGTGAGTTTTGCACAGACATACAATCAGTGAAAAAACACAAACATGTGAATAGCACCATAGAATATAACAGTGTTATATCCAGGAAAAAAAACAGATGTAACTTATACTGATTGAATGTCTGTGCAAAATTCACGGAAACATGTCCGTGTATATATATATAGATATATATCTATATATATAATTGCCTTATTCTGTCTGTCTGTCTGTCTTGCTCCAAAATTGTGTCCTTACAGTGACAACCGTCGGATTGGCCGCTGGGCTCGGCCTGGCCCCGCCCTCCCACACGGATTGGCCGCTGGGCTCGGCCTGGCCCCGCCCTCCGCATGGATTGGCCGTTTGGCCAGGCCACGCCCTCACGCGGTGCCTCTAGGCCACGCCCCCTCATGTGGTATCGCTAGGCCACGCCCATCATGCGGGACCGCTAGGCCACACCCTCATGTGGTGCCGCTAGGCCACACCCCTCATTATGCCGCTAGGCCACGCCCCTCACATTATGCCGATAGGCCACGCCCCCTAACACTATCCCGCTAGGCCACGCCCCCTCACAATATGCCGCTAGGCCACACCCCCTCACACTATGCCGCTAGGCCATGCCCCCTCACACTATGCCGCTAGGCCACAACCCCTCACACTGTGCCGCTAGGCCATGCCCCCTGACACTATGCCGCTAGGCCACGCCCCTCACACGATGCCAACTAGGCCACACCCCCACACACTATGCCACTAGGCCACGCCCCCTCACTGTCCCGCTAGGCCACGCCCCCTCACACTATGCCGCTAGGCCACGCCCCTCACACTATGCAGCTAGACCACGCCCGCTCACAAGCCCGCTAGGCCACGCCCCCTAACACTGGCACTAGGTCACGCCCCCTCACACTATGGCGCTAGGCCACGCCCCCTCACACTATGGCGCTAGGCCACGCCCCTCACACTATGCCGCTAGGTCATGCCCCTCACACTATGGCGCTAGGCCACGCCCCTCACACTATGGCGCTAGGCCACGCACCCTCACACTATGGCGCTAGGCCATGCCCCCTCACTCTATGGTGCTAGGCCACGCCCCCCACTATGCCGCTAGGCCCCGCCCAGCCTATGCCGCTAGGCCACACCCCCGCACTGTGCCGCTAGGCCACGCCCCCCGCACACGTTGGGCACCTGTACACCTCCCCCCAGGACAACTCCTCCAATTATACTCCTCCTATTATACTCCTCTCTGAGGGGTTTGCAGCATGGGGGATGGAGCACGATGGGGGGTGAAGCATGGGGGATGCAGCACGATGGAGGGGTGCAGCATGGAAGGTGGACCATGATGGGGGGTGCCCAAAATTGGGGGCTGAAACAAGATGGGGGGTTCGCAGCATGGGGGATGGAGCACGATGGGGGGTGCAGCATGGGGGATGGAGCACGATGGGGGGTGCCCAGAATGGGAGGTTGAAACACGATGGGGGGTGAAGCATGGGGGATGCAGCACGATGGGGGTGCACCATGGGGGGTGGACCATGATGGGGGGTGCCCAGAATTGGGGGATGAAACACGATGGGGGGTTCGCAGTATGGGGGATGGAGCATGATGGGGGGTGCAGCATGGGGGAGGGTGCACGATGGGGGGTGCCCAGAATGGGAGGTTGAAACACGATGGGGGGTGCGCAGCATGGGGGGATGGAGCACGATGGGGGGTGCCCAGAATGGGGGGGATGAAACACGATGGGGGGTGCCCAGAATGGGGGGATGAAACACGATGGGGGGTGCGCAGCATGGGGGATGGAGCACGATGGGGGTGTGCAGCATGGGGGGTGGAGCACGATGGGGGGTGCACACCTCCCCCCAAAACACACACACACACCGCCACACACGCACCGCACAACACACCACACACACACACACACTGAGAACCACAAACACCCCCCTACACAGACACCCACACACACAGGCAACACCACACACACACACAACACACAAACACCGCGGCACACACAAATATACGCACATACCGCGCAACACACACACATTGCACAAATCATACCTCCCCCAAAACACATACACGCACCCCACACCCACATAAACTGCGCAACAAACACAGCACCACACACAGACAACACTGCAGACACACAGCGCTCCACAAACAACACAACACACACAGCGAAACACACAAACAACACCGCTCTCACACACCCCCACACCCAGACAACACCCAGAACATTTACAGCGCCTACACAAACACTGGCAACTACACACAACAACATCGATATATGTAACAAAAATCATACATTAACTACACAATAAATTCTAGAATACCCGATGCGTTAGAATCGGGCCACCTTCTAATATATATATATATATATATATATATATATATATATATATATAATATATATATATATACACCGTCGCATTTACAATCATGAAATTTTGCACACATGCCTCATGTGACCCAGGGAACGTCGTAGACTATGTTTTGACAGGAAAATTTGCCAATGTATGATGCTAGACGCCTAACAATGTTGAATCAAGACAACCAGGGGTATAAAGATAGCAATTGTATGCAGTATTAGGGGGAGCAAGAATGAATATGATAATTCAAACAACAGGATTACAGAGGCATGGATTATACGATTTTGGAGAAGCCATTTAGAGCAAGAGCCACCTCTGGCATTGCCAAAATACCTCTGTAGACCAACGACCCTGGCCCCACGTGGATTACCATGATGATTGGCCAAAAAATGGGAAGCCACGGAGGTGAGAGATTTACCTTTTCGTGCATCAGACGCCGCCATGTTAATAGTTGAGAAGTGCTTCTGAATCCGTTTTCGGAGCTCCTGTGAAGTTTGTCCTACATAAATCTTCTCACAGGGACAAACAATGCAGTAAATTACATTCCTGGATTTGCAGTTGATGTAGGCTCTGAGATGGTGACTGGTGGCATCCTGTGGATTTTGAAAGATATCACGTGTTACGTGCATAAATTCACATATGCTACATTCCCCACAGGGAAAGGAGCCCCTTAGGGTGATGCCCCGCTGTAGTTTGGTGGAAGGTCTAGTGAAATGACTACGAGTCAAGACATCCCTCAGATTGGGTGCTCGCCGAGCTGTCAGAAGAGGGTGTGGAGCCACCACCAACGACGTCTGTGTATCAGAAGTAAGAATAGGCCAATGTTTCTGTAGAATACCTCTCACCTTATGCCAACTGCTGTTATAGGTCGTGATAAATCTGGTGAACCTCTCCTGCGTCTTGGTCTTAGGCCGGATCAAGGATATCTGAGTCTCCATCTTCGCTCTTTGATGTGCCCGTGCAATGGTCTTCCGTGGATAGCCGCGGTCCATAAATCTACGAGTAAGCCCATGTGCTTGCTGGTTAAAATCCTCAATCTCACTACAGTTCCGTCTAACACGTAGAAAATGCCTATCTGCACAACCTTCATTATTACTTGGGGTATTGTATCTTCTAACTAGTCCTTGGTGCAGTCTCTTGCCAATATTCCCTTTTGGCACACATAGAGGCTACATGCATTGCACCTCCTAATATAGGTCTAGAAAGTACTACCAGGCTACTTGGCATGGTAATTGTCCACTCAGGCTAATCTCTTTTTGGATGTATTTATGATGAATATTTTAGACTATTGCATCTTCCCATCATTCGTATAATCCATGCCTCTGTAATCCTGTTGTTTGAATTATCATATTCATTCTTGCTCCCCCTAATACTGCATACAATTGCTATCTTTATACCCCTGGTTGTCTTGATTCAACATTGTTAGGCGTCTAGCATCATACATTGGCACATTCCTTCACAGCAATAACTTCCTTTTTGATTGTTGCATTTATGCATGTTATTTTTGTTGTTATTGTGATCCTTTTTGCCCAGGGCATCCTTGCCTTGACCTCTGGTGACTTGTTTATTTGTATTTTTAAATGTTTTTAACATTGGTATACAATAAAGGCAATTTTTTATTCTATACTTTGGTGTGCATCTGACATATGTGCGGTTGCTTTTCTCTTCTTTGCTGCGTTCATCCACTCTACCGCACCAGGTAGCACCCCCCTCTTTTTATTGTTTTTTCTCATTCTAGATTATTGGTGCGCTCCTATCCAATTTTGCATTTGACAGGAAAATTTAACCCCACGCTTTAAAGTTAATTTCCAAAAAACATGCCTCCATTAAAGTAAATGGAGCCTGGAACAACAGGTTATTAATAGGAGCTGTGAGTTGTTGCTATAGGAACAAAAGACATTTTTAGTATAAGAAGCTTATGTGTGAGGTAATAAGATGTCAGTGGGGAGACGGATTGAGAGAGACAGAGAGAGACAGACATACAGAGAGACAGAAATAGACAGGGAAAGAGACAGAGACAAATGGTGAAAGAGATAGACAGAGACCGACCTGGAAAGAGACCGACCTGGACAGAGACCGACCTGGAAAGAGACGACAGATGGAGAAAGAAACAGAGAGAGAGAGCCAGACAAAAAAAGAGAGAGACAGAGACAGACAGACCTGGAAAGAGACAGACCTGGAAAGAGACAGACCTGGAAAGAGACAGACAGACAGGCAGATAGAGACAGGCAGACAGGGAAAGAGGAGACAGCCAGAGAGACAGACAAAGATAGATTAGGAAAGAGACAGATCTTGATAGAGACAGATAGGGGAAGAGACAGAAATAGAGACAGACAAAGAAAGAGACAGACAGAGACAGGCAGACGAGGAAAGAGACAGACGGCGAAAGAGACAGACGGCGAAAGAGACAGACGGAGAAAGAGACAGACGGGAAAAGAGACAGACGGGAAAAGAGACAGACGGGAAAAGAGACAGACGGGAAAAGAGACAGACGGGAAAAGAGACAGACGGGAAAAGAGACAGACGGGGAAAGAGTGAGACGGGGAAAGAGTGAGACGGGGAAAGATTGAGACTGGGAAAGATTGAGACTGGGAAAGATTGAGACTGGGAAAGATTGAGACGGGGAAAGAGTGAGACGGGGAAAGAGTGAGACGGGGAAAGAGTGAGACGGGGAAAGAGTGAGACGGGGAAAGAGTGAGACGGGGAAAGAGTGAGACGGGGAAAGAGTGAGACGGGGAAATAGACAGACACAGAGATACCGACAGACAGACACAGAGATACCGACAGACAGACACAGAGATACCGACAGACAGACACAGAGATACCGACAGACAGACACAGAGATACCGACAGACAGACACAGAGATAGAGCGAGACAAAGAGACTGATACAGAGACAGACAGAGAGATAGACACAGACAGACACACAGAGACAGACAGGGAAAGAGACAGACAGGCATAGACTGGGAGATAGACATAGAGACAGTTACTATCCCGGGCAATGCCCGGGTACTACAGCTAGTATATATATATATATATATATATATATATATATATATATATACAGTGACAAGCAAAGGGGTAACAATGTGTTGAACTGTTGAGTTTCATGCTCCATATCTCACCATCTGCTACGTCTTTGAGTGTGAGACTACGCTCATTTTATAGACAATCATCTTGGCTATCTTATACATAAATTGACTTGCAACTACTTAGCATATGATTAGTTATGCAGATTCTTGGAATGTTACTGTATTTTTACTGTTTTGCTACTGATTATCCGCTCAATGCAAGAAAAGCAAATCCTCCATAAGTGACCCCTGTTTAAAAACTACACCCCTCAATGAATTCATCTGTCGATGCCGTGAGCATATTGACCTCACAGGTGTGCCACAGAACTTTATACTATTGGGTGGTGAAGAAAGAATAATTACATTTTTACCAATAAAATGTTGTTTTAGGCCCAAGTTCTTAATTTTTATAAGGGCTGATAGGAAAAAATGGACTGTACAGTTGTGCAATATCTTCTGACTGCACCAATACCCTACATGTACTCAGGAACTACTTTTCAGGCACAGTGGAAAGTCAGACTCAATGGAATGTTGCGTTATAGTGTAGATTTTGCTGTTATGGTTTCGGGCATCATGTCACATTTGCAGAGCCTCTGAGGTGCCAGAATAGCAGAACCCTTCCATAATTGGCGACATTTTAGAAACTAAAGCTATTAATGAATTGCTCTAAGGGTGCAGTGATCATATTGACGCCACAGGTATGTCACAGAATTTTATACCATTGGGCGGTGAAAAAGAAATAATTAGCTTTTTACCACACAAATTTTGTTTTTACCCCAGATTTTACAGTTTCACAAGGAGAAAAGAGTAAAAATTGTACCAAAATTTGTCAAACAATTTCTTCTGACCGTGGCGATACCCCACATGTGGCCACAAGTCGAGATTCTGGAGGGAATGAGCGCTTTCCGACTCTTGGGGCACAGATTTTCTATGGTTTGTGAACTCCATATACAGAACCGTAAAGTGTCAGAAGAGCAGAATTTACCCAAATATTCAATTTTAGAAATTAAACCTTCTCCTTATTGTAGTGCCCATACATTGTACATTCCGATTTGTGGGAGGCAGAATGAACATAAGACAGCAATTCAGATATTTTTTTGTATGCCATTCACCATATGGTAAAATTGATAAGACAGTTTTAGTAGAGGTGGGTGAACCCACAGATGTTTGGGTTAAGCGGGTCCTGCAGACTTAAAAAATCCGGTTTCGGGACCGGACTTGAACCAGTACTTGAGCCCAGACAAAAAAAACCCCATATATGTCTATGGGGAAGGAGAAAGAATATGTGGACTGAAGTGCATTGAATTAAAACATGATTTTTATTTGATACATTTTTAAAAAGTTAATTGGACAAAATAAACATAAATAAGCATTGTAGACATTAAATACAATGAGCAATAAATATAGTAAGCACAACAGCATTAAAAAAGAAACCATACAGATCAGTAGGACAAAGTATTTTTGTGCTTAAACAAGTTATAGAAATTAGCAGAAAATATTACTATATCTCATATAGGAAACCCCAACTGGAAAAACCAGAGAAATATGTGTGTGTGTATATATATATATATATATATATATATATATATATATATATTATTATGGACATGTGTCCCTATTAATGATTGTAAATCAAAGGGGTTCACAGAGAAAAGTCCAGGGGGATACTGTGTCTGCATTGAGAGCTTCCAATATTAATGAAGAAAGGTAAAACATCCGGATATCATAAAAAAAAGATCATCATGAGTAAATCTATCCCAGAATATATAATAAAGAGATACTTAGAAGCATACTGCCAAGTGAATAAAGAATTGACAATAGACTTAGAACACTGGAGTGGTGGTTAGTCCTCTATGCACCTATGTAGATATTGCATTAAAAAAACATACTTTTTGCAGTTAGAATAGTCATTTACCACATTAACAATGTATAGAGTGTATTTCTGTTTAATTTATTGTTAGCTTCATTGAAAATAAATGTGCTTTCCTTTCAAAAATAAAGAAATATCTAAGTGACCCTAAACTTTTGAACTGTAGTGTATATGTGTGTACTATTAATTTACTAGGTGTATAGATAGATAGATCATAGACAGATATATACCATATAGTTTAACAATTTTATATTTTTACAATTTCATCTATTTTTTTTTTTTTTTTTTTTTTTTAGATCGCTGGTATATAGGATGCTATAATCAAAGCCTGCTCAATTTTCAAGAAGATGGATACAAGACTTTGCAATCTCATGTTGGCAATTTACCGGCTTGTTCCAGATTTTGCCTTCAGAATAAGTAAGTTTCCTTGTTCATTTAAGAGAGAAAAAACCCACAGGGTAAGATACATACACTTTATTAATCAAAAGGTGAACATACTATGTGCATTAAAATATTTGAATACAAAAATGGAGACCCAAGACATACTGCAATGATAATATAGTATGACCATATAAGGTGCTATTGACAGACAGATAGATGGTAGGCATAAGTTACAATAGTTGCTTATAAAGATACAGTACAACAGTCAATAAGAGGATGTGTGCCGCCCCCGTGCCAGCAGCCGGCGCTGCTCGGATCCGGGCCTTCAGGGGTGGTGGCTCGAGGATCTCCGGACCCGGGGGTCTTGCAGACACGCCGAATAAATGGGGGGACATATATGTACGGGCTGGGCCGTATTAAGTTCATGACGCCACCCACGATGTGTGGTGAGGTGGGACACCACTGCTGCTGTTACGGGGCACCTGGGGGAGATGTTGTGCAGCAAGTTGTTAACCCCTCCGTGGGCAGGGATGGTGGCCCCGGGACCCGGTTGGTGTGTGCAGGGGAAGGCCACCGCAGAGGGTGCTGGTGTACTCACTGTTAGTAAAACACACAAATCTATGGTAAACCAAGGTGATGGTGGCCGGTGCCGTGGCCGGTTGCGTTCTGGTCCCCCACCCGGCTGGTGGTCTCTATCCTTTTCCTGCACTGCTGCATGTAAGATGAACTTTCCTAGTGTGAAACTCAGGAGTCCGCTCCCGGCTGGATGTGGCCTAAGGAGCCGTGCCCGCAGACACTGGCCCGTGGGATCTATGAGCTCTGGCGGTGACCTCTTATCCCTAATTGCTGGGCTGTTGTCTTCTATGAGGGACTTTGCGTGGGACAGGACCTCTATTCCTGGCCTCAATCGGTTAATTAACCAGCTCCAGTTGGTTCAGGTCCTGGCCTCAGGGTCCGAGCACCCCCCTTTGTGCTATGGTTTCCAGGTCAGTTCCCCGTGTCGGTACCGGCGGGCTACAACCCTGTCCCGGTCCACCTCGGTTCCACTGAGCCGTCTTCCCATCTCCTGCTGTCGGAGACCACCATCTGCCTCCTAGCCAGTGGCACCAGGGCTCCTACCCTGCTACCGTTCAACTTGGACTTCACTGCTGGAGCTACCCCTAGCTCCAGCCCACACTCCTCTCCAAACTGAACTCTAAAGCTTTCTCACTATAACTACTCGTTTTCCCACCCCGGGCTGTCTGGACCCCTGGGTGGGCGTGTCCAAACCGCCTGGTCACGCCCACTGGTGTGTCTCTTTCCCTAAGGGGGGGGTGACTAGGGTTTTCTAGTTGGCTGTGTGTTTCCTAATGAGGGAAGGTGTTATGCAGGGGCCTAACTGTGACTACCTGGTTTTGCGAGGGCATCACAGATGTCACATTAAGGTTGCTTTACACGCAATGACATCGCTAACACGATGTCGTTGGGCTCACGGAATTCGTGACGCACATCCAGCCTCGTTAGCGACGTCTTTGCGTGTGACACGTACGAGCGACCGCTAACAAGCAAAAATACTCACCTTATCGTTGCTCGTTGACAAGTTGTCCAGTTCCCAAATATCGTTGCTGCTACAGGTACGATGTTGTTCGTCATTCCTGCGGCAGCACACATCGCTATGTGTGACACTGCAGGAACGAGGAACCTCACCTTACCTGCGGCCGCCGGCAATGAGGAAGGAAGGAGGTGGGCAGGATGTTATGTCCCTCCCATCTCCGCCCCTCCGCTTCTATTGGGCGGCCGCTTAGTGACGTCGCTGTGACGCCAAACGAACCGCCTCCTTAGAAAGGAGGCGGTTCGCTGGTCACAGCAACGTCGCTAGGCAGGTAAGTAGTGTGACGGGTCAGAGCGATGTTGTGCGCCACGGGCAGCGATTTGCCCGTGACGCACAACCGATGGGGGCGGGTACGCAGCGAGATTGCAGCGTGTAAAGCAGCCTTTATACAGTACTCCACACACAATTAATTGCTATGCTTTTTCTCAAAATCAGGATATCACATAGTTCCTTAGTAACTGTTGTACTGTATTTTTCTAAGCATCTATTGTTACTTATGCCTACCATCTGTCTGTCTATCATCATCATCTATATTGGGTCTCCTTTTTTGTATTCAATGATTTTAATGCACATGGTATATTCACCTTTTGATCAATAAAGCATATGTTCTTTCACTTACAATCAGGACGTTTGGTCGCAGTTTCTTTTTATTTTGTTCAGTTAAGGTATGTTCACACTAGATTTTTCACCAGTCAAAAACAAGTTTTTCAAGCTGACTGTTTTTTTCTGTCCCAAAGAATTTTTGAATTGTCTCTTCAGGGAGGAAGGAAACAAATTCTAGTGCCAAAGAATTTTTGTTAACATTTATTTAACATTCCCGAAGCATTTTCATTACATTTTTTTGGCTGTTTAGTTTTGCTTAGTGCATAAAATACAGGCCCTCACACACACACACAGCTTCTTGGAGAAAAAAAATTAAAAAGTTACAAGTCTCTAAAAATGCCCCAAAAATATTTTTATGTTACAAACATTAGAAATTTTTGTTCCACTAAAATAACAAAACAGTAATTGTACTGGAGAATCATGTTGGGTCTTTTTTACTTCACAATGTATGATTTAAAAATAAGACACAAAAATGATGGCAGAATTGCCTTTTTTATTTTTTTTTTTTTATTGCATTTTTTAGTACATTACATGGGGTCATTCAAAACTACAACTCATTCCGCAAGGAAAGCCATTTGGCTGTCAACAGAAAAAGTATAAAGCAAAAAAAGTTATGGCTCTTGGGGCAAAAGGAGGAAAAACGAAAGCATAAAAGGTTAAGTAATGGAGTTAAAAGATATCTGTCAGTACAATGCACCCTCTTAAGTAATCTATATGGGCATGCTGGTCATAGAAAGCTGAATAAAATTATACAGTGGAACCTCACTTAACGAGTAACCCACTTAACGAGAATTTCGTTTAACAAGCAAAGTTTTCTGTAAATTTGTAACCCGCTTTACGAGAAAGCTTTGCTGTGCGAGCAAAATCCTCACCTCATACACTTCCGGTTTCGTCCATCCACCGCGCTTTGACCCGCACTTGCAGTCCACACAAACACACACGCACGTACACACATACAGTATTATGCTCACCTTACCTTCCGTTCCACCGCCGGTCACATGGTTCTTGTAGTTCCCGTGTACATCGCGACGTGCTCGCGGCGAACTACAAGTACCATGAGGCCGGCGGTGGAACGGAAGGTAAGGTGAGCATATAATATGTGTACCTTCCGTTTCATCGCCGGTCTCCTGGGTCCTGTAGTGCGCCGCTCCGCTCCACTCCAGGCATCTGCATCCATAGCGACGAAACAGGAACTTCCTGGTTCCTGTCACCGCTACTCAAAGGCAGCGCGCTGGCCAATCAGAGGCAAGCGGCCCTGCCTTTGACGTCAGCACTCTGGCAGGAAGTTCCTCCCTCGTTGTTATGGTAACCCGATACACGGCCCGCACCGGAGAACAGCAAGTCCCAGGAGACCGGCGATGGAACGGAAGATAAGGTGAGCATATAATATGTGCATGTGCGTGCGTGCATATGTGTTTGTGTGTGTTTGTGTGAGTTTGTATGTGTTTGTGCGTGTTTGTACGTGTGTGGAATGACAGAATAGGGGACCAGGATGGGACATTTAACTAGTTGTGGAACGAATTGTCAGCATTGCAACGATTTCCTATGGGAAATCTTTCTCTGCTGAATGAGTAACTTGGTTAACAAGCACAGTCCCAGAACGGATTGTTCTCGTTAAGCAAGGTTACACTGTACATTGATATTTGCAATCCAATGTCTTATTCCAGAGAAACCCACATTCTTCTCATACATACAGTGGGTACGGAAAGTATTCAGACCCCTTTAAATTTTTCACTCTTTGTTTCATTGCAGCCATTTGGTAAATTCAAAAAAGTTTTTTCTCATTCATGTACATACTCTGCACCCCATCTTGACAGAAAAAAACAGAAATGTAGAAATGTTTGCAAATTTATTAAACAAGAACAACCGAAATATCACATGATTATAAGTATTCAGACCCATTGTTCAGTATTGAGTAGAAGCACCCTTTTGAGCTAGTATAGCCATGAGTCGTCTTGGGAATGATGCAACAACTTTTTTACACCTGGATTTGGGGATCCTGTGCCGTTCTTCCTTGCAGATCCTCTCCAGTTCTCTCAGGTTGGGTGGTGAATGTTGGTGGACAGCCATTTTGAGGTCTCTCAAGTGATGCTCAATTGGGTTTAGGTCAGGGTTCTGGCTGGGCCAGTCAAGAATGGTCACATAGTTGTTCTGAAGCAACTCTTTTGTTATTTTACCTGTGTGCTTAGGGTCATTGTCTTGTTGGAAGGTGAACCTTCAGCCAAGTCTAATGTCCAGAGCACTCTGGAAGCGGTTTTCTTCCAGGATATCTCTGTAATTGGCCGCATTCATCTTTCCTTCAATTACAACCAGTCGTCCTGTCCCTGCAGCTGAAAAACACCCCCATAGCATGATGCTCCCTCCACCATATTTCACTGTTGGGATTGTATTGGGCAGGTGATGAGCAGTGCCTGTTTTTTTCCACACATACAACTTAGAATTATCACCAAAAAGTTCTATCTTCGTCTCATCAGAGCAGAGAATCTTATTTCTCATAGTCTGGGAGTCCTTCATGTGTTTTTTTGCAAACTCTATGCTGGCTTTAATATGTCTTGCACTGAGGAGAGGCTTCCATTGGGCCACTCCGCCCTAAAGGGCCGACTGGTGGAGGGCTGCAGTGTTAGTTGACTTTGTGGAACTTTCTTTCCTCTCCCTACTGCACCTCCGTAGCTCAGCCACAGTGATCTTGGGGTTCTTCTTTACCTCTCTCATCAAGGCTCTACTCCCATGATTGCTCAGTTTGGCTGGACGGCCAGGTCTAGGAAGAGTTCTGGTGGTGCCAAACTTCTTCCATTTAAGGATTATGGAGGCCACTGTGCCCTTAGGAACCACACATCGGGATTTCCATATATAAGGTAAAGCCAGTGCAGTACTGGCACAATCAGGCAGAATATATACATACCATTAGTGGGCAGCTCGGATGTTTAGCCATTCAAATCGAAGAAAGTGAAGTTTAAAAATTTGCCAGCTTTTTGATTAACAGTTGCACTAAGCAGATAATATCCAGGCGGGTTATGCATATGATTACCCTCCCACTGCCGCCTGTTCCTCCCTCTCTCTGGCTCTATGCTAATTATTCTTTTCAGTAACATGGTGTCGAAGTTGGTGCCTGCACATAGCGCTTATCTCCAGAGCCATCTTTCTAAAGCCGGTCTTACCCCCTGCTGTTCTAATCTTTGGACTGAGAGGGCGGCGCATACGCCCTCGCATCCTCTGCTCTCTTGTGACCATGGGTGCGCGTGCAGTGACAGCAGAAGAGGAGAACAGCTGATCGGAGGGAACCGTGCAGCCCCAAGACACCGTGCCAGTGCCAGGTTAAAGAAGACAGAAGACTAGGATCGTGGAGGGGTGAGAGGGAGTAATAAACATGGAGTACCTAAGTGTGTCCGTGTATTTATTTCTAATAAAGTATTTTTTCTCTGTGTGTTGTCTTTTTTTTTAACCCTTTATTTGAGATTCTTAATGGCCGGGTCAAACTTGGCCTGACATTAAGAATCTCGGGATTTATATCAGCTGGTAAAGCAAAGCTGGTATTAACCCCTTATTAGCCAGCATGCCACCTGCCACCAGGGCCACTGGAAGAGTTGGATACAGTGCCAGAAGATGGCGCTTCTATCAAAGCACCATTTTCTGGGGCAGCTGCGGACTGCAATTCGCAGTGGCGGAGCCAGAAAGCTTGGGCCACCTTGGGCTGCGTATTCCAGTCTCCAGCTGCCCAGTTGTACCTGGCTGGATACAGAAATTGGGCGAAGCCCATGTCATTTTTGTTTTTTTTAATTATTTGGGTTACCTTTAGCTAGCAATAGAAAATGCAGCAGTAGCCAACGCATTTTTTATTGAATTTAAAAAAAAACAAAAAAATGACATGGCCTTCGCCATATTTTTGTATGCTAGCCAGGTACAGCAGGCAGGTACGGGCTGCCCCCAACCCCCAGCTGCCTATTTGTACTCTCTTGGGAACGAAAAATAGAGGGAAGCCTTTTTTTTTAATTATTTAATGAATTTCATGACATAATTAAAATAAAACGTGGGCTTCGCCCAATTTCTTCGCCCGAGGTTCTTAATATCAGGCTAAGTTTGACCCGGCCATTAAGAATCTCCAATAAAGAATTAAAAAAAGACCACACAGAGAAAAAAATACTTTATTAGAAATAAATACACAGACACACTTAGGTATTCAATGTTTATTACTCCCTCTCACACCTCCACGATCCTGGTCTTTTGTCTTCTTCAACCCGGTGTCTTGGGGCTGCACGGTTTCCTCCGATCAGCTGTTGTCTTTTGTTGTGACCGCGCACGCTCCCGCGGTCACAAGAGAGCAGAGGATGCGAGGGCGTATGCGCCGCACTCTCAGTCAGAAGATTAGAACAGCAGGGGGTAAGGTGGGCTTCAAAAAGATGGTGCCAGAGATAAGTGCTATGTGCAGGCGCCAACTCCGACACCATGTTACTGAAAAGAAAAATTACCATAGAACCAGAGAGAGGGGGGAACAGGCGGCGGAGGGGCGGGAATCATGTGCATAACCCTCCCAGATATTATCTGCTTAGTGCAACTGTCAATCAAAAAGCTGCCGAATTTTTAAACTTCCCTTTCTTGGATTTGAATGGCTAAAAATCCTAGCTGCCCACTAATGGTATGTATATAATCTGCCTGATAGTGCCAGAACTACACTGGCTTTACCTTATATGCGAAAATCCTGATGTTTGGTTCCCTTTAAGTACTGCATAAATTCTTTTGTAACCTTGGCCAGATCTGTGCCTTACCACATTTCTATCTCTGAGCTCCTTGGGCAGTTCCATTGACCTCATGATTCTCATTTGGTCTGACATTCACTGTGAGCTGTGAGTTCTTATATAGACAGGTGTGTACCTTTCCAAATCAAGTCATATCAGTTTAATGAAACACAGCTGGACTCCAATGAAGGAGTAGAACTATCTCAAGGAGGATTACAAGGAAATGTGACTTAAATATGAGTGTCTGAGCAAAGGGTCTGAATACTTATGACCATGTGATATTTCAGTTTTTCTTGTTTTAAAAAGTGTAAGAAAGCAGGTTAATATACCGCGCCACACCACAGAAGCCAAAAATTGTTAAAAGTAAATCCCTTTTTCTTTATTTTCACAGGTCTACGCGTTTCAGGGACATATCCGTCCCCTTCCTCAGGACAATGTACAGAAAATACTATCATATAGTCATATAGTCATACTATCAGATAGTATTTTCTGTACATTGTCCTGAGGAAGGGGACGGATATGTCCCTGAAACGCGTAGACCTGTGAAAATAAAGAAAAAGGGATTTACTTTTAACAATTTTTGGCTTCTGTGGTGTGGCGCGGTATATTAACCTGCTTTCTTACACTTTTTGAATTGCCTCATCACCGCGGGACCGCTGCCTCCCACACTATCACATCGTGATTTACATGCTTTGAAAGGGGTTGTGACTGGCACAACCGAACCAGGTGAGTGTACTTGCCAGTATTCACTTCCACGTGTATACCGGGTAAGACCCTATTTGCGCCTTATCTTTCCACAGTTATCTTATCAGTTTTTCTTGTTTAATACATTTGCAAAAATGTCTACATTTCTGATTTTTTTTTTCTGTCAAGATGGGGTGCAGAGTGTACATTCATGAGAAAAAATGAACTTTTTTTGAATTTACCAAATGGCTGCAATGAAACAAAGAGTAAAAAATTGAAAGGTGTCTGAAATTTTCCATACCCACTGTAAATGATCTGTTCCAGGTTATAGGCCGGACACTGATCTGCATGAGAATCTGCCCCCAGAGTCTATTTTAACTGAAAAGAGATGTTACCAGTGTGACACATGTAATGGCTGACAATTTGCTCTCATGCTGGTAGAGAGCTATACAGTGAGATCAGATTTAACACTCTGAGTGACCTGAGGAAGCCGTTCCGCCGAAACGCGTAGTAGTATACATCTGCCATGCATCAGTGTGAACAAGCCGGTGTCTTTACTTGAGAAATGGATATATATTTTTAATCGAGTTGATACAAATAAAGAAGCATTTTTATTTATCCCTTTGGAGTCCAGCTGGATTTTTTCCACTGCTTTCTTCTATTATCTTCCCGGCTTGCTGCCGTAATCCGTGCCGGACCAGAGGGGACTAATAGGAGGATATATTCAGGCTTGTCTCTGCAGTGGTGAGCGGTTTTGTTCCTTTTTTGTACTTTTCAAAATTTAGATACATACTATGTCCCTTGATCAGACACCACATCGGAGAGAACCCTATGGAGCTTTAAGATATTAGAGACAGACACTTGAACTAAACTTTCAGTGTTAGAAAGAGCGGGTAAGGCAAAGATGTGCGCCATTTTACTAAACCTTTCCACCACCACAAAAATGACAGTCTTTCCAGTGGACAAAAAAGGTCACTAATAAACTCCATGGATAAATGAGCCCATGGTATAGCCAATGGTAGGTTTTAGAACGTTTACAAACACTACAGGTAGATACAAAATTAACAATATCCCTATGCAACCGTGGCCATCAAACACAAAGAGAAAGGAGGTTCAAGGTGGCTTTACTATCTGGGTAACCAGTAAAATCCAACCTCACCTCTTTCCCATCTTGCCCTGGAGCAGGTAATAGATGGGATGAGCGGAGCAGGACACCACCGGTTACAAGAGGTAACGTCGGGTCATCTGGCCAGCGCTTGCGCAGAACGCTGGAGGCAGAGGGGAAAGGTCGGGCACGAGATTATGGGTGGGCACTTGCTGATGACAATCACAGCACCGCCCATAATCTCGTGCCTGCACAACACGTCACCAGCGGTCATACTGTGCACACAGTGCACAGTCCCGGTACAGTCACACGGCACATGCGCGGGACCACGGGCGCACTGGGCGGCATCCTGAAGTATGAAATGGAGCGTTGGGGGACGGCGTAAATCGGCAGGAGGGACAGTAACGGACACCAGATAGCCCGCCCCCATGGATAATTTAGAAGATTTGCATACCAAAAGGTAGAACTTTATAAAGTATTTAATTTGGTCTAAAAGGGGGCACAAAAACTATAGGAACCTTGCTAGAATGCAGCCCAGGAGCTGCAGAATGGGAAACTTTTTAGATTTAAAGCAACATTTCTTCCGACAAGTTCCCTTTAATGATAGAAATAAGGATAACTACTTTTCAGTGCCTGCTAAAGAGTTGGCAGTGAAGAATCTAACTAGCTATTGATCCTTATTACTGCCTGCTCCCAATTAGCCAGTCAACCATTTTTGAAAGTATTGTTAGTACTGCCTGCTGTCAATTTGATACTTTGCCATTTCCCTGGTATGCAAACACACTATGGGGAAATGGGAGGGAATTGGTGCCACTGTCCTGCTGTCTGCCTGTAGTGTTTTTAAATATTAAGAGTCCAATATGGGTCTCCAAGTTGTGTCTTGTCTGTAGTGCCAGGGTTCTGGGAGCAAGGGGCCTACATTTGTCACTCATGCATCTCTTGATTTTTTTTAATTAAAATGACAGCCCATTTTGTGTGTTGCATGAACCATACTTCTCTGGTGTGCAAACACACAATGGGGAAATGGGGGATGGGATTGATGCCCCCTGTCCTGCTTTCTTGCTGCCTACCTGCAATGTTTTTGAATATCAAGAGTTCAATAGGGGTCTCCAAGTTGCATCTTTTCTGTAGTGCCAGGGTTATGGAAGCAATAGGCCTATGTTTGTCACTCATACGTCTCTTGATTTTTTAAAATTAAAATTCCAGCCCACTTAATGTGTGTTGCACAGACCATACTTCCCTGGTGTTTAAGCACACTATGGGGAAATGGGGGGGATTTATGCCACTGTCCTGTCTGGCTGCAATGTTTTTAAATATTAAGAGTCCAATATGGGTCTACATGTTGTGTCTTGTCTGTAGTGCCAGGCTTCTGGGAGCAAGAGGCCTATGTTTGTTACTCGTGCATCATTTGATTTTTTAAAATTAAAATGCCAGCCCACATCATGTATATTGTATGGACCAAAATTCCCTGCTGTGCAAGCATACTGTATTTTGAAATGTGGGGGCAATTGATGCCACTCTCCTGCTGTTTGCCTGAATGTTTTTTTAAATGGCAATACTCCAAGATGGGTCTCCAAGTTGTGTCTGTACTGGCAGGGGTATGGGAGCACCAGCCCTACACCTGTCTCTCATGCACCTCTATATTTCTTATGTCAGTAGTTTAGGAAGCTATTGGTTAGGCCAAAACAGTGGTGCTGCACTGTAAAACGTATTTTTGCTATTTTGGGAGCTTTTTGACCACCTCCTAAAAGTGTTTTCTCTGCCTTACATTTGGCCTCCCATTGAATTCAACAGGGTTCCAAAAGGTTCAACAATGTTCAGATTATGGTTCGGTAAACAGATCGGTGAACGTAGTGTTTGTTCGATAGGTCTCGGTGAACTGAATTTTGAAAGGTTCACTTATCTATACTCATGACACTGGCCCATAAATCATAGAACAACTTATTTACTTATAAGAAAAAACATTATTTTCTCTGGACTAAAGGGGGCTTTACATGCTGCGACATCGCTAACGATATATCGTCAGGGTCACGGTGTTTGTGACGCACATCAGGCGTCGTTAGTGATGTAGCAGTGTGTGACAGGCTGGAGCGACCTAAAATGATCGCAAAAAAGACAAAAATCGTTTGCTTTGGAGACGTCATTTAATTTAAAAAAATCATTGTCAGGTAAGTAGCGATGTTGTTCCTCGTTCCTGTGGCAGCACACATCGCTATGTTTGACACCGCAGGAGCGACGAACATCTCCTTACCTCCGTATAGCTAGCGATGTCGTAGTGTGTAAAGCACCCTTTAGTTGTCAGATCGCAGATATCAAAGTATCATTTAATTCAGCTTCCTATGACCTACAGTGCTGGCCAAAAGTATTGGCACCCCTGCAATTCTGTCAGATAATACTCAGTTTCTTCCTGAAAATGATTGCAATCACAAATTCTTTGGTGTTATTATCTTCATTTAATTGGTCTTCAATGAAAAAAAATAAAAAAATTGTCATAAAGCCAAATTGGATATAATTCCACACCAAACATAAAAAAGGGGTGGACAAATGTATTGGCACTGTTTGAAAAATGATGTGATGCTTCTCTAATTTAAACACAGGAACAAACTGGCCATAATGGGGTTAAGTATGACACCAGGGACTCACTGATTAGTGATCCCTCGGTGGGTATATTCTTTAGAAAACATGAAAAAACCGGAGGAAGATAAAAACAAAACCAAAGAAAAAGAAGTGATGGTGAAATATAAATTGTTTTATTTAATAAAGTGCAAAAAATTCATAAAAACATGGGAACAACTATAGGTCAGATACAAAGAAGATGGGGTTAAAAAATCAGAGATGAACTGCACAAAATATGACAGAACATAGAAAGGGCCCCTCCCCTACGCTGCGCGACCCATCGTGGTGGGGATGTAATACATAGGAACCGCAAGTGATATCAGAGTAAACCTTAATATGAAGAGTGTGTGATGTAGGGAGAGTCAGAATGAATTTTTTTTAAAAAAATAAAGGAGGTAATGGCATAATGCATGGGTTGGGAATTTAAAGTACCACAGTTCGCAGATTAAATACTGTTTTCTTTATATAGTGGTTAAATAACCAGTCCATGCATCAGGACATGATTTGAAATGTAAGGTTTGCAGACACGTGTGAGATGTATCTATCACGTGTGCACTACCACCAGAAATCATTTAGGTATGGGAAATAATGAGACTAGTGGTGACTCTGGGATGTGGATATGTTTTGAAAAAATAACAGGAGAAAAATGCAGATTCCAGTAATTACCTATTTAGTGGTAGAGGGTCGCAGAGAGCAGGAGATAGGTCCCCCCAATGATCGTTTCGCTGCAGGAGCGCTTTTTCCAGGGGAATTCTGACTCTCCCTATATCACACACTCTTCCTATTAAGGTTTGCTCTGATATCACTCACGTTCCTATGTATTACATCCCCACCACGATGGGTCGTGCAGCGTAGGGGAGGGGCCCTTTCTATGTTCTGTCATATTTTGTGCAGTTCATCTCTGATTTTTTAACCCCATCTTCTTTGTATCTGACCTATAGTTGTTCCCATGTTTTTATGAATTTTTTGCACTTTATTAAATAAAACCTTTATATTTCACCATCACTTCTTTTTCTTTGGTTTTGTTCTTATCTTCCTTCGTTTTTTTTCATGCTTCTCTAATTTGTGTAATTAACAGCACCTGTAACTTACCTGTGGCACCTAACAGGTGTTGGCAATAACTAAATCATACTTGCAGCCAGTTGACATGGATTAAAGTTGACTCAACCTCTGTCCTGTGTCCTTGTGTGTACTACATTGAGCATGGAGAAAAGAAAGAAGACCAAAGAACTGTCTGAGGACTTGAGAATCCAAATTGTGAGGAAGCATGAGCAATCTGAAGGCTACAAGTCCATCTCCAAAGACCTGAAAGTTCCTGTGTCTACGGTGCGAAGTTTAAAGCCCATGGCACTGTGGCTAACCTCCATAGATGTGGAAGGAAAAGAAAAATTGACGAGAGATTTCAACGCAAGATTGTGCAGATGGTGAATAAAGAACCTCGAGTAACATCCAAACAAGTTCAAGCTGCCCTGCAGTCCGAGGGTACAACAGTGTCAACCCGTACTATCCGTCGGCGAATGAAAAGGGACTGTATGGTAGGATACCCAGGAAGACCCCACTTCTTACCCCGATACATAAAAAATCCAGGCTGGAGTTTGCCAAAACTTACCTGAGAAAGCCTAAAACGTTTTGGAAGAATGTTCTCTGGTCAGATGAGACAAAAGTAGAGCTTTTTGGGAAAAACCATCAACATAGAGTTTACAGGAAAAAAAAAAGAGGCATTCAAAGAAAAGAACACGGTCCCTACAGTCAAACATGGCGGTGGTTCCCTGATGTTTTGGGGTTGCTTTGCTGCCTCTGGCACTGGACTGCTTGACCGTGTGCATGGCATTATGAAGTCTGAAGACTACCAACAAATTTTGCACCATAATGTAGGGCCCAGTGTGAGAAAGCTGGGTCTCCCTCAGAAGTCATGGGTCTTCCAGCAGGACAATGACCCAAAACACACTTCAAAAAGCACTAGAAAATGGTTTGAGAGAAAGCACAGGAGACTACTAAAGTGGCCAGCAATTAGTCCAGACCTGAATCCCATAGAACACCTGTGGAGAGATCTCAAAATGGCAGTTTGGAGAAGGCATCCTTCCAATCTCAGGGACCTGGAGCAGTTTGCCACAGAAGAATGGTCTAAAATTCCAGCAGAGCATTGTAAGAAACTCATTGATGGTTACTGGTTAATTGATGGTTAAAGGTTGTGCAACAAAGTATTAGGCTATGTGCCCACGCTGCGGATTTACCGCGGATTTTGCCGCGGATTTGCCGCGGATTTACCGCGGATTTACCGAAAATCTGCAGCAGCGGCACTTCCAAGCCATTTCAATGGCATTTTGGAAATGCTGTGTCCATGCTGCGGATTTTTCCGCGGCGGATTTGCCGCGGATTTTGATCCGGAAAAATCTGCAGCATGTCAATTATTTTTGCGGATTTTGGTGCGGATTTTGGGTATAGAATGGGGAAAAAAAAAAAAATCCGCATCAAAATCCGCGGCAAATCTGAGGTAAATCCGCGGTAAATCCGCGGCAAATCCGCAAGTGCGGATTTGCCGCGAAAGTCGCGGATTTTCATGCAGAAAAATCCGCAGGTACATTCTACTGTGGACACATAGCCTTAGGCTAAGGGTGCCAATACTTTTGTCTGGCCCATTTTTGGAGTTTTGTGTGAAATGATCAATGATTTGATTTTTGTTTCATTCTCTTTTGTATTTTTTCATTGCAAGCAAAATAAATGAAGTTAATAATACCAAAGAATTTGTAATTGCAATCATTTTCAAGAAGAAACGGAGTATTATCTGACAGAATTGCAGGGGTGCCAATACTTTTGGCCAGCACTGTATAAGCCAATATAAATGATTTAAGGGGTTAAAAAAAAACTTTCATGGGTTAGATTTTTTTTATATCTTTTTTAAATGTTCTAAAGTAGCAAGCAGATTTTGTACATATCAATGTAATAGCAACACAAAAAAGACATTCTCAAAATGCTGAGAAACAATGCATCTATTCTTGTAGACTGATTAAGCAGCAAAGATTTTGTTATTGCTTTTGCCCCTTTTGCAACTTAAACCCTGTTGGAATTACTATAACATTACTCTTTGAACATGGTTTTTGATGCTATTAAGACGGCATGTTGTAAAACACAATCTTCATGAACTCCAGTGGTATTTTAAGAGGTCTGGAAAAAGGTGCATTTTCCTAATAAAGATGTCATATCGTGTGTTCTAAGCAATATTGTGTCCTGAAAATTTCAGACAGGTGAATTCTAGCAATAGGTTTACAAAATGTGTTGCTGTTATGCATATTCTTGTGGATAGAGTGAAACCGAAATACATTAACCCCTTTACCACCTAGTGATTTTCCATTTTTGTTTTTTTCTCCCCTGCTTTTAAGAGCCATATCTTTTTTTATTTTTCTATCAACATAGCCATACCAGGGCTTCTTATTTGTGGGACAAGTTGTACTTTTGAAAACAGGAAAAAATTTAAAGTATAGTCAAAGTACTTAAAAAGTGCAATTGCACAATTGTTATTTGGGCTTTTTATTTACCATATTCACTATATGGTAAAATTGACCTGGCAATGAGTTTGTAAATACATGTATAGTTTTATTTTCATCTGACTGGTGAAAAAATTCCGAAGTTTGCGCTTTTGTTGCCATTTTCTGAAACTTGTAGTGTTCTCAAATTTCCTGATCTGGGGCTCAGTGGTGATTTTTTTTGTCTTGAGCTGGTGTTTTTAATTATACCACTTTTGGGTAGATGTGATATTCTGATATGCCTATTATTGTATTTTATTGCAATGTTGCGGCAACACAAAAATTAAATTCTGGCATTTTGATTTTTTTATTGAACCCTTTACCGATCAGATTGATGTTGTATTTTGATAGATCGGGATTTCTGAATGCAGAGATACGATATGTGTATTTTTATTGTTATATTTTCAATGGGACAAAAAGGAATGTGATTTTAAACTTTTAGATTTTTTGTTTTTTTTTTTATATTTTTTAAAACTTTTTTTACATTTTTTTTATTGGTTGTACTAGTCCTCTTACTGGACTTTATGACTGTACTGTCTGATCGCTTTTCCTGATTAGAGCAGTGCTTTATCATCTCTCTGAACAGCAGAAATGCTGTTCTCATGTGAATGTTGATGCTCTGACCCTACGCTGTCATGACAACCCACTGGCGCCTTGTGATCATGTCACAGAAGTGCCGATGGCGTCAGGGAACAGTCGATCCCCCACCAGAGTGCATGAGATCATGTGTCAGAGTTTGACAATGCAATCTAAATATTTAACAGGCGCAGGTGAATTAGAGATCCACCCACGCCTGCTAGCTGCACATGTTTGCTGATCAGATCAGCAGACGTGTGAGGAATAGTGCAGGCTCGCCTTACATAAACAGGCTGACATTAAAGGGACAGATACAACCTAATACATATAGTTACATCCTAGGACATAAATAGGTTAATGCTATTCACTTACCAGAAACAGTACTTTTTAAAAATAATTACTATACAAATAAAATGAAAAGCTAATTACAAAAAAATACGAGTCTAAGTTTACATAAAACTACATAATACATAATTAAGTATTTTTACTGACTTAATTATGTCAGGTGTATGAAAGAAAACACTTTAGAACCAAATTATATAATGACTCCATAAAACTTTGATAACATTCACATTAAAATAAAAAAACAAAACAACTTACATAATAAAACTACGCAAGTGAGAAAAAAAACCTAGAGAAAGTCTGCATGTTCTGGGATTCCATAAGAATCTGTAGAGGTAACACAATAGATGCAACAGAGAAATGTACATAGAAAAGTAATCACATCATGACATCAGCAATCATTCCATACAGAAGGACATCACCCAACCATGGTGCACAGTAAGGCTAGGTTCGCACACTGCGTCTTTTTGACGCTGCGTTTTTATGCGTTTTTGGCCGCTAAAAATGCACAAAATCGCACCTGCGCCGAAAAAACGCATCAAAAAACGCATGCGTTTTTGCCACGATTTGGTGTGTTTTTGGCTGCGTTTTGCTGCATTTTTGATCTCTGCCTTTTGCTGCGTATTTCAAATGCATTGCATGGGCGGAAAACGCAGAAAAACGCAGGAAAGAACTGACATGTCCATTTTTTTTTTAACTCAAAAACGCAGGTAAAAAAAACAGATGTGTGCGGACAGCAAAAATGAAAACTCATAGACTTTGCTGGGGAAGCAAAGTCCTGCAGTTTTGAGGCCAAAAACGCACCCGAAAAACGCGCAAAAACGCCGCGAAAAACGCACTGTGCGCACATAGCCTAAAAGATGACAGTATTATAACAGTAATTTTCCTAACGACAAAGCTCTCAAATCTCTAATTAATGCATACATCTCCAGGAAAACTGCAGTCAATCTATACAAATAGCACGGGGAAACAAAAAAATATTATATCCTGTGTTTTGGTTAGTTTTTCTTGTTGATTCTAAATCTACCCTTATTTTTCTTCCATCAGCTCTAGTTAACGAGATGTGATTACCCTATGTATATACATATGACCGATTAAACACTAGACCTGATGTCTACTAAACATTATCATTTTTTCCTTCTGGTTATCAAAACAAGGAGGAAATGTAGATTTCTTTTATTTATGAAGAATTTACATAACAGAATAAGAATTAAACATGTATAAAAAGTTGTCATTAATACACTGTTCACTTACTGTGATGACTCGTAAAAGCAGTGATATAAAGATTTCTTGCTGTTAGTTGCAACAATGCAATCACTTTGAAAAGAACCCAATTTATGTATATCAGCTCACCGTGTACATGCTCACTCCTGGCCTCTCCCTGGAGCACGGACAGGCACTGCCACAGCCCGATATTGCAAATAAAAGAAAGGAGGAACATCCAGCTCTTCAGGCGAGGAAAGCCATGGTCTTTATTTCAGCATGCAGACAACGGATGACATGACCAGCACAGCACTACGCGTTTCAGGTGAAACAATCACCCTTAATCATGATGCCATGATGATTAAGGGTGATTGTTTCACCTGAAACGTGTAGTGCTCTGCTGGTCATGTCATCCGTTGTCTGCATGCTGAAATAAAGACCATGGCTTTCCTCGCCTGAAGAGCTGGATGTTCCTCCTTTCTTTTACTTTGAAAAGACCAGCATTTATCCGCCATCATGTGGGTATCCTAATGTCCTTGATATCTTTCTTCTATAGTTCTTAAATCCTGGTGGAATTGTTCAACCTTCAGATAGGTCACCAAGGTTTTCTGGGAAACTGTACAAGTTGCTGTGGAGGTACTCATTGTACACTCAAGATGACAGAAAAAAGATAGCATTCTTTCTACTAGTTCAGAGTAATTATCTGCTTTATAGTTCCCAAGAAAATTCTGTATAACCATAGTGAAAGAAGACCATGCATCTGCCTCATCATGGTTCAATGAATCTTTGAAGTGTGGCTGTTTCATAAGTCCTCTGATTGGAGAACCATCAAAAATACTCATCTTTAGCTTCTCCAAGGTCAGTGCTGGAAATTATCTGCAGATGTAGTTGAAGCATCTTCCTTCATTGTTTTGAGCCTTTATGAACTGCTTCAGTAAACCTAATTTATTATGCAGTGGTGGTAAAATGACCTAATTCCTGTCAACCAATGGTTCTGCGATTACATTATTTTCTCATACTGCCATGTGTTCCTCAAAGGCCACTGTTTTCTCACCAAGGGCTCATTTTTTGATCTACTATCCCAGGGACATATAAAAAGGGATACTTAGGCTATGTGTGCATGCCGCATCTTTTTTTGACCACAAAGATGCAGCGTTTTTATCTTTGTGGTGTCCACCAAGATGCCGCATTTTTATCTTTGTGGTGACTACAAAGAGCATCGTTTTTGGCCTAAAAAAACGCAGGAGTCCTTCACCTGTCAGGCCTCTACTGAAGTGAGCCGCGGGATTAGCGCTAACGTCACTCAGGTGTTGTGTGGTGACAGCTGGAGTCCTCCACCTGTCACTGCAAACCACATGAGTGACGTCACCGCTAATCTCGCAGCTCACTTCAACCGCGGCCTGATGTGCGGTCACAAGTGGAGGACTGAAGCTGTCACCGCACATCACCTGACTGAAGTCACCGCTGATCTCGCACGGCTCACTTCAGCTGCGGCCTAATTTGCAGTAACAGGTAGAGGACTGCAGTCAGGTGATGTGCGGTGATAGCTGGAGTCTTCCACCTGTTACCGCAAATCTGGCCGCGACTGAAGTGAGCGCGAGATCAGCGGTGACTTCAGTCAGGTGATGTGCAGTGACAGCTGAAGTCACCGCTGATCTCGCGTGGCTCACTTCACTTGCAGCCTGACCCTCACAGCGAACAGTCAGGTTCTATGGCCACTCACTGTGATTGTCAGATGTAGCAGAGCTGGATGTGACATGGGACCTCGTGTGGATTACGTCGGACCTGGAGGGGTGTTTTAGGGGTTAATAAAGTAGTGAAAGAGGGGTGTTTTTTGGTGTTTTATTTCAAATAAAGGATTTTTTGGGTGATTGTGTATATTTACTTTCACTTACAGCTTAGTGATGATCGGGTGTCTCCTAGACGCCTGCCATCACTAAGCTAGGATTTAGTGGCAGCTATGGGCTGCTGCCATTAACTCCTTATTACCCCAATTGCCACCGCACCAGGGCAATCGGATGAGCCAGGAAAAGTCTGGGACTGTCGCATCTAATGGATGTGGCAATTCTGGGTGGCTGCTGGCTGATATTTTTAGACTGGGGGGAGCTCCCAATAATGTGGGTCTTCCCAGCCTGAGAATACCAGCCCCCAGCTGTGAGACTTTATCTTGGCTGGTTATCAAAATTGGGAGGACAGCAGGAAAGTGGCTTATTCTGTGTGCTATGATAAATATACTGGACATAGATCATACTGATAGCATGGATACTGCTGCTTACCAACAAGATCAGCATCTGGAACCTGATTGCTATATAGCTGGGTTCCTTTCAGATCCATTTAAGTGATTAGACAATGAGATGTAAAATGCTGACAGGTGAATATTGCAGTCAGGCCCAGTGGTGTAAATAGAGTTCGAAGGGCCCCTGTGCAAAATTTGGACCTGGGCCCCCTGTCCCCTCCCCCCTCGGGGTACAGGATAATTATGCTGAAACATGGCTCTTTCTATCAGCACCCAGCTTTCCCGTATGCCAATATACTTGTTTCCCTCAGCACCCAGCTTTCCATGTTCTGATATCCATCTTGTCATCAATACCCAGCTTTTCAATGCTCTACTATACATCTTTCCCTCTTCATCCAGCATACCCTTGATATCAGACCATGGGAAAGCTGGGTGCTGAGGGAAAGATGTATAGGCATACATGGGATAGTTTAGTGCTGGGAGAAAGATGTATAGCAGAGCATGGGAAAACTGGATGCTAAGGTCAAGATGGATATCAGAGTATAGGAAATGCTGAGGGATAAGAGAGCATGGGAAAGCTTAAAGATGTATAGGAGAGCAAGGGAAAGCTGGGTGCAGAGGGAAAGATGTATAGCAGAGCATGGGAAAGCTGGGTGTTGAGGGAAAGAGCCTCATTCCCTCAGGACCCAGTTCTCTCCTCCCATGCATATATCTTTGTATACCATCCTGGTATATAACTCCATCCATTTTTTTCTTTGCTGTACATTATATTTGTGTTATAAGTAACATTATTTTAAGGTTAGAGGAAAGAAAAAGCCAGCTCATCTCAGCTTCTCAGTCTGGAGTTGATCATGATGCTCGCATAGAGATGCCCAGGCTAGGGCTAGTTTATCCAGGACAAACAAAATCAAGTGAGCTTAGGCATGAATAGATGAATTCCTATATTCCACCATATAGTAGTATGCAGCCCCCATATAGTAGTATGCAACCCTCATGTAGTAGTGTACAGCCCTTATATTCCTCCATATAGTAGTATGCATCCCCCATATTCCACCATATAGTAGTATGCAGCCCTTATATTCCTCCATATAGTATCATGCAGTCCCCATATAGTATTATGCAGCTCCATATAGTATTATACAGCCCCCATATCGTTTAATGCACCCTCATAGTCCTCTGGCCACCGTGATTAAATACATAAATACTTCGCATTCCTCTGCTGCTCCGGTCTCCTCAGTGTATCCACTATTCTGCCACTTTGCACATCTCAGCATAATGGTGTGCAGGAGTGACCTCATCATGCTTTGCTGTGCTGATACTTCAAAGTGCCACAGACACAGCAGAAGAATGATGAGAGAGGGAGTGCCCTGCTCCCTCTCTCATCATTGCTTTGAATTGTATCGGCATCTGTGGCCCCTGTCGCGATCAGAACCCCTGCGACCGTAATCATCCTGGCACTGGTCAGGCCTAACAGTGGCCTCCTGGTCTGCATTGTGTAGGAGGGTGGCCGGCAGGGTGGTGATATAATTGTGTTAACAATATGTAGTGAAGTGTATTAGTCAGATAGCAGAGTGGGGAAGGTTAAGTAGAATATAGTGTGAGGAAAAGGTTTAGGATGCCATTTATAGGGAGTAATGTAAAGTATAAGAATGTTATGTAGAAGGACTTTGTTAGTAATAGAAACAGTGCATGTTATGTCCAGCCCACTGGGGGGTGGAACTAGTGTTGAATAGAGTAAGAGACTTCCTAGTTACAAAAGAGAGATTAATTCAGTTAAGATTCTGCCTAGCAGGAAAAGTGCCTCGGTGCCAAAATTGGTCCTGAAAACCTGATGCCAATCCTGGAAGGTCTGGAGCATAAGGTTCATTCCAGCAGGCTGCGTGACAGGGCAGTTGGATCAAGGAAGATGGAAAGATCCTGGGGTACCTTAAACCCATGTGAAGCACTCTGAGGGTATTGACAAAGAAAGTAGAGGTCGCCCCTGCTTATACGGTAGCCTGGGAACGGCGAAGCTGACAATGCACCTATAGTGAGAGCTTGTAGACTGTAGGGGGGCTGCCACTGAATTTACATGGTAGTCCTAAAGGGAAGCAATACCCCAGTCAGAGAGGAAGAACATTTCACAACTTGTCTGCTATGCAACCAATAACTGAAAATAAAGACTGTTGTGTTAATGAGACCCTGGTGTGGTATGAACTCTGTCCGGCAGCCACTGCAAGTGTGGACAGAGAGATAGATGGTGTCCTTCAGGAGCAAGTAAGTGCTCTATACCTTACACAGAGAAGCACACACAGACTGGGGACTATTAATGAAGGAGAGTGGTGCTAGTACAGCCCAGCACCCCCTTCCTTCAAGTGGCGCTGTGAGCAAGGTAGTTCCCAGCATGTCAAGACGAATGTAAATGCAGGAAGATGCCTAAAACTAAAAGAACTGTGATGGCTGTGAAGATAAAGATGGCGGATAATGGCGCACTAAAGAGAAGAAACCATGCCCATTGTGAGCATTATGGCTGGAAAAGAGCACGAAGACCAGCTCTGCCTGTGCCAAAGATACTGGTAAGAAGACGCCCCCTAGTCAGCTGTGTCCACCTCTAGTGGGCATGATGAAGAGAAAGGTGCAACCCATCATTGCAAGCTGATGGGGAACTGACGGTGACCGAGAAGAAACGGGCAGGGGAGCCAGAAGAGTCCCCACCCTGGGGAGAGCAAGCGGAAGAAGAGATAGTCCCACTGCCGAGCAGGCCGGCACCATTGTTGAGCAAAAAGACAGCGATGGACCATCGTGGAGCGTGGCCTGAGCGTAAAGGGAGGTGGCTCAGTATTTTGGTCAGCAAAAGCCCTGAGCATGTGGCCTGGGAAAAGTGGCTGCAGCAGCAAGAGGAGGTGCTACAGCCAGGAGCCTGTTGAAACCTTAGGTTTCCCGAAAAGACTGGGACTCAATACCTAAACTGACAACTGCAGTGGCCGCTCCTGGAGTGCTGAAGCCCTGTGGTCGTGACAAGTAATCAAAGTCTGCAACAACCAAGAGTGCCGGGTGTGATCCCAAAGAAGTGCCAGCTGTAATGAACGTGGCCCAGGGTGCCCACTCAGCCATTGCCGTGAAGGTGACTGAGTTCGAAGTTACTTGGGTCTGAAGCCGGCCTGGAAAAGAGTTGAAGTTTCTGTGAGAGGAGCCAGCTCCGCAGCACCCCCCAGTTGTGCTAGTTGCAGGGAGTCTATCAGGAATGTCCTGCATCCTGAAAAAGGGGAGGCGTGTTAGGAGACTCAGCTCCCTGAAGAAGTTGGCCCAGAGTGTCTGAAGTTAAGTTAATTGTTTTTCTCCCTCCTCAAGTTGTTTTGCACATGTTGCTCACCCCTCTGCTAAATTGCAGGACTGAACGGTGGGAGAGCTGCATGCCTTCTGCCATGGACTTCTGCTCCTGGACTTCGCACACGTTCTTTGCCCCATGGATCTTGCCCCGTGTGACCAGTATTCATACCTGGCCAGTGTTGTGTGAAAGAATAAACTGTCATCCACACATAGGGGTCGAGGACTGTTGCGTGATTCCTGCTATGGATGGGCAGCTGTTTGGGCTCTGGCTAAGTTAAGGGCCACAAAGTGTATGGATTTTGACTTGTTTAACTATGAACGGTAAAGCTGCCGCTGCACCCATAGTGGAAGCTTATAGATGGAAGGAGGGCTGCCACTGTGTTTTTATACTAGTCCTAAAAAGAAGGAATACCCCAGTCAGACAGGAAGAACATTTAACAACTTGTCTGCTATGCAACCGATAACTGAAAGTAAATACTGTTGTGTTAGTGAGACCCTGGTATGGTGTGAACTCTGTCCGGCAGCTTCTGCAAGTGTGGATGGAGAGATGGATGATGTCCATCAGGAGCAAGTAAGTGCTTAGCACCCTACACAAAGAAGCACACACAGCCGTGGGACCGTTAATGAAGCAGAGCAGCACCTGTGTGGCACAGCTCCCCTATCCTTCACATTGTATCTAAGTTTTCCAACATATGCCAGAGATTGCCCCTCATTTCTAAAATTCACATGTATAATTCGCTAAACTAGACTATAAATTATCATGGTATTTAACGGAGATGGGGAGTAAAGTGATCAAAAAGGAGTATGTACCCTAAAATAGTACTCATGAAAATCTCACTAAAAAAATAAATATTAAAAACTCTGTTAATGGAAAAATAAAAATTATGGCTCTCAAAAACCCTTTTTTTGAAATGTTTATTTATAAGTCAGATAATTTATACCAGAGTAGTAATAAGCTTGTACAACCCACATGAATGATCACTATTACACTGCAAAAGTAAATACTAAATTCTAAACCAGATTTGGAAACAGCCATATTAAAATGTCATGCACAGGGCTAGTTAGTCTTCTTAACCTATGTGGTCAAAGCAAAACAGACAGTAGTTGCATTGTATTTAAAGCACCACTCCTGTGGTATTTTTTTATTTCACCACTGGAGGGTTGCTTTAAGTCTAAGTCCCCTGTCCCTAGTCTTATACTCACTCTTCATCATCTTCACCTTTTTTTGGCATCACTCTGATCTCGCAATGCAATGTTGTGACCGCAGCTGTTGACTGGCTGTTTATTCAGAAGTTATATCACAAGCTTTCAATGCAAGTCTGTGAGAGCAAAAACGAGGCCAGAATGAGGTTCTCATAGACTTGTATTATGTTGTGACCTCTGATGCACTTCATGAAACACTGGAGCAGCTGGCAAAACCCAAACTGCAGAAGAACAATGTCATCTGTTATCAGCATCGGTCCTGTTGCTCTTCTGCAGTTTGTAATTTTTCCCGCTGCTCCAGTGTTTAATGGAGCACATTCTGGCTCTCATAGACTTGCATTGGGAGCTTGTGATATAACTTTAGACTTTGCCAAATTTCCTATTTTCTCACAAATAAATGCAAAAAATATTATCCCAAGTTTACCACTATCAAGAAGTACAATATGTCACTTTGATCCATTGAAGCTTTCCTGACTTATTACATAATAAAAAGACACTGGTCAGATTTCTAAAATTTGGCCTGGTCATGAAGGTCAAAATTGCCTCCGTCATTAAGGGATTAATATGATTACAAGTAAAAGTGATGTTGTTTAGCAATTAATTTACTATTTTCTCATATCATATTTTAGCTTTGAATTTACCATCCGAATAAATGAAAAAGATTGCCAGTGTACCAACTCAAGTATTTTTGAAGAATCCAACTATGACTTATTTAGTTCTAATATTAACGGTACAAAAATTAATGAAATATGGGAAAATACAGAAAGTAAATGTACACCTAGGTATGTACCTTCATATGTAATTGTGGAAGGAAACATTGTCATGTATAATACATCAGCCTAATTGTTACCGTTTATGTACTAATAACAAATTGAACACCTGTACATTCTATGAGCGTTTATATATTATTTTATATGATTTAAGTTTTTTACACTATTTGTGTCTGCTTCCTTTATTCTGAACATTTTCTCTGGAAACCACTTTTTCCTTAATAGGAAATTTTTATTTTTATTTCAGTTTTTTCGTTATCTAACAGGTTTCTAACGCAGACCATGCCTACTATTTACAGCTGCGTTAACATCAAAATAAATTTCTCTGTGTACACCAGTCTGTTTATCTTTTTAGAGTGCTAGTGTATTATTGTTCATGTGTTAGCCTTCTTTTTCCTTCAATTTTTACTAGAAACCATTCTGTTCTCTATAGGAAGTGTGGTAGATTACCGTATTTTTCGTTTTATAAGATGCACCGGATTCCGGATTATAAGATGCACCCCAAATTTAGAGATAAAAAAAGGTTAAAAAAATGGAGTCCATCTTATACTCCGGTGTTGTCTTACAGAAGGGGGGGCAGCAGCGGTGGTGGAGTGGAGTCACATGAGGCTGGTGGGGTCTGTGCTGGCAGTGGTGCTGTTTGTGCTGACAGCGGTGGGGTCTGTGCTGGCAGCGGTGGGTCTATGCTGGCAGCGGAAGCTGAGGTGGCTGCGTGGAGCAGGCCGGTGCAGCTGGTGTCCCAGATGCTCTGTTGGTGGTCCAGGCTTCAAAGAAATGGTGCCCGGAGCTGTGCGTGCGCAGATGGAGCTCTCAGCCGAGAGATCCATGAGCGCACGCACTGACTCAGGGTGCCATCATTTGAAGCCAGAGCATGTGGAACAACCGACGCACAGCCACAGCAGCTTCTGGTGCCAACACAGCCACCGCAGCCTGCACAGCCAGCCGGCCGCCCGCACAGACAGGCAGTCAGCCGGCCGCCTGCACAGACAGACAGGCAGCCTGCCAGCCACCTGCCCGCACAGAGAGGCACCCAGTTGCCTGCACAGACAGCCGGTCGCAGAGAGAGCTGCCCGCACAGAGAGGCAGCTGGCCGCCTGCATAGACAGCCTTTGCGCCAATTCTGCACCTCCCGGTAAGCTATATTCGGATTTTAAGACGCATTCCTCATTTTCCTCCCAAATTTTTGGGAGGGAAAGTACATCTTATAATCTGAAAAATACGGTACTTTATTTTAGTCTCTTCTCTACATGACATGTTCTAATGTGACCCTGCCTTCTACCTGATGCTCCCATAACATTCAAATATACCTCTCTGTGCACCCCACAGAGTTTTCTATTTAGAGCACCATTGTTTCATCTTTATTCTCTATATTTTGTGTATATTTATTTAGGTGTACAGAAACTGTGTGCTTGCCGTATGGTGATGGAAGAGGAATGGTAGCCATTTTCACCAGTGCTGGTCCTTATATCAACGATGTCCACATGATTCTTCACAATGACCAAATGCAAATAGGGAAGGCTTTCAATTTAGAAATTTCGGGATCTTTGGCCTCTTTCTTGGAGAGGACAAAAGGTAAATTCAAAAAGTGAAGCTCACTAACTTTGGCTAAAATACAAATTTTTATTCTGGGTAATATTTGTTTGTTTTAAACCTTTGTTTTAGTTAGAACTGCAACTTCAGATTGTTTAAAAGAAAAACAATTTTGCCTTGTTAAAGGAATTTGTCATCAGGGTTTTGCTACCTCACTCAAGAGTAGCATTATATAGAGACCGAAACCCTGATTCCAGCAGTTACTCACTTAATGGGATGCATAATGTAATTTTCAGAAAATCACTGTATTATCTGCTGCAGCTCTGTGAGTTCTGGTTCTTGCTGATTAAGAGAACTGAAGAGACAGAAAACTCAAATAGGGGATTATCTGAGTTATAGGTTTGAAGAAACAGTGGTTAATGTGCTCATCTTGTGGAGTTGGGTAAGTCACAACTATTGTAAATGCAGTCCCACGTGGGAAGGTCGCTGAAGGTGGAGAAGGTTTAAATCTGCACGTGTTGTGAATGTCAGTTATGCTTTGGCTGCTGGGAGGCTCCCTCTTGTGGCCAGGAATGGTTTGGACATAGACCAGGTGTGTTGAGCAATGGGCGTTTCCATTGCTAACTCTCTGCTTATTTAAATCCTGGTCTGATAGCAGGCTATGCCGGATGTCAGTTGTTCTTTGTTCACCAGCCTGCTTCATTCTGCTCCACACCACATCTACCTCAGATAAGTGCTTGCTCTTTATTTGTTGTTTGGTTCTTTTACTCTTATCTGAGTTTGTCATTTGCTGTGGTTGTTTTCAGTTTATTTGTATGCAGGGATCTTCCCTTTCAGTTGCTTAGCTGGGAAACTCCCTGCAGTTATGTTTGGAGTATAGCTCCTATTAGTCCATGTGTTTGGGGCTTTTTGAATTTGTAATGATTCTTGTTTTCTGTTCATTAGTATGACAAGAGCGCCTGGTATAGGACGGAGTGCAGATCGTGCGATCTGAGGGCCTTTTTGTACTATCAGGAATTTGGAATTTTGCAGGGTTTTTCTCTGGCCACCATCAGCCCCTTTCCTGTCCTTTCCTATTTTAGTCAGTGGGGGCCTCACTTTTTGCTAATCCTATCATCTATCTGTGTATTGTGTTTTCCTATATCACAGCAGTCTTTGAATGTGGGGGGCTTGCTATTCTTTGTCTATTTTTTGAGGCAGAGAGTTATTCATCTTTCCTTCCTTTAGGATAGCTAGTTCTCCGGCTGGGTTCGCGGTGCACAGGATGTTAGTTCACCCCTCGGCTACTTCTAGTTGTGATGGTTAGTAAGGGGATAGCGGCCAGATTAGTTGCCAATGCTCTTGTCACCTTTTACCGATAATTAATGGTGGTCTTCCATGGTTTCGGTCATAACAGTACATCCAAACAACAAATAAAGAGCAAGCACTTATCTGAGGTAGATGTGGTGTGGAGCAGAATGAAGCAGGCTGGTGAACAAAGAACAACTGACATCCGGCATAGCCTGCTATCAGACCAGGATTTAAATAAGCAGAGAGTTAGCAATGGAAACGCCCATTGCTCAACACACCTGGTCTATGTCCAAACCATTCCTGGCCACAACAGGGAGCCTCCCAGCAGCCAAACTATAACTGACATTCACAATATTCACGGCTGTGTGATGGAAGTTGGATGAGATAAGGATCCTGGAAATGTGAATAATTGTCAATGAGTTTCAGAGTACAGATCACTCCTTCATCAGGACAAATCACAGAAGACTTCTACTGGGATGTGTCCCAATGAAGAAGTGATCTGTGTAGTTTCATCCCACAGCAGCGCAGATCAACTCCTTCTTCTCCATTTTCAGGAACCCCTCTCATTGGCATCTTTTTTACAGTGTATAGAAAGATGTCAATCAGTAGTGGGGCGGGGCTATACTTAACCATGAATATAAAGGGACTGCTTTTCAGTCGGTTTCTAATCCTCTAGTGTAAATCTCCTGATGAAAAACAGTTCATTACAGCAAATAGTAAGTCACATTGCTGGAATCAGAGTCATTTTCTCTAAATTATTTTGCTCTCAGATTAGGTGTCAAAAATCTGATGGAAAAAAGGCATTTGTGCTTTGATATAAATCAGATATTGGCCCAACAAGAGCAAAACATAACAGTAACCATCTCTCAGATGGTTTCATAGTCTAAAAATGAAATACCATATATACTCGAGTATAAGCCAACCCGAGTATAAGCCGAGGCACCTAATTTTACTTATTGACTCCAGTATAAACCTAGGGTTATAAATGCAGTAGCTACTGGTAGTAATGTGCACATATTGTCCCCTGTAGTAATGTGCCCATATTATCCCCTTTAGTAATATACCCATCTAGTAATCTGCCCATATTGTCCCCTGTAGTAATTTGCCCATAATGTCTCCTGTAGTAATGTGCCCATATTGTCCCCTGTAGTAATGTGCCCATATTGTTCCCTGTAGTAATGTGCCCATTTGGTCCTCTGTAGTAATGTGCCCATATTGTTCCCTGTATTAATGTGCCCATTTGTCTGATGCCGTAATGTGCCAATATTGTCACCTGTAGTAATGTACCCATATTGTCCTCTGCAGTAATGTGCCTACATTTTATCTTGTAGTAATGCGCCCATATTGTCCTCTGTAGTAATGTGTCCATATTGTCCCCTGTAGTAATATTGTCCCCATATAGTAATGTGCCCATATTGTCCCCTTTAGTAATGTGCTCATATTGTCCCCTTTAGTAATATGCCCATGTCGTCTCCTTTAGGAATGTGCCCATATTGTCCACCGTAGTAATGTGCCCATATTGTTCCCTGTAGTAATGTATCCATCTTGTCCTATGTAGAAATGTGCCCATATTGTCCCCTGTAGTAATGTGCCCATATTGTTCTCTGTAGTAATGTGTTCATATTGTCTCCTGTAGTAATGTGCCCATATCGTCTCCTTTTGGAATGTGCCCATATTGTCCCCTGTAGTAATGTGCCGATATTGTTCCCTGTAGTAATGTGACCATACTGTTCCCTGTAGTAGTGTGCCCATTTTGTCTGATGTAGAACTGTGCCCATATTGTCCCCTGTAGTAATGTGCCCATATTGTCCCCTGTAGTAATGTGCTCATATTGTCACCTTTAGTAATATGCCCATATAGTAATGTGCCCATATTGTCCCCTGTAGTAATATGCCCATATCATCTCCTTTAGGAATGTGCCCATATTATCCCCTGTAGTAATGTGCCCCTATTGTTCCCTGTAGTAATGTATCCATCTTGTCCTATGTAGAAATGTGCCCATATTGTCCCCTGTAGTAATGTGCCCATATTGTTCTCTGTAGTAATGTGTTCATATTGTCCCCTGTAGTAATGTGCCCATATCGTCTCCTTTTGGAATGTGCCCATATTGTCCTCTGTAGTAATGTGCCCATATTGTCCCCTATAGTAATGTGACCATATTGTTCCCTGTAGTAATGTGCCCATTTTGTCTGATGTAGAAATGTGCCCATATTGTCCCCTGTAGTAATGTGCCCATATTGTTCTCTGTAGTAATGTGTCCATATTGTCCTCTGTAGTAATATGCCCATAACGTCTCCTTTTGGAATGTGCCCATATTGTCCTCTGTAGTAATGTGCCCATATTGTCCCCTGTAGTAATGTGACCATATTGTTCCCTGTAGTAATGTGCCCATTTTGTCTGATGTAGAAATGTGCCCATATTGTCCCCTGTAGTAATGTGCCCATATTGTTCTCTGTAGTAATGTGCCCATTTTGTCTGATGTAGAACTGTGCCCATATTGTCCCCTGTAGTATTGTGCCCATATTGTTCTCTGTAGTAATCTGTCCATATTGTCCCCTGTAGTAATGTGCCCATATTGTCCCCTGCAGTAATGTGCCCATATTGTCCCCTGTAGTAATATGCCCATATCATCTCTTTTAGGAATGTGCCCATATTGTCCCCTGTAGTAATTTGCCCATAATGTCTCCTGTAGTAATGTGCCCATATTGTCCTCTGTAGTAATGTGCCCATATTGTCCCCTATAGTAATGTTCCTATATTTTCTCTTGCAGTAATGTGCCCATATTGTCCCCTGTAGTAATGTGTCCATATTGTCCCCTGTAGTAATGTGCCCATATTGTCCCCTGTAGTAATGTGACCATATTGTTGTCTGTAGTAATCTGTCCATATTGTCCCCTGTAGTAATGTGCCCATATTGTCCCCTGTAGTAATGTGATCATATTGTCACCTTTAGTAATATGCCCATATAGTAATGTGCCTATATTGTCCTCTCTAGTAATGTGCCCATATTGTCCCCTGTAGTAATGTTCCCTTTTTGTCTCCTGTAGTAATGAGCCCCATCCTTGTGCCCTCTAGTAATGTGCCCATTCTTGTCCCCATACTGTAGTAATGTACCCATCTTGTTCTTTGTAGTAATGTGTCCATACTGTTTCCTGTAGTAATGTGCTCATATTGTCTCCTGTAGTAATGAACCCTGTAGTATTATGCCCCAGCCTTGTGCCCTGTAATAATGTGCCCATCCTTTAGCAATGTCCTCATTCTGGCCCCTTCTTGTCCCCTATTATGCCGTTGTTCACATACACACAAAAAACAATTATTCTCACCCGTCGTCTGTTCTTGCAGTATCCTCTTACCTGCCTCTTGCAGATCGCAAGCACATAGACCCCTTGGTGATCGTGGCCGGTGCAAATTCTACCGCTGTTATTGTCTGTGCTTTACTTCAGTTGAATACTTTGTGGCACCACAAATCATTCAAGTGAAGTAAAGCGAAGATGACAACAAAAACATAAAAAAGAATTAGTGGATCACTTACAATACACAGTAGCACAGACTGAATCCAAATCAATAATATGCAAACCTACAAAATGAGTATCATAGACATAATGCAAAATATAAATTTTTATTTCCATAGTTAATTACCATACATACTAAAAACTTTAACAATTTAAACAGAAGGGATTGTGCTGTTATTTATTACAATTAAGGATGCAAGTTGGGTAAGTGGTTATCACAAGAATTCACATGACTCAGCCTCCAAAAATGTAACAAATGGCAAGGGAATAAAGTAACAGAGAAAAAAAGTAGAAAAAAAACACCTCATTAGTGATATAATATTAAATGCACATATTTTCCCCTCACCCATGACAGCACCACGTGAGAGAGGGATCTGCCCAGCAAGGACAGGAAACCATTCTGAAATAAAAGGGCATTACCTCTACCCTTCGTCAGTTGGTTTCCTGTCCTTGATGGGAGACCTTGTTCTGGAATACGGCGGTTGAAGAAAGAAGTTTGAAGAACAGAAGCTGTATTTACCTAGCCCCGTCCAGTGTCCGGAAAAGCAGGGTGAGTCCTGCGGCGCCGTTCTTCGGGGCTGGAAGCGCCGTCCACCAGCCCTTAGGCAACCTGGTGTCCGTGCGGGTGTGTGCGGCAGGGCCCATCAGGGGTTCCGGACCGCCGCTCCGTCCTCCCCCCTTGCGCTCCCCTGCTGCCTAGGACTTCCGAATGTGGCGCGCTCTGGGACGCGCGCAGGGCATGCAGGGTACAGGAGGCGTGCTTGCGTGATGTCACCTGAAGAAGATGGCGGCACCCATGCAGCAGCAGCAGTGGTGGTGTTTCAGGGCAGGTGCCCACTGTCTGGACACCGCTGGGCGCATTGAAACGGGGGGGAGGCACCTTATGGGACTGGAAGGTGGAGGAGCAGCACGGGTACTTGTGCCTACATCCCAGGATGGCTTCAGAAAGGCAGCAGCACTCTCTGGAGCGCCAGCAGCATAACCGTATGAACAGTCACCGTTCTAGTGACACAGAGCTGCCCGGCCTCAGTAGCCAGAAGGGCAAATTCTCTTGTGGCTCCACGACTTCTGCGGCACCTGTGGGTATTCCGACGAAGCCTCCAGGACCGGTACCCTTGATCTCCTGTGGTGGGTCACTGATCTTCGTGAATGTCATCTGCATCATTAGGTGGCTCCTAAAATCCATAAGCAGTGTCCCCTGTGCTTAGAGCCAATATGGCCTGCGGGCCGAGTGTCGGAGACCCCTTGTGTGGGGCATAGGTGCCAATGTCTCTGCTTCGATCTATGGATTGCTGCATGCGAGTTACAAATGTGTATATATATTATGTGGTTGGTAGCAACCCCTTCCTTTGTGATCAATCAGCAGCGGCAGCCTTCATGGTTGGCAACAACACCCCTATGGCATACAGCATGAGTTGGGGTCCATTTCTACAGAATGACATGTACACAGTGACAGCTCTGTCTTAACAGCTGTCATTAACAGAGGGGGCTGGTTACTGTCAGTTACGGCACTCACTCTCCAGGACCCATATGCACGCTCCTGTATGCACGCTCGCCATACCAGCCTCCACTGCTCAGCCAAAAGTGGGTCCAGTACATTACCGATTGTTCGACACTTAGACCAATATGTAGATTCCTGGGAGAATATAGTCGGGTGAGATGAGACCGAAATTGAACTCTTTCGAGGCCATAATACACACCATGTTCGGAGGCCAAACAGGCAAATCATTAAAAAAAAAAAATTGAAAAAAAAAAGAAAAAAAATAGCGGCCCATATTTGCGGAAGGCTCTCCTGGGTTTTTTTTTCATCGGACCTTAGGTCAGTCATCAGATCCGAGGTGTATGATTCCCTGAAGGCTTTCATGCTGCAGGACAAATCAAAGGCGGTCGTCACTGACTCTGTTTTTCCGCCTCGTCCAGTGCTTCTTCACACTCAGACTCCTCATCCTCGGATAGTGATGTGGGTGGCAGGCGTGCTTCTCCAGAAATGATAGAAAAAATAAGCCTGGCTCACTATCTGGTTGGGTGCTCTGGAGAAAAATTGACCACTAGATAAATAAATGTAGCTCCGGCACACCTTAGAGAATAAAAATGCAGAAGGTCTTGGGTGGAGCTGAATACATTTTTATTTAACCAAGGAATAAAGTCTGTCCCGACGTTTCGGTCCACATTGGACCTTTTTCAAGGGATCTATCAGACTAGAGTATTGGAGAAAATAAATATGCACCAACGGACAACATGTGTAATCGTCAACAGCGTCTAACAGTAGGGTTGGATGCTGTGACCGTATAACCCAGGTTATGTACCACGCTAATTACACGTAAAAATGGGAGGAGTCTTGTTAGCAAAACCTTAGGAGGCGAGATACTGTTTGTGTTCTGTGCATGTACTGCCGGGCGAAACGAGCCCAATGAAATGTACAGTATGTTATGTCCAGAAAAATGTCCTGGAAGATCAGGGTAAAAATTGCAATCACAGTGGATCACGGTCAGAGGGCTGGACCGTGTATTTTTCATCCAGAAGTAAGGGGTGTCACGTGACTAATCTGTCATATTGAAAACATAAGCATATATGCTGTGGAGTACCCCAGTGTCAAGTCTTCAGTGGGATCAGGAGAGAAAGATCATATGATCTGGTTGCTAAGCGACAGTACCAGCTGCAAGCATTACAGGGCAAAACCTGAGAGAGATCGCCAGGAGGAGGACAGGGGGCATGTGACAAGCGTTGGACTGTGCCTGTGTCCGGGTGGTCTAGACGCACACACCCGGACACAGGCACAGTCCAGCGCTTGTCACATGCCCCCTGTCCTCCTCCTGGCGATCTCTCTCAGGTTTTGCCCTGTCCTGATCTTCCAGGACATTTTTCTGGACATAACATACTGTACATTTCATTGGGCTCGTTTCGCCCGGCAGTACATGCACAGAACACAAACAGTATCTCGCCTCCTAAGGTTTTGCTAACAAGACTCCTCCCATTTTTACGTGTAATTAGCGTGGTACATAACCTGGGTTATACGGTCACAGCATCCAACCCTACTGTTAGACGCTGTTGACGATTACACATGTTGTCCGTTGGTGCATATTTATTTTCTCCAATACTCTAGTCTGATAGATCCCTTGAAAAAGGTCCAATGTGGACCGAAACGGGACAGACTTTATTCCTTGGTTAAATAAAAATGTATTCAGCACCACCCAAGACCTTCTGCATTTTTATTCTCTAAGGTGTGCCGGAGCTACATTTATTTATCTCCAGTGATGATGTCGGGAATCTCGTTCGGATAGTCGGGGCCCCTAGGCGCCCCAACAGGTGAAATCTATCAAGCTATCAAGTCCCTTGAAAATGTTACGGAGAAAAAGAAGCGGCCCTTTCCTGTGAACCTTTATATAGCAGCACTTATTCCAGAAGAATGGCCGTGGATAAACAAGGAACTCTCCTTCCTCCTCAAAGAGGACGTATCCCTTTTGATGCAAGAAAAAAAAAGCATTATGGGAAAACTGCCCAAGAATCGATGCGGCAGTTGCATAATCCTCTAGAAGAGGTGTAAGACGCCCTTCACAAAGAAGTAGACGGCGGTCTTACGCACTTGTGGGAAACATCAGCAGGAATTCTGAAGCCGGCTATTGCCAAATCCCTGCACGGCCTGTGATTTTCATGATCTGGCAACAAACTATGGTAGATCAGCTGAAGGATAAAACTCCTCGAGAGTAAATCTTTACTAAACTTACTACTGCTGCAGGGAGCAGCGGCATTCTTGCAGAGTCGTCAGCAGATGCTATCAGCCTGGGAGCCCGTTGTGCAAGATTGTCTAATCTGCCTGGAATGGCATTATGGTTTAAGGGCTGTCCAGTATGCCTGCAAACCAAGCATGAATTATATTCAGGGCCATATGTCAATCTGCTCCTTTTGGTAAACATCTGGAAGATGCGTTGGAGAACGTATCCGACGCCAAGCAGCCCTTCCAAAGGTTATACCTTTTGTTCCAGCAGAGTAGATACTCAAGGTGTCAGAATAGGCCCTGGGGGCACTGCCATGCCAATATGTCTCTGAGACACGCTATATCCCTGCAGGGCACTATGATATTGTGCTTACCGGCGGCTCCATGGGGCCTGTTCCACTCCAGGGCTCTTCAATGGCAAATTCTGTCTGCCAAACAAAAAAAAAAAGAAAACCTTTCGGAGGATATTTCGAAGGGGCCGTCATTCTCTCCTTGACTGTCAAGAATTAACCGCTTTGGTGGACGTCCATAGGCAACCTGTCTGTGGGGTTCCTGGCTACCTCGGTATCTGAAGGTGGTCACTGCTGATGCCAGCCGGTACGGCTGGGGAAGCTCGCCTCCAGGAGCAGATATCCGTGGGCTGGTGGTCAGCGCAGGAAGCAGCACAGCCCTCACGCCTCCTAAAGCTAGGGTCTGTAGAACGAGCACTAATTTCCCTTTCTCCCCCATCCAGTGTCAGCACGTTCGGTTGCTGTTGGTCACTCAGTTTACCGTCTCCTTCCTGAAACGCCGGGGGAAGACACGATCCCCATCCTTCATTCTGGCATCTTACGGTCTTTACTGGGCGGAACAGAATCCCCCTCAGCTCTACACTTCACAGGATTCTAAATACCAATGTTCATTCCAGGGTCTCGTGGTAAACTTGTGGCCTTGGATGTGTGAGCTTGTGGGTTTGAATCCCGATGGACCATTCCTGTAGTCGGCAGATTACCTCAGGTGCCATCAACCGCTTCAAGGGGAATGATCCCTGAATCCACAGATCTTTTCAACGGTAGTGGCTCTGTGGAGAATGCCGCAGAGGGACCTGTTTCCTCCAGGCTAAACTGGCATATAGACCCCTTGTTCCGTGATCCCAGCAGTTCAGCCCTTGCGGTGAATGCACTTCCATTTCATGGACCTTCGGAATAGCCTATGCCCTTCCCCCTGTTGTCATGCTCTCGATGGTTATACTATAGCTCGGGGAAGATCGGGCGAGGGTCCTTCCCCTCGCCCCCTTCTGGCCCAAGGGGCCATGGTTCTCTCTCCTGAGGACAATGTCTGTCCCGGATCCTGGGGTTCTGCCGGGGATTCCGGACCTGTTAGTGCAGTAACCTGTATTCCTCATGCAGGAAAAGGGTTTTTCATTTCACAGCTTAGAACTTGAGAGGTTGTTGCTGATACGCAAAGGTTCTTCTCTGACCCAGTCGCTTACTTGCTGAAGAGCCGTAAACCGGTTACCATTAAACTCTATGGGAGAGGGTGGTATAAGTTCCTCTCCTTTATAAATGGTCCCTTGGGTATGAGTTCCTATTCCATGCAAATTGGCATTCTTGCAGACGGGGTTTCCCTAGGATTCTCTACACTCTACAGCAGGGGTGGGCAATTAATTTTCCCATGGGGCCGCATGAGAAATTGGGATGGTTTTAGAGGGCCGGACTAATGTAATTAGCTCAGTTTTACCCAATACTGAATATATACTATCCCATCATAAACACACAGTAAGTTAAACAATAATAAGATTCAATGAAAATGTGGGGGGCATACACATTACTGGGATCAGTGGGCGGCATAGACATTACTTGGGTCAGTGGGGGGCATAGACATTACTTGGGTCAGTGGGGGGCATACACATTACTGGGGTCAGTGGGGGGCATACACATTACTGGAGTCAGTGGGGGGCATAGACATTACTGGGGTCAGTGGAGGGCATAGACATTACTGGGGTCAGGGGGGGCATAGACATTACTGCGGTCAGTGGGGGCATACACATTACTGGGGTCAGTGGGGGGGCATACACATTACTGGGGTCAGTGGGGGGCAGACACATTACTGGGCTCAGTGGGGGGCAGACATTACTGGGGTCAGTGGGGGACATACACATTACTGGGGTCAGTAGGTGGCATAGATATTACTGGGGTCAGTAGGAACATACACATTACTGGGGCCTGTGAAGCATACATACTGGCCCTGGTGTTCTGTGGAGCATACAAACTGGCCATGGTGGCCAGTGGAGCAGACATACTGGCCCTGGTGGCCAGTGGAGCAGACATACTGACAGTGGTTACCAGTGGAGCAGACATACTGACAGTGGTGGCCAGTGGGGCATGCATACTGACAGTGGTGGCCAGTGGGGCATGCATACTGACAGTGGTGGCCAGTGGGGAATGCATACTGACAGTGGTGGCCAGTGGGGCATGCATACTGACAGTGGTGGCCAGTGGGGCATGCATACTGACAGTGGTGGCCAGTGGGGCATGCATACTGACAGTGGTGGCCAGTGGGGCATGCATACTGACAGTGGTGGCCAGTGAGGCATGCATTCTGACAGTGGTGGCCAGTGGGGCATGCATACTGCCAGTGGTGGCCAGTGGAGCATACATACTGACAGTGGTGGCCAGTGGAGCATACATACTGACAGTGGTGGCCAGTGGAGCATACATACTTACAGTGGTGGCCAGTGGAGCATACATACTGACAGTGGTGGCCAGTGGAGCATACATACTGACAGTGGTGGATAGTGGAGCATACATGTGGCTAGTGGGGCATGCATACTGACAGTGGTGGCTAGTGGGGCATGCATACTGACAGTGGTGGCTAGTGGGGCATGCATACTGACAGTGGTAGCTAGTGGGGCATGCATACTGACAGTGGTGGCTAGTGGGGCATGTATACTGACAGTGGTGGCTAGTGTGGCATGTATACTGACAGTGGTGGCTAGTGGGGCATGCATACTGATAGTGGTGGCTAGTGGGGCATGCATACTGACAGTGGTGGCTAGTGGGGCATGCATACTGACAGTGGTGGCTAGTGGGGCATGAAAATTGACAGTAGTGGCTAGTGGGGCATGCATACTGACAGTGGTGGCTAGTGGGGCATGCATACTGACAGTGGTGGCTAGTGGGGCATGCATACATACTGACAGTGGTGGCCAGTGGGGCATGCATACTGACAGTGGTGGCCAGTGGAGCATACATACTGACAGTGGTGGCCAGTGGAGTGGAGCATACACACTGACAGTGGTGGCCAGTGGAGCATACATACTGACAGTGGTGGCCAGTGGAGCATACATACTGACAGTGGTGGCTAGTGGAGCATACATGTGGCTAGTGGGGCATGCATACTGACAGTGGTGGCTAGTGGGGCATGCATACTGACAGTGGTGGCTAGTGGGGCATGCATACTGACAGTGGTGACTAGCGAGGCATGCATACTGACAGTGGTGGCTAGTGGGGCATGCATACTGACAGTGGTGGCCAGTGGGGCATGCATACTGACAGTGGTGGCTAGTGGGGCATGCATACTGACAGTGGTGGCTAGTGGGGCATGCATACTGACAGTGGTGGCTAGTGGGGCATGCATACTGACAGTGGTGGCTAGTGGGGCATGCATACTGACAGTGGTCGCTAGTGGGGCATGCATACTGACAGTGGTGGCTAGTGGGGCATGCATACTCGCAGTGGTGGCTAGTGGGGCATGCATACTGACAGTGGTGACTAGTGGGGCATGCACACTCACAGTGGTGGCTAGTGGAGCATGCACACTCACAGTGGTGGCTAGTGGGGCATCCACACTCACAGTGGTGGCTAGTGGGGCATGCACACTCACAGTGGTGGCTAGTGGAGCATGCACACTCACAGTGGTGGCTAGTGGGGCATCCACACTCACAGTGGTGGCTAGTGGGGCATGCACACTCACAGTGGTGGCTAGTGGGGCATGCACACTCACAGTGGTGGCTAGTGGGGCATGCATACTCACAGTGGTGGCTAGTGGGGCATACATACTGACAGTGGTGGCCAGTGGGGCATTCATACTGGCCCTGGGGAGCCTGAGGGCTCCTCTGGCTGCTTTCTCTGAGTCCCATGTGTGTCTGTTTCTTCTATTGCAGGCACAGGGGGGACCTGAGAAGATACAAGTGCTGCTCCGCTGCTCTCCCCCCTCCTGCACTCACTCTGCACTCTCCCTGCTGCTACTGGTGCACTTACCTCAGTTTGTAGAACAGACGTTTTTTGAAGCAGCCACTGTGTAGATAAGCCAGTCACATGTGAGGAATGGATCCTGGGTAGAAGGGGCAGGCAGAGGGGGCGTGGCCAGCATCGAGAGAGAAGGAGGAGGGGACAAGGGAGGCATACGAGGAGTGTGTGTGTCCAGCATTGAAGGGGCGTTGATGACATCAAAAGGGGGCGTGGCTAACAACATAGATGCCGAAGAAGGCATCCAGAGGGGGCATGACCGGCAGAGTGGGGGCGCGGCAGCTGTTTATCACTGCACTGTGGGATGCATAGCTCCCGGCAGTGAGAGCGAAGCTGAGGCATAGATCAGGCCACGCCTCCAACTCTCAGCAAGATGGGCGGGCCAGTCACAGGCAGTAGGCAGGCCGCATCCGGCCCGCGGGCCGCCCCTTGCCCAGGTCTGCTCTACGGGTTCCTGTTCTGCCCTAGGAACCTTATACATTGAAAAACTGGCAGCAAACCGGTGGGTTAAAAGGTTATTAGGCTTGTGAGGTCATGCCTGAAAGTTCCACCGGGGGATCAAATTAGGGTTGGACGCCCTCACAAGTCCTCTTTGAACCTATTGCTGAAAAATCTCCCTGACATTGCTAACATTAGAGACGATTTTGCTCGGGGCCTTGACGTTCGCTCGCAGAACTAGTGCTTACACGCCTTATCGGTAGTACAGCCCTACACTCAGTTATTCACTGATAGGCCGGGTTAGGTGTTAATAGGACCCTATCTCCCAATGGTCGCCTCTCGATTCCATAGCACGCAGGGGGTAATTCTCCCTCCTTTGCGGCCATCCTACAAATACAGGGGTAAACACATTCACACATTTGAGGTTCATAGGGCCCTGCTTCTCTACATCTCAGTGACACATAGTGTGGGGAAAACACAGTCCTTTTTCATAGCCCTCACTGTAGTAGGAAAGGTCTGTTGGTGTAAAACTGCACTATCTCTAGCTGGATTAGGGAGGCCATTGCTTAGCCTACTCATCTAGTGGGGCTGCCATCCCTGAGGGCATAAGGACCCATTCCACCAGTGCGGTGTCACCCTCCGGGGCTGAGAAGACACAGGTATCTATTGACTGGATTTGTAGGACCGCTACCTGGTCCTCACATTCTCCTTTTTCTTCCGTCACTATCGGTTGGATCTATCCTCCTCGGCTGACCTCTCGTTTTTTAGAAGGGTGCTTGAGACGTTGGTCCCTCCCTAATACGTTATTCTCTGAAAATCTTGCACGTGGTGCTGTCATGGGTGAGGGGAAAACACCTAGGTTACTTACCGGTAGCCGGTTTTTCCAGAACCCATGACAGCACCCATATAATCCCTCCCTTTTCACCCTTAGTGTGCACTATTCTGGGTGTGCATGTGTGTGTTATAGTTGGTGATAGAGTTAAAGGGAACCTGTCATCAGAAATTGAGCTTTAAACCTAAAAGATTCCCCCTCTGCAGCTCGTGGGCTGCATTTTAGCAAGGTTCCTGTACTTTTTGTGCCCCCTTTTAAACCAAATTAAACACTTTATAAAGTTGTACCTTTTTGTCTGCAATTCTTGTAAATCGTCCATGGGGACGGTCTCTGTTGCGTCCGTTTCTGTCCCTCCTTCTGGTTTACGCCGTCCCCCATTGCTTCATTTCATAGATCAGGACGCCGCCCACTGCGCCCGAGGTCCCGTGCACGCAAGGACTGCTAGTGATGTGGTCGCAGGCACGATATTATGGGCGGCGCTGTGAATGCATCACAAGTGCTCGCCCATAATACCGTGGCCGCGCTCTCCCCTTTGCCTCCTGCGTTCTGCGCAAGCGCTGGCCAAATGATCCGACGTCACCTTTCCCATCTTGCCCTGCAGCAGGAAATAGATGGGAGGAGCGGATCAGGCCACCACAGGTTACGAGGAGACGCTTGCGCAGAACGCAGGAGGCAAAGGGGAAAGTGCGGTCACGAGGTTATGGGCGGCACTTGCTGATGACACTCACAGCGCCGCCCATAACCTCGTGCCCACGGGTGCCCAGGGGCGGCGTCCTGAAGTTTGAAATTCAGCGTTCGGGGGCGGCGTAAATCGCCAGGAGGACAACAACGTTCTTCAGGCAGCCCGCCCCCATGGATAATTTTCAAAATTTGCATACGAAAAGGTACAAGTTTATAAAGTATTTATTTTGGTATAAAAGGGGCCACAAAAACTATAGGAAGCTTGCTAGAATGCAGCCCAGGAGCTCCAGAGGGGGAAACTTTTAGGTTTACAGGTAAATTTCTGATGACAGGTTCCCTTTAAGTTCTAATGATTGTTGGAGGTCCTCTCAATTCTCGGTAATCAACTGACGAAGGGGAGAGGTACCACCCTTTTATTTCAGAATGGTTTCCTGTCCTCGCTGGGCAGATCCCTCTCTCACGTGGTGCTGTCATGGGTTCTGGAAAAAACGGCTACCAGTAACTAACCTAGGTGTTTCATGAGTACTATTCCCTCTTGAAATTAAATAATTCATATAAGGAAAAATATCCATAATATAAGTGCATGTGTGCTTATAATAATTAAACACTGAAATTGATTTTATAGTAATGCATGGGGAGAAATCCACAAACTCAAAGTACTTATTGCATAAATAAATAAGATAATGTTATTTCATAGATTTATTTTGCAGGTATAATTGATGTGTATAGGAAGCACAAGATATACCGTAGATACTGAATGTGTTAGTATAGAGATGTCAGTTATAGACCTAGGTCACCACATGGAACATTTGCTTCATAGTAATACCACAAGGAAGAGATGGCAAAACAAGCGTCAGATGTAATTATTTGAGGAGCCTTGGTTTTAGTATATATACTGTATGTGTATATAAATCAGAATACAGTGGCAGTGCTACATGTACAATAGACAAAGTATTCATTCTGTTTGCAGCTACTTGAAAAAAAACTTCAAACGTAAGCAGCACTAGAGCTTCAAAACCATAGTAAAGTTATATCTATGTACAGTACAGACCAAAAGTGTGGACACACTTTCTCATTCAATGAGTTTTCTTTATTTTCAGGACTCTGAAAATTGTAGATTCACATTGAAGGCATGATAACTATGAATTAACACATGCGGAATGAAATACTTAAAAAAAAGTGTGAAACAACTGAAAATATGCCTTATATTCTAGGTTTTTAAAAGTAGCCACCTTTTGCTTTGATTACTGCTTTGCACACTCTTGGCATTCTCTTCATGAGCTTCAAGAGGTAGTCACCGGAAATGGTTCTCACTTCACAGGTGTGCCCTGTCAGGTTTAATAAGTGGGATTTCTTGCCTTATAAATGGGGTTGGGACCATCAGTTGTGTTGTGCAGAAGTCTGGTGGATACACAGCTGATAGTCCTACTGAATAGACTGTTATAATCTGTATTATCGCAAGAAAAAAGCAGCTAAGTAAAGAAAAACGAGTGGCCATCATTACTTTAAGACATGAAGGTCAGTCAGTCCGAAAAATTGGGAAAACTTTGAAAGTGTCCACAAGTGCAGTGGCAAAAACCATCAAACGCTACAAAGAAACTGGCTCACATGAGGACCACCCCAGGAAAGGAAGACCAAGAGTCACCTCTGCTGCGGAGGATAAGTTTATCCAAGTCACCAGCCTCAGAAATGCAGGTTAACAGCAGCTCAGATTAGAGACCAGGTCAATGCCACACAGAGTTCTAGCAGCAGACACATCTCTAGAACAACTGTTAAGAGGACACTTTGTGCAGCAGGCCTTAATGGTAAAATAGCTGTTAGGAAACCACTGCTAAGGACAGGCAACAAGCAGAAGAGACTTGTTTGGGCTATAGAACACAAGGAATGGATATTAGACCAGTGGAAATCTGTGCTTTGGTCTGATGAGTCCAAATTTGAGATCTTTGGATCCAACCACCGTGTCTTTGTGCGATGCAGAAAGGGTGAATGGATGGACTCTACATGCCTGGTTCCCACCGTAAAGCATGGAGGACGTGTGATGGTGTGGGGGTGCTTTGCTGGGGATTTATTCAAAATTGAAGACATACTGAACTAGCATGGCTACCACAGCATCTTGCAGCGGCATGCTATTCCATCTGGTTTGCGTTTAGTTGGACCATCATTTATTTTTCAACAGGACAATGACCCCAAACACACCTCCAGGCTGTGTAAGGGCTATTTGACTAAGAAGAAGAGTGATGGGGTGCTACGCCAGATGACCTGGCCTCCACAGTCACCAGACCTGAACCCAATCGAGATGGTTTGGGGTGAGCTAAACTGCAGAGTGAAGGCAAAAGGGCCAACAAGTGCTAAGCATCTCTGGGAACTCCTTCAAGACTGTTGGAAGACAATTTCCGGTGACTACCTCTTGAAGCTCATGAAGAGAATGCCAAGAGTGGGCAAAGCAGTAATCAAAACAAAATATGGCTACTTTGAAGAACCTAGAATATTAGACATATTTTCAGTTTTACACTTTTTTGTTAAGTATTTCATTCCACATGTGTTAATTTATAGTTTTGATGCCTTCAATGTGAATCTACACTTTTCAGAGTCATGAAAATAAAGAAAACTCTTTGATTGAGAAGGTGTGTCCAAACTTTTGGTCTGTACTGTATGTAAGGGTTTGAATCTCTAATGCTCCTTACTTATGACATTTTTTTCAAGCAGCCCCAAAGAGAATGAATAAATTGGTGATTGTGCACGTGGCACTGCCGCTGCATTCTGACAGTGAAAAATAGTGCCCTATTCTGTCGACCGGTGCGGGTTTCAGCAGTTGTATCCCCACTGATGTATAAGATATTACCTTTCCTGTGGCTAGGTGATAACTTATTTTCTCTAGGCAACCTCCTTGATCTATAAAAAAGTTGTAGTATGTAGAATAACAGGATGGTGAAAGCTGCTGAGGTATCCTTCAGTTTTATGCAGTTAAAAATATACTGTATATATACTAGCTATTTTTTTTTTTGTAAATAGCAATTTAAAAATTATTTATTATTGTATAAGCCTTAACCTCCAAGGAACTTGGATTATTTTGGTGCATTTCACCCATGAGTATGTATCCCTGCCTTAAAAGGTCACAATGATTGAAACAAATTTTGTATATATATGATATCTTATCAGATAAGTCAATTTTTTTTCTCCACTTATAAGCCTCTACTACTAATTGTCTTCTGAAAGGTATATCATCACATAAAGTGACCTTAAGAACGGGCCAGAATTTTTTTCTACATCTATTGCCTGCTTTATTTCTAGGTGTTCACAACTTACAAATGGAAAATCTTACAACAGTTACAGTAACAGTGCATTGGACTGAACATAGTACAATCTCATCTGTTGCACGTGTTGGTCTGAATGGATATTTTGCCACTTTTTTCAATCTTATATATTCAGATCAAGGAAATTATTCAATTAGTAAGTGACATTTATTTCTTACAAGCTTTATTAGTCCTCACTACCTTAACCTTGCAACAATTAAAGGAGTTGTCCGACATAAACTCCAAAAAATGTTTTTAAGCTAATTTGTGCTGTATTGTCATATAAAACACCCCTACATTTTTTTTTTGTTTTCTAACTTTTGTTCCTCTTGAATTATCACTTTATTCTCTGCAGCTCTTTGTTTACATTCAGCTCAACCTAACATGACATCTTCCTGTGCCAAACCTCAGTCAGAGCTGGCACCGCACAGCCTCAGTGTCCAGTCTCACCCTCTGCACACTCATTGGCTGCCTGTATTCTGCCCCAGCACTGACCATTACTACATTGTATGTGCGGTGGATGTGAGGGGATTGTGCGGTCACAGATGAGATATTACTGCTCTGTATATCCATTCATTGATTGTACAGAGCAGTGATCTTCACATCCACCGCACATATAATATAGTAGTATCCTCTTTCCCTGTCCCCATACTATAGTACTGTGCCCATCCCTGTTCCCATACTATAGTACTGTGCCCAACCCTGTTCCCATACTATAGTACTGTGCCCATCCCTGTTCCCATACTATAGTACTGTGCCCATCCCTGTTCCCATACTATAGTACTGTGCCCATCCCTGTTCCCATACTATAGTACTGTGCCCATCCCTGTACCCATACTATAGTACTGTGCCCATCCCTGTTCCCATACTATAGTACTGTGCCCAACCCTGTTCCCATACTATAGTACTGTGCCCATCCCTGTACCCATACTATAGTACTGTGCCCATCCCTGTACCCATACTATAGTACTGTGCCCATCCCTGTACCCATACTATAGTACTGTTCCCATCCCTGTTCCCATACTACTGTAATGTCCCCTTTCCTTGGGCTCCTCTTCTTATAGTAATGTCCCCTTGGGCTCCTCTTCTTATAGCAGTGCTCTCTCCTGTAGAATTTCCCCCTAGGCTGCCAGTCTTCACACACACAAAAAAAACAAACACATTGTTCTCACCTGTCCTGGTTCCCTAGGTGCCCTGTGTTCTGCCTCTTACGGCTGCAGCCCCCTCCTTGCTGATCGCTGCTTGTGCAGGGGTCGTGCGCAGTCAGAGGACTTATTTCCAGGCACTGTGCAGGATGCGCTCTCTATGCAGCTTCACCAATGATAAGCTGCTGGCCTCTGATGGGTCGGCGACTGATCTACCATACATGATGCTGAAATCTTCCTTCTTACATCATTTCCCTTGGGCCTCCTGATCATCCGATGACGGGCGGAGAAATGCGTCGAGGCCATGCACATAGCACCAGCTTGAGGGAAGTACCTTTATCCTTATTTATTTAGGAATAACATACTGTGAGCATATCGTGAAAACAGGTGTTTGTTTTCTGTACCTTGTTTATTCATATTGAGGCATTGATCCTCTAGTGCAGGGGTGGGCAATTAATTTTTCCATGGGGCCGCATGAGAAATTGGGATGGTTTTAGAGGGCCGGACTAATGTAATTAGCTCAGTTCTACCCAATACTGTATATAGTATATATACTATCCCTTCATAAACAAACAGTAAGTTAAACAACAATAAGATTCAATGAAAATGTGGGGGGCATACACATTACTGGGGTCAGTGGGGGGCATAGACATTACTTGGGTCAGTGGAGGGCATAGACATTACTGGGGTCAGTGGGGGGGCAGTGGAGGGCATAGACATTACTGGGGACTGTGAAACAGACATATTGACAGTGGTGGCCTGTGGGGCATGCATACTCACAGTGGTGGCCAGTGGGGCATGAATACCGACAGTGGTGGCTAGTGGGGCATGCATACTCACAGTGGTGGCTAGTGGGGCATGCATACTCACAGTGGTGGCTAGTGGGGCATGCATACTCACAGTGGTGGCTAGTGGGGCATGCATACTCACAGTGGTGGCTAGTGGGGCATGCATACTCACAGTGGTGGCTAGTGGGGCATGCATACTCACAGTGGTGGCTAGTGGGGCATGCATACTCACAGTGGTGGCTAGTGGGGCATGCATACTCACAGTGGTGGCTAGTGGGGCATGCATACTCACAGTGGTGGCTAGTGGGGCATGCATACTCACAGTGGTGGCCTGTGGGGCATGCATACTCACAGTGGTGGCCTGTGGGGCATGCATACTCACAGTGGTGGCCAGTGGGGCATGCATACCGACAGTGGTGGCCAGTGGGGCATGCATACTCACAGTGGTGGCTAGTGGGGTATGCATACTGACAGTGGTGGCCAGTGGGGCATGCATACTCACAGTGGTGGCCAGTGGGGCATGCATACTCACAGTGGTAGCCAGTGGGGCATGCATACTCACAGTGGTGGCCAGTGGGGCATGCATACTCACAGTGGTGGCCAGTGGGGCATGCATACTCACAGTGGTGGCCAGTGGGGCATGCATACTCACAGTGGTGGCCAGTGGGGCATGCATACTCACATTGGTGGCCAGTGGGGCATGCATACTCACAGTGGTGGCCAGTGGGGCATGCATACTCACAGTGGTGGCCAGTGGGGCATGCATACTCACAGTGGTGGCCAGTGGGGCATGCATACTCACAGTGGTGGCCAGTGGGGCATGCATACTCACAGTGGTGGCCAGTGGGGCATGCATACTCACAGTGGTGGCCAGTGGGGCATGCATACTCACAGTGGTGGCCAGTGGGGCATGCATACTCACAGTGGTGGCCAGTGGGGCATGCATACTCACAGTGGTGGCCAGTGGGGCATGAATACCGACAGTGGTGGCTAGTGGGGCATGCATACTCACAGTGGTGGCTAGTGGGGCATGCATACTCACAGTGGTGGCCTGTGGGGCATGCATACTCACAGTGGTGGCCTGTGGGGCATGCATACTCACAGTGGTGGCCTGTGGGGCATGCATACTCACAGTGGTGGCCTGTGGGGCATGCATACTCACAGTGGTGGCTAGTGGGGCATGCACTCTCACAGTGGTGGCTAGTGGGGTATGCATACTGACAGTGGTGGCCAGTGGGGCATGCATACTCACAGTGGTGGCCTGTGGGGCATGCATACTCACAGTGGTGGCTAGTGGGGCATGCACTCTCACAGTGGTGGCTAGTGGGGTATGCACACTGACAGTGGTGGCCAGTGGGGCATGCATACTCACAGTGGTGGCCAGTGGGGCATGCATACTCACAGTGGTGGCCAGTGGGGCATGCATACTCACAGTGGTGGCCAGTGGGGCATGCATACTCACAGTGGTGGCCAGTGGGGCATGCATACTCACAGTGGTGGCCAGTGGGGCATGCATACTCACAGTGGTGGCCAGTGGGGCATGCATACTCACAGTGGTGGCCAGTGGGGCATGCATACTCACAGTGGTGGCCAGTGGGGCATGCATACTCACAGTGGTGGCCAGTGGGGCATGCATACTCACAGTGGTGGCCAGTGGGGCATGCATACTCACAGTGGTGGCCAGTGGGGCATGCATACTCACAGTGGTGGCCAGTGGGGCATGAATACCGACAGTGGTGGCTAGTGGGGCATGCATACTCACAGTGGTGGCTAGTGGGGCATGCATACTCACAGTAGTGGCCTGTGGGGCATGCATACTCACAGTGGTGGCCTGTGGGGCATGCATACTCACAGTGGTGGCTAGTGGGGCATGCACTCTCACAGTGGTGGCTAGTGGGGTATGCATACTGACAGTGGTGGCCAGTGGGGCATGAATACTCACAGTGGTGGCTAGTGGGGCATGCATACTCACAGTGGTGGCCAGTGGGGCATGCATACTCACAGTGGTGGCCAGTGGGGCATGCATACTCACAGTGGTGGCTAGTGGGGCATGCATACTCACAGTGGTGGCTAGTGGGGCATGCATACTCACAGTGGTGGCTAGTGGGGAATGCATACTCACAGTGGTGGCTAGTGGGGCATGCATACTCACAGTGGTGGCCAGTGGGGCATGCATACTGGCCTTGGGGACGCTGAGGGCACAGGCAGGCAGCACAGCAGCAGAGCCTGAGGGCTCCTCTGGCTGCTTTCTCTGAGTCCCCTGTGTGTCTGCTTCCTCTATTGCAGGCACAGGGGGGACCTGAGAAGGCACAAGTGCTGCTCCCCTGCTCCCCCCTTCTGCAGCCACTTTGCCCTCTCACCGGTGCTACTTCTGCACAAGTGCACATTACCTCAGTTTGTAGACCAAACGTTTTTGAAGTGGCCGGTCATGTGAGGATCCCAGAAGGGGCAGGCAAAGGGGGCGCGGCCAGCATCGACAGAGCAAGAGGAGGGGACAAGGGAGGCATCCGAGGAGTGTGATCAGCAACCAGAGGAGGCATGACAGGCAGAGTGGGGGCGTGGCAGCTGCTTATCACTGCACTGCGGGAATCATAGCTCCCGGCAGTGAGAGCAAGGCTGAGGCATAGATCAGGCCACGCCTCCAACTCTTAGCAAGACGGGCGGGCCGGTCACAGACAGTAGGCGGGCCGCATCCGGCCCGCGGGCCGCCCCTTGCCCAGGTCTGCTCTAGTGTGACTAATTATGGAGCACCATAACTCCTGTTAGTTGTGAAAATTATTAGGTACAGTATTTATCATTAATTGGTAGGGCTTTTTAGGGAGAGTGAGGGTCAGCCGTCGAGGAACGGGGGCGCCCAGCTACGTTAGGGTGTCATACCCTCCATTGATAGGCAGAGCCAGACACAGTGACATATTAGGGTCACTATAGTATAGATATGTGTACTGGATTGGTATTATTATATTATTCTCATACCTGCCTACATATATTACGATTTTTGGCTACCCCTGATCTATTTGAGCTCCCTATTTTATATCAATTTGTTGTTTGAGTTTTTGGGTTAATCACCTGGGCGATTTTAATATTATCTAATAAACTAAGTCCTGGGGATGTCACAATGGTGGACGTTACCCAGTTCCGTGCCCTGGGCCCTTTTTGTAATCAGGATATTTACATGGGATATTTGATTAGAGTTCACTCGTGACACCACTTGCGGTGTTGCGGCTATATGTAGGGAGCCGCCACTGCAGAATGTCTCTACGGGACTGTTGGTATTGCAGCTAATATGGTAGTCCCTCCGCAATAAGGGTTTTGCCCCAGTGGGTGAATGGTGCAGTGGGCGTCGGAAGAAGGAGTCCAGACAGGTATTTAGTGCAACTGGTTTACTCACGTTGGGATATTAACTGGTTGCCCGAGGCCGGCTGGTTTTGCCTCCAGGTCCCCTTCGTCCCAGTGCCAGTCTGCTTCTCTGGTACCTTCTTCCCCTGCACCTGTCTCTGGTAAGTGGGTCCCCGTGGTATGGAACACTGGGGGTTCCCGGTCTGTGGTTTGTCCACTTCTGTCCGCCTGGCGGTAGCGTGAACCCTGTGGGGTTGGAGTATCTGGTCCTGTCCCCGGTTCTCCCTTTACTACTGAGTCTTCGGATTCTTTAGGGTTCAGCAAGGTCCTTGATGGTCCCCTTTGCTGAGCAGGTGTTAACAGGTTGGCTTGAAGCTCTTTCCTGTCCTAGGGTCCTGTACACCCGTCTGTGCGTAGTTTCGGGAGTGCTCCACCGGCAACCACCTCTCCTGGGTACCACGTCACCGTCAACCCGAGTCAGGACTTTGCTCAGTCACCTCCTTACATCTCCGCTGTCAACTCTAGACTCTTTACTCTCCACAGTCTGCCCCTCCCACCTGGTCAACTAGTGGACTAGACTGGCCTCGCATCTATGCGGCCATCCATGGTCCCACCCTAGCTAAGAACCATTGTATGGGGGATTGTTGGGGAAAACTGGGATTACCTGGGTTCTTGGTGTTATCGGCACTGGGGTTCTAGGTCCTTAAAGGGGTAGGCCCTGCATCTTGTTGGGAATGCAGAACTTTGTAGCACTCTGATGGCTTCAGGGGCGCTACATTCCCACTTGGTTAATTTCAGCACGTCCTAGGGCTGCAAGGCAAACTGGTTACACATTTGTCTTTTTATTGTCTGTGACGATATGGACACTCAGTACCAAGCATGGGTTAACTTTCTTAAAATTAAGCCAGACATGAAGACAGTTTGTTTATAGATGGGGGATAATCCCTCATTGTTCTACAAGACTCTTGGGAGTTTAGTATTGAAGTTTTTGTTGACTCATGTAATTGTTTTGGCCACTGAAGGCCAGACACCCATTGTATTATGATGTGTTTGCTGGATGCAATTTAACTTAGCTGTCTCTCCCTCGTCTCTGCCATTGACCATTATTACTGGGATATTCTGTATATGGCTTGAAATCTAGCCAATAAGAGCCCAGTCTTATCCACCAATCGTGAAGACCCCAATGGTCTGAATGGAGAGCTCAGGGGTATAAGTAGGAGGACTGTCCATTGCCCAGAGAGACTTTTGCTACATGCTAACAATCTAGGACCTGCGGATCCAATTGGCAAGCCATAACCAAACCTGGATTATAATACTATATGGACTTCAGCATCGAATGCAAGGATTCGGCTGTGATACCAGAGACTACTTAAGGAAGAAACCCAGGTTGGGACATTTTGGTCACCTGACAACAGACTTTGCAGACCTCAGCCAGCTTCTTAAATCTGGTGTTATTCCATTCTCGGTGGGTGCCCGCCGAAAGCGGGGTGCTGCTGGATTGGAGTAAGTAGCCCTGGAAGCTCTGAGGCACGGACATTCTAATCCCTGGTGAGCCAGCGGAAGGGTGAGACTCTGTTGCATGTTACATTTGTGTGTTTTGCTGGTTATGTGCTATGTGCCATTAATTGTTTGGGGATCCAATAAAGTCTTAATATTGTGATTCCCTCACCCTGTGTTGTCTGAGTAGTGTTCCGCCCATGGTTAAGGAGGTCGGGCATTCAGTTGGGATGAGCCCTGGGCCATGCTGTATTTCTACAGGCGGCCGTATCAGCGGACGAGAACACCCACTGACCCCCGTGTCTCCACATTGTCATCAGGTAAAAACATAAACAGGTCCACCCGACGCAAGGGAGGTTCATTTCTTTAATGTTGCAAACCTGGTTATCCCTCCCTGCACCCACCACCCAAAGATCTTAGTCCCAGAACCCTTCTAAGGAGGCAGGTCATTGATTTCACTGGTGACCAGGTCTCGGCCGCCACTGCCGCAGACCTTCCCTGCACCCGGCCTCTCCTGGTTGCAGTACCCACAGCAATGTCCGCTGGATGAGTGTACCCTGGTTGGGCACAACGGGTGCAACTATTTACAGGAACACAAGTTTGTGTTGGCTATTGCCAGTCCTGCAGCTTGGGGTCCATTTTTATAAAACTGGTAACTTTTTCAAAAGGCATTTTAAGTAAACAATTTAACTGGTACCTTAGCAGGTCATAGCTACCATGGTGCTGGGTAGGGGCCGTCAAGTTCACTTGGCCTCCTGGGATCAGCAATCAAAGTCTGTGTGCACTGATCCCGTGCACCTGTAGTGCCTCCTGGTGGCAGCTGAGGGACTGGTGTTGAAGTGAGTGCTGGAGTGGGAACGGGTTCCTCTGCAACGATCTCTGTTGGCACATAAGGTTGCAACTGGGAACCATCCTCAATCCTAGGGCTATGTGAATCCGCTGGACACACACAAGCAAAGTGTCCCGGTTTGCTGCATCGATGGTAAGTCGGTAGTGGGACATGGCTCAGGGGGGTAACAGGCTCCTCATCTGGCACTGGCTCCAGGACCTCAGACAAGGACCGCATCATGAGGACAGCACGGAAGCCATTACCCTCCGTGCGCGGAACCCAGGCAGCCTCCGGTGTGCTAGAATGCGAGTCCGATTCCTCCGGTTCCACGGCGGCAGGGACAGGTGCAATCTGCTCATCATCATCCCTCCCAGCATGCTTAGGATTAACCGGTTCCATGGCCCAGTCCATTGGGTTTCTCTTTCTTTGCCACTATCTTGCGGGACTCGAGCACCTCTGGGAACTTCTTGGTCAGGTTACTGCCTGCTTCTGCCTGCGCTTACAGGCGTTGTGGGCGGGGTTTCTTTTCGCGCCTTTTAGTTTGCTGTGGCGCAGTTATTTTTCACAGCAAAATGATGGTGGTTTTTCAAACAATACAGTTCAGTCCATACAATACAACTTTTAAGGCACACGTCACCCGGTTTGACTGGGTCCAGTTCAATCCTGTTCGTGATGCCAGGAAAAAGGGTTGTAGCACCCAGGGATGTGGGGTACTCAGTTCCGGGTATTGTAAGTCCTGGGGATGTCACGATGGTGGCCATTACCCGGTTGCGTGCCCTGGGCCCTTTTTGTAATGGTGATACTTACAGGGGATATTTGATTAGAGTTCACTTGTGACGCCACTTGCGGTGTTGCGGCTATATGTAGGGAGCCGCCGCTGCAGAGCGTCTCTACTAGGGCTGATGGTATTGCAGCTAGTATGGTAGTACCACCGCAAGTAGGGTATTGCCCTAGTGGATGTATGGTGCAGTGGGTGTCGGAAGGAGTCCAGACAGGTATTCAGTGCAACTGGTTTACTCATGTTGGGATGTTAACTGGTTGTGCAAGGCCAGCTGGTTTCGCCTCCAGGTCCCCTTCGTCCCAGTGCCAGTCTGCTTCTCTGGTACCTTCTTCCCCTGCACCTGTCTCTTGTAAGTGGGTCCCCGTGGTATGGAACACTGGGGGTCCCCGGTCTGTGGTTTGTCCACTTCTGTCCGCCTGACGGTAGCGTGAACCCTGTGGGATTGGAGTCTCTGGTCCTGTCCCCGGTTCTCCCTTTACTACTGAGTCTTCGGATTCTTTAGGGTTCAGCAAGGTCCTTGATGGTCCCCTTTGCTGAGAAGGTGATAACAGGTCGGCTTGAAGCTCTTTCCTTTTCTAGGGTCCTGTACCCCGTCGGTGCGTAGTTCTGGGAGTACTCCACCATACTCCACCGGCAACCACCTCTCCTGGGTACCAGGTCACCATCAACCCGAGTCAGGAGATTGCTCAGTCACCTCCTTACACCTCTGCTGTCAACTCTAGACTCTTTACTCTCCACAGTCCGCCCCTTCCACCTGGTCAACTAGTGGATTGGATTGGCTCCACCTCTAGGCGGCCATCTATGGTCCCACCCTAGCTAAGAACCATTGTATGGGGGATTGTTAGGGAAAACTGAGATTACCTGGGTTCTTGGTGTTACCGGCACTGGGGTTCTGGGTCCCTAAGGGGGTAGGCCCTGCATCCTGGTGGTGATGCAGAACCTTTTAGCACCCTTGATGGCTTCAGGGGTGCTACATTACACCATGCCACTAGATACAACTAGTGTTTCATCAAAATAAAACCTTTGTTTTGAACAAAACGTGATGATCATAATTAGAGAACAGAGGGGGCGTGTCCTGGCTATGGAGGAGTGAGGACGTGTTTGTCTCAGCTCCTGCCACCGGACTACATTACTGACAATTAAACCAGCCCAAGAGCCTGGATGAAAAGGATATGCAGCGCAGGAGAAGGGAGAGATCCCAGGGGCCCAGCAGAGGAGCATCACGGACAGAGGAGAAGGGAATCAGAGGCTTCCTTACCGGGCCAAAGCAGAGGACAGCACCGCAGACATCTTCCAAGACGGAGAGGCAGGGGAAGCCCCAGCAGCAGCAGAGACAGAGGGAGGAAACCACCCGGGCAGCGGAGGAGAGGCAGCTGATAACCCCAGACAGCCAGCGTGCAAGGTCTCAGGTACAGGGGAATCCTGGAGCAGGGAGCATGGGTACAACCCCCACCATTCCTGATTGCAGACCTGCAGTGGGGAGGCCTCAGGAGGGGGGAGAGGTGCCCTTACCCCTGTCACAGAAGGAGGACAATAATAAATCTCAAGCAGAGGCTGTTAATGCTGCAAATGGGGAACAGGGCCCTGCTAGTGGAAATCTCCTATCTTCAGTGAGACACAGCCTGAGTCAAAGTGTGTATGATATGGAAATGCAAGCAGAGTTAGAGCCTGCCACAAGTACAATAAGATCGCATGAACCAGGAGTGCTGACAGAACTAAATGAAATCCGGGCACACATTTTTTCTATGCCCACCAGAGAAGATATGGAGACATATATAGCAAGGCTGGAACAGGCATACTGTCACGGCCGGGCGGTCGGGCAGACCCAGGAGGTGGATCCACTGGACCGAACTCTCTGAGATGGTGGTAGGGAGTCCGGCAGCTGAAGCACTGATGGGCAGTAGAACAGTCCGTGCAAGAGAAGGCAGCGGAGGAGTCCCAGGGACCACGGAGTCACAGAAGGTGGTCTTGGTGACGTAGCTCAGGTTCGGAGGCCGAGGTGATATCAGGCGGGGTCCGGAACCTCTGGAGCAAGATGACGGGTCACCGCAGGGATCCGGGATGGTACGGACTGTCAGATGGCAGACGGACAGCGTGCGGGGATCAGGACACGGCAGACTGGATGGCGAGGCAGGTACGGCTCTACAAAGACAGATAGGTGAGTACAGGCACATAAACACCAAGAGACCTGACTCCTAGCTCAGGGAACACGAAGATCAGGCCCCGCCCCCTTGGACAATGACCCCCTATATACCCTGTACCTGTGCAACCTCATTTCCTGTTAATGGACGCTGGCCCTTTAAGAAAGGGTCAGTGACCGCGCGCGCGCCCTAATGCGCATGCGCGCCGCCCGGGTGCCAGAAGCCAGGGAAGGAGGCTGCGAGGAGGACGCAGGGGAGCCGGCCAGGTCCAGGGAAGCTGTCGGGCGCCGGGATCGGGGGCCCGGAGCCCTGGGACGGACGGAATCCGGTGACTGGGGAGCGGAGAGCGTGGCAGGTGAGCCGGGGAACGGGGGTGAGGACCCGGGGAGCGTGACAGTACCCCCCCCCCCCACGCCCCCCTCCCCGCAACCGGGACATGAAGGCACGGATAAGAGGAGTGCCCACGTTCTCCCTGGGCTCCCAAGACCTATCCTCAGGACCATACCCTTCCCAGTCCACCAGGAAGAACTGTCGACCTCGTACGGTCTTCATGGCCACGATATCCCTTACCGCATAGATGTCATCATCGGCAATAGGAGGAGGGGCCGGACTGGCAGCAGCGGAGAAGGGACCAAGGACAACCGGCTTGAGCAGAGAGACGTGGAAGGAGTTGGGTATCCTCATCGTGGCCGGGAGCTGTAGCTTGTAGGATACCTCATTGATCTTGCTGAGGACCTTAAACGGCCCGATGTAGCGAGGACCCAGCTTGTAGGAAGGTATCTTCAATCGGATGTACTGGGAAGCAAGCCAGACCAGGTCACCAGGAGAGAAACACGGAGGATCCAGACGTCTCTTGTCAGCGTGTTTCTTCATCCGCTGGGAAGCGCGCCCAAGGGACGCTTTGACAGAGTCCCAAATGGTAGCAAAGTCACGAACTGCAGTATCAGCAGCCGGAACATCCGATGAAGGGGATATAGGCAATGGGACGGCGGGCTGGAGTCCATAAACAACATGGAAGGGAGATTCGGAGGATGACTCACTGACGTGGTGGTTATGGGAGAATTCAGCCCAAGGCAGAAGCGAGGACCAGTCGTCGTGATGGGCGTTGACATAGTGACGTAGGTATGAGGTCACGATTTGATTGACCCTCTCCACTTGGCCGTTAGACTGAGGATGGTAAGAAGAAGAAAAGTCCAGAGTCACTCCCAGATGTTTGCATAGAGCCCTCCAGAAGCGGGAGGTGAACTGAGTTCCTCTGTCGGACACTATGTGGGATGGAAAGCCATGCAAGCGGAAGATGTGATGTATATAGGCTTCCGCGAGTTCCTGAGCAGAGGGCAGTCCGGCCATAGGAACGAAGTGGGCCATTTTGGAGAATCGATCAACCACGACCCATATGACTGTGTGCCCGGAGGATAATGGCAAGTCCGTAATAAAGTCCATTGCTATGTGTTGCCACGGGACTGAGGGTATCGGTAAAGGCAGAAGACGGCCATGGGGCAAGTGTTTGGGCGTCTTGTTCCTGGCACAGGAGGAGCAGGCAGAGACAAAAGCAGCGACGTCCGTGCGAAGGGATGGCCACCAGTAATGGCGTACAATCGCACCCCATGTTCTCTTCTGACCAGCATGCCCGGCTGTTTTTGAGGCATGACCCCAGTGTAACACTTTTTGCCTGTCGGTATCGGAGACATAGGTCTTCCCGGGCGGTATCTGGGCTAGGGTAACAGGGGCCACCGGAATGATGTTGCTAGGACAGATGATGGGTTGGGTAGTCTCTTCCTCCTGCTCCATGGGCATGAAAGACCTGGACAAGGCATCAGCGCGTACATTCTTGTCCGCGGGTCGGAAGTGAAGCTGAAAGTCGAACCTGGCAAAGAATAAGGACCACCTGGCTTGCCGTGGGTTCAGTCGCTGAGCGGACCGCAGGTATTCTAGGTTCTTGTGGTCCGTGTAGATGATCACGGGATACACTGCACCTTCCAGGAGGTAGCGCCATTCCTCCAGTGCCAGTTTGACTGCCAAGAGCTCTCGGTCCCCGATGGTATAGTTGCGTTCAGGCGCTGAGAAGCCCTTGGAGAAGAATCCGCAAGTCACCATCTTCCCGGAGGAGGACTTCTGCATGAGCACTGCTCCGGCTCCTGAGGAGGAGGCATCCACCTCCAAGGTGAACTGGCGGTTCAACTCCGGACGGTGAAGTACAGGCGAGGAAGCAAAAGCCCGCTTCAAAGAGCCAAACGCGGCGTCGGCCGCAGGCGACCAGTCCTTTGGATTTGCCTCTTTCTTAGTCAAAGCGGAAAGTGGAGCAGTCAGAGCAGAGAAGTGAGGGACGAATTGGCGGTAGTAGTTGGCGAATCCCAGGAAGCGTTGGATTGCCTTCAGTCCAGAAGGGGGAGGCCAGTTGAGAATGGCGGAGACCTTCTTGGGATCCATCTGCAGTCCAGTCTCAGAGATGATGTACCCCAGAAAGGGGAGAGAAGACTGCTCAAAGACACACTTCTCATACTTTGCGTACAGACGGTTCTCTCTTAGTCGTCGTAGAACCAGCTGTACGTGCTCTCTGTGGGTTGGGAGGTCCGGAGAGAAGACAAGGATGTCATCTAGATATACTACCACACAGGTGTAGAGGAGGTCTCGGAACACGTCGTTCACCAGTTCTTGGAAGACGGCAGGGGCGTTACACAGGCCGAAGGGCATCACGCAGTACTCATAATGTCCATCACGCGTATTAAACGCGGTCTTCCATTCGTCACCAGAGCGGATGCGCACCAGATTGTAAGCACCCCGAAGATCCAGCTTGGTGAACAGACGAGCTCCTCTAAGCCGGTCAAACAATTCGGGGATGAGCGGCAGAGGGTACTTGTTCTTAACAGTGATCTGATTCAGACCCCGGTAGTCGATGCAGGGACGTAAATCGCCCTCTTTTTTCTTGACAAAGAAGAAACCTGCTCCAGCAGGAGAGGAGGATCTCCGAATGAATCCCCTAGCCAGGCTCTCTGAGATGTAAGTCGACATAGCCCTTGTTTCGGCTGGAGATAAAGGATATATCCGTCCTCGTGGTGGCGTTGTTCCAGGGAGCAGGTCGATGGCACAATCGTAGGGGCGATGTGGCGGCAGTACCTCGGATTCTTTTTTATCAAAGACATCAGCAAAGGACCAATAAGCCGAGGGCAGCCCCGGTAGGTTCTCAGGAACCGGAGGTCGTCGGATGGGTTGTGTGGATTTTAGGCATCTCTCATGACACGAAGCACCCCAGCGGGTGATTTCGCCAGTGCCCCAGCTGACTGATGGTTCGTGAGTCCGTAACCATGGAAGGCCCAGCAGGATCTGATGGGACATGTGCGGTAGGACGTAGAAGGCGATGTTCTCGGTGTGAAGAGCACCGATGCGCAGTTCAACCGGCCTGGTGGTCCAGGAGATGGTGTCAGAAAGGGGTCTCCCATCCACAGAGGCAATCACCAGGGGCTTGTTGAGTGGGATAACAGGCACCTGGTATTTGTCCACGGTGGCTTGCTGGATGAAATTGCCTGCTGCCCCGGAATCAAGATAGGCCTCAGCCGTGAACCGCGTCTCTCCCGTTGTCACTTGCACGGTCCATGTGACCGGATCGGAGAGAGTCCCAGCACCTAGGGTGGCCTCTCCTACCAACCCTAGGCTTTGGAGTTTCCCGGCCTTTCCGGACAGGAACGGAGGAGGTGTGTGCCCTCACCGCAGTAAAAGCAGAGACCCTGGGCAAGCCGCTCTGCTCTACGTTGTGCAGACTGACGCACTCGGTCAATCTGCATGGGCTCGTGGACGGGACTCCCAGCTGTTGATGACTGAGGTACGGAGGGCTTCTGAGGAGGAGATGAATGCCGTAACGGGCGTCTCTCACGAGATAGCTCTTTGGAGCGCTCCTGAAAACGTATGTCCACACGAGTTGCTAGGGCAATCATGGCATCTAGGGTGGAGGGCACGTCCCGACCCGCCAACTCATCCTTGATGCGACTCGAGAGTCCCTCCCAGAAGGCGGCTGTTAGAGCCTCATTATTCCACCCGAGTTCTGAAGCCAAAGTGCGAAAACGGATGGCGTATTGACCCACCGTCAGTGTTCCTTGACGTAGGCGGAGGAGTGATGAAGCAGAGGCAGAAGCGCGTCCCGGCTCGTCAAAGGTGCTGCGGAATGCCTGCAGGAACTGTTGAAGATCCTTGGTCATGGGGTCCTCCTTCTCCCACAAGGGGTTCATCCACGCCAGCGCCTCGCCCTCTAGGTGGGACATTATAAAGGCGACCTTGGCTTGGTCGGAGGCGAACAGATGTGGCAGCTGCGTGAAATGAAGGGAACATTGATTTATGAAGCCCCTGCAGGTCTTGGGATCTCCAGCATAACGAGGAGGTGACGCCAAACGGAGTCGGGAAGCATCTGACGAGGTTGCCACTGGTGCGGGGGCCATGGCTTGCCTGGCGGGGGACCTGGGTGCTGCAGGCGTCATTGATGCTTGTAATGTGTACAGGCGGGTGTCCACGGAGGTCATGAATTGCAGCATGCGGGTCTGGACTTCACGCTGGCGTTGGAGTTCCTCTTGCAGAGCCATTAGTGCTGCAGCGGGATCCATGGCCTGATCTTACTGTCACGGCCGGGCGGTCGGGCAGACCCAGGAGGTGGATCCACTGGACCGAACTCTCTGAGATGGTGGTAGGGAGTCCGGCAGCTGAAGCACTGATGGGCAGTAGAACAGTCCGTGCAAGAGAAGGCAGCGGAGGAGTCCCAGGGACCACGGAGTCACAGAAGGTGGTCTTGGTGACGTAGCTCAGGTTCGGAGGCCGAGGTGATATCAGGCGGGGTCCGGAACCTCTGGAGCAAGATGACGGGTCACCGCAGGGATCCGGGATGGTACGGACTGTCAGATGGCAGACGGACAGCGTGCGGGGATCAGGACACGGCAGACTGGATGGCGAGGCAGGTACGGCTCTACAAAGACAGATAGGTGAGTACAGGCACATAAACACCAAGAGACCTGACTCCTAGCTCAGGGAACACGAAGATCAGGCCCCGCCCCCTTGGACAATGACCCCCTATATACCCTGTACCTGTGCAACCTCATTTCCTGTTAATGGACGCTGGCCCTTTAAGAAAGGGTCAGTGACCGCGCGCGCGCCCTAATGCGCATGCGCGCCGCCCGGGTGCCAGAAGCCAGGGAAGGAGGCTGCGAGGAGGACGCAGGGGAGCCGGCCAGGTCCAGGGAAGCTGTCGGGCGCCGGGATCGGGGGCCCGGAGCCCTGGGACGGACGGAATCCGGTGACTGGGGAGCGGAGAGCGTGGCAGGTGAGCCGGGGAACGGGGGTGAGGACCCGGGGAGCGTGACACATACCGTACAGAGCTGTCGGCCCTGAGGGGGGAGGTGGAAAGATTGGACACTCAGAACCAAATACAGGGTGCTAAAATACAGAATATAGAAGATACCACTCAGTCACAAGGGGCCATTTTGGATCAACACTCCCGCCAAATACAAAACATGGTGGAAGCAATGGACGATGCTGAAAACAGGGGCCGGAGAAACAATTTAAGGGTCCGGGGTTTACTAGAGTCTGTTGAACCTAAGGATCTCCAGAGAGCCCTCCAAGTGATGTTTAATAAGATCCTGGGTGAACAATCAAGCCAACCCCTGGAGCTAGATAGAGTGCATAGAGCGCTTGGTCCTAGACCTACACAGAATGACAGACCTCGAGATGTGATTTGCAGGGTCCACCGTTATGTCCTTAAAGAGGCCATCCTGTTTAAGCTGCGCAGTGGAGTTTCACCAGCATACGAGGGGAGCCAAGTTCAGATTCTGCAGGACTTATCCCGTTTCACTTTACAAAGAAGGAGAGCACTGAAACCTCTCCTGGACATGCTCCATTCGTATGAGTTTAAGTACAGCTGGGGATTTCCCTTCCGCCTGCAGGTCCGACACGCGGGAAGAATGCATGTTCTTAGGAACCCGACTGATATGCCATCATTTGCTGCAGCCCTGGACATTCCAATGGTGCCTATAGAGGAATGGCCGGTGTTTCCAATGGGGGGATGGGGTGCTGCCCCAGATGGTGATCGGATGCATGACCCTCGAAGAGGAAGACCAGTCTGATGTTTAAGGAGTTATTGGCTTATAACAAAAATTCATTGTTTCTCAATAGAATGTACCTCCCAGTTTTCCCATAATTTTTTTTGCCCGGGGGATTAAGTCTTACTGATTACGAGTGAGGGGGGTTCCCTCCCGCCTTCCTGGAAGGTGGGGGCAGGGGGGCACCCCTTGACGGTGTATAACACAATATTCTCTCTAGACGTTGTGTCCCCACATTATATAGGGCTCTGGCTGACAAACTAAGTTGAATAATTGCTTTTTGTTAGTCCGGGGCAGGGGGCTCCTTTGTAGAAAGTTCCCTCCCTGATTGGGATAACACGCCATAAAGGAGTGGCGTAGTCTCACCAGCCCTGGGTTAGACAGTTTGGTATACCCGACTAAATTACATGCTATATTTCTCTCTGTGTCTGATGTGTGCTGGAGGTGTGGCACAGACACAGGTACAATGCTACACATATGGTGGAGCTGTACTAAGCTGCAACCCTTTTGGGACTCCATGTTCTACCTGTACAAAAAGATGAGCGGAGGTGAAATAGAAAAGTCCCCCCAGGTTGCCCTTCTTTCTATGCTCCCAGGAGCTATTAAAACACAAAAAAAGGACATGTTGCGATTTTGCCTGGCGGCTGCCTGTATGATTATCCCACGATTTTGGAAACATACTAGATGCCCTACGATGCTGGATTGGTTGGAGGAGATGACAAACCTCCAGGGAATGGAGGAGCTGACAGCAGAACTAAATGGGAACACAGAAAAATTTACTACAGTTTGGGGACCATGGATTATGTTCATGGAGTCCCCAGAGTTTGTGGAGAGTTTGGCGAGCTTTTTAAACTGAGAAACGGTGGGGAGTCTCATTCCTCCCCCCCCTTTTTTCTTTTCTTTTCTTGCTTTCCCCCCTCTCCCCCTTCTCTCTAATTTCCTCTTCTTTATGCTTGTATCTTTCCTCTTCTTTCTTTTCTGAACATTAACCCCTTCACCCCCGGCCACTAAAACACCCTAATGACCGGGCCATTTTTTGCAATTCTGACCAGTGTCACTTTGACAGGTTATAACTCTGGAACGCTTCAACGGATCCTGGCGATTCTGACATTGTTTTTTCGTGACATATTGCACTTCATGTCAGTTGTAAATTTAGGCCGATACTTTTTGCGTTTATTTGTGAAAATTTAGGAAATTGTGCGAAAATTTGGAAAATTTTGCAATTTTCAAACTTTGAAAATGTATGCCCATAAATTTGAGAGATATGTCACACAAAATAGTTACTAAATAACATTTCCCACTTGTCTACTTTACATCAGCACAATTTTCGAAAGAAATTTTTTTTTCGTTAGGAAGTTAGAAGGGCTCAAAGTTCATCAGCAATTTCTAATTTTTCCAAAAAAATTTACAAAATAATTTTTTTTAGGGACCACATCACATTTGAAGTGACTTTGAGAGGCCGAGGTGACAGAAAATACCCAAAAGTGACCCCATTCTAAAAACTGCACCCCTCACACTGCTCAAAACCACATCCAAGAAGTTTATTAACCCTTTAGGTGCTTTACAGGAACCAAAGCAATGTGGAAGGGAAAAATGAAAATTTTACTTTTTAACACAAAAATGTTACTTTAGCCATAAAATTTTCATTTTTACAAGGGAGAAAAGAAAAAGTGCACCCTACAATTTATTGTGCATTTTCTCCTGAGTACGCTGATACCCTATATGAGGTAAAAATTAATTGTTTGGGTGCACGGCAGAGGTTGAAAGGCAAGGAGCGCCATTTGAATTTTTGAACGCAAAATTAGCTGCACTCATTAGCGGACGCCATGTCGGGTTTGAAGACCCCCTGAGGTGCCTAAACAATGGAGCTCCCCCACAAGTGACTCCATTTTGGAAACTAGAGCCCTCAAATAATTTTTCTAGATGTTTGGTGAGCACTTTGAACACTTGGGGGCTTCACAGAAGTTTATAACGTTGAGCCGTGAAAAGAAAAAAAACATTTTTTACCACAAAACTGTTGCTTCAACTAGGTAGCTTTTTTTTTCACAAGGGTATCGGGAAAAAATGCAACATAAAATGTATTGTCCATTTTCTCCTGAGTACGCAGATACCTCATATGTTGTGGAAATCAAATGTTTGGGCACACGGCAGATCTCGAAAGGGAAGGAGCGCCATTTGAATTTTTGAACGCAAAATTAGCTGCACTCATTAGCAGACGCCATGTCAGGTTTGAAGACCCCCTGAGGTGCCTAAACAATGGAGCTCCCCCACATGTGACCCCATTTTGAAAACTACAGCTCTCAAATAATTTTTCTAGATGTTTGGTGAGCACTTTGAACATCTGGGGGCTTCACAGAAGTTTATAAAGTTGAGCTGTGAAAAGAATTTTTTTTTTTTTTACCACAAAACTGTTGCTTCAACTAAGTAGCTTTTTTTTTCCACAAGGGAATCAGGAAAAAATGCACCATAAAATATATTGTGCAATTTCTCCTGAATACGCAGATACCTCATATGTGGTGGAAAGTAATTGTTGGGCGCATGGCGTGGCTCAGAAGAGAAGGGCACCATTTGACAGTAAAATTGGTTGGATTCATTAGCGGACGCCATGTCACATTTTTAGACCTCCCCTATGGTGCCTAAACAGTGGAGCTCCCCCACAAATTACCCCATTTTGGAACTAGACCCCTCAAGGAATTTATCTAGATGTTTAGTGAGCCCCTTGTACCCCCAGGGGCTCCACTGAAAGTTGATAACGTTGAACCGTGAACATTTTTTTTTTTTTAATTTTTTTTTTAAATTTTTGCAGCAACAAGGTATCTTTTTTTTTTCTTTTTACAATGGTATCAAGAAAAAATGCACCATAAAACGTATTGTGCAATTTTTCCCGAGTACGCAGATACCTCATATGTGGTGGAAATCAATTGTTTGGGCGCATGGCGGGGCTCAGAAGACAAGAAACGCCATTTGACTTTTCAAACGCACAGACGCAGTGCACTGATCGGCCGCTGCAGGAGGCACGGTCGGATGAGATACAAAAAGCGCTGGGGATACGGAAAAAAAAAAAAAGTCACGCCAAAAATTGAGCAGGGATGCTGATCCGCGCTCAGCGGGACGCACGGACAGATGCGATACTTTTTTTTTCCATATCCCTGACGCTTTTTGTATCAAATCAGTCTGTATCGAGCGCTGATCAGGGATGCACATAACGGATCGGCATCCCTGCTCAATTTTTGGCGTGACTTTTTTTTCCGTATCCCCGATGCTTTTTGTCACGCCAAAAATTGAACAGGGATGCCGATCTGTTATGTGCATCCCTGATCAGCGCTCGGCGGGACGCACGGACTGATGCGATGCAAAAAGCGTCGGGGATACGGGAAAAAAAGTCCCACCGAAAACTGACCACGGATGCAGATACGTTATCTGCATCCCTGATCAGCTCTCGGCGGGACGCACGGACGCATGAGGTGTAAAAATGGACAGGGGATAGAGGAAAAAAAAGAAAAAGAAAAAAAAAAGTTATACTCACAGTACCCAGAGGATTAGCAGGAGGAACAGCTTTACAGGAGCAGCAGGCAGGAAGTTGGACAGCTCAGCAGAAGACCCAGGAAGAAGGACCCAGCGATGGAGGCAGATGTGATCGGCCGGTGAAGACAGGTAAGAGGACGTCGGGGGGACAGCAGAGGGGGAGGGGGACAGCAGAGGGGGAGGGGGAGAGCAGAGGAGGAGGGAAATACTGGAGGAGCTGCAGAATAGAGATCACGGGGGAGGCCGGCAGATTGGGATGGCGGGGGGCAAATTGGGATGGCGAGGGCAGATCGGGATGTCGGGGGCAGATCGGGATGTCGGGGGGCAGATCGGGATGTCGGGGGGCAGATCGGGATGTCGGGGGGCAGATCGGGATGTCGGGGGGCAGATTGGGATGTTGGGGGGGCAGATCGGGATGTCGGGGGGGCAGATCGGGATGTCGGGGGGCAGATTGCAGGGGGGCACGGGCAGGGGCCATTACGGGAGCGCGCAGGAGCAATCACAGGAGCGCGCAGGGGCTGCAAGGTGAGCACAATACTCACCGCTCCTGCTCCGTGACGTGACAGCAGCAGCAGCGGTGGCGTGGTACCACTTGTACCAGCCAGTGCTGCACGCTGCAGACATGTTGGGGGAGGGTCCCCAGACCAGCACAGGCCTGGGGAGGGCAGCCACCAGCAAATCAAACCGCCCCACTGCACACTGATTGGAGCGATTGCGCGTCATAGCACGATCGCTCCAATCAGTGCTGCAGGGGCTGGGGGCGGCATGTTTGAGATACACCTATGATCTGCTGTACCTGCTACGACATCTCATAGCTGGATCTCACAGTATCGCACTATTTCCGGCATTATTTTTACCGAAATCAGTGCGAAAGATGTGGTTGGCGGTTCAGATTTGAACAGCCAATCACATCGATAGTCGATGGGGGGTGGCGATGCCACCCCCCCTGGGGTGAAGCAAAGGTCCCCTGCTGTAAGAAACAGCAGGGGACATCATTTGAAAGCCGTTGCTATGGCCACGGCAATCAAATGAACTTTAGGCAGTAAAATTACGTCCCTGGTCGTTAAGTCACGTTAAAATAGGACGTAATTTTACTGCCCGTGGTCGTGAAGGGGTTAATCTACATTATTCTAGTTTCATTTTTTATATGAAAAGATTTATCAATAATTCAATTCATAAGACAATAGACATACAAGGAGAATGTGTATATTAGGATACGGGAAGTCAAAAGAAGTGGGAATTCTGACCTATAATTTATAAGTGGTTGTATGGTAATAGCACAAAGATAATTTGAAGAATTCCAAGAAATTTAGTAATATAACAATTTCTGGATGTTATCCAGGCATTGAGAAAATGATGTTTATGTATTGCAATTGCACAAATGATATGTTTGTATGTTGACAACAGTTTCATCAATAAAACAGATTTGAAATAATTAGATAACAGCAATTACTGTAGCACAGAGAAAGATTATAAGTAACTTTACTGAAGGTAACAACAGTCACCGATCAGTAGGAAGTGTACAGGCCTTTGATTTGAATGACTTCAGCACATCTATGGCCACAGGATGTCACTAGTCTCTTACACGGCTCTGGTGTGATTTTGGTCTGCTTTTCTTCCAGCCTCTTCCACAGTTCTTTGGCTGTTGTGTGTTTCTTGGCCATAACCTTGTCACCAACGAGTTTTCAGAGGTTTTCTATTGGGTTTAGGTCAGGACACTGGGCTGGCCAGCTCATTGTTTTAATGTTTTCTGTTTCAAGGAACTGCTTTACCCATTTTGCTGTGTGACAGGGGGCATTGTCCTGTATGAAAATTGCTAGATGACTGAGTGATGAATGCAATAAGGAACCACGTGTTGTTGAAGAAGGTTCTGATACACACTTGCATTAATTCTACCATGTAGCTGTATGAGAGGTCCAACTCCTGCTGCTGAACACATTCCTCAAACCATGACACTCCCTCCACCACCTTTCACTGACTTCTTAACACACTTTTGGTTCATTTTTTCCCAAGTTTGTTGATGAACATAATGTTTCCCATCAGACCCAAATAAACTAAACTTGCTTTCATCACTAAAATGAACTGTGGACCACGTCCCCTCTGTCCACACAACATGCTCTTCACCAAAGGGGAGTCTAGGCTTTTGATTCATTCTGCTAATGACAGGTTTGGTCACTGCTGAGTGGGCTGTCAGCCCAAATCCTCTTAAATCTCATGACACTGTATGATGAAAAAAATCCTTACCCTGTTCAGTGCTGTTCGGTCTGTGTCAGTCACTTTGGAACCGCACACCATTTTTCCAAAGTCTGTCGAAACTGGAAAGTTAAGCTGCCAGTTAAATAGAGTTTGTCAGATGATTAAGGAAATTAGCATCAGGTACCAGATTAACACCAATAACTTGCAGGCATCTGAAAGTGTTCTCAAATTTTGATCAGTGTTCTTTTTCATTTATCTCATGTACATTTTTATTATGTGCTTTTGAAAAAATTCTATTTATGAAATAAGCTTAAAATACTGCTAGTTTACTTATGAGCAAAAAGAGAAAGACGCCAGCACATCTGAGAGTGGCATGCACCAAATAAAGTGTAAATTCACAGATTTATTCTAACTGTGCTATGATACAAAATGAGATTTTTAGCAAAATATTGATCAATTTTTTGAGCCACCCCTGCCACGTCACGGCAAATCTCAATAGAGGGGTCCTACTCTATATTTTTTATTTCATTGTGCCATGCGGCATCCTAGATAAATTAAAAGCAGAACCATAAGAGCAACACATACCTGTGACCTATCATATTAAGATGTAGTTACATAGGACTACACAATGACTAACATTTTGGAAATTGTGTGTTGTTCTCTAATTTTGATCTCCAGTGTATATTCATTATATAAATTTCTAATAAGGTACAGGTAAAGGTACAAAAAAGCCTACATATTTATGCAGCATTAAACATTGCTCACTTGTGGTGGCCAATGCACAGTTGTTGGTGTGGAACTGAGGGGTTACCTCTAAAATTGTGCTATATCATTTATTCATTCATTCATTCATTCATTCATAACATTTTGGATTGGTATCACTTAAGTTTCACTTTCACCTTGCAGGAGCACACATCAAAAATATGATCTCCGAAAAAGAATATGAAATGAAGATAAAGATTCTCAATAAAGAGCCATGGTCTTTAGAGATCAATTATATGGAGAAACAACCCCCAATTTCTTGTATTTCGAATGAACTAGTACCAGTGAAATGTATAATGATTGCATTTTGGAATATACACCACCACTTTCATGCTTTTGTCTTGCATGGAACAGATCTGAATATTCCTTGGTATTTTATATTTAATAATCATACTTCCATGCAAAATCAGACCAAACTATCTCACCTTGTGGTAAGTGATTTAAAACACTATTTTACTATGCTATAATGTACTGCAAAAATGAAGCACCACTGTATTCTGTTACAGTAGAGGGACAATATAAAGCACAATTTTACAGTTAGAATGTAAGATAAAAGTAATGCAGTACACTACTCTGATATAATATAAAGTAAAAAAAAACACCACTCTTGTGTTACAGTGAAATGCATAAATAAAGCAGCACTCTACTCTGTTAAATTGAAAGGCAAAAGTAAAGCACCAATCTATTTTGTTACATTTTATGTTTAATATATCTTTATTATTGTTGTTATATATTTGTATCAAATCAAGGTTACAAAAAGTATAATTTTCAATTGGCAGTTACATTTCTTTTAGTGTATGTTTATATTCAAGAGGCAGTCCAACAATAAGTTTTGACGCTAACGACATCCTCTGCATATAGGGAATAAGGTTTCCAGGGTCTCATCGGGATCCGATTGATATTATACTGATCCCTGAAACCCCATGGGAGCGTCTCTTTTCCAAGAGAAAAAGCAATCAAAACACAACAATAGGAAAACCCCTCGTAGTAATTGTCTGACGTACACTGTAACATATGTGACTGTCTTATACTACTCAACTACAAGAAACCGGTTCAGGAACTCCCACTCTACGAATCCTTAAGACAGAATATAAGAAAGATTAAATAGAAAGAAATAAAGAGAAGTAAGACATAAAGCAGGAAGGGAAAATAAGGAGAGGAAAAAGAAAAGGAAGAAAAGAGAAACATATCACCATGATGTCACCTCACCAGTCACCTCGGTCGCAAGACCCACTAATCGTAGACCCCTTCTATTCTAGAGTACCTTGAGTTAGCCAGATCTGAAATTGTTGAGATTCCCTGAATTCAATCCAGGGATACCAGGTTGTGAACCAAGTCTGAATTGTGTTTGTGTCAGATGCCCTCAGCTCCTCCATATGGCGCAGAGTCTCTACAGCTTCCACCCAGTCTACTCTCTTCAACTCATAGGATGTTTTCCAGTGTCTGGGAATAATCTGTCTCATTGAGATTACAAAATAAGATAGGAGATCTTTACGGATTTTGGGGACTGATCCATTAAACATGGAGAGTAAGGGCTGGTTCACACTAAGCGACAGCGACAACGAGGTCGCTGTTACGTCACCATTTTCTGTGACGTAACAGCGACCTTGTAAGTCGCTGTTATGATCGCTGCTTAGCTGTCAAACACAGCAGCCGAAGCAGCGATCATAACCGCGAGAGCAGGGAGCCGCGCACACTGCTTAGCGCTGGCTCCTTGCTCTCCTAGCTACAGTACACATCGGGTTAATTAACCCGATGTGTACTGCAGCTACATGTGCAGAGAGCAGGGAGCCGCGCACACTGCTTAGCGCTGGCTCCTTGCTCTCCTAGCTACAGTACACATCGGGTTAATTAACCCGATGTGTACTGCAGCTACATGTGCAGAGAGCAGGGAGCCGCGCGCACTGCTTAGCACTGGCTCTTTGCTCTCCTAGCTACAGTACACATATCGGGTTAATTAACCCGATGTGTACTGCAGCTACATGTGCAGAGAGCCGGAGCCGGCAGCACAGGCAGCGTGAGAGCTGCGGAGGCTGGTAACTAAGGTAAATATCGGGTAACCACCTTGGTTACCCGATGTTTACCCTGGTTACAGCTTATTGCAGCTGCCAGATGCCGGCTCCTGCTCCCTGCTCGCTTCATTTCGTCGCTCTCTCACTGTCACACACAGCGATCTGTGTGTCACAGCGGGAGAGCGCTTTTGAAGAAAACGAACCAGGGCTGTGTGTAACAAGCAGCAATCTCGCAGCAGGGGCCAGATCGCTGCTCAGTGTCACACACAGCGAGATCGCTAATGAGGTCACTGTTGCGTCACCAAAACTGTGCCGTAGCAGCGATTTCGGTAGCGATCTCGCTATGTGTGAAGCACCCCTAATGCTATCTCTGGCTTGGGGGTCATTTCCGACTGTGTGAGATGGTTATATAGGGAGAAAATTTCATACCACAGTTTTCTAATCGCTGTGCATGTCCACCAAACGGGTAGCATTGTCCCTGGTGATCCCCGACACCTCCAACACTCGTCGGCAACCTCTGGGAAAATCTTATGGAGTTTGTCTGGCGTTCTATACCATCTGGATAAAATTTTATAATTTAGTTCTTGTATCCTACTGGATACTGTTAATTTGTGTGTTAAGGTAAAAGTTTTGTTCCAAAGTTTTTCAGGAAAAACACGACCCATCTCTCTATGTCACTGGTCTACGTATCCGGGCAGGCCCCCTCCCCCACTCTGTAGCGACACTATTTTATAGATTGTAGAGATAACATGAGTTGGTGTCTCCTGAGCAATACATAGCTTTTCAAAATGGGTCATTCCCTCATCAGATCTGGACCCCGGTGTCAAAGAATCCACGTAACTTTGAAGTTGAAGATAAAGAAATGAGTGTCCTGGTTCCGTCCTTCTATCTCCCAATAGGGAGTTCAATGTTCTACAAGCTGCGGAGGATACCACATCCCTAACACGGGGAATTCCCATTGTGTAGGCAGAGATAAAACTGGGGTGGCACTCGTGTAGCCAACAGGAGAACTGAGGGTTACCGACCAGAGGCGTCAGAGGTCCCGGATTTTTGGTCAAGCCGTATCTTCTATTGATGGTGCGTCATGTGCCAGTTAGGGCGAGGAGGAATGGAGTGAGTTCTATGTTCGATAAGTGATCACCCGAGGACAGCCAAAAAATTCCCAATGCACTAGCTGGAGCCACGGTATGTTCCATTTCTACCCACAATTTATTCTCTTTATTGAATAATAGATCTAGAATACAGTTTCGAACTGCCACTGCATCGTAGGCTTTAAAGTCAGGTAGTCCCGTCCCTCCCTCACACCGGGAGCGTATTACTAGAGAATGTTTCAGGCAAGATTTGGTACTGTGCCAGGTAAAATGCCGTATCACCTTTCTTAGTTTATGGAAGAAGGGCTCTCCCAATTTGTACGGGATGGTCTGAAATAAATATAAAACTCTGGGTAAAATATCCATTTTTATAGTGTTAATTCTACACAACCAAGAGATTGGGAGGTTATGCCAATTTGTGAGATCCCTCTGAATGGAGTGCAAGAGGTCTGTGAAGGTTAGGTCATATATGGTTTGGGGGTCTGCTGGTATTTTAATCTAATAAAGCTACTACTCCATTTAAATGGGAAGGAAGGTTTAAGTGATCTTTCTTCTACAGTAGGGAGTGCCACATTTAATATCTCCGCTTTCTGGAGGTTGACCTTAAAATTAGACAATCTACCAAATTTTTCAAACTCCACCAGGACAGCTGGTAAGCTTATCCTTGGTTGATTAACATAGAGCAATAAATCGTCTGCAAACACAGCCATCTTATGGGAATGGAGGCCCACTTGTATTCCACTGATTGAAGGATTCCTCCTAATAGCGTTTGCTAAAAACTCCCTCACTATGATGTATAAGTATGGGGACAATGGGCACCCCTGTCTGGTGCCGTTTCTAATCTCAAGTGGGCTGGACAAGCTACCATTAATGCTCACCTGAGCTGTGGGAGCTTGGTATAATGCCATTATCCAACTTCTCAGCCGAGGGTGAATCCCTATCCCCTGGAGTGAGGCTTCAAGGAAACCCCATCGAACCCTAACAAATGCTTTTTCAGCATCTACTGTTGAAAAGCAGGCAGGGATTTTTTGCTTTCTAGCCCATGAAATCAAGGACATGGTTCTAATGGTGTTGTCCCATGCCTCCCTCCCGGGAACAAAACCAACCTGATCCTTATGAATTAGTCTTGGGTTATATGGATGTAGGCGAAGTGCAATCATTTTGGAGTATAGTTTAACATCAATGTTGATAAGCGATATTGGTCTGTAGTTTGTACATAGTAAGGGGTCCCTCCCCGGCTTGGGAATAACCGCTATCCGGGCTTGGCGAGATTGTTTAGGAAAACCACATGTTTTAGATATAGAATTATAAGCTTTCAGCATCAGAGATCCACATGCCTCGCCACATAGTTTATAAAACCGAGGAGTGAGGCCATTCGGACCCGGACTCTTCCCTACTTTGAGAGTACTGATAACTTCTTTAAGTTCTGATTCCGTAAAGTCAGCTTCTAACTCCTCTGCCTCTTCCACCCCCAACCTCCCTGGGTTATTTTCTCATATGTATTTTCGTGTGTCCCGTTCAAAATTTACAGCATCTGGCGTGTGTTGTGATGGTATGTTATATACTGATGCATAATATTTCTTAAATTCATCTAGGATGTCAGATGTAGAATTGATCTGGGTCCCCGACTTTGTGTTAAGAGTAAGGATCGGAGGCTGAGCATGCCTGGGATGTAGAGTCCGGGCAAGCAGTCTTCCACTTTTGTCTCCAAATTCAAAGAAATTTTTCCGAGCTTTGTCTCTGGAACACAAGGATTTTTGGTTTAAGATGGATAAGATTTGGCGCTGCAAAGTAGATGTCTCTGCTTTGAGGACGTCGTTTGGTGTGTTTTTATTTATTGTTTCTTTCTGACCAAGTTGTGATAATAATTCCTTTAACTCTGTTGCCCTTTCCCTCTTAAGTCTATGAGAGATACAGATACCCCTAATTACACACTTCACGGCTTCCCATTTTATTGGGTCAGGTGTCGGATCCATCGCATGGTCGGCCCCGAAATTTGTAATTGCTGTGTGAATCTCTTCCAGGCATGCTTCATTTTTCAATAAGTTGTCATTAAGTCTCCAAGTATATCCCGAACCACTTCTATCTAACATTCCCACCTCTCCATAAACTGGCGAATGGTCTGACCACAAAAATGAATCCAATGAACATTTTGGAATGTTGTCTAAGAGATCATGGGAAATGAATAAATAGTCTATTCTCGTGTAACTATTATGTGCTAGTGAGTGAAAGCTATAGTCCCTGTCTCCGGGGTGCAGGATCCTCCAAAGGTCTACCAGTCTAAGAGACACCAACTCTTTTTTAAGTCTACGTATCGCAGAGTGAGGGACAGCTGATCTACCCGAAGACGAGTCCACTGCTGGGTCCAGGATCATGTTGAAGTCCCCGCCAAGAATAATACGGGAACCACCGGTGAATTCTGAAAGTTTCCCAAATACCTCTAGAGCGAATGCCACCTGTCCCTGGTTTGGAAAATAAACATTAGCAATGGTATAAATACTGCCTAAAAAAGATATCTTAAGTAAGAGATAGCGTCCATCCAAGCTGAAGCAAGAATCGACTACTTCAGGTTGAAAGGACCGATGGAATGCCACCGCATGCCTTACGATCCGGGTGAGGGCAATGGAACCATGTTGGGTAATTTTTTATTTTACAGCTGGGAACACCACCTGCTCTGAAGTGTGTCTCCTGTAACATAACAATTTTGATATTCTGTTTGTGAAAACGGTACATGATCTGGCTCCTTTTTTCTGGCTTGTTTAGGCCCTTAGCATTGTACGTGCAGAAGGTTACATGTGACACCATGGTATAGAGAATGTTTAGTGATAGTGTAAAGAGGAAGAAAAAGAGAAAAGAAGGTAGTGAAAGAAGAGAAAGTAGAGGTTAACAAAGGAAGAAAAGTGTTAACCCGTGGGTTAGTTCAAGAAAATTTCTCAAACAACTATATTGACTTTTGTCAAGTACAGCAAAACGCTGCAGCCCTAGGAGAGGTGAGAGAAGCCTCCAACAGGTTGGAGCCCCCGTCTCCCCGACTAATGCACATACTATGGGGTATCCAAAACTCCCCCCGCCCAGGCACATTGTGGATGAGAAGGCCCGAGACACCCCAATTTGAAACTGTATGAAACACAGAGACTAATAGAACATCCTAATATAACAAAATATCGATCAGGAAACATAGCATCTTAAAAATAAGAGCTCAAATAATGATTGGTACTAAATTCTGATATAGTATGAGCTCTCAATAGACAGAAATAGGCAGATGTATTAAGTATTATCTCTCTATTGGAGAGACAAACAACATGTGTGAGGTCGACATCGGTGAGCATAGTGCGGAAAAAATAAGAGGATGGCCCTTATCCCCTTTTTCAACTCCATCATCCAAACTCGGCCGCGCCAGTCACATCAGTGATAGCCAGACTGTGAGGATCTTCTGCCTTTCTTGGTTGGAACTTGACTCCACTGCTCTCTAGGTGGAAGAGGTGCTGGTGTTTTCGGTGTTGGCCAGTCTGGCAGATTAATCATGGGCAGCTCAAAAGTCCCCAAAAAATTTGGGAGATCTCCCAGGCCCTTGAGAGTTGCCGTTTTCCCATTTTTCCTTGCTGACAACTGGAAAGGGTACCCCCATCTGTATGGGATATCCTTATCTCGTAAAGCGGAAAGCAATGGTCTCAGGGCCCTGCGTAGCTGTAAGGTTCTGCGTGCCAGATCTGGGAGGACCAGCAGGGGAGTCCCTTGGTGAGAGCCCGCCCCATTCTCCATGCAGCTTTTGAGAATAGGTTCTTTCTCTTTATAAAAATGGATTCTACAAATTACATCTCTTGGGCGTGCAGGGTCGGACAGTTTAGGGCCCAGAGCTCTGTGGATCCGATCTATATCGATGTGCTGCCCCGGGTCTCTCTGGAGGAGATTGTTGAAGTATTTTTGAGCCCACTCCTCTAGCTGTGCTGCTTCCACTGATTCCCTTAGCCCCCTTTTGCGTAGATTGTTACGACGGTGGCGATTTTCTATGTCGTCCAAGTGGGTTAGGATGTCCTGTATTTGTAAGGAATGATCTGACAACACTTGGTGATGAGCATCTATTTGGGAGAATATTTGCTCTTGTGTTTCTTCTATTTCAGCCATCCTCTGACCCACTTGCTTAATTTCTGACTGCAGGTTGTACATAATCCTGTTTGTGTGAGGCTTTCATCTCTCCCAGGAGGGAATCCATCTCCCTCCTTGTTGGTATAGCTCTTATGTGTTCTTTCCAGTCCCAGGGTTCATCCTCTTCCTGGGTTACATGCAGGACTGGGCTCCCATTCCCTTCCTTTGCATGTCACTGAGGTTGGGGCCCCCCTCCAGGACTCTGCTGTGCCATGCTATTTTGTGATTGCTTATGAGAAAGTTCTGCTGCAGCAGTGACACTCCCCCCCCCTGCATTTGCAGCCTCTGGAGCTCTTGTGCTGGGAATGAGGCTTGTCCTGCCAGTTTACTGGTCTCCCTGTAGGGTCTCCATTTGGATTTGGGGCTCAGTGGTCAGGGGCACAGTATCCCTACCAGCACTGGTGTCCAGGTCCTGTGAGGCCTCCATATCCTCCTGCAGCCGTGTGTGTCTCCCAGCCGCCGCCATCTTGATTAGGGGACTGCTGGTCTGCCGCTCAGTCTGGGAGCTGAAATAACGGGGAATTCCCGCTTCTTCTGCCTCCATTGCCGCTGCCTCCGCTGTCCGCCCTTTCCTGCGCACCATCGCCTGTCTCCTGTTCCTTATGGTCGGTCTCTGTGTCTCCTTGTATTGTCAGGTAAGCAGGAGCTCCGTCTCCCTGCTTCTTATCTTGCCATCGGCTAGCTCCGCCCCTCTATTTTGTTACATTTTAAAGTGAATCTGTCATCAGGTTTTTTCTATGAAATCTGAGAGCTGCATGATGTAGGGGTGGAGAGACTGAGTCATGCAATATATCTTTTATTGTACTGCTTTTATCACAGAGTGTAACATGGTAACTTAGAATGGGAGCACCTAGACTGGCCCTCATACTAGCGACTCTAAGCTCCCTTATTCCAGAGGTACTTCAGATGGTGAAGAGGTCTGGACGCCAGCGTAGCCCTGACTCCTGATCAGCCCTGGTCTAATATCCCGTCTCCCCCACCCCAGGGGAGGGCTGGGACAGGAGTGATGAATCCCACAAAAACAGACAGACGGGAAACCCAAAGCACAAACTGACTGCAAGCAAACACAGGGGTAAAGGTAATACATGCTCAGGGAGAAATAAAGTACAGGGAGGAAACCAACAATGACGATATTTCCACAGCATACCAAGTAGCATACAACAAATCACCAATTGCTGGATCACAATGCACAATGACCGGTATCGCCAAAGCTACAATCGGCATGGATGAACAGGTTACACCATCTTTTAAATGGTGGAGGTATCTGTGATAAGACTTCAGTAACCTTTTACCCTACCAGCAATTCACAGGCCAGCAAGAATTAATTCCTGGTAGACCGATCACCAGTGAGCACAAAACAGATTGATGCCTAGCTCTGACTGAGCAACTCAAAATCACAAGGTGGAGTGTCAGACTCTGCAGTGTAAACAGGGTCAGAAGTCACCATGACACCTGGTGAGTGTAAAGTAGACCACCATATGATAGCTTGGTGTAGTTTTGATAGAATTGCTGATTTTTTTTTCCTGATTTATGCAAGTGAAATCCACTCTCTTCTATGTCTTTTTAACTCCAAATTAATGGGAACCTGTCACCAGATTTTTCCCTTATGAGTTGCAGCTACCACCAATGAGCCCTTATATACAGCATTCTAGCATACTGTATATAAGAGCCCAAGTCGCGCTGTATAATGTAAAAAACACCTTTATAATACTCACCTAGGGGGTGGTCCGGTCCGATAGATGTTGCTGCTCTCGGTCCAGCGCCTCCTCCATCTTGTGCAGTCAACATACTCCTGTCCAGCCCTGTGTGTATGATTCGGCCTACGCCATCCACGCAAATGCAGCCATTGTACTCTTGCAATCAGGGCAGATCAAAGTGGCATTGTGCAGGAGCACAATGGAGGCCTCTCTGTGAATGATGTAGAACCTGTCATGCACATGTGGCCGGGCAGGAGGTGGCAATCGCATAAGATGGAGGAGGTGCCGGACCGAGACCAGCGACATCATCGAACCAGACTGCTCCCTAGGTGAATATGATAAATGTGTTTTTTATGTTATACAGACGGACCTGGGCTCTTATATACAGTATTATAGAATGCTGTATACAGTATAAGGGCTCACTTGTGGTGGCCACAGTTTATAAGGGAAAACCTGGTGACAGGTTCCCTTTAAGATCTGTTTTATGAGCACTTGGGAAATCAATACCTTACAGCCTTGTATGGTCTTGCCAAAGGATGTAGCCAATAGGAATTTTAGGGACAGAAATGTAAAACTTCTCTGCCCCTCATTGTTTTCTATTTGGTTACCGAGCAACCAGAAAAGGAGACAAGGTAGATTCCACAAACACAAACTGGATTCTGTTTTTCCACAAGTGTTATGACTGACTCTTCTACTCACATGGAGATGAACAAACCAGGAGAGATGTTAAACCTGCAGTCCACACTGCAGTGTGTCAGCAGATGCCCGCATTGCATTGCGAGCAGCCACTGGGATGATAAGCGTTGCCGTCAGGAGGGTAGTAAAGTTCATTACCTGCGGTGATGAAGTCCTGAACTCCTGACGTCAGCGCTTGTCACATCACCTCTCGCAGGCGGCCCGAGACTGTGAGTAGCGATGACGTCACGGGCCGTTCGCAAGAGGTCATCTGAGAATGCGGCGGGAATAGAAGTCAGTGACCAGCGCTGACGTCAGGAGTGCGGCAGCTTCCATTACCGCAGGTAATGTACCTAGCTAACCTCCTGAAGTCAGCTCTGGTCATGCCGTGCAGTGACCTGGGCTGACCTCATGATGTTAGCTCAGGTCAGTGCACTGCTCTCCCAGCCAATGAGGAACGTTCTGTTCTTTATTGACTGGGACAGTGAGTATTGATCATCGTGGGATCCGCTTATTGGATTACGCCAGACCCGGATTTGTTTTTTGTTTTCAATAAATTGGTGAAAGAGGGAATGTATTGGGGAGTATTTTTTCAAATAAAAATTTGTTTGTCTATTTTTTTATTACTGACTGGGTTTGAAGTCGGGTATCTGATAGACGCCGTGACATCAATAACCCCAGGGCTTGATGTCAGGTGACATCACACAGCTGGTATCAACCCCATATATTACCCCGTTTGCCATCGCACCAGGGCAACGGGATGAGCTGGTGAAAGCACAAGGATTGGCACATCTAATGGATGCGCCACTTCTGGGGCTGCTGCGGCCTGCTATTCTTAGGCTAGGGAGGATCCAAGAACTACGGACCTCCCTAGTGTGAGGACACCAGAGCACAGCTGTCCGCTTTACCTTGCCTGGTGATCCAATTTTGGGGCGACCCCAAGTTTAAATTATTAATTTAATTTAAAATAACAGCATGGGGTGTCCTCTGTTTTGGATCACTAGCCAAGGTGAAGCTGCCAGTTGTGGTCTGCAGGCTGCAACCGTCTGCTTTACCTGATCTGTCTACAAAAAATAGGGGGGACCCCTTATCGTTTTTTTTTTTTTAATTATTTATTTATTTTTTGGCTAAATACAAGGCTAGGCACCCATTCGTGCCACATGAAAGGTACTAAAGGATGCAAGATTACAAAATGCTGGGAAGTGGGACATTATATAGGTCTTTCTCATCTATTCTCTATCCCTCCATTCATTCATTTTAATTTCATTCATTCATTCCTCTATTTATCCCTCTATCTCTCTGTCTCTCTATCTATCCCTCTATCTATCCATCTATCTATCCCTCTATCTATCTATATCTATTTATCTATCTAGCTGCTTCCGTGTTTTGTGGTCCACAAAAAAAATGGAAGGCACACGGATGACACAAGGATGACACACGGACTGTAAACGAAATGGAACGGATGTCACATGGATGCCACACGGATACATCCGTAAAAAAACAGGACCGATTTTTGTGGACCGCAAAAATAGAACGGTCGTGTGAATGTAGCCTTAATCTGAACCACCCACACCCGTTTCAAGTACTTTTCTGGAATACACTACCCTGGACAAGTCGCTTAATTCACAATACCCACAGTTTTAAGCGGGCCCTAAAAACGCATTTCTTTAGACTTGCCTATCACCTGACCTCACTTAGCTGACTATACCCATTTTACCCTTGCAATATTTTCTTAACAATATGGTCCTCTTAACCATCTGTCTACACAACTGCTATGCATTTAATAGCCTCCTAAATACAGCATGAGCTCTCTCATAGCCTTCTGTGTTAAGTAGGAGCCTCACATAGCCCTTTATATACAGTATGAGTCCTACATAGCATCCTAAATACAGCATGAGCCCCACACAGCCTCCTAAATATATGAGCCACTAAATAGCCTCCTATTTACATTATGAGCCCCCATATAGCCTCCTATATACATTATGAGCTCCACATAGCCTCCTATATACAGTATGAGCCCCCACATAGCCTTCTATATATATTTTGAGCCCTCACATGGTATCCTATATACATTAGGAGCCCCCACATGGTATCCTATATACATTAGGAGCCACTTATAACATTATATATACAGTATAAACCCCACATGGCCTCCTATATACATCATGAGCCTTCACATCGCCTCCTAAATACAACATGAGCCTTCACATAGCATCCTAAATACATTTTGAACACCACATAGCCTCCTATATACATTATACGCTCCACATAGCTTAATATATACAGTATGAGCACCCACATAGCCATCTATAATCTTTATTAGCACTCCTCATATATACAGCAAGAAACCCTCATGAGCCCCCACATAGCTTCCTATATACATTTCTGAGCCCAAATATAGCCTCCTATATACATTTATGAGCTCCTACATAGCCTTCTATATGCTTTATGAGCCCCCACGTAGCATCCTATATGCAGTATGATCTTCACATAGCCTTTTATATACAATATGAGCCCCTTCAAAGTCTCCTATGTACATTATAAGCTCCACCATTCTCCACAAATACGAAGAAAAGGAACATTAGCTCACTATAGTTGATGCACCTGGATATAGACACAATTAACCCATGGAGCCGCCCAGGTGCAGGTAAAAATATACTGAAGAGAGGAAGAGAAAAATTACCCAGTGTTGGAACCAAGATTGATGTAAGTAAATAAAACTTTGCCTTTATATCTTCAATTACAAAAAAGAAGAATAGCTTGTACACCACAGAGGACTGGTCAAACCAACGCGTTGAACCGTTTTAGATGTCAAGCCTTAATCATGGTATATGAAAAAAGAAACCAGTGAAAACATGCATCCTGTATAACTGTATACATATATAATAATAGCCAAATGACTATATACAGTACAGACCAAAGGTTTGGACACACCTTCTCATTCAAAGAGTTTTCTTTAATTTCATGACTCTGAAAATTGTAGCTTCACAATGAAGGCATCAAAACTACGAATTAACACATGTGGAATGAAATACTTAACAAAAAAGTGTGAAACAAATGAAAATATGTCTAATATTCTAGGTTCTTCAAAGTAGCCACCTTTTGCTTTGATTACTGCTTTGCACACTCTTGGCATTCTCTTGATGAGCTTCAAGAGGTAGTCACTAGAAATGGTCTTCCAACAGTCTTGAAGGAGTTCCTAGAGATGCTTAGCACTTGTTGGCCCTTTTGCCTTCACTGTGCGGTCCAGCTCACCCCAAACTATCTCAATTGGGTTCAGGGCTAGAGACTGTGTAGGCCAGGTCATCTGGCGTAGCACCCCATCACTCTCCTTCTTAGTCAAATAGCCCTTACACAGTCTGGAGGTGTGTTTGGGGTCATTGTCCTGTTGAAAAATAAATAATGGTCCAACTAAACGCAAAACGAATGGAATAGCATGCTGCTGCAAGATGCTGTGGTAGCCATGCTGGGTCAGTATGCCTTCAATTTTGAATAAATCCCCAACAGTGTCACCAGGAAAGCACCCCCACACCGTCACACCTCCTCCTCCATGCTTCACGGTGGTAGAATGTAGAGTCCATCCGTTCACCTTTTCTGCGTCGCACAAAGACACGGTGGTTGGATCTCAAATTTGGACTCATCAGACCAAAGCCCAGATTTCCACTAGTCTAATGTCCATTCCTTGTGTTCTTTAGCCCAAACAAGTCTCTTCTGCTTGTTGCCTGTCCTTAGCAGTGGTTTCCTAGCAGCTATTTTACCATTAAGGCCTGCTGCACAAAGTGTCCTCTTAACAGTTGTTCTAGAGATGTGTCTGCTGCTAGAACTCTGTGTGGCATTGACCTGGTCTCTAATCTAAGCTGCTGTGAGCCTGCGGTTTCTGAGGCTGGTGACTCGGATAAACTCATCCTCCGCAACAGAGGTGACTCTTGGTCTTCCTTTCCTGGGGTGGTCCTCATGTGAGCCAGTTTCTTTGTAGCGTTTGATGATTTTTGCCACTGCACTTGGGGACACTTTCAAAGTTTTCCCAATTTTTCGGACTGACTGACCTTCATTTTTCAAAAGTAATGATGGCCACTTGTTTTTCTTTACCTAGCTTCTTTTTTCTTGCCATAATACAAATTCTAAAAGTCTATTCAGTAGGACAATCAGCTGTGTATCCATCAGACTTCTGCACAACACAACTGATGATCCAACTCCATTTATAAGGCAAGAAATCCCACTTATTAAACCTGAAAGGGCACCCCTGTGAAGTGAAAACCATTTCCGGTGACTACCTCTTGAAACTCATGAAGAGAATGCCAAGAGTGTGCAAAGCAGTAATCAAAGCAAAAGGTGGCTACTTTGAAGAACCTAGAATATGACATATTTTCAGTTGTTTCAAAATTTTTGTTAAGTATTTCATTCCGCATGTGTTAATTTATAGTTTTGATTCCTTCAATGTGAATCTACAATTTTCAGAGTCATGAAAATAAAGAAAACTCTTTGAATGAGAAGGTGTGTCCAAACCTTTGGTCAGTACTGTTTAAAAAACTTTTATATGACGGATGCAGAGACTTTTTATATGAGGACATATCGCCAATAAAGTACAAGGCAGATGTCACGCTCCCCGGGTCCCGACGCCGTTCCTCACACACTGCCCCGGTCCCCGGATCACCTGCCCTCAGCCACACGTCCTCCTTGGCACCCTCCAGGCTTCCGGTCTCCCGCTCCCTTGCGACCCTGGACACCTTGCCTGGCTCCCCTGCTTCCTCGACACCACTCTCTGCTCGGGCCTCCGGCATTCGGGCATCGTGCATGCGCATTAGGGCGTGCGCGTGGTCATTGACCTTCTCTTAAAGGGCCAGCACTCCTGAAACAGGATATTGCCTACATCAAGACTAGAGTATTTAAGGAACTTCCTGCCTTGAGGGCGTCGCCTGTTCTACAAGTTCTCTAGCTAGGAGTTCAGGTCCCTCTTGCTGTGTCTCGTTCTAACATTGTGTCTTCCACAGAACCAGTCTTACCAGAGCTACACCTGGTCCTGTCTACAACCTGTCCGAGAGGTCCTGCGGGAACCAGTCTTACCAAAGCTACACCTGGACCTGCTGACAACCTGTCCAACCTGACAACCTGGCTCTGATCGCCCTCGCAACCCGGGTAGACCTCCGCTTTCAGGAAAGGTCCAAAGAAGTGTCCCATGAGAGGCGTCCAGTAAGGCACTCTGCTCCGCCACAGAAGCCTATCTTTTCCTCGTCCGCGCTCTCTGGCTCCTCCACCCATGAGCCCATGGAAGTAGACCGGCTGCGGTCTTCCAAGCAGCGTCGAGCGGAGAGAGTCGCCAAGGGCCTCTGTGTTACGGGGGGCTGTCTGATAATAACCGAAAGGAGTATCAGACAGTCAGGGTCCACCGTGCAAAGACTTTGCTGCAGACTATGGCAGAGTGCAATACCTCTGTTAACTCACAGAAGGATATAATAAGTAAGTAAAGCAATTCCTCCCTTACTTGGAGGGTGTGTGGAATGATCTCTGTTAACAATCACAGAGACAAAGGCAATGTGTGCGAAATGGCACCTACCTAGGTCCGCTCTTCTAGTGGTGCAAAAGAGACGAACAGCAGCGTAAGCCGCACAAAGCTCCTACCTGCGTTCGCTCCACTAGTGTGCGAGGACACGAACCACTAGATATGGCACCTGCCTAGGTCCGCTCTTCTAGTGGTGCAAAAGAGACGAACAGCAGCGTAAGCCGCACAAAGCTCCTACCTCTGTTCGCTCCCCTAGTGTGCGAGGATACGAACAACTGCCAGACGCAGTATAAGGAACGTTACCCTAGCGGCAACGTCCACCTACGAGTAGAATCACAAGGCCCAGTCAGACCATGTGCCTCAGGCACCTGCCTATGCCCGCTCCCCTAAGAGGTAAGGATACGGACAGCAGCCGAAGCTGTAAGGTATAAGAACGCTACCCTGCCGGTAGCGCTCACCTAGCATAGACAGAGGAATGCCTAGAGGAACGCGCACAGAGCGTCTACTCATATGCATGAACCAAGAGGACTGAGCACCATGCGGCGTGTGTCAGGGTCTTATATAGACTCTGTGCCTCATCCAAGATGGAGGACACCAGAGCCAATCCGCTGCCAGAACGACAGGAGTGACGTCATGCTGGCCTATCACCGAGCAAGACGTCACAAGCACATGACCAGCGACCAATCGGCATAGAAGGTGTCAGAGACATGTGACCTCGTGTCAGCGATGATGTCACCCACACATGTGCAATGGCTCCAAGATTGGACTTAGTCTCCGGCGCTCGCACATGTGCAGTAGCAAGAAATCTGGACTTAGTCTCCAGCGCTCGCACATGTGCAGTAGCACGAAATCTGGACTTAGTCTCCAGCGCTCGCACATGTGCAGTAGCACGAAATCTGGACTTAGTCTCCAGCGCTCGCACATGTGCAGTAGCAAGAAATCTGGACTTAGTCTCCAGCGCTCGCACATGTGCAGTAGCAAGAAATCTGGACATAGTCTCCAGTGCTCACAGCAACCGTAACAGTACCTCCCCCTCAAGGGCCCCCCTCCCGGCGACGCAGGTAATCGGCAACTAAGTCGGGAGCATGGACAGCCTCCTCAGGCTCCCAAGAGCGATGTTCCGGGCCATAGCCCTCCCAATCTATCAAGAAGAACCTGCGCCCTCTAACCATCTTAGAACCAACTATGGCTCGTACCTCATAGCTAGAGCGAGAGGAATCAGAGGCAGGAGAGTGCACTTCACGAGCGTGAGGTAAAATAGCCGGCTTTAGCAGTGAGACATGGAATTTGTCATGAATCCTAAGATGGACAGGTAACTTCAATTGATAGACTACAGGATTTACCTGTCGAAGAACCTCATAAGGACCCAGGAAGCGAGGAGCAAATTTGACAGAGCTCACTCTAAGTCTCACGTGTTTTGCAGAGAGCCACACAAAGTCCCCTGGAGAAAAGACAGGAGCCGGGCGACGAAACCTATCGGACACCGTCTTCATACGGTCCTTAGCTGCTTGGATCGACTCTTGAGTCCGATCCCAAACCTCTCTGGCATTAGTTGCCCAGTCGGCCACAAGAGGAGGAGGTGCAGCAGCGGGAAACGGTACCGGTACCCTAGGGTGTTGCCCATTATTGAGTACGAACGGTGTCTGCCCAGTGGCCTCAGCCAGTGAATTGTTAAGGGCAAATTCTGCCCAGGGTAGGAGGGAGGACCAGTTATCGTGGTTCTCAGCAACAAAGTGTCGAAGGTATATAATCATAGATTGATTGGTACGTTCAACCAAACCATTAGTCTCCGGATGGTATGCCGAAGAGAGATTCAACTCAATTTGCAGAAGGCTACAAAGATCTCGCCAGAAACGGGAAGTAAATTGCGGGCCTCTATCACAAATGATACGATCTGGCATCCCGTGAAGCCTAAAGACATGCTTGAGGAATAGTTTGGCTAGTACCCTGGAAGATGGGATTCTCGATAACGGTACGAGATGAACCATCCGGGAGAAATGGTCCGTAATGACCCACACAAATCTATGTCCCTGTGAACATGGAAGATCACCCACAAAGTCCATGCCTACCACCTCCCATGGTCTATCTGGCACTGGTAAAGGATGCAAGAGCCCAGCCGGTCTCTGCCGTAATGGACGGTTGCGAGCACACGAGTAGCAGGAACCGACATATCTCTTGACGTGGCTGGCTAAGTGTGGCCACCAATACCACCTCTCCAGTAACTCTCGTGTCCGCCTAATACCAAAATGCCCACCCACCTTTGAGGTGTGGGCCCATGACAGTATATCATTCTGTCGATCAGGCGGAACAAAGGTCTTGCCCGGTGGGATTTGGTCTAACGTCACAGGGGAGAGCGTATGAAAAACCCTGGAGGGAAGGATAAGACGAGGTTCGTCAATCTCTTCCTGGGTAGAAAGCATAGAGCGAGACAGGGCGTCTGCCTTGTTATTCTTACTCCCAGACAGATAGTTGATGGAGAAGTGAAAGCGGGAGAAAAACAAGGACCAGCGGGCTTGGCGAGGATTCAGACGCTGAGCGGTTTGTAAGTACGTCAGATTCTTATGGTCTGTATAGACCTGGAAAGGATGTTTCGCTCCTTCCAGCAAGTGACGCCACTCCTCCAAGGCTAATCTCAAGGCGAGCAGTTCCCTATCCCCAATGGTATAGTTTCTCTCTGCCGGTGAAAAGGTTTTAGCAAAGAAGAAACACGGCCTTTTTCTACCTGCACCGTTCTTTTGATACAAGACCGCACCAGCACCCACTGAAGAGGCATCAACCTCTAAGAGGAAGGGCTTATTCTCATCGGGTCTTTGAAGAACGGGAGCAGTTGAAAAGTGTCTTTTTACTGCCTCAAAAGCCTGAGATGTCTCAGTAGACCAGGCTTTGGAATTAGCACCTTTCTTAGTCAAGGCCACCAAAGGGGCCACCAAAGTAGAAAAATGGGGTATGAACTGCCTGTAATAATTTATGAATCCTAAGAAGCGTTGCACCGCCTTCAAGGAATGAGGTTCGGACCATTGCAGGACAGCAGAGAGCTTCGCAGGATCCATAGCCAGACCCTCTTGTGAGATAATGTAACCCAAAAAAGGCAATGAGGACTGCTCGAATACACATTTCTCGAGTTTAGCAAACAATGAGTGCTCCCTTAAACGGGAAAGGACACGAACGACATCCTGACGATGAGTCTCCAGATCAGGAGAAAAAATCAGGATGTCGTCCAGATACACCACTACTGAGGATAACAGTAAATCCCCGAACACATCGTTTACGAAGTCCTGAAATACTGCGGGTGCATTACATAACCCAAAAGGCATGACGAGGTATTCATAGTGACCGTCTCGGGTGTTAAAAGCGGTCTTCCATTCGTCACCCTTTCGAATTCGTACCAAGTTATACGCACCCCGCAGATCCAACTTCGTAAAAACTTGAGCTCCTCTCAGTCTGTCAAAGAGCTCCGAAATTAAAGGTAATGGGTATTTGTTCTTTATTGTGATTGCGTTGAGACCCCTGTAATCTATGCAGGGACGCAAATCACCCTCTTTCTTCCGAACAAAGAAAAACCCAGCTCCCGCGGGAGAGACAGACTTACGAATGAACCCCTTCTCTAAACTCTCTCTTATATAGGTCGACATGGCCTCCGACTCAGGTATCGACAGGGGGTAAACCCTGCCTTTAGGTGGAACCGAACCTGGGATAAGGTCTATGGCACAGTCATACGGCCTATGGGGTGGAAGAACCTCAGCACCCTGTTTGGAGAACACGTCAGCGAAATCCAAATAGGGTGTAGGTATGGGAGAGAGATCAGTTGATGCAACCGCAACGACCTTAGGTGGTAAGGGAAGACATCGGGACTGACATTTCGAACCCCAACTAATAATGCTGTCAGACTCCCAGTCAATGTGAGGAGCATGAGTCCGAAGCCATGGAAGACCCAGAAGGACGTCGTCTATACCCTCAGGCAAAACAAGAAAAGAAATCTCCTCTATGTGACCCTGAGACAGGGAAAGGCGCAAGGGAACTGTCCTCAATGTAATGGAGTCAGACAACATAGTTCCATTAACAACACGGACAGGAATAGGCGCCTCTAACATGATAGAGGGAATATTGTGTCCCTTTACAAATCCTGAGGACACAAAAATCCCGTCAGCTCCGGAATCCACAAAAGCCATAATAGGCCATGTATTCTCAGATAACGAGAGCGTACCTGGGATACAACACTTAGAGGGTGCAGAAGACGTCTCTAGTAACCCCCCTCTAATGGTTACTAGGCCAGGGAGTTTCCCTGACGACTAGGACACTTGTTGGCATAGTGCCCAGCCTGACGACATACGTAACATATAGGAGGACCAGACTTGCGTAGTCTGGAGAACGTATGACCTAACTCCATAGGAGTGGGAGATGTTTCAGATGCTGAGGAAGATGGTAGTGGACCCTCAACAACTGGAATAGCCCGATGCTTAGGGCGTGAGGAAGAGACCTCGAGTCTACGTTCCTTATGGCGTACATCGATCCTCGTTGCAACTGTGATCAAGTCCTCCAGAGAAGCAGGGACCTCACGAGTAGCAAGGGCATCCTTGACATAGCCTGCCAACCCTCTCCAGAAGATAGGAATCAACACCTTCTCTGGCCAATCTAGTTCTGCCACCAGAGTTCTAAAAGCAATGGCATAAGAACTAGTGGATAACGAACCCTGAGATAGATCTAACAGTCTCAGGGCCGCATCATGGGTAACCTGCGGACCCATGAATACCGCCTTAAGAGCATCAAGAAAGTCTTGATGTCTCAGAGTAACCACATCAGAGCGCTCCCATAGGGGAGTCGCCCATTCTAAGGCTTTGTCCTGAAGTAATGAGATGATAAAGCCTACTCTGGACCTCTCCGTAGAGAAGCGAGAAGAGTTGACCTCTAGGTGTATCTGACACTGACTAATGAAACCACGACATGATCTGGCATCGCCAGAATATCTGTTTGGCAGAGCAAGTCGAGGATCATGTGCAGATGTCACCATGGTCTGAGGTTTATCCTCTATACTCTTGAGCCGTGACTCAAGTACTTGTATGTAACGGTGTAACTGCTGATATTCTGCCATAACTGCCAGACCCTTGGCTCAGTCCTAATGTTACGGGGGGCTGTCTGATAATAACCGAAAGGAGTATCAGACAGTCAGGGTCCACCGTGCAAAGACTTTGCTGCAGACTATGGCAGAGTGCAATACCTCTGTTAACTCACAGAAGGATATAATAAGTAAGTAAAGCAATTCCTCCCTTACTTGGAGGGTGTGTGGAATGATCTCTGTTAACAATCACAGAGACAAAGGCAATGTGTGCGAAATGGCACCTACCTAGGTCCGCTCTTCTAGTGGTGCAAAAGAGACGAACAGCAGCGTAAGCCGCACAAAGCTCCTACCTGCGTTCGCTCCACTAGTGTGCGAGGACACGAACCACTAGATATGGCACCTGCCTAGGTCCGCTCTTCTAGTGGTGCAAAAGAGACGAACAGCAGCGTAAGCCGCACAAAGCTCCTACCTCTGTTCGCTCCCCTAGTGTGCGAGGATACGAACAACTGCCAGACGCAGTATAAGGAACGTTACCCTAGCGGCAACGTCCACCTACGAGTAGAATCACAAGGCCCAGCCAGACCATGTGCCTCAGGCACCTGCCTATGTCCGCTCCCCTAAGAGGTAAGGATACGGACAGCAGCCGAAGCTGTAAGGTATAAGAACGCTACCCTGCCGGTAGCGCTCACCTAGCATAGGCAGAGGAATGCCTAGAGGAACGCGCACAGAGCGTCTACTCATATGCATGAACCAAGGGGACTGAGCACCATGCGGCGTGTGTCAGGGTCTTATATAGACTCTGTGCCTCATCCAAGATGGAGGACACCAGAGCCAATCCGCTGCCAGAACGACAGGAGTGACGTCATGCTGGCCTATCACCGAGCAAGACGTCACAAGCACATGACCAGCGACCAATCGGCATAGAAGGTGTCAGAGACATGTGACCTCGTGTCAGCGATGATGTCACCCACACATGTGCAATGGCTCCAAGATTGGACTTAGTCTCCGGCGCTCGCACATGTGCAGTAGCAAGAAATCTGGACTTAGTCTCCAGCGCTCGCACATGTGCAGTAGCACGAAATCTGGACTTAGTCTCCAGCGCTCGCACATGTGCAGTAGCACGAAATCTGGACTTAGTCTCCAGCGCTCGCACATGTGCAGTAGCAAGAAATCTGGACTTAGTCTCCAGCGCTCGCACATGTGCAGTAGCAAGAAATCTGGACATAGTCTCCAGTGCTCGCAGCAACCGTAACACTCTGCTTCTACTGCGGAGACGGCGCACACCTGGTGCGCCCTTGCCCAGAGAGACTGGGAAACTCCAAAGCCTAGGGTTGGTAGGAGAGGCCACCCTAGGTACCGGGAAGCTCTCAGACATGAACTGTCCAGGTGACAACAGGAGAAACCCGCTTCACAGCAGAGGCATATCTCGATTCCGGGGCAGCAGGCAACTTTATCCTCCAGGCCACTGTCGATAAGTACCAGGTACCTGTCACACCACTGAAAGAACCCCTTGTGATTGCCTCTGTGGATGGGAAACCCCTATCTGACACCGTCCTGTTTATCACCAAACCAGTGAGACTGCGTATTGGTGTGCTGCACACCGAGGAAATCGCCTTCTATGTCCTCCCGCGCATGTCTCATCCGCTCCTGCTGGGTTTGCCCTTGCTACGGGTACATGAACCTTCGGTCAGCTGGCATACTGGAGAAATAACCCCATGGGGCCCGTCCTGTCATGAGAACTGCCTGCAGTCCATCCAGCCCATTCGTCGTCTTCCAGCCCCGGACTCCTTACCTGGCCTACCTCTAACCTATTGGTCCTTCGCAGATGTGTTCGATAAAAAGGAGTCGGAAGTATTAAGTCCACATCGACCCTACGACTGTGCCATCGACCTTCTGCCAGGAACCACTCCTCCTCGAGGGCGGATATACCCTTTGTCCCCTGCTGAGACCCGGGCCATGTCTGACTACATAACCGAGAACCTGGCACGGGGGTTTATTCGGAGATCCTCGTCTCTGGCTGGAGCAGGCTTCTTCTTCGTCAAGAAAAAAGAAGGCAACTTACATCCCTGTATCGATTACCGGGGACTGAACCAGATCACCGTGAAAAACAAATACCCCCTGCCTCTCATCCCTGAACTCTTCGATCGGCTCAGAGGGGCTCGTATATTCACCAAATTAGATCTCCGTGGGGCCTACAACCTGGTTCGCATACGCTCCGGGGATGAGTGGAAGACTGCCTTCAACACCCGGGACGGGCACTATGAGTATTGTGTGATGCCCTTCGGTCTTTGCAACTCCCCGGCTGTCTTCCAGGAGCTGGTGAACGACGTGTTCAGGGACCTCCTCTACGTCTGTGTAGTCGTATATCTGGATGACATCTTAATCTAGTCCCTGGACCTACAGACCCACAGAGAGAACGTGCAGCTGGTGCTACAGAGGCTGAGGAAGAACCGCTTATACGCCAAATACGAGAAGTGTGTGTTCGAACAATCGTCTCTTCTCTTTCTGGGCTATGTGATATCTGACACCAGTCTGCAGAATGGACCCCAAGAAGGTTTCTGCCATCCTCGACTGGCCTCCTCCTTCGTGACTGAAAGCCATCCAACGCTTCCTCGGTTTTGCTAACTACTATCACCAGTTCGTCCCTCACTTCTCGACCCTGACGGCCCCTCTCTCCGCCCTGACCAAGAAGGGGCCAATCCGAAGGCCTGGTCACCCGAGACGGACGCCGCCTTCTGCTCTCTGAAGTGGTCCTTTGCTTCCTCTCTTGTTCTTCACCGACCAGAGTTGAACCGCCAATTCACCTTGGAGGTTGACGCCTCCTCCACCGGGGCCGGGGCTGTTCCTATGCAGAAGTCCTCCACCGGGAAGATGGTCACCTGCGGCTTCTTCTCCAAGACCTTTTCGGCTCCTGAACGCAATTATACCATTGGCGATCGAGAACTCCTGGCTGTCAAGATGGAATTGGAGGAATGGCGATATCTCTTGGAGGGAGCGGTTTACCCGGTGAGCATCTATACTGACCACAAAAACCTGGAATATTTACGCTCCGCTCAAAGGCTGAACCCGCGCCAAGCTCGTTGGTCTCTCTTCTTCGCCAGGTTTGACTTCCAGCTACACTTCGACCCGCGGACAAGAACGTGCGGGCGGATGCCTTGTCCCGGTCCTTCGTTTCGGTGGAGCAGGAGGAAGAGCCAAACCAGTCCATCATCTCTTCTAGCAAGATCATTCCGGTGGCCCCTGTCACTCTTGCACAGATACCCATCCCCCCCGGGAAGACTTCTGTCACAGAGACCGATGGACTCAAGGTCCTCCAATGGGGACATTCGTCGAAAGTGGACAGACACACCGGTCAGAAGAAAACCTTGGGCGCTATCGTTCATCATTATTGGTGGCCGTCTCTTCGTAACGATGTCACAGCCTTCGTCTCCGCTTGTTCCTCCTGTGCCCAGAACAAGACGCCTAAGCACCTGCCCTATGGTCGTCTCCTGCCGCTACCGACTCCTTCAGTTCTATGGCAACATATTGCCATGGACTTCGTCACGGACTTGCCCTTGTCCTCCGGTCATACGGTTATCTGGGTCGTGGTAGACCGGTTCTCGAAAATGGCCTATTTCGTTCCCGTGCCTGGATTACTCTCCGCTCAAGACCTCACGGACGCCTTCATACAGCATATCTTCCGCCTACACGGCTTCCCTGCTCATATTGTGTCCGACAGAGGAACCAAGTTCACTTCACGCTTTTGGATGACTCTCTGCGAACACCTGGGTGTGTCTCTTGACTTTTCCTCTGCCTACCACCCTCAGTCGAATGGACAAGTGGAACGTGTTAAACAGATCATGACTACCTTCCTACCTCACTACGTCAACGCCCATCAGGACAACTTGTCCACGCTACTTCCTTGGGCTGAGTTCTCTCACAACCACCAGGTCAGTGAATCCACCTCCAGTTCTCCCTTCCATGTCGTTTATGGCCTCCAGCCTTCCGTGCCGTTGCCTGTATTCCCAGCCTCCGATGTACCTGCTGCAGACGCCCTAGCCAGAGACTTCTCTGCTATATGGGCCTCCGTCAAGGTCTCTCTTGGTCGAGCTGCTGCACGGATGAAGAGACATGCAGACATGAGGCGTCTTGACCCTCCTCGCTTCTCTCCGGGGGACTTGGTTTGGCTTGCCTCCAAGTACGTCCGACTCAATTCCATCGTACAAGCTGGGTTCGTGGTACATCGGTCCCTTCAAGGTCCTCAGGAAAATCAACGAGGTGTCCTAGAAGTTGCGGCTTCCGCCCTCCATGCGGACACCCAACTCCTTCCATGTGTCCTTGCTGAAGCCTGTTGTACTTTGTCCCTTCTCCGCTGATGCCAGTCCTCCTCCTCCTCCTACCATTGCTGATGATGACATCTATGCGGTAAGAGATATGGTGGCCATGAAGACCGTCAGGGGTAGGCAGTACTTCCTGGTCGACTGGGCGGGTTATGGCCCCGAGGATAGGTCCTGGGAACCCCGGGAGAACGTGGGTACTCCTCTGATACGTGACTTCTTGTGCTGGGAGGGGGGAGTGGGGGGGTACTGTCACGCTCCCCGGGTCCCGACGCCATTTCTCACACACCGCCCCGGTCCCCGGATCACCTGCCCTCAGCCACACGTCCTCCTCGGCACCCTCCAGGCTTCCGGTCTCCCGCTCCCGGCGCTCCCCTGCGACCCTGGACACCTTGCCTGGCTCCCCTGCTTCCTCGACACCACTCCCTGCTCTGGCCTCTGGCATCGCGCATGCGCATTAGGGCGCACGCGCGGTCATTGACCTCCTCTTAAAGGGCCAGAACTCCTGAAACAGGATATTGCCTAAATCAAGACTAGAGTATTTAACACTAGAATTACTGGACTCGTGACACCTATATAGAAATACATAGTGCAAAATAGTCAAAATGACTACCTCAGTAGTTCTAGTGTTAAGGAGCTTCCTGCCTTGAGGGCATCGCCTTTTCTACAAGTTCTCTAGCTAGGAGTCCAGGTCCCTCTTGCTGTGTCTCGTTCTAACATTGTGTTTTCCACAGAACCAGTCTTACCAAAGCTACACCTGGTCCTTTCTAAAACCTGTCCGAGAGGTCATGCGGGAACCAGTCTTACCAAAGCTACACCTGGTCCTGTCTACAACCTGTCCGAGAGGTCCTGCGGGAACCAGTCTTACCAAAGCTACACCTGGACCTACTGACAACCTGTCCAAGAGGTTCTGCGGGAACTGTCCTGTCAAGCATACCGGGTCCTGATCGCAACCTGTCCGAGTGGTCCTCCGGGGATTGTCTGCTGTGACACTACCATCTGCTCCAGTCTGAACCCTTCCCCTGACCTTGGCTTTACCCGGCAACCTCTACCGGTTGGACTCTGCTCTTGTACCACTTCGTGCTCCGGCAATCGTGCATCCAGGCCCTCTGGTGGGGTGACCGGACAGTCCCTGTATAGGGGTTAGCTCTGAGTTGCTCCACTGGGGGAGTCCAGTGCACGGCCCAGAGGATCCACCACCCGGGCGTAACAGCAGAAGAAGGAAGAAAGTGTCCAAACTTATTTTATTTATATTAAATATATGATGTACATAAGGTCAGGTGGGTAGAGAATAGAAAACATGAAAACATGCAGTAGACTGACGTATGCCCAAAGATACACCACAAGACATAATTATATTGACTACAGTGTCATTCATTATTGCTGTAATAAAAGCACAAGGTTAGACCATTACTTTATATTGGATTGCCATATATAATGTTGGAAATTTTATACTAAGTTGTTGAGTATAAAAAAGCATATACAAACAATAGCAAAATATTGCACATAGCCCATATTATGTCATGGAAACATTCTAACATGTAGCCACAAGATGGCAGCCACACACCAATAGGGGTGAGCTTTGATTACAAATGCCTGGCTGCCCTATCTGTACACATAAAGTCAAGGCTAATACAAATAATGAGCTGTGTTACCTCATATCAAATTGTTGGTGGATCAAATAGTGGTATACACCTACACGAAAAGGTGAATACAGTGAGATGGTGTCCCGACGAGCGTCCGAAGCGAAAAACCACAAAATACACAATACAAGAGAATATGCCACCAACTTAACAACAGCAAACGGGAGTAAAGGGGGATTTACATGCTACGATATCGTTAATGTTTTATCGTCGGGGTCACGTCGTTAGTGACGCACATCCGGCGTCCTTAACGATATCGCAGCGTGTGACACTTATGTGTGACCTAAAACGATCGCAAAAGTGGCCAAAATCATTTGCCGCGGAGAGGTCATCCTATAACAAAAAATCGTTCACCTCTCATTAGCGATGTTGTTCCTCGTTCCTGCGGCAGCACACATCGCAATGTGTGACACCGCAGGAGCGAGGAACATCTCCTTATGTGCCTCCACCGCCAATGCGGAAGGATGGAGGTGGGCGGGATGTTATGTCCTGCTGATCTCCACCCCTACGCTTCTATTGGACGGCTGCCGTGTGATGTTGCTGTGACGCCGCACGACCCGCCCCCTTAGAAAGGAGGCGGATAGGCGACCAGAGCGACGTCGCAGGGCAGGTAAACCGTGTGACGGGGGAGTGCGATTTTGTGCTCGACGGGCCGCGATATGCCCGTGTCGCAAAAACGATGGGAGTGGGTACGCACGCTAGCGATATCGTTACCGATATCGCTAGCGTGTAAAGCCCCCTTTAGATGCTGAGTAAAGAACAAACAGCAGAGAGAGGTATTCTAGATGGCCTTATACTGACTGGCATAAACAAACAGCATTATGATTGGACATCAAAATGAGAATATCACCAGCAGGCGGAAAATATTTCAAGCTGCACCAAAAAGGTGATTTGGCAGACATTTGAGTAAATTAATCCATATTAATCTAGTAGAACTAAAGCAAGGATACCAGAAACTAAACACCCAAATTAGAAGTGTATCTGCTGTTCTAGCTCCCCTGAGGCTTTGGTCGCCACAGGGTACTGTAGCTCATTTAAAGCGCAGTATCCATCCCGGGTATGAGGAGGTTAATGTCTGGTATGTCTCACTTAGGGTAACTTCACACATCCGTTTATTCCAATCAGGCACAATCCGGTTTATGCCTGATGCAACGTATCCTTCTCAAATTGTGTAAAAACTGATGCGACGGATCCGGTAAAAAAAACGGATCTGTTTTTTTTGTTTGTTTTTTTTTATGCTGAGAGAGAGACCCCATCATCACCGCACAAACACCGGCACTACCGCACGCATCATCACCACACACGCAGGAACTATCGCACGCATCATCACCGCACATGTAGGCACTACCGCACGCATCATCACCGCACAAACACTGGCACTACCGCACGCATCATCACCACACACACCCCGACACTATTCGCACGCATCATCACCGCACATACACTGGTACTATTGCACACATCATCACCGCACAAACACCGGCACTATCGCACGCATCATCACCGCACAAACACCGGTACTATCGCCCCCAGCATCACCACACACACAGGCATTACCTCAGTGACGTCCCCGCTGACAGCGCAATTCACTTCAGTTGCTGCGTGAAGCTCCCAGGAGCGGCGGTGTTCTACTGCCTCTCCTATCAGCTTCATGTAGCAGAGCTGAAATCGTCGTGGGACCTCTGTGCATTACGTCGGACCAGGAGGGGTATTTGGGGATTTTAATAAAATGGTGAAAGAGGGTGTTTTTTTGTCTTTTATTCCAAATAAAGTATTTTTTTGGGTGTATGTGTTTATTTACTTTACAAGTTAATCATTGGAGGTGTCTCATAGATGCCTGCCATGATTAACCCCTTATTACCCCGATTGCCACCGCACCAGGGCAATTCAGGATGAGCCGGGTAGAGTCCCGGGACTGTCGCATCTAATGGAGGCGGCAATTCCGGGCAGCTGCTGGCTGATATTGTTAGGCTGGGGGGCTCCCCATAACGTGGAGCTCCCCATCCTGAGAATACCAGCCTTCAGCCGTGTGGCTTTATCTTGGCTGGTATCAAAATTGGGGGGGACCGCACGTCGTTTTTTTTTAATTATTTATTTATTTTACTGCAAGATATAGCCCCACCCACCGGCTGCTGTGATTGGTTTCAGTGAGACAGCTGTCACTCAGCATGGGGGCGTGTCTGCCTGCATCCAATCATGTGGTTCAGCAGACAGAGGAGACAATCACAAAGCACAGACTCAAGGGTTCAAATCCAGACACATAGCAATGACGTAACGTCTAGCAAGAAGTTACAGTTACAAGATGGTGCCAAGGGACCAGCGTAGTGCCAAGAAAGCATCGGAGGGTGCATATAATACCTGGGGCAAAAGGCCTTAGGTTTAAAGTGCCACTCCAGTTCTGAAAAAAATAAACCTGGAATGATGCTTTAAGTTTCCTCATACTGGCATTCTAGATCCCAGTCTTTGCCTCTGACCTAGGCAAATCAGATCTCATACTTTCACTGACGAGGGGCAACACCATGTCTGTAAATTGTGATTCTGGTTTGGCTTTTGTCGTTAAAGGGTGATTATTGACTTTTAGGATTGCTACTTCCAATAGGTGGCACTGGCGTCCAAGTCTTCCATTACATTCCAATTTGCATACCATATTTTTAAAAGAATTGCTGTAATTCAAGCTGCCTGATTTTTGTAGGACCAAACTTTTATTTCAAGGTATTAAAGTTAATCTTTTTTATTGTAACAAATGGTATATCTAATAAATTCCTAATGGTATGTTTTTGTATATAACCCTACAAATTTATCAGTAAACTTGAGTGTCCAATAATAATTGTGCAACTCCTAATACAATTATTTTTTACATTTTTTTTACAGAATCACACTTGTGCAAGTGAAGGAGTACTTGAAGGCAACACAAATGTTTCTTTTGTAAGCAGATCATTTCATATGTATTTAAATATTGGTAATATTTATTAAGTTGCCATGTTCAGCATGTTGTAATGGGTGAAATTTGAAAAATATAATTTTAAAATTACTAACATTTATTAAATGGAATCTGTCACATCCCCAAATTATATTAGTCTGCTGCTATAGGGTTAATTTGCCAGTTCATAACATTCCAATGCTGTCTGGCCACCTTACTAAAAGCACGTCTGTTGGGAGAAAATTAACTTAATTCTTTATGGAAGCTGCCAGCTTTCAGCCTTAGGGGTACTTTGCACACTACGACATCGCTAGACGATTCTAGCGATGCCGAGCGCGATAGTCCCCGCCCCCGTCGCGCATGCGATATCTTGTGATAGCTGCCGTAGCGAATATTATCGCTACGGCAGCTTCACACGCACTTAACTGCCCTGCGACGTCGCTCTGGCCGGCGACCCGCCTCCTTCCTAAGGTGGGCGGTCGTGCGGCGTCACAGCGACATCACACGGCAGGCGCCCAATAGAAGCGGAGGGGTGGAGATGAGCGGGACGTAAACATCCCGCCCACCTTCTTCCTTCCTCATTGCAGGCGGGACGCAGATAAGGAGATGTTCCTCGCTCCTGCGGCTTCATACACAGTGATGTGTGCTGCCGCAGGAACGAGGAACAACATCGTACCTGTCGCTGCAGCGAAATTATGGAAATGACCGACACTACACAAATCACTGTTTTACGACGCTTTTGCGATCGTTTATCGGTGCATCTAGGCTTTACACGTTGCGACGTCGTTACTGGCGCCGGATGTGCGTCACTTTCAATTTGACCCCGACGATATCGCAGTAGCGATGTCACAACGTGCAAAGCCCTCCTTAGAGGTTGCCCGGAGCGGCTTCAGTCAACCCTCAGTACATACACTGTATACTGAGCGGTGACTGTAAGCATGCTCACTGTATACTGAAGTCACTCTGGCTGTGCCCCTAGGACTGAAAGCCGAAAGCTTGAGTTTCTTCTGGTAGCTGTATTTTCAATATGGTGGTCAGACATCATTGGAATGCTATTAATTGTCAGATTAATCCTACATATGCAGGTTAATAATGTTTGGGGACATGACAGGTTCCCTTGAAAGTTTTTTTTTTATATATATATAAAAAAAATATATAAAAGTCGAATCACCACCTTTCTTCTCGTCTAAAGTAAAGAAATCTCACAAGGAAACAATTTTGGTATGAACGTGTCTAGCAAAGTACAATATAACAAAATGTAAAATTAATTAGACCGTATGGTAAAAGTTGTAAAGTAAAAAAAATGGAAAAACCAGAATTGTGTTTTGGTCAATGCTTCAAAAAGTGCACTAAAAAGCGATTAAGACACCACGTGTATCTCAAATATGATACCAATAAAAACAAAGCTCACCACACAACAAACAAGCCCTCACACATCTCCTTCGATGGAAAATCAAAAGCCTAACAGGACTCAGAAAGTGGCGACACAAACCACTTTTTTTGTCAAAATATTCTTCCAAGTTATGTATCACCATAATCTTAGGCTACTTTCACACATCAGTTTTTTGGTTTTTTTTTGCAATCAGGCACAATCCGGTTTGTGCCGAATGCAATGGATCTGTCTCAGAGTGTGTAAAAACTGAGGCAACGGGTCCGGTAAAAAACGGATCAGTTTTTTGTTTTTATTATAATTATGCTGAGAGAGAGACCCCATCATCACCGCACATACACCGACACTCCCGCACGCATCATCACCGCACATACACCGACACTCCTGTACGCATCATCACCACACATACACCGGCACTCCCGCACGCATCATCACCGCACATACACCGGCACTCCAGCACGCACCATCACTGCACATAAACCGGCACTCCCGCACGCACCATCACTGCACATACACACGACACTCCCGCACGCATGGTCACCGCACATACACCGACACCCCGCGCGCATCTTCACCGCACATATGTGACGCCCTGACCCCAGGGGTCACAGGTAACAACACCTACCACATTACACACACACCCCCATCCCCTGTGAGGACACACCCATCACCCATAAGGGAGACCTGATGCCTTCCTCATGGCCAGTAGGGCACACCAGGTGGGTGGAGTCAGGCGGAAAGGCACGCCCACCGAGGAGACTACTGTCCTGAGGCAGGAGACACAAACAGATCAGTTGTAGAGTGACAGTGAGAGGAGTGGAGTTGCAGAGCTGTCAAGGACCCGGGTAGGAGCCTGGGACCCTTGAAACGTCAGGCAGGCAGACGGTGGTGGCTGCCTGCAGGAGTACCGGTACAGCAACCGGCGGAACCGTAGGGACCGGGCCAGGGTTGGAGCCTGCCGGCCCTGAACCGGGGAGTCAACCGTGTACCAGAGTACTCAGACCCCGTCCTAGCTTAGAAGCCACTGAGTTTAGGAAAATTGACTGATTGCTGGCTGGACCTCACGGGTTCATCCACATCTAAAGTCACGAAAGAAGGCAAAAGCCCACTGATACCGGGTGAGTGCCACCGCCAAGGGCCAAACATCCGACGGGCCAACGCCTGCGGGCAACCGAGGGCTCCTCCGGCAGCTCAACACCGGGGAGCGGGCTACCACTGTCCAGGCAGGGGAGCCGAAAACCACAACCAGAGGTGCAAGGGAAAGGGGCCACCATCAACCTCACAGGGGGACACAAGCAGCCGGCTGCGGGACCCGACCATACCCGAACTTTGGTTTACCAGTGACTCTGAGTGTGAATTAATCGTGAGTACACCAGTGCCATCCGGGCACCACACTGCACCGCAGCACGGCACCCTGCACCCCGACAACAACACCGTCGCTAGCAGTCTCCCCCACCGGGCCCCGGACACACCGCCCCTACCCACGGAGGGGCTAACATCTAGGCTGCGGCCGCAACACCGATCCCGGACGAGCCCACCTTCACTCCAGCCGCAGCGGTGGTGCATCCCGTCACCACGACCCGTGGGTGGCGTCATGACCCATAGGATGACAACGTGGCCCTCCCCCAGCTGCGCGCCTCGTGCCACACCATCACCAACAACCCACTGCCTCCCCTTAACAGAGCAATGTGGCCCCCGGTCCGGAGGCGCTCGTGCCACCGACAACCTGAGCCTGGACCTCGAGCGGCTCGGCCCAAGCAGCGGAGAGCGGCCGGGCCCCTCTCAGGGCGGTACACATTGACTCTTCTGGCGTCACGAACAGGATTCGGACAGTCCACTTACCTGTGGAAGTGCGCCTTAAGAAGTATGCGTCAGCGGTGTCCTGCCGAAAAAAAAAATTGAAGTTCCGCCATCTTGGCGCGAAAGTTTCCCGCTCGAGTCGTCTTCCCCGAGCAGTGAAGGCGCGAAAGTGAAGCCCCGCCCCTGAAGGAGGACTGCTAAGAGAAAACCAAGGGGGAAGCGGGCGAGAAGACTGCCTGATGTAACCGAGAAGATAAAAAGGCAGGGACTCCAGGACCCTGCATCCGTTCCGTTCCTGGACCCCATTAATGAAGAAGCAGCATGTCCGCCCCATCCAAGCAGCCCAAGGATCCAGAGCCCGCGCCCGGAACCGTGGCATGGCTGAGAGCCAGGACGGCGGAGATTTGTCAGTGCCACCGGAGTCAGATACGCCTCTTGATGGAGCAGTGGACTGCAGAGGTGGGAGCACTGGTTGCGATTGCCCCATGTGCACGAGATGGAGGCTAAATTAGAGGAGCTGGTGAGTGACCCACGCCTCTATGTCCCACAGGGACCGGCCACTGTGGCTGAGAGACACGGTCTACCCCTGGCTCTTATACGGTCTCCGCCATCACCCGTGGGAACCGCCACTGCTGATTTGCCTGGCCCGCTCCCCCTACCATGGCGGCGGGACCCGACGCACCGATTCCGGAAGGTCCGAAGGTCGGGGTGGCTTAAGGAGCAGCCGGCCTGGAGGTTACGGCAGCTGACGACAACCTGCTTGGCGCAGAGAAAGAGATAGCAGCCTGCCCGGCCCAGAGGGAAGTGAGGCCCAGCCGGGCGGGGGCCGATAGTAGCAGCTCCAATCCCGATACAGAGCCGGTTTCAGGGTCGGAGGAGGCCGCTGAGAGTCTCCTCGACGGCAGTGCCCTGTGGCCACCTATATTCCACGCAGCGTCGGAAATGGATACCGGATGGCCCTTTCCCACCATGCCTGCTGTATGTTGGAAATGTTTGAGGCGGAGGTTGAATCCGCGTCGGAGGAAGAGCTGGAGTGAGATGGTAGCCCGTTAGCTACAAAAAGGACCCGTTCCTGTTGGGACTGGTGTTTAAAACCCCGTTTACACCCTGTTGCGTGAGTGACTGCTCATGGACAAGGCCGTGGACTTGCCGGCAACCCAAAAACTTTTGGGCTTGTAAATATTGCCCTATCTGCCCCTTTAACATGCCTTCCCGTTCCATTAGCCTCCGGAGAGGCAGATTGGAGGTAGGACGCGCAGCAGAGCAGACTGGGGTCCGGTCACAACCGGGACCGGTGACCATCCTCCGGGGAGCACTGCACTGCAGCACGGCACCCTGCACCTCGACAACAACACCGTTGCCAGCAGTTTCCCCCACCGGGCCCCGGACACACCGCCCCTACCCACGGAGGGGCTAACATCTAGGCTGCGGCCGCATCATCGATCCCGGACGAGCCCACCTTCACTCCAGTCGCAGCGGTGGTGCATCCGGTCACCACGACCCGTGGGTGGCGTCACGACCCGTAGGACGACAACATGGCCCTCCCCCGGCTGCGCGCCTCGTCCCACACCACCACCCCACTGCCTCCCCTTAACAGAGCGACGTGGCCCTCGGTCCGGAGGCACTTGTGCCACCGACAACCCGAGCCCGGACCTCGATCGGCTCGGCCTGAGCAGCAGAGAGCGGCCGGGCCCCTCTCAGGGTGGTACAAATTCACCGACACTCCCGCGCGCATCATCAACGCACATACACCGGCACTCCCGCACGCATCCTCACCGCACATACACCGACACTCCCGCACGCATCATCCCCACACATACACCGGCACTCCCGCATGCATCATCACCGCACATACACCGACACTCCCGCACGCATCATCACCGCACATACACCGACACTCCTGCACGCATCATCACCGCACATACACCAACACTCCCGCATCCATCATCACCGCACATACACCGACACTCCCGCACGCATCATCACCGCACATACACCGACACTCCCGCATGCATCATCACCGCACATACACCGACACTCCCGCATGCATCATCACCGCACATACACCGACACTCCCGCACGCATCATCACCGCACACACACCGGCACTGCCGCACGCATCATCACCGCACATACACCGGCACTCCCGCACGCATCATCACCGCACATACACCGGCACTCCCACACACATCATCACCGCACATACACCGGCACTCCCGCACGCATCATCACCGCACATACACCGGCACTCCCGCACGCATCATCAGCGCACATACACCGACACTCCCGCACGCATCATCACCGCACATACACCGACACTCCCGCACGCATCATCACCGCACATACACCGACTCTCTCGCACGCATCATCACCGCACATACACCGACACTCCCGCACGCATCATCACCGCACATAAACCGACACTCCCTCACGCATCATCACCGCACATACACCGACACTCCCGCACGCATCATCACCGCACATACACCAGCACTCCCGCACGCATCATCACCACATATACACCGGCACTGCCGCATGCATCATCACCGCACACGCAGGCAGTACTGCACTCATCATCATCATGACACACAGGCAGCATCTGAGTGACATCCCTGCTGACAGCGTGACTCCCTTCAGTTGCTGCGTTGAGCTCCCGGGAGTGGCGGTATTCTATTGCCGCTCCTGTCAGCTTCATGTAGCAGAGCTGAAATTGTCGTGGGACCTATGTGGATTATGTCGGACCTGGAGCGGTATTTGGGGATTTTAATAAAATGGTGAAAGAGGGTCTTTTTTTGTCTTTTATTCCAAATAAAGTATTTTTTCGGGTGTATGTGTTTATTTACTTTCACTTACACGTTAATCATTAGGGGTGTCTCATAGACGCTTGCCATGATTAACCCCTTATTACCTCGATTGCCACCGCACCAGGGCAATTCGGGATGAGCCGGGTAGAGTCCCGGGACTGTCGCATCTAATGGATGCGGCAATTCCGGGCGGTTGCTGGCTGATATTGTTAGGCTGGGGGGCTCCCCATAACGTGGGGCTCCCCATCCTGAGAATACCAGCCTTCAGCTGTGTGGCTTTATCTTGGCTGGTAACAAAATTGGGGGGGACCGCATGCCACTTTTTTATAAATTATTTGTTTTACTGCACAATATAGACACGCCCACCAGCGACTGTGATTGGTTGCAGTGAGACAGCTGTCACTCAGCGTGGGGGCGTGTCTGACTTTAACCAATCATGGGCGCCAGTGGGCGGGGAAAGCAGTGAATATGAGATTGAATAATGGGCGGCCGGCATTTTCAAATCAGGAGAAGCCGCCAGCAGTGTGCAGCTGTGCAGCGCATAGACTTTCATTATGCACCATGCCGCACGGCGCCGCATGCGGCGCTATGCAGTTTTGTGCCGCTGGCAAAAAATGTTCCTCTCTTCGTCCTGTGCGGCTGCCGGAGTGATGATTTTTGCTGCAACCGGCAAAAACCGGATCAAACGCGAGTACATGCAGCACAATCCGGCGCTAATAAAAGTCTATGAGGAAAAACCGCACCTGACGGCAAAAAAAAGGATGCGTTTTTTCTGCAAAGCGCTGGATTGTGCTGCACAGCAAAAACCTGATCTGTGAAAGCAGCCTTACTGTCCTGGAGAATCATGTTGACTGGTCATTGTTAGTGTATAAGCAATGCTGTAAAGATAAAACCTAAGCCATCAAGGAATAGCTGCTTTTTTTTTTTTTTTTTGCCATCTCACCGCACTTGGATTTTTTCTATTTCCCAGTTGATTGAATGATAAAATGAAAGTGTCATTCAAACCTACAAGTCTTCCCACAAAAAAAAATCAAGCCCTCATATGTTGTGAGAAAGATATAAAAGTTATTACATTCTTAAGAGGGTAAGAAAAATTGAAATTTACGTTGTCAAGAAGGGCTATGTTATATTTATTTACAAAAAAACGGTCAACATTGCATAATCGGCGGAACAACTTTTGCAAAAGTAATATAAGAAAGAGCAGCTACATTATATGTCAGTTATGCATTAGATAATAAAAAATGTATTGAGTTATTTTATCAGTATGCTCAGGTGTGCAGGCTGCTACTGAAAACTTAGCAATCAACAATTTCCCTGTCACAACGCCTTACAAACTTGGTGTATTAGCCACTGTCAGTGCAGTTTCAATGCCATATTTCTTTATCAAAACCTTAATGACCCATGATGTACCATATTTTTCGGACTATAAGACGCACCGGACCATAAGATGCACTCTGGTTTTAGAGGAGGAAAATAAAATTTTAAGCAAAAAATATGGTCATGACACACTGTTATCAGGTGAGTATCTGCTGCTAACACTGTTATGGGGGTAATGTCCCCAAATTCTCTACTAAGGTACCCCATCCTGGTAATGATCCTCCTACCTTGTATATGATCATCATCCTTGTATATATGTCCCTCATCCTGGTATGTGTCCCCATCCTGATAAATACCCCCATCCTGATAAATACCCCCATCCTGGTATAACCCCCATCCTGATAAATACCCCCATGCTGATAAATACCCCAATCCTGCTATGTACTCCCATCCTGGTATATGGCCCGCATACTGTGGCACACAAAACAATAAACGTTTATACTCACCTTTCCTCACTCCACGCAGTATTGCTTGTCTTCCTGTCTGTGCCAGCAGCAGCGTTGCTGACCTGTGTGAAGCCGGGCACCATTCTCTGTAGCATCGCAATGACCTCCTGTCTGCCTGCCCGCTGATGTGTGTGGAGAACGGTGCGCACAGCGATGACGTCATCGCTGTGCGCATCACTCTCCACACACATCAGCGGTCCAGCAGACAGGAGGACATCACGATGCTGCAGGGATCGGTGACCTGTGAGTATACTTACTATTCACTGCCCCCTGCGAAGATGATGATGATACGCCGGGGGCAGGGAATACAGCCACACATGATCACTCCAGGCTGTAGTTGCCAGGGGTGATCACGCGGGCTGGCTGTTAATTATGCGCGCATCCCCGCCCATCATCCCTCCCACCTGTCTGTGCTGGCTTCAGTGCTGAGAGATGATGGGCGAGAAGATGCATACATATGAAATGAGCGGGCCCACGTGGTCACGGTAAGTGCTGCTACCGCCTGCGCATGCCGCCGATTATGCGCTCCACCGCAGAACCCTCATTCCCCGCAGCCATGTCCTACATTCTATACTATAAGACGCACCCCCCACTTTCCCCCAACATTTGGGGGGAAAAAGGTGCGTCTTATAGTCCAAAAAATACGGTATATCATCAACATAAATCACTGAAAGCTGCATGGAGTAGGCTCAAGAGCTGAGCTCACATCATACCTCGTAGATGCCTGCTGTGTTACATAGCTAGCCTCTGTCTGTAACGGTAGTGGCTAGAGTTAGCTTTGAGTGATGCCATTAACTATTCAGATGCTGCTGTCAATCACTAATTAAATGGATCTTGGGAAGCTAATGGGTTGATATAGTAGCCCTCTGGGGCGTCCTGAAGACTCCCATTGTTGCCAACTTCGTTTTCCTGTGAAGCTCAGCAAGAGAACCACATTAAACAATATACTATAAAATAATATGTAACATTCAAGCAGGTTCAAGTCCCCAAGGGAGGTTAAAAAAAAAGTAAAAAGTAAAAAATATGTAACCCCCTAAAATATATTTATCCCCCTTTTCCCCATTCAAAAATAAATAATTTAAACATTTAAATAATAAACATATTTGGAATCATTCTGTTCATAAAAGTGTGATCTATCAAAATGAGTTAAACGTTGAAAAAAATGTGAAATGTCATAATTGTCATTTCTTGGTTGTCGCACTTTCCTAAAATAATACACTAACAAAAGACTCAAAATGTCATATGTATCCCAAAATAATACCAACAGAAACATCATCTCAGAGCACAAAGAACAAGCCCTCTTGCAGCTACACTGTGTGCAGAATTATTAGGCAAGTTGTATTTTAGAGGATTTTTTTATTCTTGATCAACAACTATGTTCTCAATCAACCCAAAAGACTCATAAATATCAAAGCTTAATATTTTTGTTTTTTTTAGATTTGGCTATCTTAGGAGGATATTTGTTTGTGCAAGTAACTATTACTGTGCAGAATTATTAGTCAACTTAATAAAAAACAAATATATTCCCATCTCACTTGTTTATTTTCACCAGGTAAACCAATATACCTGCACAAAATTTAGAAATAAACATTTCTGACATGCAAAAACAAAACTCCCAAAAATTAGTGACCAATATATCCACATTTCTTTATGATGACACTCAACAGCCTACCATCCATAGATTCTGTCAGTTGCTTGATCTGTTTACGATCAACATTGCGTGCAGCAGCCATCACAGCCTCCCAGACACTGTTCCGAGAGGTGTACTGTTTTCCCTCCCTGTAGATCTCACATTTTATGAGGGACCACAGGTTCTCTATGGGGTTCAGATCAGGTGAACAAGGGGACCATGTCATTATTTTTTCATCTTTTAGACCTTTACTGGCCAGCCACGATGTGGATTAGTTGGATGCATGTGATGGAGCATTGTTCTGCATGAAAATCATGTTTTTCTTGAACGATACTGACTTCTTCCCGTACCACTGCTTGAAGAAGTTGTCTTCCAGAAACTGGCAGTAGGTCTGGAAGTTGAGCTTCACTCCATCCTCAACCCGAACCCGAAAAGGTCCCACAAGTTCATCTTTGATGATACCCGCCCATACCAGTACCCCACCTCCACCTTGCTGGCGTCTGAGTCGGAGTGAAGCTCTCTGCCCTTTACTGATCCAGCCTCTGGACCATCCATTTGGCCCATCAAGAGTCATTCTCATTTCATCAGTTCATAAAACCTTTGAAAAATCAGTCTTAAGAAATATCTTGGCCCAGTCTTTTTTTTAAATCAATTATTTTTTTTATTAACATTTTTGTTTAACAAAAGAAGAACAATGCATAGATACCCATCCCCCTCCCCCCTCCCCCCCAAACAAAATCCCTTATTCGACTTAATACACTGTATATTCTTCTGTACATTTATATTCATAAACACATTAAGACATAGATCAGTGACCAGTCACCCACTCATAGAGTACCTATCTAAAACACCTGCAATTCAACCTGACACCATGGCTCCTTCACAAGCGTCTAAGCTAAACCTAATTCACCTCCAGGGCTCTGGCCCAGGTAAGCGTCACCGGGGCCAAATGGAGTATCAAGTCACGGGGCCCACAGATCCTCAAATTTTTTTGTATGCCCTTCTCTTCTGATAAACATACTTCTCCAGCCGGAGGACATAATTCCCTTATCAACTTCTTGGCCCAGTCCTGACGTTTTATCTTATGTTTCTTGTTCAAAGGTGGTCGTTTTTCAGCTTTCCTTACCTTGGCCATGTCCCTGAGTATGGCACACCATGTGCTTTTTGATACTCCAGTAACGTTGCAGCTCTGAAATATGGCCAAACTGATGGCAAATGGTATCTTGGCAGCTTCACGCTTGGTTTTCCTCAATTCATGGGCAGTTATTTTACACCTTTTTTGTCCCTCTGCAAGACATCTCACAATTTTGGATTTTTCAGAGCCCGTCAAATCTCTCTTCTGACCCATTTTGCCAAAGGAAAGGAAGTTGCCTAATTAATAAGCACACCTTATATAGGGTGTTGATGTCATTACACCACACCCCTCCTCATTACAGAGATGCACATCACCTGATTTCCTTAATTTGTAGTTGACTCTCAAGCCTATACAGCTTGGAGTAGGAAAACATCTATAAAAAGTATCATGTGATCAAAATACTCATTTGCCTAATTTTTCTGCACACAGTGTATATCAACACAGAACTAAAAAAAAATTACTGGTCTCAAAAAATAGCAATACAAAACCATTTCTTTTTTTTACAAATTTCAAACATATTTAAACTACTAAAAGGGAACCAAACATCAGGATTTTCATGTATAAGGTGCAGCCAGTGCAGTACTGGCACTATGAGGCACAGTGTGTACATACCATCAGGGGGCAGCTCGGGTGTTTAGGCAGTGAAATCCAACTTTATAAAGTTTGAAAAATCAAGCACTTTTTGATTGACATGTGCACCACTCTCCTAATGTCCGTGCGGGTTATGCACGTGTATCCCCGCCCCCCCGCCGCCTGTTCCTCCCTCTCTCTGGTTGTATTCAAATTTCTCTCTTCAGAAACATGGCGCCGGAGTTGGCACCTGCGCATATAGCGCTTATCTCTGGCGCCATGTTTCTGAAGCCCGCAGTAGTTAGTATTACCTGCAGCTACAATATCGTGCCGCCCCAGGACACCGTGCCAGCACAGCAGCCGCCTAGGACACCGGGACGCCACAGGAAAAAGCCGAGAGCAGCCTGCCAGCGACATCGGGGGCCAGGTGAGGTAAGTTCACAATGGACTCACATGACCCCGTGACGGCAGTGCTGTGAGACCCGGTCTCGGTGTCCTAGGTGGCTGCTGTGCTGGCACGGTGTCCTGGGGTGGCATGATATCGTAGCTGCAGGTAATACTAGCTACTGTGGGCTTCAGAAACATGGCGCCAAAGATAAGCGCTATGCGCAGGTGCCAACTCCGGCGCCATGTTTCTGAAGAGAGAAATTTGAATACAACCAGAGAGAGGGAGGAACAGGCGGCAGGGTAGTGGGGATACACGTGCATAACCCGCCCAGACATTAGGAGAGTGGTGCACACGTCAATCAAAAAGTGCTTGATTTTTCAAACTTTATTTGGATTATTATTTAGTTGGATTTCACTGCCTAAACACCCGAGCTGCCCCCTGATGGTATGTACACACTGTGCCTCATAGTGCCCGTACTGCACTGGCTGCACCTTATACATGAAAATCCTGATGTTTGGTTCCCTTTAAAGGGTATATAGCGAACTTAAAAAAAAAAGCGCTTAAAGGGAATGTGTCATCAGGTTTTTTGTCACGGTTTTGCCTCCCTGTCCACATGGCTAGGGGGCGGAGCCTTCTCTCGGGCCTCATTTCCGGAGCTTGGATGCCTTAAATACTGTCATCTGCGGTGAACCAGTACCAGCTATAAGCTTAGCGCTGCTTTGCCTGTGATTGCTGTTAGCCCTGTTAGAATTAGCATAAGTATTATATAAAAGATTCCCTTTGTCTGTTGCAGGACATGTGTGAGGTCATACTCATGTGACCAGAAGGGGCGGAGCCTCAGCCAACAAAGCTGGATACCAGGTCGCATGGGTATGAACTCTCACAGGTCCTGCAAGAGACAAAGTGAATAGTTTATATAATACTTATGCTAATTCTAACAGGGGGAGGGGATAACTATGAATATATTATCTGATCCTCAGCTGCTGTCAGTCAACAAGCAGCTAATTTTATAAACTTTACTTTCTTGGATTTCAAAGCCTAAACATCTGAGCTGACCACTACAGGTATGTAGAGAATCAGCCTGATAGTGCCAGTATAGCACTGGCTTTAGCTTATATACGAAAATCCTGGTGATTTCTATCAAGGATTTCAGACTGATGTAACCAATGAATCCTTGAACGAATAGCCTGCCTGTATGCTACAGTTAGAGGATTTATGGTTTCTGGAATATTGTCTCCCAGAAGTCGTTCTCTGCAAGTAGGACCTATAAACACCAATAGCCCACCCCGATGTACACACAAGAAGACGGCACCAAAACGTGCGCGCGTCGGGGTGGGTGTCACACACAAGGAACAGTGCTCCACAACTTGTCTGGTAAATATCTCAATCCCTATTATTTATTTTTGTGTCAATTTTGGCTTTTTGTGATTCCATGTGACTTATTGGTATTTGGTTATCATTACATGGAGCAGTTTCCTTCTATGACTTGTTACCTGTAACCATTCATGGTTTATTTATTTCTTATTATAACTACTAGGCAAATAATCCTGGGTTTTATTATGGTTGCTTATTAAGGCAACAAGTAGAGAGATATATTGTGGCTTAATGTATGGCTACCTCTCTCCAGCACGTGACACTTTAATCTCTTTGCTGGTAATTATTTATTGTTTAATTTTTGTACTAAACCCGTCCCTTATTTTACACATATAACCTATAAATTGTGATATGCAGGTTACTTTCTTTGTGACGCCCCTTTCTTCCAGCCAACGGTTGTGTTTTTTTAAAATACTTAGAATATCTATTTACCCTGTTTTTTAATTGAATATCAATAAGACATTGTTATTTGTGACTCCTTGTTCGGTATTTTCTTTTTTGGTTTTGTAAGTAGAACCTATAGTCTGCAGCACTGCTTGGCCCTGTTCATATACCAAAGGAAGTGAGCATGCTAAATTACACATGCCTCCTATGAGTGCCTTGTTTATTAGGATTAATTAGTTCAGTTGCTACGATATAAATATCTATATTATGATATGGTACAGCTATTTAAATGTATTAGTTGCACTATGAACATACTAATTATGGCTACATTTAGATCACATCTAGGGTCCTGTTTATAACTATATGGGGTTTCCATCTGAGTCTACAGAAGACATACCCCTGCCAGAGCCATTGCCTTCGATGAAGCAAACAGAGTTCAAGACATAAACCTTTAGACTCTATTTAGCCTCCTTTGTGACGGGGGGTCCATCTATTTAGGCAGGCACAATAGCGTAGAAGACTACACTATGCTATTGTGTTTCACAAAATGGTAGCCCCCAACAGGTGTATGAATTGGGACACACGTGATGTGAACCTAGCCTTATTATATTCAGATGATACCTACATTTTAGTGATTTGTTATTTGTAAAATTTGTTTGGCTGAAGCACACCGTATGGATGGGTCAAGCTTGAAAGAGATCCAGGCATTGTAAGAGCTGAAATTTCCAATGAAGGGCTTCCAAAGCTTATGGATTCCTTTTAAGCTAAAGTAATATTTTAGTATACAATATTTTATATGTTTTTCCATTATTATCTTAAGCTTTATTTGTGTTGAGTAAGTAGCTATTACAACTTGTCTGTTTTAAGAAACTGTGTAATAAATTACTGCATTTTTTAAACACTAACTAGCTTAAAAAAACAAATGCTTCTTGACTTTTCACATGTACACATCTTATCAATATAAACACAAGCAGCTGACATCTGTAAGTTGCTGTGTTTCATGACCTCACTGTGTGACATGAACTCCTAGGAGCCAAACTTTACTTAAAGGGACTCTGTCATCAGGTTTTTGCTAGGAAATCTTATAGCACTATGAGGTAGAGACAGAGACCTTGATTCCAATCATGTATCACTTAGTTTACCGAGTGCAGGAGTTGCCATAGAGTCATAGTTTACTCTGTTGCAGATCTAACAGAGCTCAGTTGTTGAGCTGTGTATAACTGCTTCACACCACAAATTAGCAGATTTCTGTGTATATTGTATAATGAGAGAGCTGCTAATCAGTGATGGTTGGAGTACTTGGTCTAGGAGGCAGGAGGCCAGTTTTCCTGTAGTGATAATCTCCTTTTCATAAAATACTTTATTGAAACAGCAAAGCTCAGCCCAGTAAGTGACACATCATTGCAATCAAAGTCTCTACTCTTAGTTTATGGTGCTTTTAGATTACATAGCAATAACCTGCAGACAGATTCCCTTTACACTTTTCTGAATTCATTCTAGAATAACCTAGATCACAGATATTGATAGCCTTCAAATCAATGTTTTTTTTCTCCATGCACAGATTACTGTTGGACAAATCACCGTTGAATTGCCAGACATTGCCTCTACTAATCTTATAATCCCTGTGAAACTTACTCTGGAATCTGGAAGTACTATGTACATGGAAATGTTCATCAATGACAAAATAACTATTCAAAACCTAGTATGTTTGTCTGATAAAGCTGTAAATGCACACAACATTACTCTGACAAGAAATCTTGTGGCACCCATTGTAATTTCCCTGTTAGAGTCTGAACGATCTACCCAGCTATATGCAACTGATATTGATGCCCGGAGTGTTGCTTCCATATATCTATTACACAAACCTGTCCTCGGAGAAGAGTTTTTCTTAGTTGCTAGAATAAATGGTAAGATGAGGTAAAAGATGTCTATACTACTTTTAGCTAGTAATAAGAGATGAGCGAGCACCGTAGTATTCGTAATCACTATACTTTTAACGAGCACTGTGAAATATTCATGTATTCGTTCCGAATAGCGAGTACAATGCAAGTCAATGGGAAATGCGAGTAATTTTCTGCTGGACCCAACAAAGAGATCTGGGGACCTGAGGAAAAAGCTGAAATGGATGGGAAAGTGATGAAACTGAATGGGGAGAGCCTGGAGAATTTGCCTGCATGCATTTCTGACTCACATATGGTTTCTGGGAATGAGGATGTCACAGTAGTATTACACCACTTTATTACCCCAATAACACCCAAGTCAGACGTAATCCAAACGAGGTTCCACAACGGTCCTGGCTCTGCTACATCCAGGCCTGGAGAGACCAAAAACTTGTCCAATCTCTACAGGCTTTGGGAAACACTGAAAAGAAGGACCCGGCTGGCAGCAGTGACGTCACTCCGTACACGGGATGACCTCTGGTGACCTAAAGCACTCTTAAAATGCGGGGCCGTGTCCCACACCCTTCCTGTACTTTAACAGTGGCAGTGCCAGCATGGAGGTCCAGGCTGCCCCGCATTACCTGGACGAAATTGTCAGTGTTAAAGTGTGGGGCCATGTCCCACTCCCCGCCAGCACTTCAACACTGACAATGCCGTCCAGTGAGAGTGGTGATCACAGCCTGCAATCTGCTGTGAGCTGCCTCCGGTGTCTCAGCAACTTCTCCTGGTAGAACAAACAGCTCTGACAGGAGGAGCTGCCTGGAGAGATCGGACATGTTTTTGGTCTCACCAGGCTCGGATGTAGCAGAGCCAGGACTGTCATGGGACCTCGTGTCGATTACGTCGGACTTGGGTGTTATTGGAGTTAATAAAGTGGTGAAAGAGGGTGGTTTTGTATTTTATTCCAAATAAAGGATTTTTCTCGGTGTGTGTGTGTTTCGTTTTACATATAGGATTAGTGATGGGGGGTCTCATAGAAGACCCTTTTCCATCACTAATTCTGAGCTTGATGACAGTTGTGCAATGTTACTAACACCTCATTGCCCCGATTGCCACTGCACCAGGGCAATCAGTTTGAGCTGGGTAAAGTCCCAGGACTGTCGCATCTAATAGATGCGGCAATTCCGGGCAGCTGCTGGCTGATATTTTTAGGCTGGGGGGCTCCCAATAACATGGGTCTCCCCAGCCTGCGTATACCAGCCCTCAGCTGTGAGGCTTTATCTTGGCTGGGTATCAAAATTCGGCGGACCGCATGTCATTTTTTTTTAATTATTTATTTATTTTACTGTGCAACATAGAGACCCGCCCACCGGTGGCTGTGATTGGCTGCAGTCAGACAGCTGTCATTCAGCCTGGGGGCGGTTCTGAGTGCAACCAATGACGGCCATCGGTTTGCGGGGTAAGCAGTGCATATGTATAAGCCTAATGAGTGGGTGCAGTGAATATGTGATGAGGTTAATGAGCAGGTAGGGAAGAAGAATAGAGGCAGCTGGAGCAATGTGACAGCGACGCCCTGCCATGATCGGTGAGTATAAAGCTCTGGGAGAGAGATGCTGGCAATGTTAATGTGCACAAAATGGCGGCAGCCAGCCAGTCCCAGTAATGCTACAGCCAAGATGGCTGCGGCATTACTGTGATTGATTAAGAAGCCCAACTTGTTTAGTGGCTGCAAATCAGGCGCCAAACCTTCTGGGCGAGACATCCGAATATAGCTCTCAATATAATGAATAGCCCGAATACCGCACTATTTTGCGATTAGCGAATACTAATGAATACATTCACTCATCACTAATAGTAATATTTTCATCAAACAAGATGTTCAATTTGTAGTGTAATAAATATTTTGTTAATAAACCTTTCTTTATTTTCAGACCAGGTTACTTGGATTGAAGATTATGTCTACACATGGACTTTTGAGAACAATATATCATATTCGTCTGGAAGTCCCCTGATAAATGTTACATGTACAAATGTAGGATTACATTCAGTTAGTCTTACTGTAACTAATTATGTATCTACTATGAAGAGTTATATAGAGTATAATGTAGTAAAACATGACGTTTCTCAAAGGTTTAGTCACTCTGCAAATGCTCAGCTTGAAGAACCTGTTGTGTTCTTATTTAAGGTAAGCTTACCTCTTTGTATGTAAAACCCTTTAATAGATATAAGTTTTTCTTTAAGGAGAGATTCACGTAGGCTGATGTTTCACTTGTCAATCTTAAACTGTTTTAAGGTGGAGTAAAATACACCATATTTATCAATAAATTTGGCGCACTTTTAGTTGACCTTATGTCGGAGGCAGAGATTTTCACTACAATTAATGCCAATTTCTTGTGTAAATACTAACATATCTGAGTAACCATTGGTGCTCGCCTTCCATTTAACCACATTCCATATCAAAACCAATTCCAAAAAATGTCAAAAGCAAAAAAGTGCAAAATTACCTCTAAAGCCGGTTTCCCACATCCGGCTTTTCGCCGGTTTGCCGGATGCGGCGAACGCCAGTACAATGGCAGAACGACAAGCGCCGGTCAACTGCTGTAATGTAACCAGAGCATGTGACCCGGAAGTTGCGGCGCTGCCATTGTACTTTTGTACTGTATACACTGTACTGGCGTGCGCCGAATCCGTCAAACCAATGAAAAGCCGGATGTGTGAAACGGCGCTAATGGGGCATGCTACACAGATTTCCTACTTTTTTGCCTTAAAACCATTTTGTTATTAAATCTCCCTATTTCTACAATTTTTATTTAGAATTTATTTTCTTTATACACATACAGCCATTCTTTCCCTTTTGCTATTTAGTGATTATGCGTGAAACCAAACCTTAATGTAGTCTTTCCTAGTGTATTCCAAGCATTAACTCTGTATTTCCTTTTTTTCTAAGCCTCCACTTAACAAATTACTCTTACAAAAAGATGAAAGGATAACATTTAATTTTGGCGATAATACAAGCATCCACTTGACTGGATTTTATCTTGAAAAATATGGGTATGTATGATATCAAAAATACATTTTTACATTTTTTTTTCCCTGCGCTGTCCAACTTCCTCCTGGCAGAAACACCAGTGAGCTCACCATCCCGGCTGCTCTGCAGTGGTCCCAGTCCCTGCCATAGCTTCCTGCTTCCAGGGCCTACATACGCTTCAAAAGTCTCTTGGGAGCACGCTTAGGGCAAGCAGCCGCGCCGTCCCCTCCTCTTGAAGGGGCAGCATGCTTATTCTGGGAGTGCCTCTTAGCCATAGGCTGAGAGGCCAGGGTACTTACGCATCCTTTCCATTAATGAGGTGCCTGAGCAATGTTTCCAGTCTGTTTTCTGAATGTTTCTTAGGTGTGAGGTCCTCTGAACTAGTACCTGCCTAGTATACCTTAAGCAGTGTTCCTGCCTCTATACCAGTCCTTTATTCCATTACCCGTGTTCCAGCCTGTACCAGCCATTTGGCTGGCTTTAGCAATGCAGCCAGTACTTGCCAACCTGCCAGTACCTGCTGTCCTGCCGTCCTGCCAGTACTTGCCTTCCTGCCTGTGCCTGCCATCCTGCCAGTACCTGCAATCCTGCCATTACCTGCCATCCTGCCATTACCAGACATCTGACATGAGCCAGTTATTCCATCTGAGACCCTGAGTCCAAACCTGCTTCGTTGACTCCTGAGGTCAGCTGTCACAGAATCGTGCACTGCCCTGTAGTGGTATATGGCGGTTACCTCAAGCAGCAACCCTAACCTCACCATCAGAGGCTTTGTCAAGGAACCAGGTAGCCTCTTAGTAATGCCCTTCCAAGGTAAGCCCGGCCCGTGCCCCAATGGGTTCACACCCGCATTTGTGAAATTTGTAATATGAAATCTTAATTTGACCTTTTGACTATTGTAGTTAATACTATCTGTTGTGAAATAAATAATATCTGTTGGTAGAAATTGCACTGCCTATTTTAAAGCAGGATTGTATAAATTTATTGTACCCAGGTTCGTATAATTTTGAAAACCTTTAATTTATATGTAGGAAAACATGCCTTTAAGCATTAAGTGTTTTTTACTTTCAGGATTCTCACCTGCCTTGGCCAGCACAATGTAAAAATTACAAAATTAGATGATACTCACGATCCCTGGGTTCAGCGATAGCGCTCCACCTCTGCTCTGGATATTGGCTGAAGTCTTGATTTCAAAATTCCAAAAATTGCATTACTCCCCTTAAAATTGACATTAGAAATCTCTTATTAAATAATATAGGGATACTATAGAAAGAAAATTATACAAAAGAGATGTATAGACACAAATCAGGGCAAACATACATAATAATGCCAAAATAAGGCTGCAAACTGGTAACAATATAGAGCAAAAGTGAGAAAATCACTTGTATAAAGTCTTTTTTAATAAAAAAAAAAAAATTGTTCCAAAATCAAATCCTCTGGTGCTGGTGACAATAATAATACAAGTGCAACATTTATATATAAAATGATCATGAAAAGACCCTACTAAACAAAAATGCAACAATTATTAAAGTGCATCCATAAGTTGTAAATGTAATGAAAATAATAATATTAAATATTAATAATTACAATAAAGTGCAAATATTGTGCTGTTCATAGAAATAATTATATGGATTCATATGAAAAATTTAGAGCATGAAAGTGCATTCAGGAGATAAATAAATCAATAGATTAGACACAATGTTGGAGACAATATCTAAGGACAAGGTAAATGCCAATATACCGATAAACCAGCAAAGTGTCTCACCAATAGAGATGAGCCACCCTCTAGAGGCTCGAGTTCGGTTCGTCGAACAGAGGTCGCGTTCGAGTTCGGTTCGGCGAGTCGTTCGTCGAACCTCTCGAACCCCATTGAAAACAATGGGAGGCAATCACAAACACATAAAAACACATAGAAAACACCTTCAAAAGTGTCCAAAAGGTGACAAACAACGCACAAGATAACACAAACACATGGGAAAGTGACAATGACAAATACTCGTGAAAACAAAACAGCTGGACGAGGAAAAAGAGGAGGAGACACAGATATAGGCATGTCATGCCCTTCTAAAATCATGTAAAACACAGCAATGGGACTCCAAGCGGAGTCTCTCTTTTTTCCAAAAATTGGGCCCCACAGACACCACTTCAGTGGCAGCACTTGTGCCCCAGTTGTACACTTCACAGGTACATTTGCATCAAGCACATTCAAAAATACGCCAGCCTTAACTGTCCCTGGGATGACACCGGTGTAGGTAGCAAAGTCTTTGCTGATCCATGATTTGTTCATCTTGGATCATTTTTAAAAACACAGCAAGGGAACTCCAAGCGGAGTCTCCCGTTTTTCAAAAAATTGGGCCCCACAGACACCACTTCAGTGGCAGCACTTGTGCCCCAGTTGTACACTTCACAGGTACATTTGCATCAAGCACATTCCAAAATACGGCAGCCTTTTCTCTCCCCAGGATGACACAGGGTTAGTAAAGTCCTTGCGGATCCATGACTTGTTCATCTTGATGAAAGTTAGTCTGTCCACATTGTCACTGGACAGACGCGAGCGCTTATCTGTCAGCACACACCCAGCAGCACTGAAGACACGTTCAGAGACAACGCTGGCTGCGGGACACGACAAGATCTCCAAGGCGTAAGTGGCGAGCTCAGGCCATTTTTCAAGATTGAGAGCCCAAAATGAGCAAGACTCCAGTTGCAAAGTCATGGCATCGATGTTCATTTGGAGATACTCCTGTATCATCCTCTCCAGCCGTTGACTATGTGTCAGACTTCTTGTCTCTTGTGGCCTTGCAATGGATGGTCTAAAAAAATTATGAAACGATTCCATAAAATTGCTGTTACCAGCACCAGATACGGTGTTGCTGGTATGGTTTAACTGATAATGACGAGACAGTCCCATGCTTGGCAAGTGACAACTGGGAGATTCACTCCGTGCACCACTGGTGTTTGGTGGAAAATCCGAGCTAAGATTGAGTAACAGCTTCTGCTGATACTCCTGCATACGTGCGTCCCTTTCTATAGCTGGAATTATTTCGCCAAATTTGGACTTGTAGCGGGGATCTAATAGTGTGGCAACCCAGTAGTCATCATCACTTCTAATTTTGACAATACGAGGGTCATGTTGTACGTAGTGCAGCAAGAAGGCACTCAAGTGTCTTGCGCATCCATGCCTCGCTGTGTCCTCGCTGTGTTTGTGGCATAGAGGTGATAACTGTGCTTTCTTCTTCTGACATCTCTCCCCAACCTCGTTCAACCATAATTGGACCAAGGTCTCCCTCATCTGCTGAGTCTTCTATGTCCATCGAGAGTTCGTCCTCCATTTCTTCATAGTATCTTGCACCTTCCTCAACATTGTGGCTGCTACCATGTGCCCTTGTTAAGCCCTCTCCCCCACCGTCCCATGCCTGCCGCCTTGGTAATGATGAACATCTGGACCTTGCAGATGTTGATATCCCTTGCGCATATGAATCCTCCTGTAGTTCCTCCCCTTCCTCTTGTCCCACCCCCTGAGTGCAAATAGTGTTTAGCGTGTGCTCCAGCATGTAAATGACTGGAATTGTCATGCTGATAATGGCATTGTCAGCGCTAAACATATTTGTCGCCATGTCGAAACTGTGCAGAAGGGTGCATAGGTCCTTGATCTGAGACCACTCCATCAGCGTGATCTGCCCCACCTCTGCAACTCGTTGGCCCAGGCTATACGTCATAACGTATTGCACCAGGGCTCGGCGGTGCTGCCACAGTCGCTGTAACATGTGGAGAGTCGAATTCCAGCGTGTCGCCACATCGCATTTCAGGCGATGAACCGGCAGACCGAAAGACTTCTGGAGCGATGCAAGTCGGTCAGCTGCGGCGGTTGAACGGCAGAAGTGAGCAGAGAGTGACCGTGCCCTGTGCAGAAGCTCATCTAGGCCAGGATAGTGGGTTAAAAATTGCTGGACAACAAGGTTCAACACATGAGCCATACAAGGCACGTGTGTCACTTTTCCCCCAGCGAAGGGCCGCACCCAGGTTTGCAGCATTGTCGCACACGGCCTTCCCTGGCTGCAGGTTGAGTGGAGACAACCATTTACGAAACTCGCTTGCAAGAGCTGACCACAACTCCTCCACTGTGTGACTCTTATTTCCAAGACATTTCAAGGTAAAGACCACCTGATGCCATTGAGCTCTGCTGCCAGCATAGTAAGGAGGTGTGCGGGATTCCTTGTGCACAGTTACAACGCGGGTGGCCTGACCAGGCAGGCTTGGGGTGGAGGTGGAGGACCCAGACGAGGTTGAGGAGGCAGAAGCAGTGGAGGAACTTCTACATAAAGAGTATTGATGCACAAGTCGTGGTGACGGCAAGACTTGTTCAGCAGACCCTTCTCCATCTCTCACTATAGTTACCCAGTGCCCAGTCAGCGACATGTAACGCCCCTGTCCATGCTTACTGGTCCAAGTATTGGTGGTGAAATGCACCCGGTCACTCACAGAGTTTCTCAAGGAAGCGGTGATGTTGTGTGTGACATGCTGGTGTAGCGCAGGCACACCTTTCTTGGAGAAGTAGTGGCGAGTAGGCATCTGGTACTGGGGCACTGTGACGGATATAAGGTCTCGAAAATCCTCTGTGTCCACCAGGCGGAAAGGCAGTATTTCGGTAGCCAAGAGCTTACAGAGGGGGGGGGGGATAAAGTCAACCTCTTAGCTTTGTCATGGCTCAGAGGAAATTGCCTTTTATTTGTCCACATCTGAGGGACAGAGATCTGGCTGCTGTTTGGAGACAGTGGTGAGTAGGGTGTCTCTGGAAAAATGCAGGTCTGTGAGGAAAGTGCAGGCGGAGACATGATGTTGCCTTCATCCAAAGTTGGTGCTCTCGATGTTTGAGAGAGCTGTATACCAGCACTTGTTTCCCCTTCCAAACCAGCTGACGACCTACCAAGCAAACTGCCTGTTGTGGTTAAAGTGTTGGAAGGTCTGCGTGGAAAAGAAGTTGTGACAGCTGTCCCCACAGTCATCCAAGATAAATAGCGCGCGGAGGAACTTGAAGGGGCAGACGATGTTTGGCCCGCTCCGCTAGGCTGCATTGCAGCACGGTGAGCTTCCCACTGGGACTTATGCTTGTTATTCATGTGACGATTCATGGAAGAAGTTGTCAAACTGGTGAGTTTTTGGCCTCTACTTATAGATTGCCAACAAATTTTACAGATCACATGATTTCGGAGATCCTTTGCAAGGTCAAAAATGGACCAGGCTAGGCAAGGCTTAGAGGCCATGCGACCTGCAGAGCCACCCCGACTTCTGCTCAGAGGCAGAGTTGTGGCTGAGGATGCAGTTGTAGACGTGCTTCCAGTACTCAGACTCTGTCCAGGATAGCACAAAGTATCTTCATCGTCAGTTGCATTCTCCTCCACCGCCTCTGGTGACTTCCTCGAGTGCCTGACTGTGGGTTGACAGTAAGTGGGATCTAGAACTTCATCATCAAGCGTTGTGTTTGCCCTCCCCTCGCCCTCAGACCTAACCTCGTCCTGCCCTGACTGAATAGTTAAGTTGTCATCCCAATCAGGTATCTGAGTCTCATCGTCATCAGTATGTTCATCATTGTTTCCACCAACAGGTGCTACAGTTTGGGAATGAGGGTGTACATTAAGCTCAGAAACTTGGTCATCAGGGCCAGAATCGGAGTCACAAAGCTTCTGGGCATCACTGCAGACCATTTCCTGGTCTGTACTTACTGTAGCTTGGGAGCAGACCTCTGATTCCCAGCCTATAGTGTGACTGAACAGCTTTGTAGACTCAGCCATCTCTGTTACACCATACTCTGCAGGACGGGTGGAGACTTGAGAGCTGGGAGAAAGCAAGTGCGATTGGGGTGACAACTCAGAGGACTGTTGTTTTTTGGATGTTGAAGTTGAGGTGGAGGAGAGGACACTTGTTGGAGGACTTGCGATCCATTCAAGAATGTTCTTTATTTGTGCATCATCTACCTTTGTTACAGTTGTTCGGTTCCGTAAAAAGGGAGCACATTCGATTGTCCACGGAAAGTAGTAGACATCTTACTTTTGCTGGAAGATGGCCTATCTTCAGCAGATGTTAATGTAGCTTTCCCACCTTCCCCACGGACACAAACTTTTTTTCCTTTTCCAACATGCCTGTTCCCCTTTCCATCAGCATCTGTCAGTTTGCCACTCATTTTGTTAGCGACAAGATTGGCCACTGAAAATGTGGATGCAAAAATTGAGAGGTGGTGTAGATTGCAGAGGTGGTCTAGCTTGATTGACAGCTGAAGAACCAACACTGACTATCACAGACCATTTTTGTATGCCCCTAACAGTGGTATCACAGTTTGCAATTAGAATTGCATATCAAAAAAGGACAGGTTTGTACAATGCAGAGGTGCTCTAGCTTAATAGACAGCTGAAGAACCAACACTGACTATCACAGACATTTTTTGTATGCCCCTAACAGTGGCAGCATAGTTTGCAATTAGAATTGCGTGGCAAAAGTGGGCAGGTGGGTACAGTGCCCGGGTTCTGTGGGTACCAGGACAGGAAAGGAATACTAAGTTACTATTCCAGACACTTTTAGGATGGCAGAAAAAGTGTCAGCTCTTTGGGCAAATAAAATTGTGTGGCAAAAGTGGGCAGGTGGGTATAGTGCCCGGGTTCTGTGGGTACCAGGACAGGAAAGGATTACTAAGTTACTATTCCAGACAATTTTAGGATGGCAGAAAAAGTGTCAGCTCTTTGGGCAAATAAAATAGCATGGCAAAAGTGGACAGGTGGGTACAGTGCCCGGGTTCTGTGGGTACCAGGACAGGAAAGGAATACTAAGTTACTATTCCAGACACTTTTAGGATGGCAGAAAAAGTGTCAGCTCTTTGTCCAAATAAAATAGCGTGGCAAAAGTGGGCAGGTGGGTACAGTGCCCGGGTTCTGTGGGTACCAGGACAGGAAAGGGATACTAAGTTACTATTCCAGACACTTTTAGGATGGCAGAAAAAGTGTCAGCTCTTTGGGCAAATAAAATAGTGTGGGCAGGTGGGTACAGTGCCCGGGTTCTGTGGGTACCAGGACAGGAAAGGAACAGTAACTTAGTATTCCAGACACTTTTAGGATGGCAGAAAGTGTCAGCTCTTTGGGCAAATTAAATAGCGTGGCAAAAGTGGGCAGGTGGGTACAGTGCCCGGGTTCTGTGGGTACCAGGACAGGAAAGGAACAGTAACTTAGTATTCCAGACACTTTTAGGATGGCAGAAAAAGTGTCAGCTCTTTGGGCAAATTAAATCGCGTGGCAAAAGTGGGCAGGTGGGTACAGTACCAGGACAGGAAAGGAAGCCTCACTTTCTATCCCTCCTAATGATGAAATGCAGCAAGGAATTCCCTGAGCTGAGGTACACAGACGCTGTTATCTAAAGCTGTACACAGCGTTTGCACGGACCTGCCTTGCAGCTATGGCTATGAACACCTGGAAATCAGCCCTGAAAAGGGCTGAAATAACCATCAGTCCCTAATCCCTACAGCGCTGTGTAGCTTGCACTATGTCTATAGCGCACACAGCAGGATCGGCGGCAGCAGCGTGAGCGGTGACTGTCACCCACACGCACAAACGAGATAAAGGCGGCAACAGGGAAAATGGCCGTATTTTATAAGGCAAGGACATGTGACATTCACAGCCTATGACACATGCCCTTGCTTGTCTGGCAAAAATGCACTTAGCTGTGTGTGTGTCTGTGATTGGCTGACATCCTGGCCCGCCCCACTGCACGCGCGCTTAGCAAAAAAAAAAAAGAAAAAAAATTGCGATCGTCATTCTCTGAGCAGTGCACCACAGTTCTAAACCGCGTCCCCCCCGCACACTATACGCTGAAATTTGATAATAGCGTGAATCACAGTGACTCACACTATTACAGCGAAAAAGCCAGCTAGTAACTAGCTAGGCGTTTTGCTGATCGAACCGTTATCGAACGTAACTCGAGCTATCAAGCTTTTAGCAAAAAGCTTGCGTTCGAGTTCGATCTCGAGCACCTCCCAAAATTACTCGAACATGAAATTGGCAAACCTCGAACATCGCTCAACTCTACTCACCAATGAGCTCATTTCATTAACCCAGAAACTGTGAATTGACTTCAATGCTACAACTGACACATAAGCGGGCTTTACACACAGCGACATCGCTAGCGATGTCGCTGGTGAAAACACCCGCCCCTGTCGGTTGTGCGTCACGGGCAAATGGCTGCCCGTGGTGCACAACATCGCTAACACCCATCACACGTGTTTACCTGCCTAGTGACATTGCTGTGGCCATTGAACTGCCTCCTTTCTAAGGGGGCGGTTTGTTTGGTGTCACAGCGGCATCACAAAGAGGCCGCCCAATAGAAGCGGAGGGGCGGAGATGAGCGGGCCGAACATCCTGCCCACCTCCTTCCTTCCTCATTGCGGGCAGCCGCAGGTACGGTGATGTTCCTCGTTTCTGCGGTGTCACACATAGCGATGTGTGCTGCCGCAGGAACGACGAACAACCTGCGTCCTGCAACAGCAACGATAATTGGAATTAGAATGACGTGTCAACGATCAACGATTAGGTGAGTAATTTTGATCGTTAACGATCGTTTGTGCGTTTCACATGCAACGACGTCGCTAACGAGGCCGGATGTGCGTCACGAATTTCGTGACCCCAACGACATCTCGTTAGCGACGTCGTTGCGTGTAAAGTTGCTTTAGATAGAGAATACTATCTGATTTTATTATATTTTTAACATTGCTGAGCAATACAGGTGAGAATCCTGAAAGTTGAAAGTCCCTTTACTAGAGGGAACTAGAAAAGTCTGTACAACAATGACCAACAGTTTTCCTATTCTTGAATGGGTTGTCCACAGCATGCAGCATAAAATAAATGCAATACATAGCTCTTGGGCTGGAGACATTCTTAACTTCTTAGTTCTGTGTCCCCTTTTGATATACTGACATAAACAATGTTATGTGGCTGCTGATCAACTGAAGCCTTCACTGTTCCATCAGAGCACAAGAAACACTGTTCTTCTCTGACACAAAAGAGAAAACTGCAGGAATCATGTGACATTGTTTGTCGGAATACCGACGGGCGACACCGAACTGATATTGAAGGATTGGCGCTCATCTGTGAGCTACAGTTGAAACCAGAAGTTTACATACACTATCTAACAAACACATCTGCATGTTTTTCTCATTATCTGACATGAAATCAGAATAAACCTTTCCCGTTTTAGGTCAATTAGGAACCAAAATTATTTATATTTGTCAAATGCCAGAATAATGAGAGAGAGAATGTATTACTTTTTGCAAAGTCAAAAGTTTGCATACACTAAGAGTACTATGCTTTTAAACAATATGTTACAGCCCACATGATGATGTCATGTCTTTGGAAGCTTCTCATAGGTTTATTAGTAATATTTGAGTTAATTAGAGACTCACCTGTGGATGTATTTAATGCACACCTGAAACACACTGCCTCTTTGTGTAGCATCATGGGAAAGTCAAAATAAATCAGTCAAGATCTCAGGAAGAAAATTGTGGACTTGCACAAGTGTGGTCCATCCTTGCATGCAATTTCCAGATGCCTAAATGTGTTTTGTTCTTTTGTACAAACAATTTTACACAAGTACAAACAAGATGGGAATGTCCAGCCATCATACCGCTCAGGAAGCAGATGGGTTCTGTGTACCATAGTTGAATGTGCTTTGATCAGACATGTGCATATTAACTCAAGAACAAAAGCAAAAGGCCTTGTGAAGATGCTGGCGGAAGCTGGTAAGACTGTGCCATTATCCACAGTGGAACCAATTTTGTATCAACATGAGCTGAAAAGCCATTCTACCAGAAAGAAGCCATTACTCAAAAAACAACATAAAAAAGCCAAATTAATGTTTGCAAATGCACACAGGAACAAAGACCTTAGTTTTTGAAGATATGTCCTGTGGTCTGACGAAACTAAAATTAAACTGTTCTGCCATAATTACTATCATTACGTTTGGAGGGAAAAGGAAGAAGCTTTGAAGCTTTAGAACACCATCCTAACTGTGAAACACGGGGGAGGCAGCATCATGTTGGGTGCTTGTTTTGCTGCAGGAGGGACTGGTGCACTTCACAAAATAGATCTCATCATGAGGAAAGAAGATTATGTGGCAATACTGAAGCAACATCTCAAGACATCAGCCAGGAACATGGGTGGAAATGGGTCTTCCAAATGGACAATGACCTGAAGCATACTGCCAAACCGGTTACAAAGAAGCTTAAGGATAAAAAAAGTCAATGTTTTGGAGTGGCCATCACAGAGCCCTGAGTTCAAACCTATTGAAAATTTATGGGCCAAGCTGAAAAGACAGGTGCGAGCAAGGCGACTTACAAACATGGCTCAGTTACACCAGATTTCTCACGGCCCAAATTCTTACCAACTATGGTAAGAAGCTTGAGGAAGGATATCCAAAACATTTGACCCAAGTCATACAGTTTAAGGACAATGGTACCAAATACTAATGAAATGTATGTAAGCTTTTGACTTTGTAGAAAGTAATAAAAATGCCTTAAAACATTTCTCTCTTTCATTATTCTGGCATTTGGTAAATATAAATAATTTTGGTTCCTAACTGACCTAAAACCGGAAAGGTTTATTCTGATTTCATGTCTGATAGTGTCAAAAACATGCAGATGTGTCTTTTTAGATAGTGTATGTAAACTTCTGGTTTCAACTTAAAGTATAAAGTTTATTTTATGCTGTACCCTGGGGCTATTAAGAAGGGGTTGTCAACTATTTTAAAAGGGGAACACTGGTGTCACTCTTTTCTGCAAGATGTCAAGATGCTTGCCCGATACTTGCTGTTCTTGCATTGGCAGCACTTAAAGGCGTAGCCCCACAAGAGAGGTATATTTTAATCAAAGATCTTTGAAAAATAAGTTCCATGATTGGATTTGTTAAGAAAATGTTCCTTTCCAAAGACAAAACAGAAGGTAATAAAGATTCATTATCTTTTCACGACCCGAGACAAGTGATCATATTGTTTATTATCGGGTCTCATGAGATAGATGTCTCAATTTGAACCACCATACAGTGGGGGAAATAATTATTTGATCCCTTGCTGATTTTGTAAGTTTGCCCATTGACAAAGACATGAACAGTCTATAATTTTAAGGGTTGATTAATTTTAACAGTGAGAGATATTCTATTAAAAATAAAATCCAGAAAATCACATTGTACAAATTATGTACATTTATTTGCATTTTGCAGAAAGTAATAAGTATTTGATTCCCTATCAACCATTAAGAGTTCTGGCTCCTACTGACCACTTAGATGCTCCTAATCAACTTGTTACCTGCATTATAGACAGCTGTCTGAAATTATCACCTTTATAAAAGACTTCTGTGCACAGACTCAATTAATCAGTCAGATTGTAACCTCTACAACATGGGCAAGACCAAAGAGCTTTCTAAGGATGCCAGTGACAAGATCATAGACCTGTACAAGGCTGAAATGGGCTACAAAACCATAAGTAAGACGCTGGGTGAGGAGACAACTGTTGGTGCAATAGTAAGAAAATGGAAAAAATACAAAATAAGTGTCAAGCAACATCAATCTGGGGCTCCATGCAAAATCTCACCATGTGGGGTATCCAGCATCATGAGGAAGGTTACAGATCAGCCAAATACTACAAGGGGGGAATTTGTTAATGATCTCAAGGCAGCTGGGACCACTGTCACCAAGAAAACCATAAGTAACACTGTGACGACATGGACTCTCATGGGTTAAAGTTTCTTAACATTCAGCCAGACAGGATGATAGATTGTTTATAGACAGGGGATAAGTCCCTCATTGTTTTTACAAGACTCTTTTGGACTCATGTAATTGTGTTGGCCACTGAAAGCCAGACGTATTGTTTCTCCAGACTTTTCCAGTAATCATTGTATTGTAGTTGTGTATTGCTAATGTGATTACCTTAGTAGCCATTGTCTAGTTGGTGACTCCCAGACTACATGTATGCCCTCAGTCTTTCTGTAGACATCATTTGGATGAACATTGTCCATGCAGCTTGAAATTCATCCAATGGGAGAGGCGCTCTTGTCCAACCAATCGATGAGGACGCAGTGTATCTAAGTGGAAGGCTGTGGCTATAAAAAGGGACTTCTTTAAGCCACAAGGTTGGTGGATGCTGATGGATCCAGTCTAAGCTCTTTGGAGCTGACTAGAGGATCAGGATATCTTATGGCTTTAATCTGGGGAACCCGGTTCCGGTTGGAGACCATATCCACAGCCTAGGGATTTGGACCCCGGCTGCCAGGATTGTATCATCATACCAGGACTACCTAAGGAGGACACTCAGGTTGGGACAGTTCAGTCACCTGTTACAGACTTTGCAGACCTCAGCCAGCTTCCTAAATCTGGCGTTATTCCAGTCACAGTGGGTGCCTGCCGAAAGCGGGGTGCTGCTGGATTGGAGTAATTAGCCCTGGAACCTGTGAGGCATGGACATTCTAAATCCCTGGTGAGCCAGCGGAAGGGTGAGACTCTGTTGCCTGTTACATTTGTGTGTTTTGCTGGTTATGTGTTATGTGCCGTTAATTGTTTGGGGATCCAATAAAGTCTAATTATTGTGGTTCCCTCACCCTGTGTTGTCTGAGTAGTGTTACGCCCACAGTTAAGGAGGCCGGCGTTCAGTTGGGATGAGCCCTGAGCCACGCTGTCTTTCTAAAGGCGGCGGGTTTTAGTGGACGAGAGCACCCACTGAGCCCCGTGTCTCCACAATTGGTGGCAGCAGTGGGATACTACTCAGCCTAATTTACCCAGGGGAGCTGCAGCGGACTGGTGTTTTCGGACACCGTCCAGGGCTGAACAACCAGGGAGGCACATAAGCATACCCAGCAGGCCATAGGGGAGGCATTCAGGTTTCGGATGCTGCCATGTCCAACCCCACCAGCTCAGCCATGGGACAAGGACAAGAGAGGAGTTACGACCGCTGCAGTAAATGGATGCTACAGGATCTGTGCCAGAGGCAAAAGATTATCTACTGGAACGCTGAAACTCGGTCAGACTTGATCCAGAAATTAGTCCGTTGGGATGCCCAGAATGATGCAGAGGACAATGAGGATCCCGCCGATATTGACCCAGAGGATTTAAACTATGTGCCACATCATGGATCTAGTGACAATCGGGAATCAACGTTGTCCAAAATGGCCCAAGCCACAGCGTTGTTGGATGCATTGGGGCCTAGATCCTCAAGAGAAGAGAGGGCTTATGTTCTGGAATATGTTTATGGGATTCCAGCTGCAGTACTGCTAACACCAACTGGTCGAGAAGGATGGTCCCGCTACCCAGCAGAAGCTGCACGAAAACAAAGGACTACAAACAGGGTCGGTGACTTGCCCAATCTATGGCGCTGTTATACATGTGGGTGCCATGGACATATAGATAAAGATTGTCTCCAAAACCGAGGCCACATGCTTGGAGCCCATCTACCAGCTCAGCCGGTCAAGAGCCAGGGACTAAGAGACACTGGTTCCTCCATTACCCTGGTAAGCCTAGTTATTGTTTCCCCAGAAGACCCTGTACCAGATACCCAATTATCCATCTCCCTGGCTGAGGGCCAGCGCTCAGACATTCCTCTGGCATGTGTGCAGTTGGACCTAAGGACTGACCAGGGAGAGGTCGAGGTGGAGCTTGTGGACAGCCTCCCCACACTTGGTATTTTGGGGACCAACCAGGAAGTGATCGATGTGGGGATTGTGAACAGCCTCCCCAGACCTGTCATTGTGGAGACTGACCAGAGGAAGGCTGATGTGGAGCTTATGGACACCGTCCCCACATCAATTATTTTGGGAAAGGCCCAGGGAGAGGTTGATGTGAGACTTGTGAACAGCCTCCCCACACCTGTCATTGTGGAGACTAATCAGAGCAAGGCTGATGTGGAGCTTATGGACACCGTCCCCACACCAGTTACTTTGGGGGGTCTGACCAGGAAGAGGTCCATATGGAGTTTATGGACAGCCTCCCCACACCTGTTGTTTCGGGGACTAGCCAAGAGGAAGTTGAAGTGGGGTTCATAGATGGCCCCACCAAGCCTGTTGTTTTGGATACCACTCAAAAGGGAAGTGAAAGTGGGGCTTGTGAATTACCTGCTCACACCAGTCATTTTGGAGAATGACCTAGGACAAGGACTATCCAGTCAGTTTGAAGCAGCCATCACCCACCTCCAAGCCAAGCAGGACCCTGATGTGGATCTTTCTAACATCTTTTCCAGGGATGGTTTGCATTCCCGGTCTCCATCATCCACTTCTGAGCCAAGAACCGTGAGTAAGCCTAACCACACTGTGGCTATTGACTGGGGAGGGATTGATAGTGGGAGATTTGTGCAGGCCCAACTCATGGACCCCACCTTAGTGCTTGTCCATAATATGGCTGCTCAACTTGGGGGAGGTAATCAGGGGGAGGTGTATAGATGCGAGCCTCTGTTGCTGACCTCACCATTAAAAAGGAAAATGCCGTCAAGAGGAGAAGGATGATCGGAAGCCTATCATGTCTGGCTAATATTAAGAAGGGGGAGGAATGTGACGACATGGACTCTCATGGGTTAAAGTTTCTTAACATTCAGCCAGACAGGATGATAGATTGTTTATAGACGGGGGAGAAGTCCCTCATTGTTTTTACAAGACTCTTTTGGACTCATGTAATTGTGTTGGCCACTGAAAGCCAGACGTATTGTTTCTCCAGACTTTTCCAGTAATCATTGTATTGTAGTTGTGTATTGCTAATGTGATTACCTTAGTAGCCATTGTCTAGTCGGTGACTCCCAGACTACATGTATACCCTTAGTCTTTCTGTAGACATCATTTGGATGAACATTGTCCATGCAGCTTGAGATTCATCCAATGGGAGAGGCGCTCTTGTCCAACCAATCGATGAGGACGCAGTGTATCTAAGTGGAAGGCTGTGGCTATAAAAGGGACTTGTTTAAGCCACCAAGTTGTTGATGGATGCTGATGAATCCAGTCTAAGCTCTTTGGAGCTGACTAGAGGATCAGGATATCTTATGGCTTCAATCTAGGGACTCCGGTTCCAGTTGGAGACCATATCCACAGCCTAGGGATTTCGACCCCGGCTGCCAGGATTGTATCATCATACCAGGACTACCTAAGGAGGACACTCAGGTTGGGACAGTTCAGTCACCTGTTACAGACTTTGCAGACCTCAGCCAGCTTCCTAAATCTGGCATTATACCAGTCACGGTGGGTGCCCGCCGAAAGCGGGGTGCTGCTGGATTGGAGTAATTAGCCCTGGAACCTGTGAGGCATGGACATTCTAAATCCCTGGTGAGCCAGCGGAAGGGTGAGACTCTGTTGCCTGTTACATTTGTGTGTTTTGCTGGTTATGTGTTATGTGCCGTTAATTGTTTGGGGATCCAATAAAGTCTAATTATTGTGATTCCCTCACCCTGTGTTGTCTGAGTAGTGTTACGCCCACGGTTAAGGAGGCCGGCGTTCAGTTGGGATGAGCCCTGAGCCACGCTGTCTTTCTAAAGGCGGCAGGTTTTAGTGGACGAGAGCACCCACTGAGCCCCGTGTCTCCACAAACACATTATGCCATAATGGCTTAAAATCCTGCAGTGCCCGCAAAGTCCCACTGCTCAAGAAGGCACATGAACAAGACAGTCTGACGATGGCCAATGAATTCTTGGATAGGGCTGAGCGGATCCGGATTGTAAAACTCCGGATCTCCGCGGTTTCAAAGATTTCCGGGTGCCGCATGCGGAATTCCGGGTGCATAATCTGGATTCAGCACTAGCGAAAATAAAGAAAAACAGATAAAAAAACAGCGTTTCATACTTACAGAGACTCGGTGTCATGGCGGCACACTGCTTCCGGGTCGCGCATTCATGTTCTGTACTGTGCATCTATACACACAGCTTTCCGTGTTTTCCCCGCCCACCGGCCCTCCTCTTGTCTGTGATTGGTTGTAGGCAGACGCGCCCCCAGCCTGTGACAGTATCTACTTGCAGTGCAGTCATCGTGGCTGTCATTGTCTGCATAGCCCGCAGTCGTGCTATTTGGCTGCTGGCTATGTAGCAGAGCTGAAGCGGCGTGGGACCTCGTGTGGATTACGACAGAGCTGCAAGGTGTTAGGAGTTAATAAAGTGGTGAAGGAGGGTGTGCGTTTTGTATTTTATTCCAAATAAAGGATATTTATCTGTGTCTTGTTTATTTGCATTCATGTACAGGTAATGTGATGCAGGTATGTCATAGACACCTGTGCTATCGCACTAACCTAGGGTTTAGTAGCAGCTGTGCGCTGCTATTAACCCCTAATTACCCCGATTACCACCGCACCAGGGCAATTGAGAAGAGCCGGTATTGCATCGGGATTGTCACATCTAAAAGATGCAGCAATACCGGGCGGCTGCGGGCTGGAATACTAGCCCCCAGCCGGCTTTATCATGGCTGAGTATGAAAATTAGAGGGGACCGCACATCGTTTTTTTTCTTTTTTAATTATTTAACAAAACAAAAGCAGCATGCGGTTCCTCTTCTTTTGCTACAGAGCCAAGATAAGCACAGAGTTTTCTTTTAATTTTTGGGCCAAGGGATGTAAATTTACTGATTATTACATTTTTACATCAGATTCCGGCACCCAATATACACCTCCTGGTAAAAATATAATTGCAAATTTGGTGCTGAAATCTGGTGCAGATGATTTCAGCACCAAATGTGCACCTCCTGGGAAAAAACCAGGGCAAAAATCGCAGAAAAACAGCGGCAAAAAAAACGCGACAAAAACCGTGGCAAAAAAAAAATGTGTCAAAAAACCACGTTTTATCTGACACCTTATTAGGGGACACAGGACCATGGGTGTTATGCTGCTTATCCATAGGAGGACACTAAGTAGATGCAAAAAGACATTAGCTCCTCCTCTGCAATATACACCTCCTGGCAGAGCCAGGCTACCTCAGTTTTAGCTTAGTGTCTGTAGGAGGCATGTCTCTTCAAGATTTTTTTTTTTATTTTTAGAGGGCGACGGATTACCTTCAGGATCCGATCTCCCAACACCCTCAACAGGTGGGAACTCGGAGTGTCGCCTCCCCGTACCCCCTCCTGCGACGCTGGATCCTGGGCTGCATCTCAGAGCACCACTGGACGACGGTTCCCACAGGCACCGATTTTTCCAGAGCCCAGATCAGATGAAACTTTCCTCAGTCCCTCTTGCAGACTCTGAGTCGATACACACTCTGCACCAGTGTGACCTGGCACAGCAGGCGTCAGACTGCCATCTCCAGCCAGCCATCAGCCTGGACTGAGGCAGTGCCAAGGGGAGATCCTCCCTGACGGATCCCTGATTACAGGGATCTCCACCTGTGGTGGGGAGGCGCTCAGGGCTCATCCACAGCTGTGGTGAACTCACACTCATTATTTCCCACAAGGGGCTCCCAGGGTCACCAATAGATGTGCGCCGGCTGGGGAGGGGGGGGGTCCCCTTCCCGACGTTTTTTTTTTATTCAACAGACTCTCCTTTTATGCGATCTTTTCAGTGCTAAGCCCCGCCCACTTCTCGCCACTAAGCCCCACCCCCTTATGTGTCGTGATAAGCCACGCCCCTTCAGGAAAGCACACTCAGCTCTTCAAAAACCCACACCCAGGTACAACACACAGTCATTAAAGCCTAGCCACCCCCCTCATGATAATAAGGACAAACCAGTGGGCGGGATCCGGGGGATGAGAACGCCCACCTATGGTTCCAGAGGTGTCAGGGGCGGGAAGACAGTAGATGAAGTTTGGAGTTTGAACAGTCTTGACAAGAGTACTGACAGTTGAAGCTGACAGTTGGAGTGGAGTTTGGTAGTGGAGCTGACAGAGATGTATAGTCAGGGGTAGTGGCCCTTGGACTACCCGGCTAGGTGGCAGACGGTGAACAGGGCTACAGGCGATGGAGATCCGGTCGCGGGAAACCTTAAGAGGAACGGGGCAGGGTCGTAGCCCGCTGGTGCCGACAGCGGGAATCCGGTCCGGAGGCCATGCACAGACGAGGTGCCTGGACCCTAGGACGAGGAAGGTTGCATGCCCCCTTGTTAATTAACCAGCAGAGGACGAGGTTTTAAGCCTTGTTCTCCCAAAGCCCAGAGAGCAAAACGGAAGCCCAACGCGGGGGATAGGGTGTCCGTCAGAACCCACAGAGATCCCAAGGGTCAGATTTCGCGGGCCACAGCTCCCAAATACACACAGAACCGGGAGTGGACTTCTCCGTTCCATGCGAAGTCGTCCAACAAGAGAGACAAAAACAGCGTGCAGGAGGAAGGGACACCTGTTCATTAACTCGGGTGTGGGACCCGAATACACCCTCCAACGGCAGCCGGTCACTGGCAGCTTGGTTTACCACTGGACTTGTGTGAAATTACTGAACTCAGAGTACACCATTGACCCCCGGTCCAACCCGGCGCGCCACCTCCAGCAGCCATCACTCCCGTGTTCAGACCGCGGGCCCCGGGACTACACTTCCCCTACCCGTGGAGGGATCCCATCTTGCTGCCCTACTCAATCAGCCCCGAGCGTCCCATCACAAGGCAGCAGCGGTGTCACCATCCCGGTGGCGTCACCGACACAACAAATCCCCTGTAAATATCCCTCTTTATGACGGTTGTGAGAACGGACGGCCGTGCGAGCACGGGTCCGGTCACCACTCGATCTGCAGCAGCAAACCCCGGATCCGAGCGGGCCCAGAGAAGCCGCAGCGGCCCCTGCCCACAACAACCCGAACCTGGTGTCACAAACAGGATTTTTAACCCATCTGTAGACTTTGATGACGTGCGCTTTGCTTTGAATTCCGTGAACTGTTGAAAAATTTTGAACTGCCGCCATCTTGCCCGCCATCTTTGGCGCCAAAATAACAACGCTGTCATCTTCTTCCCCGAAAAAGGCGCAAAGTTTAAGCCCCACCCTCAAAGAACGCAGGCGGAACCCGGTGACTCCCAAAGCAGGAAGTGCAAAGGACAGACCCGCGAGACGACTGTTGAAAAACCAAGGGGGAGGGCAGGAAGGAGCGGCCTGTTATCCGAGAAGATAAAGGGCAGGGACACCAGGACTCTGCAAAAATTCCGTTCCTGGACATAGAAGCGGCAGGATGTCTCAGCGGTCCGATAACCAGCGTGTGGAGGGTCCCGTTCCCGGGACCGCCGACTGGATTGAGGAGCAGATGGAGAGGATGTGCCGATGGATCTAGGACCAAGCTCACTTCATCCTGACAAGGTGGACGACTGAAATGAAGGGCCTGGCTGCAGCTGTCCCGGCATGCGAGATGGAGATGGCCTCAGAGGAGCGGGTAAGCAGTGACCCATGCCCCTATGTTCCCCTGTTCACTAACTCGGGTGTCGGACCCGAATACACCCTCCAATGGCAGCTGGTCACTGGCAACTTGGTTTACCACTGGACTTGTGTGAAATTACTGAACTGTGAGTACACCATTGACCCCCGGTCCAACCCGGCGCGCCACCTCCAGCATCCATCACTCCTGTGATCAGACTGCGAGCCCCGGGACTACACCTCCCCTATCCGTGGAGGGGATCCGATCTTGCTGCCCCACTTCATCAGCCCCGGGCGCCCCATCACCAGGCAGCGGTGCTGTCACCATCCCTCACCGCAACTCACAGGTGGCGTCACCGACACAACAAATCCCCTGTAAATATCCCCCTTTACGACAGTTATGAGGACGGATGGCCATGCGAGCCCGGTCACCACTCGAGCCGCAGCAGCGAACCCCGGATCCGAGCGGGCCCAGAGAAGCGGCAGCGGCTCCTGCCCGCAACAGTATAGCACCACAAGGACACAGTGTCATCGGCTGACTTGGGTGAGATACACCCTTTTTTCATACTCTGCTTCACTTAGTAGCTCTGCAGATCATTGCTCCCTGTCCTTTGCATACTCTCTGCACAGGCAACATACTTAATTCAAAGGGTACTAAGAATTCTTAGTCTCATACAGTCCATTATTCAGCCTGCACCACCTGCCACGCTGAGCTACCACAAAAACACACCTCTTCTTTCTGTAAGTCCTGTACCCCTGAAGCCCCCCCTAGAGCCCCCTGCCACCACCGCTGCAACTGCCACCAACCTAGAGCCTAGGGCTCCCAGCCCACCGGAATGGGCACAGTTTCTGTCCCAATCCATGGAAAAACTTTCCCAGAACCTGGTGCTGGCTATGCAATATCGTCCTCCCCACCCTTCTGGGCCCCTGGACGGAACGCAGCCTGACGACACCCCTATAGAGGGTCCTTCTGAGGAAAACCAGGCCCATACTTCACCGGTTGCAGGGATCAGAAAAAGGGCACACGGACAGGTGTCTCCTGTGCCCTCTCATGGCCCCCATGGCTCTCCCTTGGGAGTACACAGATCAGATTCTTCCACAGGTTTCGCGGCTTCTGAGGAGCCGGAGGAGGGGGAATGCTGTTTGTACCAGGACGATTCCTTGGATTCAACCTCCCCAGACGATCAAGCTGCGATAGGCTCCCTTATTGCAGCAATCAACCAAACTTTGCATGTGGAGGATGCCCCATCCACTACTACCGACCATGCGGTCTCCTTTAAGAGGGCAAAGAAGCCTCAAAAAGTCTTTGCTGACCACCCAGAGTTTCAAGATATCCTCACAAAGCAAAGGGAGAAGCCTGATAGGCGCTTTGGTAACCATAAACTTATGGAGTCATGGTACCCCGTCGGCTTAGCTATCCCTAAGGGCTGGGCCGATCCACCCTCGGTCGACCCCTCGGTCTCCTGCCTTGCCACAAAGACTCTCCTGTCATTACCCGATGGCTCCTCCATCAAAGACCCAATAGACAGACAGGTGGAGCAGCTCGCTTGCTCCGCCTTTGAGGCCGCGGGTTCCTCCCTCTCGCCTTCCTTTGCCTCTGTGTGGGTCGCAAAGGCGATCACGGTCTGGGCAGAATCCCTTAACATTTCACTTCAGGAATCCCAGTTTCCTCATACCCTCACAGATGTAACAGCTCAAATTGCCGCAACGGCAGAGTACCTCATGCAGGCCTCCCTCGACGCTGCCACCTGCGCAGCATTTGCCACCTCAGATACCATAGCCATCTGCAGAGCCCTCTGGATCCGACAATGGCGAGCGGATTCGGCCTCCAAGAAGTCTCTCACAGGCCTCCCTTTTTTTCCAGATCGATTGTTTGGCGAACGTCTGAACAAGATCATTTCTGATGCCATGGAAGGAAAAAGTACCTCCCTCCCCCAGCTCAAACCCAGGAAGACATTTACCAGACATCCACAGTTCTCGTTCCACTCCTTTCGGAACTCTTTTGGTTGGTTGACATTCCGCCCTGCCTACGCCACCAGCCGCGGGCTACACAGGGACCGACCTTCTCAGTCTTCCCCGAAGCCCATATTGTCATGGCAGCCTAGAAACAGCCCAAGCCTAGGGAGTCTCGTCCTCAACGATTCTCCTCCTCCTGACTCTTTCGGTGCGTCGGAAGACACACCCATCGTCGGGGGTCGACTGCATCTCTTTCGACACCTCTGGGCTGTCGCCTCAGACGACAAATGGGTGCGAGACCTTGTGTCTTCCGGTTACCACATAGAATTCTGGACCCGACCCTCGGGGCGGTTCTTTCTCTCAAACCCCCCAAAGGCTTCAAAACACCGCAAGGCCTTCACAGCAATCCATTCTCTCCAAAAGGCAGGGGTGATAGTACCTGTTCTGGGCGACGAGAGGTTCAGGGGTTTTTATTCCAACCTCTTTGTGGTCCCCAAAAAGGATGGGTCAGTTCTGCCCATCCTGGACCTCAAACACCTGAACAAACATGTGCACGTGCGGAGATTCAGAATGGAGTCCCTAAGGTCCATTATTGCGTCCATGGTCAAAGGGGAATTCCTCGCCTCCATAGATATCAAGGTCACTTACCTATAGCCCCAGCTCACCAAAGGTTCCTCCTCTTTGCGGTTCAGGACTCCCATTTTCAATTCGTAGCTCTACCCTTCACCAAGGTCATGGCGGCCGCCATGAGTGTCCTTCACGTCAGGGAAGTAGTCGTTCTGCCTACTTGGACGACCTCCTTATCAAGGCCCCCTCCTTCCGTGACTGCTCAACCAGCGTGCAGATCACAGTGGACACTCTATCCCGCTTAGGGTGGCTACTGAATATAGACAAATCATCCCCAGTCCTGTCACAATTCATCACCTTCTTGGGCATGTCCCTGGACACCCATCGGGGTTTGATATCTCTCCCTCAGGACAAAGCGACCACTCTACGACAAGCAGTACGCTGCCTTCTACGTCCTCCGTCTCGCTCCATTTGATTCAGTATGAGAGTGCTAGGCAGGATGGTTGCGGCTATGGAGACAGTGCCGTTTGCTCAGCTGCACCTCCGCCCACTGCAGCTAGCGCTTCTATCTGCCCTGACCATGGACGCCAGCCTCCTAGGCTGTGGAGCAGTGTACCGGCACCACACTGCTCAAGGACATTGGATGCTCCAGGAGTCTTCCCTACCTATAAACATCCTGGAAATCCGCGCGATCTTCCTCGCAATCAGGTCGTTCTACCCTCTGCTAGCGGGTCGTCAGATTCGAGTCCAATCGGACAATGTGACAGCTGTAGCCTATATCAATCGGTAGGGGGGCACCCGCAGCAAGGCTTCATATCACGAGGTCCACAGGATCCTCAGTTGGGCCGAATCGACAGAGTCAGTAATATCAGCGGTACATATACCGGGAGTAGAGAACTGGGCGGCAGACTTTCTATGTCGCCAAGGCCTGGCCGCCAGAGAGTGGTCTCTCCATCCAGAAGTGTTCCTACACATCTGCACTCGCTGGGGTACACCAGACGTGGATCTAATGGCCTCAAGGTTGAACGCAAAGGTACCTGCGTTCATAGCCAGGTCACGCGACCCACAGTCCTTCGGCGTGGACGCTCTAGTCTGCTCCTGGTGCCACTTCCGCCTGCATTACATATTTCCGCTGCTGCCCCTGCTACCGCGAGTAATCAGGAAGATCAAGGCAGATGGAGTCCCGGTAATACTGTTAGCATCGGACTGGCCCAGGCGTGCCTGGTACGCCGAATTAGTACAAATGCTCACAGACGTATCGTGGCGCCTTCCAGACATCCCAGAATTACTAACCCAAGGGCCAATTTCCCATCAGAACTCCAGAGCCCTGAAGTTGATGGCTTGGCCATTGAGACCTGGGTATTAACAAGGGCGGGACTCTTTCCCGCAATTATCTCCACCATGATCAGCGCCCGAAAGCCTGTTTCCTCCCGTATTGACCACCGTACGTGGAAAACCTTCCTTTCATGGTGTAGGGAAAGTAACGTCCCGTCTATACCTCTGGCGATCCCCAGAATCCTCGACTTTCTACAGTCAGGCTTGCAAGAGTGGTTGGCTCTCAGCTCTTTGAAGGGACAGGTCTCAGCGCTCTCAATATTCTATCAATGCCGCATAGCTTGCAAATCGCAAGTCAAGACCTTCCTCCAGGGCATACCCCATCTAGTTCCCCCGTACAAACGGCCGCTGGACCCATGGGACCTCAGTCTCATTCTGGACGGTCTCCAGAGGTCCCCCTTTGAACCGCTTAAGGAATCCTCTCTTGCTCTTCTGTCCTGGAAGGTAACGTTCCTGGTGGCGATTACGACCATCAGATGAGTTTCTGAACTGGCAGCACTCTCCTGCCACAAGCCTTTTCTGATCTTTCACCAGGACAAGGTGGTTCTACGCCCCCTTCTGGATTTTCTTCCGAAGTTTCCTTTCCCGTTTCATTTGAATGAGGACATTGTTCTGTCTTCGTTTTGTCCATACCCAGTTCATAGGGTTGAAAGGGCACTGCATTCACTAGACCTCATGAGTAGTGTTGAGCCACCCCCCTAGTGTTCGAGTTCGGTTCGAACGGCGGGTGTGTTCGCCGAACGTTCGACGAACACCTTCGCACCCCATTGAAAACAATGGCAGGCAAACACATACAAACACAAGATACATGTGCACATACAGTTCATAAACATTGCCATTATACTTACAGGTCCCCGCGACGCGTCCTGCACTCTGTCTCTCGCCGCTTTTCCTTCCGATCATTGCTGCGTCCTCCCGGTACCCAGCACTGATGATAGGACCTTCCGTGACGTCGTCATAGCATGTGACCAGTCACATGTCTATTATCTCATTGGCTACAGACTGGTCACATGGCTAGACGTCATGCTAGGTCCTGTCAGTGCATCTCTCCGGTACGCGGTGCTCGTTTGAGCATCTCCGTGTATCGGTGAGATGATTGGGCACATGCTTGGCTCCCCGTCTCTGCATGTCGGCGCTCTTAACAGAGTCAGCCCACATGCAAGGACTGGATGCCACAGCCAGTAAATAGCGGCACCGGGAATCAGGTGATCTGAGATCACAGTTGCTATAGTAACCCGCCTGTCAGATTACTATTTCAATGGTGGCAGCGGTGACGTCACCGCTTACAACCCGCAGCCTCTGCTTACTCACTGAGTGATTAGACTGTATGGGAGCAGCAGCGTCTTCCTCCCATGCAGTGCTGTCTGATGTAGCAGAGCTGCATGGGTTGAAGGAGAAAGAAGACAGGAGACCAGGATCGTAGCGGGCTGAGAGGGAGTAATAAACATGGAGTATCTAAGTGTGTCTGTGTATTTATTTCTATTAAAGTATTTTTTCTCTGTGTGGTGTCTTTTTTTTAACCCTTTATTGGAGATTCTTAATGGCCGGGTCAAACTTGCCTGACATTAAGAATCTCTGGCTTAATACTAGCTAGTAAAACAAAGCTAGTATTAACCCATTATTACCCAGCGAGCCACCCGTCACCAGGGCAGCTGGAAGAGTTGGAAACAGTGCCAGATGATGGCGCTTCTATGAAAGTGCCATTTTCTGGGGCGGCTGCGGACTGCAATTCACAGTAGAGGGGCCCAGAAAGCTCGGGCCAACCTGTGCTGCAGATTCCAATCCCCAGATGCCTAGTTGTACCTGGCTGGACACAAAAATCGGGCGAAGCCCATGTCGGTTTTTTTTTTTTTAATTATTTCATGAAATGCAAAGGCAAAGCGATCAGATGATGTGTCAGGTTCAAGGGCCTGAATCACATGACACAGCAGCTGATTGTATAAATGGCTTTTATACAATCAGCTGATGCATCAGTGCAAAAAAAAAAAGAAAAATACACACTTCTGTGCAGACTCCTGTCCGACAGCATCAGCTGATAGTTTAGCCGACCGGGCGGTAAAAAGCCGGCCTCACCGCTCGACTCAGTGTCAGCTGATCATCGCTAGGTCTGAGAGAGAGAAGAGAGAGAAGAGAGAGAGAGAAGAGAGAGATAGAAAAGAGAGAGAGAAGAAAGAGGAGAGAGAAGAAAGAGGAGAGAGAAGAGAGGAGAGAAAGAAGAGAGAGAAAGAAAGAGATGGAAAAGAGAGAGAGAAGAAAGAGGAGAGAGAAGAAAGAGGAGAGAGAAGAGAGGAGAGAAAGAAGAGAGAGAAAGAAAGAGATGGAAAAGAGAGAGAGTAAAGAGAGAGGAGAGAGAAGAGAGAGAAGAGAGGAGAGAGAGAAGAGAAAGAGGAGAGAGAAGAGAGAGGAGAGAGAGGAGAGAGCGAGGAGAGAGGGAGAGGAGAGAGAGAGAGGAGAGAGAAGACAGAGAAGAGAGAGAGGAGAAAGAGAAGGGAGAGAGAGAAGAGAGAGAGAGAGAGAGGGGAGAGAGAGGGGAGAGAGCAAAGCAGCCTCATTCTGTGAACTGCTCCGATTTTATGGGTGTGTCCCGCGAGTGCATAATTAAATTATAATTATAAATAAATAATAATTATAATTTAAAATTATAAATAAATTAAATTCTTTACCGGGACGCAAACTCGTGAACGAATTCTCCTTAGGCGACAGCTCTACTATTGAGCCACTGCCTTTAATGAAAAGCATAGGAAGATTTGGTAATCTTGACCTCTGTATTGCAGTAGAGAATCCAGAAGTGGATTATTCAGCTACAAAGAGGAGAGAGAGAGGGTGAAAGAGAGAGAAAAAGCGAGTAAAAGAGAGAAAGAGAGAGAGAAAGAGAGAGAAACAGAGAGAGACAGAGCAAGAGAAAGAGGGAACAAGAGAAAAAGAGAGAGAAAGAGAGAGGGAAAAAGAGAAAGCAAAGGACAGAAAAAGAGAGAGACAGAGAGAAAGAGAGAGAAAGAGAGAGAGAAAGGGAAAAAGAGAGAAAGAGAGAAAGAAAGAGAAAGGGAGACAAAGAGAGAGAGAGAGAGAGAGAGAGAGAGTAGAGCGAGAGCAATGCAGCCTCATTCCGTGAACTGCTCTGATTTTAGAGGTGTGTCCCGCGGCTCACAGCTGATGTCCATCTCCTCCCCTCAGTGCATAATTAAATTAAATTATAATTATAAATAAATGATAATTATAATTTAAAATGATAAAAAAAATAAATTAAATTCTTTACCGGGACAGCCAGGTAAACTCATGAACTATTTCTCATTAGGCAGCAGCTCTACCCATTGAGCCACTTCCTTTAATGAAAAGTATAGGAAGATTTGGTAATCTTGACCTCTGTATTGCAGTAGAGAATCCAGAAGTGGATTATTCAGCTACAGAAAGGAGAGAGAGAGAGAGGGAGAAAGTGAGAGAAAGAGAGAGAGAGAAAATGAGAGAGAGAGAAAGAGAGAGAAAGAGAGAGGAAGAGAGAGAAAGAGGGAAGAGAGAAACAGAGAGAGAAAGAGAGAGAGAGAGAGAGAGAGGAGAGAGAGACACGCAGGCACTACCTCAGTGAAGTCTTCGGTGACAGCGCGGCTCACTTCAGTTGCTGCGTGGAGCTGACACAGAGTTGTCGTGTTCTACGGCGCTCCATGCCAGCTTCATGTAGCAGAGCTGACAGCGTCGTGTGGATTACTTCGGACCTGGATTGTTGTTTGGGGATTAATAAAGAGGTAAATGAGGGGTTTTTTTTGTCTTTTATTCCAAATAAAGGTTTTTTCGTTGTGTGTGTTTATTTACTTTCACTTACAGGTTAATCATGGAAGGTATCTCGAGGAGACGCCTGTCATGATTAACCCCTTATTAAATGGATACCCACCTGACGAAGATATTGTGTATATCGAAACGCGTTGTGGCACGTAAGAAAGTAATAAATCTACAAAACCAATATATCACTGTGGCCTCCTTAGTGCTCTCTCAGACCCTGGTCTTTGTACTCGTTGGATTTCTTCCCCACTGTGGGATTCACAGCAAGAGCTGCTTGATATCGGAGGTTAGATCACAACCAGCACCAGTGACGTCCATCATCCCCAGTGACCTGTCACATAACCAGCTTCCAAGGATCCTGTTCGTCCGAATGGACACTACGGGTTAACGTCCTGGCAGTGCATTAACATCATACTCTCGTCCTACACTGTGGTTATGCAAGGTCTGCACAACCACATCATGTGAGCAGTTTCTAACACCTTTCATTATCGGTTTCTCGTAGATCCTTTACATATGCTCCTTTGTTTAACCTCTTCACTCATACCCAGGCTTCGGCTGAGGCAAACCTGGGTAGAAAAACCTGGGTAGAAAAACCTGGGTAGAGCACCTTTCTCAGTAGGCACTCCTGGCTGTCTGGGACTGGTTCCTCGTCCTTGGGTTGTGTTATTTTTTTTTGCCCATCCAGGAACTGCTTTAGGACGTCCCATGGTCCTGTGTCCCCCAATGAGGCGTCAGAGAAAAATGGATTTTTGTGTACTCACCGTAAAATCGTTTCTCTTAGCCGTCATTTGGGGACACAGCACCCTCCCTGTTGCCCTGTTGGGCCTTGGTTTCTCTCTCAGTACCTTTGTGTTATGAGTATTGTTATGAGTATCTTACTCATGTTCCTCCGTTGGGATACGTTCTTGTTACATTTTCTCCTACTGCTTGTACACTAAAACTGAGGAAGCCTGGCTCTGCCTAGGGGTGTATACTGCAAAGGAGGAGCTAATGTCTTATTGCATCTACTTAGTGTCCTCCTATGGATAAGCAGCATAACACCTATGGTCCTTTGTCCCTCAATGATAGCTTAGAGAAAACGATTTTACGGTGAGTACAAAAAAAATCCGTTGTTTTTTTGCCAGGAGGTGTAGATTGGATGCAGGAATATGATGTAAAATTTCAGCATCAAATTTGCATCTGTTAGCCTAAAAACGAAAGAAATATATATATATATATTTTAGATTTGCCAGGAGGTGGAAATTTGGTGCTGAAATCTGGTACAGACAATTTCAGCACCAAATGTGCACCTCCTGGCAAAAAAGCGTGGCAAAACTCGTGTCAAAAAATGTGGCAAAAACTGCGTGTTTTTTTTGCCAGGAGGGGTAGAGTTGATGCAGGAATAAGGTGTAAAAATTTTAGCATCAAATTCGCATCCCTTGTCCCAAAAATGAAATTTTATTTATTTTTTTTGCCTGGAGGTGGAAATTTTATGCTGAAATCTAGTAAAGATAATTTCAGCACCAAATGTGCACCTCCTGGCAAAAAAAGCGTAGCAAAAATAGCAGCAAAAAAAGTGGCAAAAACCGCGGCAAAAAAATGCGTGAAAAAACCCACTTTTTTTGCCAGGAGGTGTAGATTGAGTGCAGGAATATGGTGTAAAAATTTCAGCACCAAATCTGCATCTCTTGGACAAAAAAACTGCAATTTTCTGCTAGGAGATGCAGGTCTGTGAACTCGGTGACCTCCACCTGCGCTCACGGGTTAAGGACCGTGGGAACCTCCAGCTGTGACTGCAAATGACCTGAATGACATCTCCGCTCATTGCGCAGCTCATTCATGCTCTGGAGCTCACAGTGAGTGGTCGTTCTCTATGGCCTCTCTCTGTGATATTCAGATGTAGCAGACCTGAAGCGGCGTTGAACCTCATGTGCATTACGCAGGAGCTGCAGGGTGTTGAGGGTTAATAAAGAGGTGAAGAAGGGTGCGTTATTTTGTAATAATTTTGTAGATAATTTTCATACTCCAGCCGGCTTTATCATGGCTGGGTATCAAAATTAGGGGGGACCGCACGTCATTTTTTATTTTTAATTATTTATTTAAATAATTAAAAAAGAAAGAAAAGCTGCATCACCGGCACAGCCGCACACTCTGACAGGAGCGTGCATGTGTTTCTGTGTACATGCACGCTCATGCTCAGAGAGCGCAGGCTGTGTCGGCTGGTGTCATGTCAGACTTGTACGAGTCTGACAGCGCATCACCGACACAGCTGCACACTTCTGAGAGCATGCATGTGTTTCTGTGTACATGCACGCTCATGCTCAGAGCGCAGGCTGTGCCGGCTGATGTCATGTCAGACTTGTACGAGCCTGACATCACCGGCCCAGCCGCACACTCTTAAGGGCGCTTTACACGCTGCGACATCGCTAGTGATGTCACTAGCAATCACACCTGCCCCCGTCGTTTGTGCGTCACGGGCAAATTGCTGCCTGTGGCGAACAATATCAGAGGTACACGTCACACATACTTACCTTCTCAGCGACGTCACTGTGGCCGGCGAATAGCCTCTTTTTTAAGGGGAGGTTCGTGCGCTATCACAGCGACGTCACACAGCGGCCCGCCAATAGAAGCGGAGGGGCGGAGACCAGCCGCATTAAAGACATGTCTACCTCATTGCCGGAGGACGCAGGAACGCTGTTGTTAGTCGCTCCCGGGGTGTCACACATAGCAATGTGTGCTGCCTCAGGAAGCATGACAATGCATGACAATGACCCAAAACATTCAGCCAAGGCAACAAAGGAGTGGCTCAAAAAGAGCCAGTTTCCAGACCTTAACCCCTTCAGCCCTGGGGCACTTTCCGTTTTTGCGTTTTTGTTTTTTGCTCCCCTTCTTCCGAGAGCCATAACTTTTTTATTTTTCCGTCAATCTTGCCATATGAGGGCTTGTTTTTTGGGGGACAAGTTGTACTTTTAAATGAAACCATAAGTTTTACCATATGGTGTACTGGAAAACAGCAAAAAAAATTCCAAGTGTGGAAAAACTGCAAAAAAAGTGTGATGGCACAATAGTTTTTGGGATGTTTTATTCACGGTGTTCACTATATGGTAAAACTGATGTGTGGGTATGATGCCTGAGGTCGGTGCGAGTTTGTAGACACCAAACATGTATAGGTTTACTTGTATCTAAGGGGTTAAAAAAAATTCACAAACTTGTCCAATAAAAGTGGCGCACGTTTTGCGCCATTTTCCGAAAACCATAGAGTTCTCATTTTTTGGGATCTATGGCTCAGTGATATTTATTGCGTTTCGAGCTGTCGTTTCTAATGGTACCATTTTTGCGCCGATGCTACGTTTTGATCACCTGTTATTGCATTTTGCGTAAAACTTGCGGCGACCAAAAAACGTAATTTTGGCGTTTGGAATTTTTTTGCCACTACGCCATTTACCAATCAGATTAATTGATTTTATATTTTGATCGGGCATTTCTGAACGCGGCGATAACAAATGTGTATATTTATTTATTTTTTAACCCTTTAATTTTCAATGGGGGAGAAAGGGGTTGATTTGAACTTTTAGGGGTTTTTTTGTTTTTTTTTTATTTTTAAAACTTTTTTTTAATTTGTTTTTTTATTTTACTAGTCCCCCTAGGCGGCTATAGTGATCAGTAATCCGATCGCTCTTCTCTATCTGCTGATCACAGCTATACAGCTGTAAACAGCAGATTCAGTCACTTCCTGTTTCTCTCTGCTCCCGGCCGAGGGAAAATGAAAGTGAAACTTCACAGCTGCAGGTGTAATCACATGACCCTGTGCTATGATGGCAACCGCCGAAAGTCAGGTGATCACGCACGTGACTTCCAGTGGGGGCGGCGGTAAGTAAAAATCATGGCCGCGCGCATATCTCGCTGCTAGACTTTGGCAGCGAGATTTAAGGGGTTAAATGTTGCGAGTGGAAGCGATTCCACTTGCAACATGCTGGCACACATGTCAGCTGTTGAAAACAGCTGATATGTGTGCCGACCGCCGCCTGCCCGCAGCAGGGGGCGGGGCTTAACGGGACACGCTCTATGACGGCTATATCCGTCCATGGTCGTGAAGGGGTTAATCCCATAGAAAACTTATGGAGGGAGCTAAAGTTCCAAGTAAAGGCCTCAAATTCTTAATGATTTAGAGATGATTTGCAAAGAGGAGTGGTCCAAAATACCTCCTGACATGTGTGCAAACCTCATCATCAACTACAAAAAAGTCTGACTGCTGTGCTTGCCAATAAGGGTTTTGCCACTAAGTATTAAGTCTTGTTTGACACAGGGATTAAATACTTATTTATTTCTGCAATCTAATATATAAAGCTATCTAATATATAAAGCTAAGTGTGTGTGTGTGTGTGTGTGTGTGTGTATGTCTGGGATTGGCATCTGCACCGTCGTAGCTACAGCCACAAAATTTTGCACACTCACACGACTGGACCCCGAGAGCGTCATAGGCTATGTTTTGAGGGGAAATTTTAACCCCGCGCTTTACAGTTATTCGCCAAAAAACCTGACTTCATTAAAGCAAATGGAGCTGGGAGCAACAGTGCAGCCAGAACTTCAGAAGAATGCGCAGCCACGCCCTTAAATGGAATGTTGGCGTGTCACAATGCAACCAGGGAAAGAGGCAGACACAGACAGGGAAAGAGGCAGACACAGACAGGGTAAGAAACAGACAGACAGGGTAAGAGACAGACACAAAGAGACAGACAAAGAGACACACTGAAAGGGAAAGAGACAGACAGGGAAAGAGAGAGACAGGTTAAGAGACAGACACAGACAGGTAAAGAGACAGACACAGACAAAGAGACAGAGACAGACACAGGGAAACAGACAAACAGGGAAAGACAGGGAAAGAGACAGACAGGGTAAGAGACAGACAAAGACAGGTAAAGAGACAAAGAGACAGACACAGGGAAAGAGACAGACAGGAAAAGAGAGGGAAAGAGACAGACAGGGATAGTAACAGAGATAGACAGACAGGGAAAGAGATAAATAGACAGACAGGGAAAGAGATAGGGAAAGAGACAGGCAGACAAAAAGATAGAGAGGAGACAGAGAGATATATACAGAGGGGGAGACAGACATTTTAATTACATTTACATCTATTTGTTTTGTGTTTTTTGTGTGCAGAATACATTTTTGTTAATACACTCTATTTTGTTAACAGCAGTTATTAACCCGGGCGAAGCCGGGTAGTACAGCTAGTCTAATATATAAAGCTGAATGTGTGTGTGTGTGTCCGGGATTGGCATCTGCACCGTCGCAGCTACAGCCTCAAAATTTTGCACACTCACACGTCTGGACCCCGAGAGCATCATAGGCTATGTTTTGAGGGAAAATTTTAACCCCGCGCTTTAGTTATTCGCCAAAAAACCTGCCTCCATTAAATGGAGCTGGGAGCCACAGTGCAGCCAGAACTTCAGAAGAATACGTAGCCACGCCCTTATATGGAATGTTGGCGTGTCACAATGCAGCCAGGGAAAGAGACAGCCACAGACAGGGAAAGAGGCAGACACAGACAGGGTAAGAAACAGACATAGACAGGGTAAGAGACAGACACAAAGAGTCAGACACAGACAAAGAGACAGACTGACAGAGAAAGAGACAGACAGGGAAAGACAGAGACAGGTTAAGAGACAGCAACAGACAGGTAAAGAGACAGACAAAGAGACAGAGACAGACACAGGGAAACAGACAGGGAAAGAGAGGAAAATAGACAGACCCGGTAAGAGACAAAGACAGGTAAAGAGACAGACAAAGAGACAGACACAGGGAAAGAGAAAGAGGGAAAGAGACAGAGAAAGAGAGGGAACGAGAGAGACAGGTTAAGAGACAGACACAGACAGGTAAAGAGACAGACACAGGGAAACAGAGACAGGGAAAGAGAGGAAAGGAGACAGGCAGGGTAAGAGACAGACAAAGACAGGTAAAGAGACAGACAAAGAGACAGACACAGAGAAAGAGACAGAGGGAAAGAGGGCAAGAGACAGACATGGAAAGAGAGGAAAAGAGACAGACAGGGAAAGTGACAGATAGATAGACAGACAGACAGGGAAAGAGATAGATAGACAGACAGGGAAAGAGATTGAGACAGATGGAGAAAGAGACAGAGACCGACAGGAAAAGAGACAGACAAAGAGAGAGAAAGATATATACAGAGGGGGAGACAGACATTATAATTACATTTATATCTATTTGTTTTGTGGTTTTTGTGTGCAGAATACATTTTTGTTAATGCATTCTATTTTGTTAGCAGTTATTAACCCAGGCGAAGCCGGGTAGTACAGCTAGTATGCAAATAAATGTATGTAATTTATACAATGTGATTTTCTGGATTTTATTTTGGATATTCTATATCTCACTGTTAAAATTAGCCTACCCTTAAAATTATAGACTGTTATTGCCTTTGTCAGTGGGCAAACTTAGAAAATCAGCAAGGGATCAAATACTTATTTCGTCCACTGTAGATCGGTGTCAGTTCCTCCTAAGCAATACACAGCATCCAGGGAAATAATCGCTAATATGCACAATATTGCAAACTGATATACATAGTGTAAAACAACTAGGATTGATTTATTAGGTCCAGTGTATTGTGATTAAATAGATAAATATATAGATAGATAGATAGATAGATAGATAGATAAGACATCCTTTAAGCTACAATGAGTATTTGGTGCACTTTTGATGCTGTAAACTTTTTTAAAGTGAACCTGTCAGGTGCAATATGCACCCAGAACCACGAGAAGTTCTGGGTGCATATTGCTAATCCCTGCGTAACTCTCCCTGTATACACTAGCATAGATAAAGGGATCTTTAGAAAAAGTATTACACAAGATCTGTTATCTTACACTAAGGAGGCTAAGGACTAGTCGCAAGGGCATATTTTCCCCTGGCTAGTCAGCCCCTTAGCATGTTAGTACGTCCATGTGGGCATGCTAATAAATGCACAGCGTCAGAGGATGGTCACGCTGACCTCTCCACTGCCATCGCGTCTGAGTCCTCGATTTTGGCTCAGTGAGCATGATCCCGGACTTTTGGTCATGCGCACTATGAAGCTGGGTGCACACGTCCTGGCTTCAAATCCATGTAGTGCGCATGACCGAAAGTCCGAGATCATGCACACTGTGCCAAAATCCAGGACTCAGACGCGATGGCAGCAGAGAGGTGAACGCGAACGTCCTCTGAAGCTGCCTAAGGATTGCAGTACGGTGTGGCTCATATTTATCCTGCGCTCTACGCTGAGCGCTTACACCGGGGATTATGTGTAAATCTCTGCAAAATCGTGATTACAAAATTGCCAACAGAAAATTCACTGTAATGAGGTGGTGGGAGTCACTTTGAACTCCGGTCTGGCCTATGCTCTGGTGGTGTGCATGTTTTTACTCATCATTTTTGGGATACACAAAAGTGCAGTCAACAACAGTTTTGTTTACCTTTGACAGATGGACAATTCTGAACAGAGGCCAAACGGAGTCTGGAGTAACTCTGCTGCCTCATTAGGGAATGGATCAGTTGGGGGGTTTCAAATGAATCACGTATTTCGGAGATCTAGATGGAAACTCCAATATAAGCGCTGAGCATAGAGCACATGATAAACGTAAACTAATCAAAAATGTTTTGTGCCCAAATCACTAAATATCATTCAACCCAACCTACAAAAAGTCACAAGTCAAGTCAGAACCCAGGTCTGTTAATGGAAATATAGGGGTCTTACACACTACTGGTAAGACAAAAGTTTTTTAAAAATTCTATTGCTCCATCTCTCAAAGCAGAAATCCAGCAATATCTGCACTGCCAAATCCAAATACCCCTTCCCTTCTGAGCCGCACAATGTGCCTAAACCACAGTTACCATCCACATGTTTGGCATAGTAGTGAGGAGAGCCCACTTAATTTACGGAGTGCAGGTTTCCAGAAGCACAAGCTGGGCACAATGTACAGGCATTACAATGTACTGGGCATGACAAGAACTTATTTGCAAATTCTAATTCTGCCATATTCACTGCGTTTGACTCCAAGGGTGTTTTTCCAGAACTAAATCATCACTTCATCCATAGATCTGTAAGACCTGTTAACATTTACATATATAGGTTAGAAGACTGTGGACTTTTCCTTGTTATGCTGCCACCTGCTGTCAAAACAAAGAACAGCGGGCACAAACCCCCTGCTGCTTGATTTACTTGGTACAGTCTGAACAGGATGTGAAGAGGAGCTAGTTTTGTTTGGTAGCTGTTTATGCTGAGGTGTGTGTGTTCGGACGTGCTGAAGAAGGCAAGGCCGCATTCTGCCCTGCTGAACAAGGTCCAAGTACCTGAGTGTTGCGTGACATCTCCCCAAGACACAGATCCAAGAAAGGCTGGATGTGGAGCGAGGTGCCAGACAGCACGGGCAAATTACAGATCCGGGACAAAGACTGAACTTTAGAGGTGTCTGCGGCGGAATACGGGCCCCAACAGTGACGAGGTACCCCACGCTGAAGCCTGCAGTTAAGTGTGCACACTACTTTTAGTTAGGGACAGATAGGAAAAGACTCTGCACTGTGTTATACGAGTAAGATAACAAGGACTCTGCGGTTTTTTTGTTTAATAAGGATTTTTGTGTTTTGCTTTTGGGAGTACAATCTGAGGCTTCCCACCCTTGACAAGCTATTCAAAGCGATTGTATGTATATTACATTATATCTACTACTGTGCACCTTCCCGCTTTTCTCTCCCTCCGTTCCCACACTATTCCTCCACCTGTGTTGTGCAATATGTTATTAAATTTGCATTGATTAACCCCCGTGGTTCCGTGCAGTCCTTGCGTATCCCGTTACCTGCAGGTTATTACAGATCATCCATAGTTGAATTCCCAGAGGGGCGTAACTTCCAAAATTTGGTCACTTGAGAGTGTTTCTGCTCTTCTGGCACTTAGGGGCTCTGCAAACGGATTCCGCAAAATATTCTAGCAAAATCTGTGCTCCAAATATCAAATGGCGCTCCTTCCCTACTGAGGCCTGTGGTATGGCCAAACTGTACAATCACATGTTAGGTATTGTCACATTGAGGAGAAATTGTGTAACACTATGGTGCCTTTTTTACCTATTCCCCATATGAAAATTAGAAATCTGGGGTTAAAAAAATTTCTTAGTGGTAAAAATGTAATTATTTTTTCTTCACCACTCAATAGTATAAAATTTGGTGATAAACCTGTTGTGTCAATATGCTCTCTGGACCCCTAAATGAATTTACTGAGGGTGCAAGTTGAAAAATGGGGTCACTTGTGGGAGTTTCTGCTGTTATGGCACCTCAAGGGCTTTGCTAATGTGATATGGCACACACAAACAATTCCAACTAAATCTGAACTTAAATATGGTGCTCTTACCCTTCTTCACTTTGCACTGTGCCTGAAAAGGAGTTTTCAACCACATATGAAGGGATTGGCGTACTCAGGAGAAATTTCAAAACCAATTGTACAGTCCATTATCTCTCGTTACTCTATTGAATTTGAAACATTTTGGGTTAAAGCAACATTTTTGTGGTTAAAAATGTATTTTTTCATTTTCACGGCTTAACGTTATAAAGAAGGACCTGGGGGTTCAAGGTGCTCACCAAATATCTAGATAAATTTCTTGAGTTGTCTGGTTTCCAAAATAAGGTCACTAGTTGGGGAGCTCCACTGTTTAGGCACATCAGGCGATCTCCAAATACGACATGGCGTACGGTATTCATTCCTGACAATTTTGCACTCTAAAATTCAAATGGAGTTCCTTCCCTTCTGAGCCCTGTCTTGCATCCAAAGAGTTGATTTCCACCACATTTGAAGTATCAGCATACTCAGGAGTAGTTGCACAACAAATTATAAGGTGTATTTTCTCCTGTTATACTTGTGAAAATAAAAGATTTGGGGTTCAACAACAATTTTGTAGTAAAAAAATTTTTAAAAAAATAATTTATCCCCATGGATCAAAGTCATAGAACTCTGTGAAGCACTTGGGGGTTCAAAGTTCTCCCCAAACATCTAGAAAAATTCATTGAGGGTTTACAAAATGGGGTCACTTGTGGGTGAGCTCCACTGTTTAGGCACATCAGGGACTCTCCAAATGCAACATCTACTATCCATTCTACACAATTTGGCGTTCTAAAATTCTGATGGAGATCCTTCCCTTCCGAGCCCTGCTGTGCGCACAAACAATTGATTTCCACCACATATAAGGTATCAGCGTACTAAGGATAAATTGCACAACAAACTGTATGGTGCATTTTCTCTTGTTATCCTTGTGAAAATAACAGATTTGGGGTTGAAGGAAAAATTTTGTGGTAAAAAAATATTTTTTGAGGTCAATGTGCTTCAAACATCTAGAAAAATTCCTTGCATGGTCTAGTTTCCAAAATGTGGCACCCACAACCAGTAGTAAAGGTAAAAAACAGCTGCTGCAAGATCCGCAAGCCCAGAAACAGAAAAAAAATGTGGATTAAGGCCATGTGCGCACTAGAAACTGACATTTTCTTAAGGAAAAACCGATCCCTCTGAAAGAATCCTGCACCTGCGGTAAAACACCACACCAAAACTGCAACGAAATCCGCATGCGGTTTTGCCGCAGTTTGGTGCGGTTTTGGTGCGTATTTACTGCGGATTTGGTTCGTCCCTGCGAGTTTTTACCATTATCTATGGCAAAAACCGCAGGTACCTGCAGAAAAGAAGTGACATGCACATTAATTCCACAGCGGAAATTCTGAGAGTAAATTCACAGGTATAAAAAAATGCAGTGTGCGCACAGCATTTTTTTTTATACCCTTAGGTTTTGCTGGGGAATGACTGCAGAAATGTTAGAAACATTTTCTGCAGCAAATCCGCGGTAAAATCCGCGGTAAATCTGCAACATGCGCACATAGCCTTAAGGGCACTTTACACACTGCGGTATCAATATCGCTAGCGAGCATACCCGCCCCCATCAGTTGTGTGACACGGGCAAATCGTTGCCCGTGGCGCACAACATTGCTAACACCCGTTACACGGACTTACCTTCCCTGCGACGTCGCTGTTGCTGGCGAACCGCCTTTCTAAGGGGGCGGTTCATGCAGCGTCACAGTGACGTCACACGGCAGCCGTCCAATAGCAGAGGAGGGGTGGAGATGAGCGGCCGGAACATGCCGCCCACCTCCTTCCTTCCTCATTGCCGGTGGACGCAGGTAAGGAGACGTTCGTCGTTCCTGCGGTGTCACACACAGCGATGTGTGATGCCGCAGGAACGACGAACAACCAGCGGCATGCACCACCAATGATATTATGAAAAGGAGCGACGTGTCATCGATCAACGATTTTTGACGTGTTTGCGATCGTTGATCGTCGCTCCTAGGTGTCACATGCTGCGATGTCGCAAATGACGCCGGATGTGTGTCACTAACGACGTGACCCCGACGATATATCGTTAGCGATTTCGCAGCGTGTAAAGCACACTTTAGACTGCGCTGCTGCAGATTGTTTTAATCCATGTTTTCTCCTGGTTCCTGCATAACAAAAAAAAATATTTAAAAAAATTGTGCTGATGTAAAGTAGACATGTCGGAAATGTTATTTGTTAACTATCTCGTTGACATAACTCTCTGGTTTAAGGGTATAATAAGTTACATTTTGAAAATTGTGCAGAAATTTTTAAATTTTCGCTAAATCTCCAATATTTTCACAAATAAACAGAAAGAATATTGTCTTAAATTTACCACTATCATGAAGCAGAATATGTCGTGAAAAAATTATGTAAGAATCATGGGAATCCAATGAAGCATTCCAGAGTTATAACCTCTGAAAATGACACTGGTCAGAATTGAAAAACAATGGCCTGGTCATGAAGGTGAAAACCATGCTCTGGAGTAAAGGGGTTAAATCTGACCAGTGTCACTTTATGAGGTAGTAACTCTGGAATGCTGCAACATATCCAAATGATTCAAAGATTGTATTTTCTAGACATATTGTACATGTAAAGGCTGCTTTACACGTTGCAATTTCTCATGCGATCGCATTTGCGATCGCACCCGCCCCCATCGTTTGTCGCACAATGCTGTAACCCCCGTCACACGTACTTACCTGCCTAACGACGTCGCTTTAGGCGGCGAGCATCCACTTCCTGAACGGGGAGGGACGTTCGGCGTCACAGCGATGTCACAGAGCGGCCGGCCAATAGAAGCGGAGGGGCGGAGATGAGCGGCACATAAACATCCCACCCACCTCCTTCCTTCAGCATTGCCGGCGAGACGCAGGTAAGCTGCAGTTCATCGTTCCCCGGGTTTCACACGGAGCGATGTGTGCTGCCCCGGGTACGATGAACAACAGAACGTGCGATTTTTAGAACATCAGGGACATGTCAGCGATGAACGAGAAGGTGAGTATTTCTGCTCGTTCATAGCGGTCACACGCTACGATATCACTAACGATGCCGGATGTGCGTCACTTACGATGTGACCCCACCGACATCTTGTTAGATATATCGTGGCGTGTAAAGCCCGCTTTACTTGTAAATGTTGGTCAATGTTATTTGCATTTATTTCTCAAAATTTCGAACATTTGGCAAAAAATTTGAAAGTTTCACAATTTGCAAACTTTGAATTTTTATGCCCTTAAACCAAATAGTTATAGCACACAAAAAAAGTTAATAAGTAACATTTCCCACATGTCTACTTTACATCACCACCATTTTTGAAAATTATTTTTTTTTGTTCGGAAGATAGAAGGGTTAAAAGTTTATCAGCAATTTCTCATAATTCCAACAAGATTTACAATACCATTATTTTAGGGACCACATCACATGTGAAGTGACTTTGAGAGGCCTAGGTAACCAAAAATACCCCAAGCTGCTCAAAACCACATCCAACAAATTCATTAACTCTGTAGGTGCTTCACAGGAACTAAGGCAATGTGGAAGGAAAAAAAATGAAAATGTTACTGTTTCCCACAAAAATGTTACTTTAGCCCCAATTCTTGGATTTTCACAAGAGTAACAGGAGAAAATGCATAGTACAATTTGTTGTGCAATTTCTTCTGAGTACGCCAATACCTCATAAGTGGTGAAAAACAATTGTTTGGGTACACATAAGGGCTTGGAAGGAAAGAAGCACCATGCACTTTTGGAACACAAAATTGACTGGAATAGATAGTGAACGCCTTGTTGTGGATGTAGAGCCCCTAATGTGCTAAACAGTGGAAACCCCCCACATGTGACCCCATTTTGGAAATTACACCTCAAGAAATTTAGCTAGATGTGTGCTGAGCACCTTAAATCCCCTAGTGCGTCACAGAATTTTATAATATTGAGTTGTGAAAATAAAAAAGTCTTTTTTTTCTAACAAAAATGATGTTTCTGCTCCACATTTTGCATTTTCAAAACCGCAACATGAGAAATTGCACCATGTGCTTTATAGCGTAATTTGTTCTGAGTATGCTGATACCCTATATGTGATGGAAAACTACTGTTTTGCTGCACGGCATGGTTCGGAAGGGAGGGAGCACTATTTGATTTTTCGAGCACAGATTTTTCTGGAATAGATTGTGGATGCCATGTTGCATTTGCAGAGCCAGCAAGGTTTCAAACCAGCAGTAACCCCCCAAAAGTTACCTCATTTTCAAAACTACACCACCCAAGAAATTTACCTAGGGTTGTGGGAACATCTTGAACTTCATTGGTGCATCATAGAATTTTAGAATTCAGGTCTGTGAAAATGAAATATTACATTATCCTAAATGAAAATGATGCTGGAGGTACACATTTGTAATTTTTACAAGGGTATCAGGAGAAAATGGATCACAACATTTATTACGTAATTTCTTATGAGTACAGCAATATCTCATGTAATCAGAAACTACTTTTCAAGAACAGTGCAAAGCTCAGCAGGGAAAGGGAGGCATCTGTACTTCAATGACTACAGATAGGGCTGAAATGGTTTGTGGGTGCCTTGCCACATAAGCAAATCCCCTGATGTGCCAGAATAGCAGAAATCCCCCACATGTGACCACATTTTAAAATCTGCACCCCTCAATGAATTCATCTAGGAGTGCAGAAAGCATATTGACTCCACAGGTGTGTCACAAAATGTAATACCATTGGGCAATGAAGAAAAAAATAATTACATTTTTACCACTAAAATGTGGTTTTAGCCCCACATATTACATTTTCACATTGAGGGATGGATGAAAATGAGAGTACAATGTCAAATTCTCAATTTCTCTTGAACGTGGCAATACTTCAGTATAGTGCTATTTGGCCACATGACAAGACTCAGGAGGGAATGAGCTCCATTTAACTTTTTGAGTACAAAGTTTCCTAGAATAGTTTGCAGAAAACATATACAGAGCCTCTAAGTGCCAGAAGAGCAGAAACCTCCTTCAAGTGACCCCAATTTTGAAATGATGTCCCTTTGGAAATTATTCTATGGGTGTAGTGATGATTTTAACTCCATTTTTGTTTTCCAGAGCTTCAGGAGACATGAACCCCTACAATTTACAACTTCGCTAGCTCTGCTCGGTACAGAGATGCCAATCATGTGGATGCTAACTGTGGTTTATGCACACTGCGGGGCTCAGAAGGAAGGGATGCATTTGGATTTGGGAGCACAGATTTCACTGCATTTCTTTTAAGGGGCGAGGAGCCATAGCACTTTTCTTTATGCTACTAGTAACATGGAAGCTCCCTATATTTTTGTTAATAAGTTTCAAACCTGATTGAGGATTTGTTTTTTTTTAAGGGGGCTGAGTAAAGTTTTTATTGGTGGCATTTGGAGGTACAGAACATTTTGAATCAGTTCATATTTACCCTGTGCTCTATGCTGAGTGCTTACATCGGAGTTTTCATCTAAAACCTATGCAAATTGTCTCTTCACTGAGGAAGTACATGAACTCTAGTGCCACTGATAGGAAGTAGCAATCCTAAAAGTCAAAAGTGACAAGGCTTGTTAAACAAGCCTTGTCATATAACTTAGGATTTATGACAGATCAGAACCTCAATATGCAGACATCATGTTTCGGGTTGGTTGCCTCTCGTCAGTGCAAATTATGAGATCTGATCTGGCTGTATGAGAAGCTAAGACGGGGTCTAAAGGGGGAAGCTATTCTCCTTGCGGAGACTGACACACCATTTCAGCATGCCAGTGGTCAGCAGTAGTGATGGGCGAACCCCCAATGTTCGTGTTCGGGAGACTCGCCCAAACTTTTTTAAAGTTTGAATTTGGGTTCTGAGATAACGCGAACTTGCATCCGAATCCTGAACTTGGACCTTTATAGTTAAGGGATGGGGCGGGGGGAGTCTGTAAAATGAAGAATATAGTTAATAATAAAAATTGTCATTATACTTACCGCTCCTGCAACACATCCTGCAGACCCACTCAGCCGCTGTCTCCTGGCCGCTTTTGCTTCCGGGTCTGATCATTAAATTCCGGGGGTATTTACTACACTGCTCATCACTCGGCAGTCTTCGGCTATATTCGGTCATGTTCACGGTGACGTCAGGGTTCACCTGAGTTCATGGCCTCAGTGCGAGTCTTACATCGGTATCACCCGACACGGCACACACTCTCCTGACAGGATTGCCTCAGTTGCATGGAAATACTTGCAGCCGACCCTCTCCTGTAAGGAGAGAGTGCGCCATGCCGGGTGATACCGATGCGAGACTCGCACAGTGACAGTCAAAGTTCAATCGAATCCATGGCTCATAGACTCGGGTGAACCCTGATGTCACCACGAACACGGCCGAAAAAAGCCAAAAACTGCAGTGCAGTGAATACCCCTGGAAGTTAATAATAAGACCCGAAAGCAGAAGCAGCCGGGAGACAGTGGCTGAGCGGGTCTGCTGGAGGCATCGAGGGACCGGTAAGTATAATCATAATGTTTTTTACTAATATGCTTTTTTTTTTACAGCCCCTGGACCCGAACTGTAACACGAGCTTCCCAGAATAACTCGTGTTCGGGACCATGTGCATGAACACTATGTGTTCGGTATGGACCCCGAACTTTACAGTTCAGGTTCGCCCAATGTGTTACAGGGGGACTGGTGGATTAGGATAAAGGTGGTGAATATCCCAATCGCCAGTTGGGGTCCACCGTGCTCCAAGATGGTAAAGGAGTTGCTGGCAACCCGTAGGTCAGGCGGATAATACAGAGCTAGGTGGCTCTGAAGTAATACGAGTATGTTCCAAGTCAAATGTCACTTGGACCAGGACTATTGTAAACCATGTTAACGTGACAGGGTCCACGCACCCAAACCAGGACCTGCCCTATTAGCACCACACTGTCCGTGTGCATAGGGGGTACACTCAAACAGTAGGTGCAGCAGCCTCAGCCCAGTTAACTCCACTGGGCTGCTACAACAGGGCTGGAATGATAGGAGGGAAGCACGGCGCCTGCCCCTAACGTGCCGAGCCACGAATCTTGGCGTGACATGCTCAGTAGGCACAACACAGGACTTGGACACAGAACAGAGTCCAAGTACCTGAGCAAAGAAGCTTTTTGCACTGTGTGGGAGCATGCCCAGTAGCCTGAACTGAGGACTGAGCCTAATGCGGGCTATACACGGTACGATATATATGTCAGCAGGGTCACGTCGTAAGTTACGCACATCCGGCATCGTTTGATATATCGTAGCATGTGACAGCTACGAACGACGGTGAACGAGCAAAAATACTCACCTTATCGTTGCTCGTTGACACGTCGCTCATTTTCAAAAAGTCGTTTCTTCTTCTGTGCGCCGGTTGTTCATCGTTCCCAGGGCAGCACACATCGCTCCGTGTGACACCCCGGGAACGATGAACACAGCTTACCTGCGTCCCGCCGGCAATGCGGAAGGAAGGAGGTGGGCGGGATGTTTACGTCCCGCTCATCTCCGCCCCTCTGCTTCTATTGGCCGGCGGCTGTGTGACGCCGCTGTGACGCCGAACGTCCCTCCCCCTTCAGGAAGAGGATGTTCGCCGCCCACAGCGAGGTCGTCCAGGAGGTAAGTGTGTGTGACGGGTTAACGACTTTGTGCGCCACGGACAACTAATTGCCCGTGACGCACAAACGACAGGGGCGGGTACGATCGCTCGTGCGATCGCACGATAGATCGTCCCGTCTGACGCCCACATTAGAAATGGCACTATCAGGCTGAGCATGCTCACCAGGCGAAACACTGGACTTAGGCTCTGGCTGGGGAAAATTGGCACACGCATGCGCCCTAGCCGCCTCTCCACACTTAGACGTGGAGGAAGAAGCAGCCAGCTGGACGACCCTAGGCACGGCCAAAAACGGTGGCCGGCGCCTGGGCGTAGCATGAACTGCAGCAGGCTGCTTGCGGCTACGGCAGTGCCGATTTGTCACACAATGCTCCTCTAGGAAATATGCACATTGTCTCTTCATTGAGGAAGTAGATGAGCTCTAGGGCTACCTATTGGAAGTAGCAATCCTAAAAGTCAAAAATGACCCTTTAACAAGCTTTGTCATATGACTTAGACAGGCTTTGCACGTTGCGACATCGCAAGCCGATGCTACGATGTCGCACGCGATTGTCCCCGCCCCCGTCGCAGGTACGATATCGTGTGATAGCTGGCGTAGCGAAAGTTATCGCTATGCCAGCTTCACACGCACTCACCTGCCTTGCGACCCTCGCTGTGGCCGGCGACCCGCCTCCTTCCTAAGGGGGCGGGTCGTGCGGCGTCATAGCGACGTCACACGGCAGGCGGCCAATAGCGGCATAGGGGCGGAGATAGGCAGGATGTAAACATCCCGCCCACCTCCTTCCTTCCGCATATCCTACGGAAGCCGCGGTGACGCCGGTAGGAGATGTTCCTCGCTCCTGCGGCTTCACACACAGCGATGTGTGCTGCCACAGGAGCGAGGAACAACATCGGACCGTCGCGTCAGCGTAATTATGGATTACGCCGACGCTGCACCGATGATACGATTACGACGCTTTTGCGCTCGTTAATCGTATCATCTAGGCTTTACACAGTACGATGTCGCATGCGATGCCGGATGTGCGTCACTTTCAATTTGACCCCACCGACATCGCAGCTGCGATATCGTAGTGTGCAAAGCCCGCCTTAGGCTTTATGCAAGATCAGAACCTCAATTTGCAGTGTAACGTTGCGCCCTGCAACGTGGGGGTTCCACTCGCTTGCAGCGGTGTGAGGTAGCTTCAGCAACACACGTACACAGTCTCTTCATAGAAATTCCGGCAGTTTATTCAAAAACACACAGCATAAACTGCCTTCAAACATAAACAATAAGTCCATAATGGAAGTTTTAGCAACTTCCCCACTCTCTGGCTCCTGCCAGCGTACAACTCTAGCCAAGGTTCCTTCCAGCACCCAGGGCCCTCTGCAGACCCCTGTCTGTCTCTCCTCCTGGAGAGATTCGGCCCTACAGCCCTGGCCTGGCTTGGCTGCACTCACCTCAGACTCAATTTCAGAGCCTTGTGTTCAGCCTCCACACTGGCTGATACACCCAGAGCTCCCGTCTCTGCTCTCACTTGTTTCCAGTACACACACACTGGAAGTCTGGAGCTAGTCTCTATCTAGACTGCCCTGGACACACTCTCAGAGCTCCCTGCTCTCACAGGTTTCCAGTCCACACACTGGACGTCTGGAGCTAGTCTCTATCTAGACTGCCCTAGACACACACTCAACCTAGGTTCAGAGACAGGATTGCTTTAACCCCTGGAGCCACACCCACAGGTGGTAAGGAGTGTGTAATCAGCATCACACACCCTTCCATGGCTCTGCATGTAATGCAATCCTGTGTAACCACAGGTCCCAGCCAACTTCACATTGCAGAGCACCCATTCTTCTGCAAAACATACCGGTCCTTTGTAATACAGCCGGTTGATACGTCACATACCCTCCCCCTCTGTTCAAACCCGTAGGGGAGAACACTTGCCAATGACCTGGGGCCGCGAGGCAAGGTATCCCCGCCGCCATGCCCCACCAGTCGAGAGGGCCGTCCAAGGTGCCCAAGAGCATAAGTCCCTGAGACATCGCCCGACACTGTCACCAAACCCTGTCGTGTCAACCTAGGGTTAAAGGACATCCCCTTTCCGGACCGTTCTCTCCCTGACCCCCTCCCAGGGTCACAGTAGTTGAGAGACACGTTCTCAGTCAAACCTACAGTTTCGTCCGAACCTAGGCTTACTCGTGTACCCCCAGGGCTATTGTCGGGAACTCTAAGCTCATAGCGGCCACTATCTACAGTACATCGCAGGGTACTTCTCTGTCGGCGATTCCTGTTATCGCGTGTCTTAACTACTGGACCGACACACCATCTTCCACTTCTTTCCTCTGAACAACGGGGAGAAGACGGCTGCTGTCCCCCACACAGTTGGTGAAGCTGCTCCTCAATTTTCAGGTTTTCTTGCCTCAACCGCTCCATGTCACGTACATGGTTTACCCGATATCCAAGAAGGCTTCGAATGTTTCCAAGACTCTCCACAGTCCCGACACAGACGAACGGAACCATACCAGCTTCCATGGGTATCCTGCTCTCATTAGCAGCAGGGATTCTTAATCTCACCAATCCCGACTTATTCACCATGTCTTGCATGACTCGTCCGTTTTTTCCAATGTCTCTCCCCACCAGAGCCCGGGCTACTTGGACGATATCTTCCGCCAGACTCTGCGCTATACTCTAGCTGTCTAATGGCTTCTTCCTTTTTCAGTTGGACCTGCCACTTCATACGAACACATCTGAACTGCATGTCTTTTAGAATAGCCACCCGCTGCCCAGTAATTTCACTGGTGGACAATATCACTAACTGTTCAGCCTCTGGGGTACAGTAGACCTCACACGCTTCCACAGCTCTCTTAAATTCGTCATGTATGCACTCGGTGGCACACGCTTCTCTTAAGTCCTCAGGTATATCCACTGTGCACTTGACTACAGAAGTCTCATTCATCCCTGCCACATGCTTGTCCAGTTTAGCTTCCAGAGTCAGCTCTCTTTGGGCCTCCCCTGCTTCAACAAGTTTGGTCAGGATCGACACTCGCTGCTCCATCTGTTCCAAGGCTACCTGGGACCTGGACTGGTACTCTGCCAAGTGACTTCGGAGCTCAGCCATTTCTTTCTCCAACTCCCTTACTCGACTCGCAGTAGCCTGCCTAAGCAGTATCTCTTGTTGCAGATGGTCTTGGCTCATCCTCTTGACTGAGTCTTCACTTGCAGACCTCTCTGGTCTATGACACACTATTTCCGAGCTTCTTCCACCTCTACACCTCCGGCCTTTCCATGGGGTGCAACTTTGTCATAGTCACCCCTCTCTTGGGTCTCAGCTTCAGAACCTTTGGGTTTCTTACTCTTCATACCCACGACCTTCTCTATACCAAGCAGGTCAGGCAGGCTCTTGTCCGATCGTCACCTCTTCCTCAGAGGCTCTTTCCATTTTTACAGCACCAGCCGTGTCTTGGGACTTCACTGCATTCCCTTCAACTTCCTCTTGGGTCTCTGCAGTGTCACCCTCTGCCTTCTCTTCGACCTTTACAACATCACCTTCTACCAGGGTGTCATGCCCTTCAGAACGGTACTCTGTTCTTTTTAGAACCTTAGCACCATTTTCCACATTCAGCACCTCAACACTGGGTAGCTTACCGGTCCGCTCACCAGGACCTTTGTGGATTAGTACTCCACCAACACTGTCTAGGTTTACTTTTCCTATATTACTCTGTAGGATGTCATCTCTTACAGCGCTTTCATCTGACAGACCACCAGCTTCATGCTTGGAAATTATAGAAGACACCGCCATTACTTCTTTGGTCGGTTCTTTCCCTACAATTTCACCCTGCTGAATTCTGTCGTTACAATGTGTCAGTTCCAGCACAGACAACTTTCTTTTGCATGATTTTGCTGTCCGACTCTACATTAGCGGTTGCTATCGGCAACGTGCCTTTCTCAACCTTCTCTGCACACTCAGATTCTGGAAGGGAATCCGCACGGTGGGCAGACATACACAACACTGTCTCTACCTGGTCCATATTTTCTGAGGTTGTAGCTTGCTTCGCCCCTCTGCGCCTGTTGCGCCTTCGGCGACTGGAGGAGGATTTCCCCCCTTTGCTCATCAGTCTGTCACTGTACTCATTTGTCACTTTAGTAACGTCAGTGTCTATTCTGGAGTCATCGTCACTCCCCCTGGTGTTCTGGACTACCACGTCCCCACTTAACCAGGTGTCGGACCCCTTGTCTGGAGCTCTCCCATTTTCAACGGTCACACTACCATTTGTTACTTTAACGGTCATGTCACTAAGTTGGGCATGTCCCCCATTATCTTTGGTCACCCCTAACTTAGGACTGTCCTTACGTGGAGGTACCTCCTCCTCAGTGTTCCTCAATGTCCCACCGGGAACCTGTACAACCTCTTGCGGAAAAGAGGCTTCCATAGACGGGAGCCGACTTATTCCTGTGCAATCGGTCCTGGCCTCTGTCTTCCATAAGTCCCGAAAGAACTCACAGTCCTGTCCTATGACAACCGGATATAGCAGATCTGGAGCTACACCCACATCAGGGCGCCCCACACCTCTGGCCGTCCAAATCAGCACCCTGGCCAGAGGATATTCTTTAGTGGTCCCATGCACACAACGTCCTTCTATTGTCCTACCCACCATAAAATGGAGATCGGACATGGGTCTCACTAAGGTCAACTGGCTACCCGGGTCTAACAGACCAGACACACTTAGCCCATTCAAGTCCACTGAGCACTTCTGTGGCCTCACATCGGATGGATAGCCTATACCGCAGGTTGGACATAGGTAAGGCGAATCCCATTGCCCCTTGCTATAGTCCACCTGTTCGGCTTGTGAATGCTCCACCCCCTGGTGGGTCACCACCGCTTTTTGAGGATCCACCCCCTGTTGGGTAACTACCCCGTTCCGGGCCTCCGCCCCCTTCTGGGTAACCACCCCTTTTTGGAATCCCGCCCCCTTTTGGGCCACCGCCCCTTTTTGGGACGCCGCCCCTTTTGGGCAACCACCCCTTTTTGGGACTCCGCCCCCTTTTGGGGTTTCCATGCAATGTCCTTAGCCCCCAGTTCACACCGTTCGCCCTTATTTCCCTGGGCACCTAGTGTCCATACTGGGCCCCGAAGAGAACTCTCAAACTGGTCCATGGCTGCAACATCGCTGCACACTGACAGCTCCTGCTGTCCCCGGACCAGGAACTGGTACAGCTCCTCCACAATGTCCGCAGGGACCATATCCTCTTTTTGGCTTTCAGCCCCCACTACTGTCGCTGGACCTCCTGGCACATGATGTTGGTGCTGCTGACTCTGTAGCAGCTGGTTCAGGAGCTCCTCCATGCTGCAACGAGAAGAGGAACAGTAGGGGCGCTCCAATGGGTAATACCCGGTGGTCAAAGACAGGGGGGGGGTTAGAGAACCACTAACCTTTCCGGGTTGTACCGCCTGTACAACCAGGATCTCCAGCCTGTGGTGTATCACTGCTCACCAAACAGGGCCCCGCAATTCCAGGCTGGCCTGGAACCTCCAGTCGCTGGACTCTCGCCACTGCAGCACGGGTCCCCGCCGACCTGTTGATTCACCGCCAGGTGCTTGAGAGCGCTGTCACTGTTCGTGGACCCGCCGATCCACCGCCAGCTGCTTGAGTGCGCAGACAAAATTTTCGTGGACCCGTTGATCCACCGCAAAACCACTTGTATCCAGAGGAATATGTCCTAGACCGTTGCCTTTAGCAACCAGGCTGCGTTGCCCCTAGCAACTAGACCGCATGCCCGCTACCTCCACCATATGTAACGTTGCGCCCTGCAACGTGGGGGTTCCACTCGCTTGCAGCGGTGTGAGGTAGCTTCAGCAACACACGTACACAGTCTCTTCATAGAAATTCCAGCAGTTTATTCAAAAACACTCAGCATAAACTGCCCTCAAACATAAACAATAAGTCCATAATGGAAGTTTTAGCAACTTCCCCACTCTCTGGCTCCTGCCAGCGTACAACTCTAGCCAAGGTTCCTTCCAGCACCCAGGGCCCTCTGCAGACCCCTGTCTGTCTCTCCTCCTGGAGAGATTCGGCCCTACAGCCCTGGCCTGGCTTGGCTGCACTCACCTCAGACTCAATTTCAGAGCCTTGTGTTCAGCCTCCACACTGGCTGATACACCCAGAGCTCCCGGCTCTGCTCTCACTTGTTTCCAGTACACACACACTGGAAGTCTGGAGCTAGTCTCTATCTAGACTGCCCTGGACACACTCAGAGCTCCCTGCTCTCACTGGTTTCCAGTCCACACTGGACGTCTGGAGCTAGTCTCTATCTAGACTGCCCTAGATCACACACCCTTCCATGGCTCTGCATGTAATGCAATCCTGTGGAACCACAGGTCCCAGCCAACTTCACATTGCAGAGCACCCATGCTTCTGCAAAACATACCGGCCCTTTGTAATACAGCTGGTTGATACGTCACACCAGACACAATGTTTCGGTATCGTCGTCTTTCGCCAGTGCAAAGTATGAGATCTGACTTGGCTGTATGAGAGGCTAAGATGGGGTCTAAAGGGGAAGCTATTTAGATCTCATACTTTGCAGTGACGAATGAACAAAAGCCAGGAAATCAGAAATTGTATTTTTTGAAGTCTTTTTTTGCCATCGTGTATAAATGCGTAGTAAAAGTGATAAGACCTTTTTTACTGTGTGGTAAAGGTGATAAGACATTTTTATTGTTCAGACCAGTTTGGTTACAGTGATACTGCATTTATTGAATTTTTTTATGATTTGCCACTTTTACACCTTAAAAACAATTTTATAGAAAAAGCATTGTTTTTGCTTCTCTATATTCTGACAGCTAAAGTTTTTTTTATTTTTCCACTGATGGAACTGTATGGCAGCTTGTTTTTTGCAGGGCACACACGGCATTCCTAGCTGTTACTGCAGGGGCTCAGCTGTTAGCTGAGCTGAGCTCTTGCAGTGATAGTGCAGGGAAGTACTGATATTCAGTACTTCTCTGCATGCTCATGCTGTGATCGGTCAGTCAGATTAATCATAGCGATCTGAGTGAAGAGACCGCTGACATGGGTCCAAGCATTTTTTTTTGTGATTGTCAGCTGTCAATGACAGCTGTTAGCAAGGAACGGTCACTGTGTTTACACACAGTGACATTTTCAAAGCCATGACACAGATAGGCCATCATGGTGCAGGAAGTGATACCCGCTCATGACGTGCTATGTCTGTCATCGGTCATTAAATGGTTTATGTGGTAAAATGGGGGTGATTTTAACTTTTATATATTTTGTTTCATATTTTTTTTCTACTTTTTACTGTATTTATTAGTCTCCTTAGGGGACTTAAACTTGCAATTGTCTGATAACTTGTTTGTTCTATATGCAGCAATTGCTGTAGATAGAAGAATACACATCCTCCTATAAACACTGGCCGCAGGCTGATGTTCATGGGAGTACTGTGGTGACAGATACAGCGAAGTTCAATAGAGATAAGCAAACCTTGTGTTTGGTGTTCCGTTTTAGGGCTGAACACTGACTTTACAAAAGAAATAGAGTTAGGGTTCGGATTCGGGTGCTTTACATATGCTTACCACTCTCGCGAAAATCGCTGAGCTCAGGTACGCTCGGTGCTCAGCCCAGTGTGAGCTGCTTGCAGTGTTTGAACGGCTCACACTAGGGGTAACAACAGCATGATGAGATGTAGTGTGCAACCCCCCCAATAAAATGGCAAAACCCTGCCCATTCTCCCCCAGAAGTGTTCCGCTTATGGCTGGCTGTATGTGGGAGGAGACCCAAACTGCCAGTCAGTTACTCCCATTAGGTTTTGGACCAAGTCCCGTGGAGGTTCAATTCAGCTGCACCTGCAGAACTAAACTTCCATAGCTTTGCTCTTCTCTAATCTTCAGCAGACCCCTGGCTGTCATGACAACACATTGGCATCCCGCAATCATGGGCTCACAGATGAGGGGGCAAAAGATTGCACCCCCCTGCTGGCGCTCGTTAATTGCAGCTTTCAGAGATTGACAATGCATTTAGAGGCGGATGAAGACTGAATAATTCAACCTTCATAATTCAAACTTCATAATTAAAACTTCAACCTACATACTACGTTATAAATTTTTAAGGGTAGAGATGAATAGACCCCTGGAAGTTCGGAATTGCTGAGTTTGGCTGGACTTCAGGTTAATAGTTCAGTTCAGAATGAGGACTTCACCTGAACTTGACTCTGGAAACCATATAAGTCAATCGAGATCTGAACTTCTGTGCTGTAAAATGGCTGTAAAATGGTCAAAGTAAAGGCTAGGGGGCTGCAAAAGGAAGCAAAATGGGGGTAATTACCCTGCAAACAAATGTGGATAGAAAATTAAATAGTTTTAAAAAAAAATTACATGGAATCCCGCCCAGCGCAGGTAAAGGAGACAACTGTGGGTTGCAACTCTCAGCTGTCAGCTTTACCTTGGCTGGTTATCACAAATAGAGGGAATCCCACATGTTTGTTTTTTTTTTCAATTATTTAAAAAATTAATTTTAACAGCGGGGTGGGAAGGGGGGTCAGTTCTATTTTTCATGGCTAGCCAAGGTAATGCAGACATCTGGGGGCTGATATTATCAGGTTGGAAGGGCTCATGGTTATTTGGCCCATCCCAGCCTAAAAATAGCCCCAGAAGTCGCACATACATTAGATGCACCAGTTCCCGTGCTTTTACTGGCTTTTCCCAATTGCCTTGGTGTGGTGGCGATCGGTGTAATACTTTTGGGGTTCATGTCAAAAGTGGATTATAAACTGGCCTCAAGCCCAGGCATTATTAAAAAGAAATTCTGGAAGTTCTGACGTAATCTAATGGATATCCATCAATTCCTGTGGAGCTGCGTTCTCAGAATGTTCTCAAAATGAGGCTCAATAGATCACTGCCAGTCAATGGAAGCCCGGAAATTCTCATGAGCGGTGACGTTATTAGGTTACTGATGTCATCGCTCATTAGAAATTCCAGGCTGCTACTGACCGGCAGTGACCTATGGCGCCTTGTTCTGAGAACATTCTCTCAACGCAGCTCAATACGATTTGATCGGTGTCCTGGGACATTATTCCATTGGATTTTGTTGGAAATGCCATAACTTCTTTTTAATCAATACATTTGGGAACAAGGGCTTGTGGGGGAAAGTTTATTCAAGTAAACTTTTGTTTCCTTGTGTGCATTTTTTTTATCTCTATACTTTCCAGGTTAGTAATGGGGCGCATGATAGATGCCTATCCATTACTAACCCCTGCTCAAGTCACAGCTGACATCAACTCCAAAAGTATTACCCTGATTGCCCCATAACAGGACAAAGCACCAGGGTAGCGCAACTTCTGGGGCAGTTGTGAGCTGCTATTTTTAGACTGGAATGGGCCAAATAACCGTGGGCCCTCCCAGCTTGATAATACAAGCTCCTAGCTGTCAGCTTTACTTTGTTTGGTTATCAAAAATAGGGGTGACCACACACTATTTTTTTAAAATCTTTTACCGAAATGTAAAGCTGACAGCTGAGGGTTGCAGCCCTTAGTTGTCTGCTTTACCTGCACTGGTTATAGAAGGGAGCCCACATAATTTTTTTTTCTGGGAACATACTGTACATACTCCCAGTCACATTTCAAATAAACGGGTATGGCCTCGCTCAATGCAAGTGTAATGAGCGAGGCCAGACCCCCTCTTTTGAAATATGACCAGCAATATCGCATACTTGAGGACATCTGACTGCCGTTACTAGCTCTGACACCAGAGAAACTTCACAGTGCATAGTGCATACTCTGTAAGGATTTATATGTCTGTAGTCACAAAGAGTGACTTCAGCCTTATGGATTTCGACAGGACAACCCCTTTAATTAAAAAAATGATTTCAAACTCTCAGTAATTTCAACTATGACCTACTGCAAAAAGTACTCAAATTCAAAATCCACATTGAACCTCTTAGTTCAAAACATGTACTGTATGTAATTGTAGGTGTAATTTAATGTAGAGAGGGCTCCGGAGATGCAGATCACAAGAAAACAATATTAATTATCAACCTTGCCCCTTGTGCACATGAATTTCTCCAAAATCTTTGAACCTTTTGATGTTATTATGTACTGTAGATGGTGGGATATTATAAGTCTTGGCAGTTTTATTGTGAAGAACATTTTTCTGATTTTTTTTCATATTTTGTAGGCGCATTAATTAACCATCTTTTGCTTCTGAGAGACTTTGCCTCTCTAACATGCTCTTTTTATACACAGTCATGTGACTTAAGGCTACTTTACACGCTGCGATATCGGTACCGATATCGCTAGCGTGGGTACCCGCCCCCATCTGTTGTGCGACACGGGCAAATCGCTGCCCGTGCCGCACAACATTGCCCAGACATGTCACACATACTTACCTGCCCGGCGACGTCGCTGTGACCGGCGAACCGCCTCCTTTCTAAGGGGGCGGTTCGTTCAGCGTCACAGCGATGTCACAGCTGCGTCACTGAACAGCCGCCCAATAGAAGCGGAGGGGCGGAGATGAGCGGGACGAACATCCCGCCCACCTCCTTCCTTCCGCATTGTGGCCGGGAGGCAGGTAAGGAGAGCTTTCTCGTTCCTGCGGTGTCACACGGAGCGATGTATGCTGCCGCAGGAATGAGGAGCAACCTCGTTACTGCTGCAGTAACGATTTTTGAGAATGGACCCCCATGTCACCGATGAACGATTTTGCACGTTTTTGCAACGATGCAAAATCGCTCATAGGTGTCACACGCAACGGCATCGCTAATGCGGCCGGATGTGGGTCACCAATTCCGTGACCCCAACGAGTTCGCATTAGTGATGTCGTAGCGTGTAAAGCCCCCTTTAGTTGAACTTGACCCTCAGGCTGTTTTTCATTAGTACCACTTACTTTCCCGGCATTTTGTTAAACTCGCTAACTTTTTGGAACTATGCTGCATCCAATTTTTAAATGAGTTATTTTTTCTAATTAACTGGAAAAATATCTGCTTCTGATCTGTGTTCTATGTTTTATTGTGACTAAAACATTTCAAAATCATTGCATTCTTGTTTTATTTATATTTTATATGGCAGCCAAGCTTTTCTGGAATTGGGGTTATAGATTTTTTCAGTTTTTGTAAACTGTATGATTTGCATTTCAGAAAATCTTTTTCAATTATGTGTAACCTTTGATTGTTGTCATAATTTCCTATATTGTTTCCTGGATATATGGATATATACTTTACGTAAAAAGAGTTCAACATTTATAAAAAGGTTTTACTCATCAAAGTGTATATAAATTTAAAATATCCCAAAGGTTAATATTTTTTTCTGCTAATAACTTATTGAATATGCATTTCTGCATTAGGATGAAGTTAACACATCGCTATAAAAAAGCTGGTCTCTACAATCCTACCTTAATTATTGAGAAAAGTGCTGTGGACATCTCTTCACTTATACTGATTCAACAACCCATTCAGCATTTAATACTCTATGGACCTGCTGTACATTCTTTAAGGTATGTTTGATAAGAAAGAAGTACAGCTAAACAAGTAATAAGATACTATAATAACATAGTTTGGTCTCATCTGATCAGACTATATTTTTGAACATGATATTTGTTTAGCAGTGGAGTCTTGCGTGGTGAGTGTACATACAGGCCATGAAGATTGAGTGCATTACTTTTAAACAAGTATAACTGCAGATTCTAGGTGTTTCTATAGATTACCACAGGTGGTCATTGGCTCTTGGACAACTCATCCAATAATTTTTTTCACTTCTCTATCAAAAATCTTGAGGGGAACACCTAGTGGTAGCTGGTTTATGGAGAAATAATGTTCTTTCCTGGATTATGGCCCCAACAGAGTTCACTGGAGCCTTCAGTAGTTTAGAAATTCTTTTGTAACCAATGCTATCACTATTTTTTGCAACAAAAATATTGCAAAGGTCTTGAGGTAACTCAATGGTTTTACCCATCATGAGACTTTTCTTGTGTGGCATCTTACTAGTAGTGTTGAGCCACCCCCTAGTGTTCGAGTTCGGTTCGTCGAACGGCGGCTCCGTTCGGTGAACGTTCGACGAACATCTTCGAACCCCATTGAAAACAATGGCAGGCAAACAAAAACACATACAAACACATTATACATGTACACATACAGTTAATAAACATTGCCATTACACTTACAGGTCCCCACGGCGCGTCCTGCACTCTGTCTCCCTCCGCTTTTCCTTCCGATCATCGCTGTGTCCTCCCGGTAACCAGCACTGATGATAGGACCTTCCGTGACGTTGTCATAGCATGTGACCAGTCACGTGTCTATTATCTCATTGGCTACAGACTGGTCACATGGCTAGACGTCATCCTAGGTCCTGTCAGTGCATCTCTTCGGTACGCGGTGCTCGTTTGAGCATCTCCGTGTACCAGCGAGATGCTGCTTGGGCACATGCTTGGCTCCCCGGTGCCGGGAATCAGGTGATCGAAGCACCGTTGCTATAGTAAACCGCCTGTCAGATTACAATAGCAACGGTGGCAGCAGTGACGTCACCGCTTACAACATGCAGCCTCTGCACAGTCACTGAGTGATTAGACTGCACGGGAGCAGCAGCGTCTTCCTCCCATGCAGTGCTGTCTGATGTAGCAGAGCTGCATGGGTTGAAGGAGAAAGAAGACAGAAGACCAGGATCGTGTAGGGCTGAGAGGGAGTAATAAACATGGAGCCTCTAAGTGTGTCTGTGTATTTATTTCTATTAAAGTATTTTTTCTCTGTGGTGTCTTTTTTTTTAACCCTTTATTGGAGATTCAAACTTGCCTGACATTAAGAATCTCTGGCTTAATACTAGCTAGTAAAACAAAGCTGGTATTAACCCATTAATTCCCAGTGAGTCACCGTCACCAGGGCAGCTGGAAGAGTTGAATACAGCGCCAGATGATGGCGCTTCTATGAAAGCGCCATTTTCTGGGGCGGCTACGGACTTCAATTTGCAGCCGAGGGGCCCAGAAAGTTCGGGCCAACCTGTGCTGTGGATTCCAATCCCCAACTGCCTAGTTGTACCTGGCTGGACACAAAAATGGGGCGAAGCCCACGTCATATTTTTTTTAAATTATTTCATGAAATTCATAAAAAAAAAAAGGGCTTCCCTATATTTTTTGTTCCCAGCCGGGTACAAAAAGGCAGCTGGGGGTTGGGGGCAGCCCGTAGCTGCCTGCTGTACCTGGCTAGCATTCAAAAATATGGCGAAGCCCACGTCATTTTTTTTGGGGGCAAAAAAATCCTGCATACAGTCCTGGATGGAGTATGCTGAGCCTTGTAGTTCTGCAGCTGCTGTCTGCTCTCCTGCATACACTAGTGAATGGAGCATGCTGAGCCTTGTAGTTCTGCTCCCCCTATCTCTCCCTCCAGCATACCATCATGGATGCAGCATGCTGAGCCTTGTAGTTTTGCAGCTGCTGTGTGCTCTCCTGCATACACTAGTGAATGGAGCATGCTGAGCATTGTAGTTCTGCTTCGCCTTTCTCTCTATCCAGCATACAGTTCTGGATGCAGCATGATGAGCCTTATAGTTCTGCAGCTGCTGTCTGCTCTGCTGCATATGTGCTGCCCCCATGGCCAGCCGTCGGGCTGCTCGGATCCGGATCTATGGTATGGCTCGAGGGGTTCTCCGGACCCGGGGGTCGCGCGGACACTTCGAATAAAAAGTGGACATATGTATATGGGACTGGCTGTAGATTGTCTGTGATGCCACCCATGGTATGTGGTGAGATGTGGGGCTCCCGGGGGCGATGTGATGGCAGCTGGATGTTAACCCCTCCATGGGTAGGGATGGATGCCCCGGGGCCCAGTGTTATGCGGGATTGCAGGGACCAGTAAACTTACAGTTCGGTTGTCCTGGTGCTGGATGAGGCTGTACTGATGTATGGAGTCACTGGTTGTCCTGGTGCTGGATGAGTTTGCACTGATGTGTGGAGTCACTGGTTGTCCTGGTGCTGGATGAGGCTGTACTGATGTGTGAAGTCATTGGTTGTCCTGGTACTGGATGTGGTTGCACTGATGTGTGGAGTCATTGGTTGTCCTGGTGCTGGATGAGGCTGCACTGATGTGTGGAGTCACTGGTTGTCCTGGTGCTGGATGAGGCTGTACTGATGTGTGGAGTCACTGGTTGTTGTGGTACTGGATGAGGCTGTACTGATGTGTGGAGTCACTGGTTGTCCTGGTGCTGGATGAGGTTGCACTGATGTGTGGAGTCACTGGTTGTCCTGGCGCTGGATGAGGCTGTACTGATGTGTGGAGTCACTGGTTGTCCTGGTGCTGGATGAGGTTGCACTGATGTGTGGAGTCACTGGTTGTCCTGGCGCTTGATGAGGCTGTACTGATGTGTGGAGTCACTGGTTGTTGTGGTGCTGGATGAGGTTGCACTGATGTGTGGAGTCACTGGTTGTTGTGGTGCTGGATGAGGCTGTACTGATGTGTGGAGTCACTGGTTGTCCTGGCGCTGGATGAGGCTGTACTGATGTGTGGAGTCACTGGTTGTCCTGGTGCTGGATGAGTTTGCACTGATGTGTGGAGCCACTGGTTGTCCTGGTGCTGGATGAGGCTGTACTGATGTGTGAAGTCATTGGTTGTCCTGGTGCTGAATGAGGTTGCACTGATGTGTGGAGTCATTGGTTGTCCTGGTGCTGGATGAGGCTGCACTGATGTGTGGAGTCACTGGTTGTTGTGGTGCTGGATGAGGCTGTACTGATGTGTGGAGTCACTGGTTGTCCTGGCGCTGGATGAGGCTGTACTGATGTGTGGAGTCACTGGTTGTTGTGGTGCTGGATGAGGTTGCACTGATGTGTGGAGTCACTGGTTGTTGTGGTGCTGGATGAGGCTGTACTGATGTGTGGAGTCACTGGTTGTCCTGGCGCTGGATGAGGCTGTACTGATGTGTGGAGTCACTGGTTGTCCTGGTGCTGGATGAGTTTGCACTGATGTGTGGAGTCACTGGTTGTCCTGGTGCTGGATGAGGCTGTACTGATGTGTGGAGTCACTGGTTGTTGTGGTACTGGATGAGGCTGTACTGATGTGTGGAGTCACTGGTTGTCCTGGTGTTGGATGAGGTTGCACTGATGTGTGGAGTCACTGGTTGTCCTGGCGCTGGATGAGGCTGTACTGATGTGTGGAGTCACTGGTTGTCCTGGTGCTGGATGAGGTTGCACTGATGTGTGGAGTCACTGGTTGTACTGGCGCTTGATGAGGCTGTACTGATGTGTGGAGTCACTGGTTGTTGTGGTGCTGGATGAGGTTGCACTGATGTGTGGAGTCACTGGTTGTTGTGGTGCTGGATGAGGCTGTACTGATGTGTGGAGTCACTGGTTGTCCTGGCACTGGATGAGGCTGTACTGATGTGTGGAGTCACTGGTTGTCCTGGTGCTGGATGAGGTTGCACTGATATGTGGAGTCATTGGTTGTCCTGGTGCTGGATGAGGTTGTACTGATGTGTGGAGTCACTGGTTGTCCTGGTGCTGGATGAGGCTGTACTGATGTGTGGAGTCACTGGTTGTTGTGGTGCTGGATGAGGTTGCACTGACGTGTGGAGTCACTGGTTGTTGTGGTGCTGGATGAGGCTGTACTGATGTGTGGAGTCACTGGTTGTCCTGGCGCTGGATGAGGCTGTACTGATGTGTGGAGTCAGTGGTTGTCCTGGTGCTGGATGAGGTTACACTGATATGTGGAGTAATTGGTTGTCCTGGTGCTGGATGAGGTTGCACTGATATGTGGAGTCAGTGGTTGTCCTGGTGCTGGATGAGGTTGCACTGATATGTGGAGTCATTGGTTGTCCTGGTTGAGGCTGTACTGATGTGTGGAGTCATTGGTTGTCCTGGTGCTGGATGAGGTTGTACTGATGAGTGGAGTCAGTGGTTGTCCTGGTGCTGGATGAGGTTACACTGATATGTGGAGTAATTGGTTGTCCTGGTGCTGGATGAGGTTGCACTGATATGTGGAGTCAGTGGTTGTCCTGGTGCTGGATGAGGTTGCACTGATATGTGGAGTCATTGGTTGTCCTGGTTGAGGCTGTACTGATGTGTGGAGTCAGTGGTTGTCCTGGTGCTGCATGAGGTTGCACTGATGTGTGGAGTCACTGGTTGTCCTGGTGTGCCGCCCCCATGCCAGCAGCTGGCGCTGCTCTGATCTGGGGCCTACGCTACGGCTCGAAGGGTTCCCTGGACCCGGGGGTGGCGCAGACACTCCGAATAAAAGGGGGAAGTATTTGTACAGGATTGATTGTAGAATGTCTGTAACGCCACCCACGATGTGTGGTGAAGTGGGACACCACCGCTGCTGTCGTGGGAAACCCGGGGGAGATGTAATGGCAGCCAGATGTTAACCCCTCCGTGGGTAGGGATGGTTGTCCCGGGGCCCAGTGTCTCTGTGCAGGGTATGGCGACGGCAGGGCCTTGCATGCCCACAGGGACCAGGGGATAGTTGGTTACTCACTATTGAATGAATCACACGAGTCTTTTGGTAAACCAAGGTGCTTGTGGCCGGCTGCCGTGGCCGGTTGTACTCTGGTCCCCCACCCGGGCTGGTGATCGCTGTTCTTTCCTCTGCACTGTTTTTATGTATTGTGGGCTGCCTGGTTTGGAACTCAAGAGTCCGCTCCCGGCTTTCTGTGGGCCTGAGGAGCCGGGCCCACTGACGCTGACCCGTGGGATCTATGGGCCCTGGCGGTTGCCCTATCCCTCTCTGTGGGTGGTTGTCTGCTTTTGGGACTTTGGTTGGGACAGGACCTGTAATCCTGCCCTCAATCGGTTAATTAGCTAGGCCGCTCCTTTCGGTCCTGGCTCCAGGGTCCGAGTACCCCCTCTGTGCACGGTTTCCAGTTGGGTCTCCGGTGTCGGTACCGGTGGGCTCCAACCCTTCTCCGGTCCTCCTTGAATCTGCCGAGCCGTCTTTCCGTCTCCTGCTGACGGAGACCACCGTCTGCCACCTAGCCAAGGTACCAGGGCTCTGACCCTGTCACCATTCGACTTGAAGTTCCTCTGCTGCAACTACACCTAGCTCCAGCTCACACTCCTCTCCACTAGAACTCGAACTGCTCTTTTTCCGCCCCAGGCTGTCTAGACCCCTAGGTGGGCATTCCCTAACCACCTGGTCCCGCCCACTGGTGTGCCTGTCTTGCCCTGAAGGGGGTGACTAGGGTTTCAGGTCGGCTGTATGTAACCCTGTGAGGGAAGGTGTTTTGCGGGGGCCTAATGTGTGACTACCTGGTTTTGCCAGGGCGTCTTCACTGGTGCTGGATGAGGTTGCACTGATATGTGGAGTCATTGGTTGTCCTGGTGCTGGATTAGGCTGCACTGATGTGTGGAGTCACTGGTTGTCCTGGCGCTAGATGAGGCTGTACTGATGTGTGGAGTCACTGGTTGTCCTGGTGCTGGATGAGGTTGCACTGATATGTGGTGTCATTGGTTGTCCTGGTGCTGGATGAGGCTGTACTGATGTGTGGAGTCACTAGTTGTCCTGGTGCTGGATGAGGCTGCACTGATGTGTGGAGTCACTGGTTGTCCTGGTGCTGGATGAGGTTGCACTGATGTGTGGAGTCACTGGTTGTTGTGGTGCTGGATGAGGTTGCACTGATGTGTGGAGTCACTGGTTGTTGTGGTGCTGGATGAGGCTGTACTGATGTGTGGAGTCACTGGTTGTTGTGGTGCTGGATGAGGTTGCACTGATATGTGGAGTCATTGGATGTTGTGGTGCTGGATGAGGCTGTACTGATGTGTGGAGTCACTGGTTGTCCTGGTGCTGGATAAGGCTGTACTAATATGTGGAGTCACTGGTTGTCCTGGTGCTGGATGAGGTTGTGTCGAGGGCGGGGGCCGGCTTCCCCGTCACGGGGGCTGCTCGGGGAGATCGCTCTCGGATCCGGTACCTTCTCCTCGGTGGCTTGAGCGGGCCGGACCCAGGGCTCGAGCAGCGCTCCTCGCCCAGAAGTGAAAAGGGAGGGGAGTTGGATTTTTGGGATGGATAGTGTTCGTGACGCCACCCACGGGTTGTGGTGATGGTGGGCACCACCGCTGCTGGTGACGGGGTTCCCGGGAGCGATGGCGGGGAGCAGCTAGGTGTCGGCCCCTCCGTGGTTAAGGGCTGTTGGTCCCGGGGCCCGGTAGGAGGTTGGGGCTCCTCCAGGGTGGGTTTTGGCAAGGTGCAGGGTTGCGGTGCAGCGCAGCGCGGTGCAGGATGGCACAGGTGTACTCACTCAGACACAGATGGACAGAGTCTCTGGTAAACCAAATGGCTGGATGGACGGGGCCCGCAGCCGGCTGCGGTGTTCTCCCTGGATGGGTTGATGGTGGCTGTCGTTTCCCTGCACCTGTGTTTTGTGTCTTGACTCCAATGCCTGGGCACCGGGAGTCCACTCCCCGACGTACACGTGCCGGAGGAGCCTGTTTGCCCACAGACGCTGGCCCTTTGGATCTCTGGCCCTTGGTGGTGGCACTTATCCGGAACGGTTGGGCTGTTGCCTTCACTCGGAACTTGGGTGGGAATGAACCCCTGAGGTCCAGACCGCAATCAGAAAATTTGACTAAAGGTTGGCTTTAAGCCTAGTCGGGGTCTGAGTACCCTGCCTGATGCTTGGCTCCAATCGGCTTCCCGGTTCGGTACCGGCGGGTCACCGCCCCACCCCGGTCCTACGGTTCCGCTGACCTTCACCAACTCCTGCAAATGGCCACCACCGTCTGCCAACCTTGCTGGAAGTGCCTGGGCTCCAACCCAGACACCAACCCAGACACCAACAGTTTCACTCACTACCGTCCACAATTGGACTCTCCCTCTGACTACTACTGACCTGTACTGTTGTGTTTTCCCGCCTCCAGGCCTGTGAACTCCTCGGTGGGCGGGGCCAACCACCTGGCTCCGCCGCACCTGGTGTGGACATCAACCCTGGAGGGTGGCAACAAGGGTTTAATGTGTGACTGGTGTGACCTGTCCAGGGAAGGGGGTGTCTGGTGTTGTGCAGTTACCTGTGACCCCTGGGGTCCAGGGCATCATATTCCCCCTTGGTTAAATGCAGAACGTCCGCGGGCTGCTCGTCCACCACCGGTTTTATTTTTCTGGAAAGAAATAAAAACACGGGAACAAAACATGTAAAACATTAAGCATTTCTTTCATTTCTTCCCTTATGGGAGGCACATTCTTAAACCGTTACAAACGGAACATTTTTATTAATAACAGGGAACGGGTCCATGTCCTTCCGCTTTCCCACCCAAACAACCTAGACCTTGATGCTGCCCCTAAGAAATGGGCAGCACCCCTTTTCCCCAGTCCGGAAACAGGAACCTGGCCCAGGCTACCCAAGCGGGAACGGGTACGGTGTCTCGCACCCGGCAGTCACTCAGGGGCCCCACGTCCAAGGGGATCCCTGACCTGGAGGATGGTCACCGGTCCTGGTGGTGACCGGACCCCAGCCTGCTCTGCTGCGGGTCCTTCCTCCAACCAGCCTCTCCGGAGACTGGCAATGGCGGGAAGGGCAATTGGGGCAGAATATTTACAAACCCAATAGTTTTTGGGTGGCCTGCAAGTTCTCGGCCGTGTTCTTTGGGAGTGGGGACAACAGGGACAACATCAGTCCCAACGGGGACGGGCGCTTCAACAGCTCAGCGCTGCCATAAGATATACACAGGTGGTCCCAACGGGGACAGTTCTTTAGCCTTAACTTTGCAAATCAGGTGAAAGCCTCGGGTGATTAGTGCTCATTCATCCAGCTATTTACAGAAACAACATTTTGCACCCCTAAATGGCAGTTTCCCTATACCTAAGCGGGGGCCTACCTAGGTTAGAGCGTGTGGACCTCCTGGGCCCAGGGTTGTCAGTGGGAGGCAGTCGGACAGAGGGGACAACTGGTCCCTCTTCTTGTGTGTCAGGTGTGGCAGGTAGAGATCTACGGGGGCATAGGATAGGTGCATCCCTGGGCGCCTGTTCTGGTGGCTCGCTGGCGGGCGTCTCCGTCTCTTTCTTCCACAGGTTGTGGGAACGTTATCACGGGAACTATCACCACGCCATTCTGCATAGGCCAGTCCGCTGAGAAGTCGCCCATTACGGTATGAATCACTTCTTTCCTCTTTTCCCCGCTCGGCACGGAAGCCGGAGTCTCATCTACCAGCCTTAAGGGATCTGGGCAGCTCTTCAGGTGGTCCCTGGAAATGGTAGCTGTAGTCTTCCCCTGGTCGCGACTGATCAAATAAGTCTTTTCATTTTCGCATCCAGTGGGTTGTACGACGTATGCGGTCCTCTCCCACTGGTCGTCGAGTTTGTGTGTCCTTCTTTTGCGCTTTAGAACCACATCCCCGGGTAAAAAGGGGGCAGCCGGAGCCCGCTTGTTAAAGTGCTGCTCTTGTTTTTCTCGGCTCTGGCGCAGATTCCTTTCCACATATTCCTGGACCTGTCGATACTGCACCTGTCGCTTGGCATCCCAGTGGTTAGTGGAGGAGAGGGCTTCTGGTGCTTCTATGTCCATCTCCAGGTCTACGGGCAGCCATCCAGGTCGGGCTCTCATTAGATATGCAGGCGTGTACTTGGTGGAGCCAGAGGGGATGTTATTGTACATGTCCACCAGGTCAGGCAACTTCTCAGGCCACAGGTTCCTCTCCTCCAGCGGCAGTGTCTTGAAGAGGTTCAGGACCAGGTGGTTGATTTTCTCAAAAAATTGAAAAAAATCCAGCACTCAAAGCATTCAACTGAAATTGTTTTATATTTTATTCATTGATCTGTGTAACTATTAAAGACGTTTCGGTCATCCGACCTTCATCAGATTAAACTACAATAAAAAGATACATAAAAGATTTTTAAGTATACAGAAAAAATGGCATTATACAATCATGATAACAAAAAAGGGCAGAAATATTCACCACATTATAATGCATGAATCATGAACTATGATATACAAAAAATGTCAACAAAAAGACAAAAATGAAGAATCTGTCAGTTGAGCCGCTTCGCTAGCAGATATAATGTCCACCTGAAGATATAATTGAAATACAGATAATATGTAGCATAATGTGGTGAATATTTCTGCCCTTTTTTGTTATCATGATTGTATAATGCCATTTTTTCTGTATACTTAAAAATCTTTTATGTATCTTTTTATTGTAGTGTAATCTGATGAAGGTCGGATGACCGAAACGTCTTTAATAGTTACACAGATCAATGAATAAAATATAAAACAATTTCAGTTGAATGCTTTGAGTGCTGGATTTTTTTCAATTTTTTGATCTGGGGTGGGACCCTATCCAAGCACCAGCGACTATAGAAGGAGTGCCACATTTCTATATTTTATATGGTTGATTTTCTCACACATCCCGTTGGTCTGGGCATGGTATGGCGTAGTCCGAATCTTCTTACACCCATACAAGTGACAGAACTCTTGGAACACCTCCGCTTCATAGGCCGAGCCCTGGTCTGTGAGCACCCTTTCCGGGTAGCTGTGCGGTCAGCAGAAGTAGGCCTGGAAGGCTCTAGCTGCGGTACGGCCCGTCAAATCTTTAACTGGGACAACCACCATGAACCTGGAGTAATGGTCTACGATGGTCAGGGCATATGTGTACCCGCTTCGGCTGGGTGTCAGCTTGACGTGGTCCAGGGCAACCAACTCCAATGGCTGTTGGGTGACGATCGGCTGTAGGGGGGCCTTCTGGCTGGCTTCATCCCAGCTTCTTAGTGTGCAGGGACCACATTCTCAACACCAGGCCTCCACAGACTCCTGCATCCCATTCCAGTAGAACCACGCTCTCAACAACATCTCTAGTTTCTTCCAACCGAAGTGCCCTGCACCATCGTGGTAGGCCTTCAGGACCTTGGGCACACTGGCTTGGGGGACCACTACCTGGCGGACTTTCTCATGGGTCTTTGGATTGATCATTTCCCGCACAGTTTCCCCTGATACAGGTGCAGCCGCTTTCTCTCCTTCCACAACCGTTGGTGGGGCTTCTGGGGGGACGCGGGATCCATCCTGGAGGAGCCCTGCGCGATCATGGCTTTAGCCAGCTGGACTGCAGGTTACTGATCCTGTGCCTCCTGCCACCCCTGGCCGGGTAGCGGGTCAAGGTTCACCTACTGTTGGTTAGCACAGGCCTTCTCATCTCGGGGCCGGTGGAATGCGGGTAGCTCAATTTCTTCAAGGTCATCGTTTTCCACCCCGTCATCTGGTAGGTGCGGCATTCGGGACAGCACATCTGCATTGGTGTTCTTGCGGCCGCCCCTGTACTTGATAGTGAAATCGTAGTTGGACAGTAGAGCCATCCACCGCTGCTCCAGGGCACCCAGCTTGGCCATGTCTAGATGTGTCAACGGATTGTTGTCCGTGTATGCAGTAAACTTCGCCGCTGCGAGGTAATGCTTGAATCTTCCAGTTATTGCCCACACAAGGGCTAAGAACTCGAGCTTGAAGGAACTGTAATTTTCGTGGTTCTTTTCCGTCGGCCGGAGTTTTCTGCTAGCGTAGGCGATCACCATTTCCTTCCCATCTTGCACCTGGGACAGGACCGCGCCCAGGCCCACATTACTGGTGTCGGTATAGAGCACGAACGGGAGACCGTAGTCCGGGTAGGTCAGGATTTCAACTTCAACTGTTGGAAAGACTCCTCATGTTTCTCACTCTAGACAAACGGGGGGTCGGAGGCTCTCCCATTCTTGGTCTGTCTCACGAGGAGGTCTTGCATGGACGCGGCCATCTTCGTGTACCCCTTGATGAAACGGCGGTAGTAGCCCACTAGGCCTAGGAACTGCCTGACTTCTCTCACCGGTCGCGGCCAGCTCTGGATGTCAGCAACCTTCTCCGGATCCGGAGCTACGGCTTCGTCGCTCACCACATGCCCGAGGTATTGCACTTTGGGTTTCAGCAGATGGCACTTCGACGGTTTCAACTTCATTCCGTACTTGGAGAGGGCTGCAAACACTTCTGCCAGGTGCTCCAGGTGTGCCTCATAACTCATACGTCTTGAAATACACGATTACATCGTCTAGATACAATAGGACAGTCTCGAAGTTGAGATGCCCCAAGCAGCACTCCATGAGCCGTTGGAAGGTCCCCGGGGCATTGCACAGCCCGAATGGCATACTATTGAACTCGCAGAGTCCCATGGGAGTAGCAAATGCGGTCTTCTCGCAGTCTTCTGGTGCAACCGCCACCTGCCAGTACCCACTGGTAAGGTCAAAGGTAAGGAAATACTTAGCAGTTTTTAGTGCAGCCAGCGACTCTTCGATGCTGGGGAGAGGGTAGGCATCTTTGTGCGTTATCTGGTTGATCTTCCGGTAATCCACACACATCCTCATAGTACCGTCTTTCTTCTTTACCATCACCAATGGAGCTGCCCAGGGACTACAACTATCCTGGATGACCCCTGCCTCTTTCATGTTCCTCAACATGTCTTTGGCGCATTGATAGTGTGCTGGTGGTATCGGCCTATACCTCTCCTTGATGGGTGGATGCGTGCCTGTGGGGATATGATGTTGAACCCCTTTAATCCTCCCGAAATCTAGTGGGTGCTTGCTGAAAACCTGCCCATACTCCCGTACTACCCTGTATACTCCGTCCTTGTGGTGTACCGGGGTGGACTCAGTGCCAACATGCAATTCCCGGCACTACTCCTCTAGTGGCCTAGCTGGGGTGTGACTGCTCATGTCGGGTGCAGGGGTAGTGGAGGTGGTCTCATGGATGGCGTGGGGTTCGATGGTAAACAGCTTAGCTATGGTGGCGTAGCGGGGTAGCCTAACCTCTTCCTCCCCGCAATTCAGCACTCTCACAGGCGCTCTCCCCTTTTTGACGTCAATCACCCTACCATTACCGTGGGCCAGTGCTCTGAAGGCGAAGGTTCCACCAACGCTGGGTAATCTCGTCCCTGGGGGCCAACTGCTGCCCACACCAAATCATCATTTCGCTTCTTGGCGGTACCACCAAAGGAGCTGCATCCATCACTCGCACCCCACCAATCTCTCCACCCGTCAGGCTCACTTGCTGCTGGTGCAGGAGGGCCCGGATCTCACGCTGTAGGGTCCTCTGCCAACCCCCTCCTGCAGTGGCAGACAGTTGCTGCAGTAAGCTCAACACCTCTCCCATACAGTGCTGAATGACATTGGTCCCGAGGACCACTTTTGGGTTACGGTCACTGGACTCATTCAGCACCACAATCATCCCTTGGCGTTTCAGCTGGGTCCATCCCACAGTCAGGGTCACGTCCGTGAGCCCCACTTGGGTCATAGGTAGCCCATTGGCCGCAATAACGGTCATGCTATGATCGGGAGGGACAAGTTCACTATCGGCCCAATATCGCTGATACAATGAATAAGGCATAGTGGTTACCTGAGATCCAGTGTCCAACAGGGCCATGGTTGGGACGCCATCCACTGCCAGGGAAATTATGGGGCGGCCTCCTACAAACCGGTCTCTCCAATCATCCGGGCCACGGGGGTCTACTCCTTTGCCCCAGGGGTTGCTCGTTTAACGGGCATCGCCTAGAGTAATTGCCAGGCTTGTTGCACCTGTAGCACACAGGTGGTCCATACCGCGGATCGGTGTTCTTCCTCCGCTGCATCCAAGGGACGTCCTCCGGGCTGTCGGTGAGCTGGATTTTCTCCGGGGACTTGACTCTCGTCAGGAGCTGGAGGGCGGCGAGGATCCGGGTGAGGTCTTCATTCATGTGTCAGACTTGCAGGGCCAGCGCCTCTATTGTCCCGACGGGTGGAGCAGGGGCCGGTAGAGCTAAGGAAGGGTGTGCCACCGACACGGGGGAGGTTTCAGCCGGCCAAGGGACCACGTCGGGAGCGCTAGCAGTTGGTGCTTGCAGGGCTTTGATGGCCCACTCCTTTAGTACTGTAAAGTCTAGGTCGGCGTGCTCCAGAGTCCATAGCCGCAACTGCTTGTGGTCTTCAACAGACCCTAATCCCTGCAGAAACTGCTCCACTAGCATTTTGTAGCTGTCGGCCTCGCTGATGGTGTCTACCCGCCTCAGGGTCCGAAGGGCCGTCTGCATGCGCAAGGCATAGCCCCTGATGTTGTCCGTGGGCCGCTGCCGACACTGGTAGAACTGCATCCGCAACTCAGCCTCGGTACGGGTTTCAAAGGCGGTCTGGAGTTTTTCAAAGATAGTGGTTACCGAAGCCCGGTCTACATCTGTCCAGATCTCCGTCTCCTGCTCAGCCGCGCCAGTCAGCTGCCCGAGCACTACCGTCGCACGTTGTCTGCCAGTCATGGCATACAAGTCAAGAATCGGGTTGATCTTTTTCCAAAACACCTGTAAGGCGTCGGGCGTCCCATCGTACTGGGGTAGCCAGGTGGCTCTGGGCATGTATGGCAGGGAGATCAGCATTACCTGGGCGACCACTGGACCCACGGCCTCCCCCGCTCTTGTGACCGGAGCGAGGGTCGCCACGTTCCCCTCTTCGGGCGCCGCCACTCCTGCAGCTTACACCCCTTCACCGTCTCCGGTAGGTGCGGACATCTTACTCCCGCCCCCCTTGGTCTTTTTACAGCACTTCACCTTTTCGGGGACGGGGCTTCACTTTTCGCGCCTTCACTGCTCGGGAAGACGACTCGAGCGGGAAATCCGCCCAAAATGGCGGATCTTCAGATTTTTCAGTGGGACGCCACTGACTGGGATTAGAAGGCGCACTTCTACTGGTAAGAAGACTGGTTCAATCCTGTTCGTGACGCCAAGTTGTCAAGGGCGGGGGCCGGCTTCCCCGTCGCGAGGGCTGCTCGGGGAAATCGCGCTCGGATCCGGTACCTTCTCCTCGGTGGCTCGAGCGGGCCAAACCCGGGGCTCGAGCAGCGCTCCTCACCCACGAGTGAAAAGGGAGGTGAGTTGGATTTTTGGGACATAGAGTGTTCATGACGCCACCCACGGGTTGTGGTGATGGTGGGCACCACCGCTGCTGGTGACGGGGTTCCCGGGAGCGATGGCGGGGAGCAGCTAGGTGTTGGCCCCTCCATGGGTAGGGGCTGTTGGTCCCGGGGCCCAGTAGGAAGTTGGGGCTCCTCAGGATGGGTTTTGGCAGGGTGCAGGGTTGCGGTGCAGCGCGGTGCCGGATGGCACAGGTGTACTCACTCAGACACAGATGGACAGAGTCTCTGGTAAACCAAATGGCTGGATGGACGGGGCCCGCAGCCGGCTGCGGTGTTCTCCCTGGATGGGTTGATGGTGGCTGTCGCTTCCCTGCACCTGTGTTTTGTGTCTTGACTGCAATGCCTGGGCACCGGGAGTCCGCTCCCCGACGTATACATGCCGGAGGAGCCCGTTTGCCCGCAGACGCTGGCCCTTTGGATCTCTGGCCCTTGGCGGTGGCACTTATCCGGAATGGTTGGGCTGTTGCCTTCACTCGGGACCTGGGTGGGAATGAACACCTGAGATCCAGACCGCAATCAGAAAATTTGACTAAAGGTTGGCTTTAAGCCTAGTCGGGGTCTGAGTACCCTGCCTGATGCTTGGCTCCAATCGGCTCCCCGGTTCGGTACAGGCGTGCCACCGCCCAACCCCGGTCCTACGGTTCCGCTGACATTCACCAACTCCTACAGACGGCCACCACCGTTTGCCAACCTTGCTGGAAGTGCCTGGGCTCCAACCCAGACACCAACAGTTTCACTCACTACCGTCCACAACTGGACTCTCCCTCTGACTACTACTAACTGTACTGTTGTGTTTTCCCGCCTCCAGGCCTGTGAACTCCTTGGTGGGCAGGGCCAACCGCCTGGCTACGCCCCACCTGGTGTGGACATCAACCCTGGAGGGTGGCAACAAGGGTTTAATGTGTGACTGGTGTGACCTGTCCATGGAAGGGGGTGTCTGGTGTTGTGTAGTGACCTGTGACCCCTGGGGTCCAGGGCGTCACAGTTGCACTGATGTGTGGAGTCACTGGTTGTCCTGGTGCTGGATGAGGTTGCACTGATGTGTGGAGTCACTGGTTGTCGTGGTGCTGGATTAGGCTGTACTGATGTGTGGAGTCACTGGTTGTCCTGGTGCTGGATGTGGCTGTACTGATGTGTGGAGTCACTGGTTGTCCTGGTGCTGGATGTAGCTGTACTGATGTGTGGAGTCACTGGTTGTCCTGGTGCTGGATGTGGCTGTACTGATGTGTGGAGTCACTGGTTGTCCTGGTGATGGATGTGGCTGTACTGATGTGTGGAGTCACTGGTTGTCCTGGTGCTGGATGTGGCTGTACTGATGTGTGGAGTCACTGGTTGTCCTGGTGATGGATGTGGCTGTACTGATGTGTGGAGTCATTGGTTGTCCTGGTGCTGGATGAGGCTGTACTGATGTGTGGAGTCACTGGTTGTCGTGGTGCTGGATGAGGCTATAGTGATGTGTGGAGTCACTGGTTGTCCTGGTGCTGGATGAGGTTGCACTGATGTGTGGAGTCACTGGTTGTCGTGGTGCTGGATTAGGCTGTACTGATGTGTGGAGTCACTGGTTGTCCTGGTGCTGGATGTGGCTGTACTGATGTGTGGAGTCACTGGTTGTCCTGGTGCTGGATGTAGCTGTACTGATGTGTGGAGTCACTGGTTGTCCTGGTGCTGGATGTGGCTGTACTGATGTGTGGAGTCACTGGTTGTCCTGGTGATGGATGTGGCTGTACTGATGTGTGGAGTCACTGGTTGTCCTGGTGCTGGATGAGGTTGCACTGATGTGTGGAGTCACTGTTTGCCCTGGTGCTGGATGAGGTTGCACTGATGTGTGGAGTCATTGGTTGTCCTGGTGCTGGATGAGGCTGTACTGATGTGTGGAGTCACTGGTTGTCGTGGTGCTGGATGAGGCTATAGTGATGTGTGGAGTCACTGGTTGTCCTGGTGCTGGATGAGGTTGCACTGATGTGTGGAGTCACTGGTTGTCGTGGTGCTGGATTAGGCTGTACTGATGTGTGGAGTCACTGGTTGTCCTGGTGCTGGATGAGGCTATAGTGATGTGTGGAGTCACTGGTTGTCCTGGTGCTGGATGAGGTTGCACTGATGTGTGGAGTCACTGGTTGTCGTGGTGCTGGATTAGGCTGTACTGATGTGTGGAGTCACTGGTTGTCCTGGTGCTGGATGAGGCTGTACTGATGTGTGGAGTCACTGGTTGTCCTGGTGCTGGATGAGGTTGCACTGATGTGTGGAGTCATTGGTTGTCCTGGTGCTGGATGAGGCTGTACTGATGTGTGGAGTCACTGGTTGTCGTGGTGCTGGATGAGGCTATAGTGATGTGTGGAGTCACTGGTTGTCCTGGTGCTGGATGAGGTTGCACTGATGTGTGGAGTCACTGGTTGTCGTGGTGCTGGATTAGGCTGTACTGATGTGTGGAGTCACTGGTTGTCCTGGTGCTGGATGAGGCTGTACTGATGTGTGGAGTCACTGGTTGTCCTGGTGCTGGATGTGGCTGTACTGATGTGTGGAGTCACTGGTTGTCCTGGTGCTGGATGTGGCTGTACTGATGTGTGGAGTCACTGGTTGTCCTGGTGCTGGATGAGGTTGCACTGATGTGTGGAGTCACTGGTTGTCCTGGTGCTGGATGTGGCTGTACTGATGTGTGGAGTCACTGGTTGTCCTGGTGCTGGATGTGGCTGTACTGATGTGTGGAGTCACTGGTTGTCCTGGTGCTGGATGAGGTTGCACTGATGTGTGGAGTCACTGGTTGTCCTGGTGCTGGATTAGGCTGTACTGATGTGTGGAGTCACTGGTTGTCCTGGTGCTGGATGTGGCTGTACTGATGTGTGGAGTCACTGGTTGTCCTGGTGCTGGATGTGGCTGTACTGATGTGTGGAGTCACTGGTTGTCCTGGTGCTGGATGTGGCTGTACTGATGTGTGGAGTCACTGGTTGTCCTGGTGCTGGATGTGGCTGTACTGATGTGTGGAGTCACTGGTTGTCCTGGTGCTGGATGAGGTTGCACTGATGTGTGGAGTCACTGGTTGTCCTGGTGCTGGATGAGGCTGTACTGATGTGTGGAGTCACTGGTTGTCCTGGTGCTGGATGTGGCTGTACTGATGTGTGGAGTCACTGGTTGTCCTGGTGCTGGATGTGGCTGTACTGATGTGTGGAGTCACTGGTTGTCCTGGTGCTGGATGAGGTTGCACTGATGTGTGGAGTCACTGGTTGTCGTGGTGCTGGATGAGGCTGTACTGATGTGTGAAGTCACTGGTTGTCCTGGTGCTGGATGAGGTTGCACTGATGTGTGGAGTCACTGGTTGTACTGGTGCTGGATGAGGTTGCACTGATGTGTGGAGTCACTGGTTGTCCTGGTGCTGGATGTGGCTGTACTGATGTGTGGAGTCACTGGTTGTCCTGGTGCTGGATGAGGCTGTACTGATGTGTGGAGTCACTGGTTGTCCTGGTGCTGGATGTGGCTGTACTGATGTGTGGAGTCACTGGTTGTCCTGGTGCTGGATGTGGCTGTACTGATGTGTGGAGTCACTGGTTGTCCTGGTGCTGGATGAGGTTGCACTGATGTGTGGAGTCACTGGTTGTACTGGTGCTGGATGTGGCTGTACTGATGTGTGGAGTCACTGGTTGTCCTGGTGCTGGATGAGGTTGCACTGATGTGTTGAGTCACTGGTTGTCCTGGTGCTGGATGAGGTTGCACTGATGTATAGAGTCACTGGTTGTCCTGGTGCTGGATGAGGCTGCACTGATGTGTGGAGTCACTGGTTGTCCTGGTGCTGAATGAGGCTATACTGATGTGTGGAGTCACTGGTTGTCCTGGTGCTGGATGAGGTTGCACTGATGTGTGGAGTCACTGGTTGTCCTGGTGCTGGATGAGGCTGTACTGATGTGTGGAGTCACTGGTTGTCCTGGTGCTGGATGAGGTTGCACTGATGTGTGGAGTCACTGGTTGTCCTGGTGCTGGATGTGGCTGTACTGATGTGTGGAGTCACTGGTTGTCCTGGTGCTGGATGAGGCTGTACTGATGTGTGGAGTCACTGGTTGTCCTGGTGCTGGATGTGGCTGTACTGATGTGTGGAGTCACTGGTTGTCCTGGTGCTGGATGTGGCTGTACTGATGTGTGGAGTCACTGGTTGTCCTGGTGCTGGATGAGGTTGCACTGATGTATAGAGTCACTGGTTGTCCTGGTGCTGGATGAGGCTGCACTGATGTGTGGAGTCACTGGTTGTCCTGATGCTGAATGAGGCTATACTGATGTGTGGAGTCACTGGTTGTCCTGGTGCTGGATGAGGTTGCACTGATGTGTGGAGTCACTGGTTGTCCTGGTGCTGGATGAGGCTGTACTGATGTGTGGAGTCACTGGTTGTCCTGGTACTGGATGAGGTTGCACTGATGTATAGTCACTGGTTGTCCTGGTGCTGGATGAGGCTGCACTGATGTGTGGAGTCACTGGTTGTTCTGGTGCTGGATGAGGCTGCACTGATGTGTGGAGTCACTGGTTGTTCTGGTGCTGGATGAGGTTGCACTGATATGTGGAGTGTTAGACTCATGTGGGATTAGTGGATGAGGGTAGTTATTAGTGATGAGCGAGTATGCTTGTTACTACTCGGTACTCGCACGAGTATCACTGTACTCGGGCTACTCGGCGGGGACCGAGTAATCTCGCGATACTCGTGCTGTACTCGTGGTCTTCATTTCTGCATGTTGGCGCTCTTTTGAGAGCCAGCCCTCATGCAGGGATTGGCTGGCAGACCACTGCAATGCCACAGCCCTGTTAGTTGTGGAATTGCAGTGATTGGCCGGCCTGCACAGCGTGACCGAGCCTTTATACCGGCGGGCGCGCTGTGCTCTGCTCACAGCCATCCAGACAGTCAGTGCAGGGAGAGTGTTGCTGCTTCATGGAAAGGTTTGCGGCCCTTTATAGTTAGTTCCGGAGCAGGGCTGCAAACATTGTGACCAGAAGTCCTTCTCAGGACATACAATAAGTTGTATACAGGCAGGCAGGGTATAGCCAGGTCGGAGTACAGTAGCAGAGTCCTTCTCAGGACTATTGTTGCTATATACAGGCAGGGTATAGCCAGGTCGGAATACAGGCTAGTGACCAGAAGAGTCCTTGTCAGGACTATTGTAGCAGTATACAGGCAGGCAGGCAGGCAGGCAGGGTATATAGCCATTCCTAGTGGTGACCGTATACCAGCCTTCATCATATCTGGGGCTGGTGTACACAGTCTAAAACAGTCCTGATAGTGTCAGACTTCTCAGTAATTGTCGCTCCTAAAAATCTGTTAGGTTCTTAGTGCGTCCGTGCTTGCATTTAAAAACCACACGTGTGTGCCTGTCGGTGGCAGCGTACAGGTGCACTTGTGTGCGTTTTTCACAAACTATTATATAACGCACAAGTCTAGTGAATAATACACGTCAGTCAGCAGTGGCTGATAGTGTCAGACTTCTCAGTAATTGTCGCTCCTAAAAAGCTGTTAGGTTCTTAGTGCGTCCGTGCTTGCATTTAAAAACCGCACGTGTGTGCCTGTCGGTAGCAGCGTACAGGTGCACTTGTGTGCGTTTTTCACAAACTATTATATAACGCACAAGTCTAGTGAATAATACACGTCAGTCAGCAGAGCCTGATAGTGTCAGACTTCTCAGTAATTGTCGCTCCTAAAAACCAGTTAGGTTCTTATTGCGTCCGTGCTTGCATTTAAAAACCGCACGTGTGTGCCTGTCGGTGGCAGCGTACAGGTGCACTTGTGTGCGTTTTTCACAAACTATTATATAACGCACAAGTCTAGTGAATAATACACGTCAGTCAGCAGTGGCTGATAGTGTCAGACTTCTCAGTAATTGTCGCTCCTAAAAACCTGTTAGGTTCTTATTGCGTCCGTGCTTGCATTTAAAAACCGCACGTGTGTGCCTGTCGGTGGCAGCGTACAGGTGCACTTGTGTGCGTTTTTCACAAACTATTATATAACGCACAAGTCTAGTGAATAATACACGTCAGTCAGCAGTGGCTGATAGTGTCAGACTTCTCAGTAATTGTCGCTCCTAAAAACCTGTTAGGTTGTTAGTGCGTCCGTGCTTGCATTTAAAAACCGCACGTGTGTGCCTGTCGGTGGCAGCGTACAGGTGCACTTGTGTGCGTTTTTCACAAACTATTATATAACGCACAAGTCTAGTGAATAATACACGTCAGTCAGCAGTGGCTAATAGTGTCAGACTTCTCAGTAATTGTCGCTCCTAAAAAGCTGTTAGGTTCTTAGTGCGTCCGTGCTTGCATTTAAAAACCGCACGTGTGTGCCTGTCGGTGGCAGCGTACAGGTGCACTTGTGTGCGTTTTTCACAAACTATTATATAACGCACAAGTCTAGTGAATAATACATGACATTTCCAGGAGGGATTTTCCGGTCGTTGATTCCTATATTATTCCCAATTACCCTTACCCGGTATCAATAATACATGGACACTGCTTGCGACTTGGTAAAAAATGGCCACAGCAGCCCTTTATTGCCTATTGTTTACACACTAACACAAGGGGGCGCCGTCCAACGGGCGTCCCCAACATTTAACAATAGGTAATACCATAATAATACAGTACGTAATACAATACGTAACCCTGGGTAGGCCCGGTCCAGAAACCACCTTCCACCACCAAAACATGATCCCTGGCCGCAACACACACCGGGCCGGAGATGAGGTATGAATCACCTACGGATCAATACCCCCCACCTTGCAGGACCCATGCCTGCAAGATCCTTGTAACCGGAGCCACTATATCCTACAAGTGACTCTCCAATCAAATAACATTATCCGTTAAACCGCCTCTGGACCAGACCTACCCCCGCCATAAGTCCGGTCCAGAAGCCATACTCCACCACCAGAACACAATCCCTGGCCGCAACACACCGACCCAGAGATACGAGGCATTAATCACCTACGGATCAATACCCCAACCTTGCAGGACCCCATGCCTGCAAGATCCCTGTAACCAAAGCCACTGTATTCCGCAAGTGACTCTTCAATCACACAAACCGTCAGAAAAACACGATCCCTGGCCGCAACACACCGACCCAGAGATACGAGGCATTAATCACCTATGGATCAATACCCCAACCTTGCAGGACCCCATGCCTGCAAGATGCCTGTAACCAAAGCCACTATATCCTACAAGTGACCCTTCAAATCACACAACCGTCAGAAACATGATCCCTGGCCGCAACACATCGACCCAGAGATGGGGGCATTAATCACCTACGGATTAAACCCCCCCCAAGTAGCATCAAGTATCAACCGTGTCTCAAAACCTTACATTCCTCTTTACCTCCAACTCAATATTATCCCCGGCTGCAACCTCCAGCCCAGAGATATGAGGCATCAATCACCTACGGATCAATCCCCCATGTGCATAACAGTAACTGTGACCTCAAAAACCTTAAAGCCCGTTAGCGACTTTAATCCAACAACATCCCCGGCTGCAACCAGCCCAGAGATAAGAGGTATTAATCACCTACGGATCAAAACCCCTATGCCTTGCAGAACCACGTGCTTGCACTGCACTTGGATCCAGAACCATGACCCCAACCAGTGACTCCTCCTGCGATTACCATTTCACCAAAATGGATCACTGACCATAACAATGGTCCCATATTTAAATGAGGTAAAAGTCACCAAAGGAGTAATACCCTTACCCAAACCAAAAACTCCCGTACTTTCAATTACCTATCACCTGGGGCACTATAGCCACCTGTGACTCCCTGGCAACCATCAACTCCTTAATATATAATCCTTGGCAACAACCCTGACCCATATATAAGGCATTGATCACCAACGGAGCAATACCTCCTCCCTGCAGACAACCTTGTATCTGCAGGTCACCAGTAACCGGAGCCACTGTACCTTCCCCAGTGGCTCTCCATCCAAACACCAGTAACAATTAGAGCTCCTCTGGACCAGACCTACCCCCGCTGCTGTGACAAAGGACATAATCCACATTATTTATGCTGATCATACACATATACATCATACACATCATATACATATACATATATTCCCACATTACCCCCATCTTATTCACCCACTTACAAGAATCCCAAATGACAATATACATCACAATCCACATAGAAATCTCTTTTGTTTCGTTTTTTTTTTTTTGTTTTTTTTTTTTTTTTATTATTATTTTATACCCGACACTTCCTCCAATCCTTTCTTTTCTCATTTTTTTTTTTTTTTTTTTGTTGTAATGGCTCTAAAAATTGAATAACTATACATGCATATAAACACGCCAATAATAACAATACACAATAGAAGGGAGGGTGGGTGGGAAGCTGTCATCCAGGAAATGCAAGAGGAGATAATTGACTCCCACGTCCTATTATATACACCATAAAGCTCCCTCCTTTCCTTCCACCACACTCCACCCCTAACCAATCACCTTCTTTTCCTCATTCCTAAACGAACCAACACTGTTTAACCCCATCAACTCCCTACCCTCCGGGCTGTCATGTCGCCCCTACACCCTATGGGTTCCATGGCTTTCTTGACATTTCCAGGAGGGATTTTCCGGTCGTTGATTCCTATATTATTCCCAATTACCCTTACCCGGTATCAATAATACATGGACACTGCTTGCGACTTGGTAAAAAATGGCCACAGCAGCCCTTTATTGCCTATTGTTTACACACTAACACAAGGGGGCGCCGTCCAACGGGCGTACCCAACATTTCACAATAGCTAATACCATAATAATAATAATACAGTACGTAATACAATACGTAACCCTGGGTAGGCCCGGTCCAGAAACCACCTTCCACCACCAAAACATGATCCCTGGCCGCAACACACACCGGGCCGGAGATGAGGTATGAATCACCTACGGATCAATACCCCCCACCTTGCAGGACCCATGCCTGCAAGATCCTTGTAACCGGAGCCACTATATCCTACAAGTGACTCTCCAATCAAATAACATTATCCGTTAAACCGCCTCTGGACCAGACCTACCCCTGCCACAGAACAGGCCACGTGACACCTTGCGTGGCCTGGACCCCCACACACCCAATGCTTGCTCCCCCAACTTGCAAGCCAAACCAACCATTAAAACCTTTCCCTCTATCACTTAAACTCTGAGCATCCCATATATGCACCATCCAGCGTACCCAGTCCACCTTACTGCACCGCACTCCCCTGATCCTTGGTGGCAGGAGCCACCGGGTCCCTCTGATGGCCACTCAGGCCTACCATGCCACAAGCTCCCAAACTATACCGGAATCCACACCATGCCCCGCTGGCCTTATTATAACCAATTAAATGCAGTACCGACTGTACCATCGTCCTCCCCAGTACCGACCAAAGAACCACTGTACAGTCACCCTGTACAGTCAGTCCTCCTCCTGTCTCCAGCTGAATTAAACCACCACTGGGGTTGAGATACAACAACAGGATGACACTCACACTGCTTATGCTACTGGGTCACTTCGCACCCCAAACCTAGTTCTCCCAGGAAACCGCTAAAATAAAACCCCGCTGTAAAACGACTGCAATCCATAGCCTTGAAATTTCCCCTACAGCTGACCTTGCAGCTTCCCCAGAGCCAAATATCACTACTGGTCTCCCCTGACCTATTTATTCCGCCATCACACCCTCTGACAACAACAGAGGCTCGAGCTGTCTTCCCCAGAAAATCCCAAAATCTTCCCACATACTCAACTACCACACTAACGGACCTTCTTCATCCGAAATCAGGCCCACTTAATTTCAACGAGGCCCACACGGCCTAACGGAACCATGCTCCACCCCAAAATTAACACGGCCTCAAAAAACAAAACAACCGCAACCATCGCCCTGTACCCCTTACTGAGTCGAAGATATTGAAGCATTACCTTCGGCCCCAAGGTCCCCAACAACACCTCCAACCATAATGCATAGTCCGCTTGCCTCTGCAAACTGGACCACGACAAGCTCCCTGTACTACAATGCCCACCGGAAAATTGCAGCCACACCACTGGCCCGATTGACTCCATATGCAACTATGGGCATCAGGAGACACAACTTTACCAAACACCATGTCCGGGCCTTTCGATCTCAAGGAAAACCTTGTGACACGCAACCCCCTTTGAGCTCTCATATTACACCCCAAGATAAATTAAAACCTTGGCCACACCATAGTATCCGCTCAAAGCCAACCACCGTGGGGCGTACCACCATTTTCCCGTAACGCACAACTGCACCTTCAAACCAAATACCTTCGTGCCGTGAAACCGGAGCACCACGACTCCCTAAGCAAACCCTTACCCAGATGCCCATACCTACCACCGGGCCAAGCATTCCTTTTTTTTTTTTTTTTTTTTAAATTGTATATGAATATTAAATAGACTCCACCAGCCCACAGATGCCAGGAGTCCACCCATGCAAAACACCCAATAATACCAGATGGCCCTAAGCTATCCGACTTACACTCTATGCACCACAAGTACCCAATCCTCTAGTCCAAATCATAACTCGCATAGTCCCCACCCGTAATCACGGCTGTCCGAAGAACTCCATTATTCTGTCCGCAGCCCACCATTGCTGATTAACCGAGTTCACCCACAGCAGCCCAAAGCTGCCCAGCACCTACATTGACACCAATTCAGTCACGCTGGACTCAACATTCCTCCCAGCACCAACCTCCACAATGGGATAACATGCTGACTAGCCACAAATTAACCCCATGTTACCATTGATGCGGTTGCAAACCTACAAACCCATTACAGCAACCAACACTTCACCTTCTCCTACATTTCCGCTCTCCTTTATTCACTTATCCACAGCAACCCTCGCGCCATACCGGGGCCCCGCACCTACACATCACTCACAAAAACCCCCTGAAAACTCCTCGAACACACCGTACCGCGGGACCCCTCGCCCCTTTACCTTACCCACCATAATTCAGCCAATAAGAACCACCATGCATCAGAAGATTAATAATGAAACACCCCAGCAAACCTTCAATAACTGCGCCGTCTCATCCGCTCACATGTGCCGCAATCATCAGCCCCCTTAACCAAGTCTCACAAGACCTAAACTGCGGTAAATGCCGAACCTCGCCATCCCCAACCTGCAACTGTAACCACCGGACCTGACACCACCTGCACCCTCACGGCCCCGCTGCCATGAGACCACCCCGTCCGTAACTCTGCCCCTGGCCTCCAGAACAACCAACCGACCTATGAACTAACCACATGCTCCAAACCCCCCCAGCTGCTACCCATATCTCCAGACACTACTCCCCTACAGCGACTGTCCCCCCACCACTACAAAAAGGCTGAAACTTAAATTGATTACCGCGCCAGGCTGCCTCCAGAGGACGCCCTCAGATCAGCCGTCACCGTCCTTTTCGCCAGTCGTCCGTCGCTGATCCCGGGACAGTCCCTCAAGCTGCAGGCACCGAATGCCCGCCGGGTTCGCCCCCTGACGCCAGGAGCACCGTGTCCACATGCCCTGTTTGGGCCGATTGTCGCCTCCACAATGCTGGGCGCTCCCCTCCTGGGGGAAGCCGCTACTGATGAGAGCTGCACCCTTGTCCCAATGCCTGCTCCAGGATAGACAGCAGGCCTCCTGTCTCCTCCTCGTCGCCACCTGCTGCGCCCAGTCCTCCGGTCCCGATGATCCAGCCACACAGGTGAGGTGACCCTGCAGGCGCCTCCTGTCTCCTCCTCGCCGCCGCCTACTGCGCCCAGTCCTCCGGTCCCGATAATCCAGCCACACAGGTGAGGTGACCCTGCAGGCGCCTCCTGTCTCCTCCTCGCCGCCGCCTTCTGCGCCCAGTCCTCCGGTCCCAATAATCCAAGCCACACAGGTGAGGTGACCCTGTAGGCAGCCGTCCTCCGCCCCCCCGCGGAGGGAGGGGGGGGGTGTTGTCCATCCACCGCCTCTGGGTGTGCTCCCTGCCGGGAGCGGCCGCATCGCTCAAAAAAAATCCAGCCTGAGGCCTCACACCGGAAGTAGGCCCCCGGGCTGGACACGCCCCCTTTTCGGCCGTCGCGGCCCTGCAGGAGATTCCTCCCGACAGCCAGAGCGGGCGCTGCAAGCTACCGCTGCCCACCCAGCTGCGGAGGGTCCCCACGGGAGTGGGGGCTCTCACGTTGTCCTCCTCACCCCCACCTTCCCCAAAAACCCCGGCGAGTCCTGAAACTGCCAGCACTACAGCAAAGAGGGGGTGGGAGGAGAAGGTGCCGAGGAGACACCCAGGCAGCCTGGGTGTAGGACTGCACTACCTGGGCGCCCTGCACCGCCATGCTGACCAGATCCGAGGATTCCTCAGGACATCATGATGGAGGTTCCCCAGCCCGTCCAAGCTGCAGATCTGCGATGTCCGGATCCATCATGCTGGATGTCATGATGGAGGTTCTCCAGCCCGTCCAAGCTGTCATCCAGGAAATGCAAGAGGAGATAATTGACTTCCACCTCATATTATATACACCATAAAGCTCTCTCCTTTCCTTCCACCACACTCCACCCCCTAACCAATCACCTTCTTTTCCTCATTCCTAAACGAACCAACACTGTTTAACCCCATCAACTCCCTACCCTCCGGGCTGTCATGTCGCCCCTACACCCTATGGGTTCCATGGCTTTCTCGTCAGTCAGCAGTGGCTGATAGTGTCAGACTTCTCAGTAATTGTCGCTCCTAAAAAGCTGTTAGGTTCTTAGTGCATCCGTGCTTGCATTTAAAAACCGCACGTGTGTGCCTGTCGGTGGCAGCGTACAGGTGCACTTGTGTGCGTTTTTCACAAACTATTATATAACGCACAAGTCTAGTGAATAATACACGTCAGTTAGCAGTGGCTGATAGTGTCAGACTTCTCAGTAATTGTCGCTCCTAAAAACCTGTTAGGTTCTTAGTGCGTCCGTGCTTGCATTTAAAAACCGCACGTGTGTGCCTGTCGGTGGCAGCGTACAGGTGCACTTGTGTGCGTTTTTCACAAACTATTATATAACGCACAAGTCTAGTCAATAATACACGTCAGTCAGCAGTGGCTGATAGTGTCAGACTTCTCAGTAATTGTCGCTCCTAAAAAGCTGTTAGGTTCTTAGTGCGTCCGTGCTTGCATTTAAAAACCGCACGTGTGTGCCTGTCGGTGGCAGCGTACAGGTGCACTTGTGTGCGGTTTTCACAAACTATTATATAACGCACAAGTCTAGTGAATAATACACGTCAGTCAGCAGTGGCTGATAGTGTCAGACTTCTCAGTAATTGTCGCTCCTAAAAACCTGTTAGGTTCTTAGTGCGTCCGTGCTTGCATTTAAAAACCGCACGTGTGTGCCTGTCGGTGGCAGCGTCAGGCTCCATATTGTCCCTGGATAGAGACGTTCATGATGGTCTGTAAACCTGAAGTGCCCATTGTAAGGCAGTGGGTCTATTGTAGTATAGCCCTTAGGCAGGACAGCCAAAAATTTGGAGGCTCCCTGGATAGAGATGTGCATGAGGGCCTCAAAACATTGTTACCATTGCAAAGGAGCGGGTCTCCTGTCATTGTAATGCCCATTCTGAAAGAATGGGCGAAAAAATTTACCACTGGGGGTATACCTGAAACAACGGCCTAACTATTGTAACAGTCATCATGATGGCGCATGAGGAGAAGGAGGAGCAGTCCAGCGATTAGCCAAAGTCCAGAAGTGTGTTACCATGGTTGAGTGGAGGTACATGGCAAAATTCCCGTTACAAACTTTAAATTCCGCTGTCATTTGCTGGTGGTGTGGTGAAGTCTTGCCCAATCCAACCCTTGTTCATCTTGATCAGAGTCAGCCTGTCAGCATTTACAGTTGACAGGCGGGTGCGTTTATCTGTAATGATTCCACCTGCGGCACTAAAAACACGCTCTGACAAAACGCTAGCGGCAGGGCAGGCCAGGACTTCCAAAGCATAGAGAGCCAATTCATGCCACGTGTCTGTCCAGCTTGGATACCCATTAATTGTAAGGCACAGAGGAATGTCGGAGTACAGTTGTTTGATCTGCAAGGTACTCCTTGAGCATCTGGGCAAACTTAGGATTTCTTGTGGCACTACCCCTCACCTCAGGGGCTGTGGTATGTGAGGGGCTGAGAAAACTGTCCCACATCTTAAAGACTGTTCCCCTACCTCTGGCGGATTGGACTTGTGCCCCTCTCGGCTGTACGCCTTGGTTGTCCACTGATTCCTGAGCTATGCCGCTAGCATTTTGTGAGGGGAATGCTTTGCCTACTTCCGTGACTATGGCCTTCTGGAACTGCTGCATTTTGCCTGACCTCTCCGCCTCGGGAATAAGAGACATAAAGTTCTCCTTTTAGCGTGGGTCTAACAGTGTTACCAACGAGTAATGATTGTCGGCCAAGATGTTCTTAGCGCGAGGGTCACGAGACAGGCAGCTTACCATAAAGTCAGCCATGTGTGCCAGACTCTTAACAGCCATCACTTCAGTATCCTGACCAACACGATGACTGAACATGCTGTCCTCCTCCTCCTCCTCCTCATCATCTACCCTGTCCTCTGGCCAGCCACGCTGAACCGAGGATATGACTGCATGTCATATCCTCAATTTGGCCAGAGAGTTGCTCCATGTCTTCATCCTCCTCCTCGTCATAGTCCTCCACTGCACGTTGTGATGAGACGAGGCTGGGCTGTGTGTTATCACCCACACCCACTACTGTTTCTTGCTCAAACTCATCGCGCTCCGCCTGCAATGCATCATGGTTGTTTTTTGAGCAGAGACCATTTTAGAAGGCAGAGAAGCGGTATCGTGACGCTAATAATGTCGTCATCGCCGCTCACCATCTTGGTGGAGTCCTCAAAGTTTTGGCGGATGGTACATAGGTCGGACATCCATCTCCACTCCTCAGGTGTTATGTGTGGAGTTTGACCCACTTCCCGACGGCTTAGGTGATGCAGGTACTCAACAACTGCCCTCTTCTGCTCACATATCCTGACCAACATGTGCAGAGTTGAATTCCAACGCGTGGGGACATCACACACCAGTCTGTGAGCCGGAAGATGCAAACGGCGCTGAAAGCCGGCAAGGCCGGCTGAAGCAGTAGGTGACTTTCGAAAATGTGCAGACAGGCGGCGAACTTTTACCAGCAGATCAAACAGCTCTGGGTATGACTTTAGAAACCGCTGAACCACGAGGTTGAGCACATGGGCCACGCATGGAACATGTGTCAGCTGGCCTCGCCTCAAAGCCGCCACCAGGTTCCGGCCATTGTCACACACGACCTTTCCTGGCTTTAGGTTCAGAGTTGTGAGCCAGTGATCTGCCTGCTGTTTCAGAGCTGTCCACACCTCTTCTGCATTGTGGGGTTTGTCACCTATGCAGATTAGCTTCAGCACTGCCTGTTGCCGCTTCGCCGAGGCAGTGCTGCAGTGCTTCTGTGTCGCCCTGGACAAGCCAGGGGCCACAGAGCACAACACTTAAACACCCCACACTCCCTGCAGGCATATCATAGTCAAAACACAAAATCCTTGTTGCCTTCCCCAGGGGCTGTTGTCCACACCAGGGTGTGGAGCCAGGCGGTTGGTCTCCACCCACCAAGGAGGAGGGAAAACACAGGCAGTGATAGTTAAGCTAAGGAAGTGGAAGGAGGAAAGTAGTAGAGAGGAAAAAAGTGACCACAAAGAGCCTGAAGTTGGTCCGGGTGTGTGGCCCGGACAGGACAGCAAGGTTGGCAGGATGTGGTGACCGTCTGCAGTGGAGGCCGATTGGAGTCTGCCGTAAGGACCGTGGACGGGTGGTGACCCGGCCGTACCGGACCGGTATACAAAGAGAAGCCAGCACCATGGCAGAGGACTTTCGGATCCCGGCAAGGCTTGGTGTCGCCGTGAATTTGCCAAATCCGTTAGTGAAGGGGACCTCAGGGTTTCCAAACAGCCAAGTCCCGATAGAAGGCAACCGTCCAACCGTGAAGGTGAGACACCGCCACCGCCAAGGGCAACCGTCTCCCAGGGCCAGCACCTGTGGGCAAAAGGGGCTCCTCCGGCCCATATCCAGGTCGGGGAGCGGGTTACCGGTGGGAAACCATCACTACCAACACTTAACTTAGGTGCAGGGAGAGACAGTCATCACTAACCTGCAGGGAGGAACAACCGCAGCCGTCCGAGGGACCCGTCCATCCAGCCACTTGTTTTACCGTGAACTGTGTCATTATCATTGGGCTGAGTGAGTACCTCCGTGCCGTGCGGCACAGCGCTGCCCCTGCGACCCTGCACCTCATCAGGCCCCGCAACCCGCCTGTCATCCATCTCTGCCCCATCACCGGGCCCCGGGACAACCAACCCCCCTACCCACGGAGGGGAGAAATAACAACAAAGCTGCTCCCTGTCACAGGCTCCCGGGATCCCCGTCCAGAGCAGCGGTGGTGTCCACACAATCACCACAACCGTGGGTGGCGTCACGGACAATATCCCCAAAACCCAAACCACCCCTTTTCACTCACGGGCGAGTAGCGCCGCTCGAGTCCCCGGGATCCGGCCATCGCTCGAGCCAACGAGCAGCAGCAGCCGTAGAGCAGCGGCAGCCGGACCCGAGCAGTGGGAGAGCGTACCGTCCCCTCCTCCGCCCGCGACACTTCCAGCTTGGGACTGGTGTGGAGGGTAAAGTGGATGAGGATGCGAAGGAGGAGGAGGAGGCTGAGGAGCATGACATTCCGGTGTAGAGTGTGGGTGAAACCCTGACTGAGGTAGGGCCTGCAAAACTTGGTGTGTGAAGGACGTGTTCCGTCCCTCGCTCAGACTGGATCCCAGCTTCCACAATATTAACCCAGTGTGACGTCAACGAGATGTAGCGGCCTTGCCCACATGCACTTGTCCACGTGTCTGTGGTTAGGTGGACTTTGGCTGAAACAGCGTTGTTCAGGGCACGTGTGATGTTCTGTGACACGTGGTTATGCAATGCGGGGACGGCACACCGGGAGAAATAGTGGCGGCTGGGGACCGAGTAACGTGGGACAGCTGCCACCATCAGGTCGCGGAATGCTTCTGTCTCAACCAGCCTAAAAGGCAACATTTCCAGCGCAAGCAGTCGCGAAAAGTTAGCATTTAGAAGTGTGGCATGTGGGGCGTTGGCAGTGTATTTGCACCTGCGTTCAAAGGTTTGCTGAATGGATAACTGAACGCTGCGCTGGGACAAGGACGTGCTTGATGATGGTGTTATTTCTGCGTGGGTAACTGCAGGTGCAGGGCCGGAGGAGGCTTGTTCACAGGCAGCATGGACAGGGGATTGGCTCGCATGCACAACCAGCGAAGACGTAGCAGTGACATCAGCAAGCACTGCTCCTCGACTCTGTTGTACTTCCCACAAAGTCGGGTGCTTGGCTGACATGTGCCTGATCATGCTGGTGGTGGTCAGGCTGCTAGTTTTGGTACCCCTGCTGATGCTGGCATGGCAGGTGTTGCAAATGGCCTTTTTAGAATCATCTGGAGCCAACTTAAAAAACTGCCAGACTCGGGAAGACCTAACATTTGTACAGGCACCTTGTGTCGTGTTGTTCCGGGGAACAGTTGCCTGACGTCTGCCTGGGGCCACCACTCTGCTTCTTACTGCCTGTTGGGATGCTACGCCTCCCTCCCCCTGTGCACTGCTGTCCTCGCTCTGCATATCCTCCTGCCAGGTTGGGTCAGTTACTGGATCATCCACCACGTCGTCTTCCTCTTCCGCACCCTGCTCCTCCTCCTGACTTCCTGACAATTGTGTCTCATCATCGTCCACCCCTTGTTGAGACACGTTGCCAACTTCGTGAGAACGTGGCTGCTCAAATATTTGGGCATCTGTACATACAATCTCGTCATGGCCCACTTCAACAGGAGCTGGCGAGAGGCCAGAATGTGTGAATGGAAATGTGAACGAACAGCTCTTCCGAGTGTCCAAGTGTGGGATCAGTAATGTCCGTGGACGTGTACTCGGCCTGGTGGTAGGAAGGAGGATCAGGTTCTGAAATGTGCGGTGCAGTATCACGGCTACTGACACTTGACCGTGTGGAAGACAGAGTGTTTGTGGTGGTGCCAATCTGACTGGAAGCATTATCCGCTATCCAACTAACAACCTGTTGACACTGGTCTTGGTTCAAGAGCGGTGTACTGCTGCGGTCCCCAAGAATTTGGGACAGGACGTGCGAGCGAGTAGATGTGGCCCTTTGTTGTGGCGAAATTAGAGCTTGCACACGACCTCGGTCTCTGCCTGCACCACCATCACGTCCACTTCCTTGTTCGTTGACAACGCCCTTGCGCATTTTGCAATGCTGTGCTGATGTGTATTCACTAGACTTGTGCGTTATATCCAAGTTTTTGCAAAACGCACACAAGTGCAGCGGAAAGCTGACACCAACAGGCACACACGTGCGGTTTTTAAATGCAAGCACGGAGGCACTAAGAACCTAACAGGTCTCTATCCAGGGACAACGTGGAGCCTCCCAATTTTTGGCTGCCCAGCCAAAGGGCTATACTACAATAGACCCACTTCCTTCCAATGTGCACTTCAGGTTTACAGGCCCTCATGCACGTCTCTATCCAGGGACAATGTGGAGCCTCCCAATTTTTGGCTGCCCTGCCTAAGGGCTATACTACAATAGACCCACTTCCTTCCAATGTGCACTTCAGGTTTACAGGCCCTCATGCACGTCTCTATCCAGGGACAACGTGGAGCCTCCCAATTTTTGGCTGCCCTGCCTAAGGGCTATACTACAATAGACCCACTTCCTTCCAATGGGCACTTCAGGTTTACAGGCCCTCATGCACGTCTCTATCCAGGGACAACGTGGAGCCTCCCAATTTTTGGCTGCCCTGCCTAAGGGCTATACTACAATAGACCCACTTCCTTCCAATGGGCACTTCAGGTTTACAGGCCCTCATGCACGTCTCTATCCAGGGACAATGTGGAGCCTCCCAATTTTTGGCTGCCCTGCCTAAGGGCTATACTACAATAGACCCACTTCCTTCCAATGGGCACTTCAGGTTTACAGGCCCTCATGCACGTCTGTATGCAGGGTCATTGGTGAACCTCACAATTTTGGACTGCCCTGGCAAAGGAAAATACTACAAAGACTCAGTTCCTCAAAATGGGCACATTAGACTCAGAGGCCTTTATGTACGTCTCTTCTCAGGGACATCGGAGTGCCACACAATGTTTTCACGTAAAATCTTTCATGTATTGATCTCAAAAAGTAACATACATTAGCTCTATCTCACTATTGGGTATGTGCCCTTAACATTTCCGCCATGAAAATTCATTTTGGTGTCATTTTGGAAGGTTTTCTGGTGAGTCCGTAAAAATGGCGTAAAACGCGGACAAAATTGTTCACAGCTGTGACTTTTGAGTGATAAATGCTTCAAGGGGTCTTCCCCATGCTGTTGCCATGTCATTTGAGCACTCTTCTGAGACTTTTGTGCCATTTTTAGGGTTTCTACATGCTGCCGGTGGTCATTTCACAAAAATACTCGGGTCTCCCATAGGATAACATTGGGCTCGGTGCTCGGGCCGAGTACACGAGTATCTTGGGATGCTCGGCCCGAGCCTCGAGCAGCCGAGCTTTTTAGTACTCGCTCATCACTAGTAGTTATATCTCACCCCGGTATCGGTCCTATGTGACTAAAGGTCCAGTCACACTAAGCAACTTACCAGCGATCCCAACAACGATAGGGATCGCTGGTAAGTTGCTAGGAGGTTGCTGGTGAGATGTCACACTGCGACGCTCCAGCGATCCCACCAGCAACCTGACCTGGCAGGGATCGCTGGAGCGTCGCTACACGAGTTGCTGGTGAGCTCACCAGCAACCAGTGACCAGCTCCCAGCGCCGCGTGGAAGATGCTGCGCTTGGTAACTAAGGTAAATATCGGGTAACCAACCCGATATTTACCTTGGTTACCAGTGCACGGAGCTACAGAACAGAGCAGAGAACAGGGAGCAGCGCACACTGAGCGCTGGCTCCCTGCTCTCCTAGTTACAGCACACATCGGGTTAATTACCCGATGTGTGCTGCAGCTAAATGTGCACAGAGCAGGGAGCAGCGCACACTGCTTAGTGCTGGCTCCCTGCTCTCCTAGTTACAGCACACATCGGGTTAATTACCCGATGTGTGCTGCAGCTAAATGTGCACAGAGCAGGGAGCAGCGCACAATGCTTAGCGCTGGCTCCCTGCTCTCCTAGCTACAGCACACATCGGGTTAATTAACCCGATGTGTCCTGCAGCTACATGTGCACAGAGCAGGAGCCGGCACTGACAGTGAGAGCGGCGGAGGCTGGTAACAAAGGTAAATATCGGGTAACCAAGGACAGAGCTTCTTGGTTACCCGATGTTTACATTGGTTACCAGCCTCCGCAGAAGCCGGCTCCTGCTGCCTGCACATTTAGTTGTTGCTGTCTCGCTGTCACACACAGCGATCTGTGCTTCACAGCAGGACAGCAACAACTAAAAAATGGCCCAGGACATTCAGCAACAACCAACGACCTCACAGCAGGGGCCAGGTTGTTGCTGGATGTCACACACAGCAACATCGCTAGCAACGTCACAAAAGTTGTTCGTTAGCAGCGATGTTGCTAGCGATGTTGCTTAGTGTGACGGGGCCTTTAGCCTGGTCAGGATCACCTGGCTGCTAATGGATTAATGGGATGTGAAGGACGGAGGTAAAAGGAATCTGGGAAGTTGGGGGGTGGGGGGTCTCCATCTGGGCAACACAGTAAGCCTGTCTGTGTAGGAGACACTTGTAAGTTGGAGCAGTGCTTGATGTCTGTATGGTTTAGCTGGAAGGGAGAAGCCCTGCAGTTGGTAGTTAGGATATCATCCTGTATAGTTAGCGCCGGACAGGCAAGGATTTATTTTGTTGGTTTTTTTCTTTTGTTTATGCTTCACTGCAATAAACCTGACCAAGCGTCAGTTACACCTTGAATTTGGCTGTCTGCCTGAGGTGAATACGTGCCCTTTGAACCCAGCAAAGGCGATCCCGGAGCGTGTTATCACATTGTGGTGGAGAATGCGGGCAGCACGTTAAAGCGCATCATAATGGATGACGTGGTGAAAGCGCTGGTACAATCCGCAGCTGTGCAGCAAGAAGCTAATCGCTTGATGTCGGCACAGGTATAGGAACTGGTGGAATCGACGGTTAGAGACCGGCAACTTTTGCAGCAGGTGGCGCAGCGTCTGGCGACCGTACCTGAGAGTAATGCGGAGGCTGACCAGAGGGTGATTCATGTGAGTCGGTACTGGCAGAAATTAACCACAGAGGACGATGTGGAAGCTTACCTGACCACGTTTGAACGGACGGCGGAGCGGGAAAAGTGGCCAAAGGAGCGATGGGCCGGCTTGCTTGCCCCGTTTTTGGCAGGTGAGGCCCAAAAGGCCTACTTTGATCTCGAGCCTGAAGCAGCGCATGGCTTTGATAAACTAAAAGCCGAGATCCTTGCCCGGCTGGGAGTGACGACGGCCGTGCGAGCACAGAGAGTTCACCAATGGACTTATCAGCCCGATAAACCACCACGGTCACAGATGTTCGACCTTATTCACTTGACCAAGAAATGGCTACAGTCCGAGGTTTTGACAGCGCCAGAGATGATACAAAGAATTGTCCTCGAGAAGTACCTAAGAGCTCTACCGCCATCTCTGAGAAAGTGGGTAAGCCATGGAAACCCCACGACAGCGGATCAGCTAGTGGATCTGGTGGAGCGTTATTCCTTGGCAGAAGGACTTATGGACGATGCTACACATCCTCCCTCTTCCCCTTCTCGACGAGGATCTGGTAAGACTGTTCCAGGGTCATGGGGAGGAGGAAAATATCCTAAGGCAGTGGAGGAGGAAAACAGGACTGCTGGCCTTGTGAGGGCTAAGGTGCCAAACTATGGTCTTAGCAAGGGGCCCGTGAGGTGTTTCCGCTGCCAGGAGGTGGGCCACATTGCTGCGAACTGCCCACTAACTACAGAACCGATGCAGTGCGATGTCACGGACTTTGAAAAATGCAGGGCTATGGTTGCACGGGTAGTGTGTGTTGCTGCATGTCAAGGCGATATGAAAAAACACCTGTGTGAAGTGTCCATTGATGGCAATACTGTTGTTGCGCTGTTGGACTCGGGGAGTGTGGTGACTCTGGTAAAGGCCAGTCTGGTAACAGTCCCGATGGGACCGTCAGATACATTTTCTGTGACATGTGTGCATGGAGACACCTGCTCGTACCTCACAACGGTCTCCTGCATTACTACGCCCTATGGGTCTGTGCATTATCATGTGGGACTAGTCCCAGAGTTATTACATGATGTCATTTTGGGCAGGGATTTTCCCCACTTTTGGCAGTTGTGGGAGAACCAATTAGTACCCCAGTAGCCGCACAGATGATCCTTCTCCCACACCTTGTGTGGGCCCGGAGCCACTAGAGGATGCCCCACAAGAGGGTTCAGAGGAGGAATCCGCTGAAAACAACCTCCTGTTCCCCTTTTCAGTTCTGGCGGGTGATTCCGATGAACCCGGGGCAGAGGCGGACACGGGCGGCTGTCCCCCTTCCTCTTGGCTGAATTCGGAAGTCCAGAAAGATGACTTCCAAAGTGAGCAAATGAGAGATCCTACCCTTTCTCAGGCTAAAAAAAATGTTAAAATGATAAACGGGGTGCAGGTGGATGCAGGTACTAGGCTGGCTTACCCCTTTGATGGCACTGGAGAATGACTTTCTCTATCAGATAGAGAAGAAGGGGGATGACACAGTACAACGATTGGTTGTGCCGAGAGCCTACAGGCAAAGGGTGCTAGACCTGGCACACGGACACGTGATGGGGGGACACCTGGGGGTCCAGAAAACTACCGAAAGGATATTAAACTGTTTTGTTTGGCCAGGCATGCATCACGATATTCGCACCTATTATGAGTCTTGTCCCGACTGCCAATTCTCTGCACCTAGGCCCCGTTTCTGTAGCCCCTTAGTACCTCTGCCTATCATCGAGATCCCATTTGAGAGAATTGGGATGGATTTAGTTCGACCCCTCCCAAAGTCTGCACGAGGACACCAGCACATCCTTGTCATCTTGGATTATGCCACTCGTTACCCCGAGGCCATCCCTTTGCGTAACACGGCCACCAAGACCATTGCCAAGGAGCTGGTCCATGTGTTTAGTCGGGTTGGTGTCCCAAAACAAATACTCACAGACCAAGGAACCCCTTTTATGTCCAAAGTAATGAAAGAACTCTGCAGGCTGTTACAAATAGCACAGTTACGCACCTTCGTGTATCACCCTCAAACGGATGGACTGGTCAAACGGTTTAACAAAACTTTGAAACAGATGCTCCGTAAGGCGATAGACAAGGACGGGAAGAACTGGGACTACTTACTCCCGTATTTGCTTTTTGCCATCCGGGAGGTGCCCCAGTCTTCCACCGGGTTCTCTCCTTTCGAGCTTCTGTACGCCCGACGTCCCCGTGGACTGTTAGATGTCGCTAAAGAAACCTGGAAGGGACAGGTCACCCCGTTCAAAAGCATAATAGACCATGTAACCCAAATGCAGGACCGTATTGCGGCTGTGATGCCCATCGTTAAAGAGCATATGATACAGGCTCAAGGAGCACAGAAAAGAATTTATGATAGGGGGGCCAAGATCCGTACTTTTGCACCCAGAGATAGGGTGTTGATACTGGTCCCCTCGGCAGAAAGCAAATTTCTGGCAAAGTGGCAAGGCACCTTTGAAATTATGGAACGGGTGGGTGAGGTAAACTACAAAGTGTACCAGGCTGGTAAAAAGAAGCCTGAACAGATTTATCACGTGAATCTGATAAAACCCTGGAAGGACCGTCCAGCTCTGTCAGCAGGTCTGGCCCTTCCGGTCTGCAAGAAGAACATACCGGAGGTCGGGACTGCGGAGACTCTGTCGGAGTGGCAAAAGACAGACGTCAAGCAGTTTGTAATCAACAATCACGAGTTTTTCTCGGAAAAGCCCGGGCAGACCACTCTCATTAAACATGACATCATAACAGAGCCTGGGGTAACAGTTCAGGTAAAGCCCTACCGAATACCGGAAGCTCGGCGGGAAGCTGTCTCCCGAGAAGTGAAGACAATGATAGGGTTAGGTGTAATCGAGGAATCGCATAGTGCCTGGTCGAGTCCGATTGTGTTAATACCGAAACCAGACGGCTCCATTCGATTCTGCAATGACTTCAGGAGACTAAATGCGGTCTCCAAATTTGATGCCTACCCTATGCCACGGGTCGATGAATTAATAGATCGGCTTGGAAAAGCCCGGTATATCACGACCCTAGACTTAACGAAGGGCTATTGGCAGATCCCGCTAACGGAGGCCGCTAAAGAGAAAACTGTGTTTTCTACACCGGAAGGTTTATACCAGTATGTGTATATGCCGTTTGGACTACATGGCTTTTTGTTTTTTCTTCATTGAATTGGTCGGTGGTTGACCTCCACCTTGCTATGCACCCCAATTTGGGATGTATTCCATCTGTCTAGATTTTGGCGGTTGGTGACTGTTCACATTGAGTCATCAGGCTTTGTCCACAGGCTATTTACTTCATGCAGTATTTGCTTGGACCTGTCCCGCCCACAGCCATGACTCAGTCATGGGTACGGGATTGAAATAGACCAGGTGAGTGCTGCTGAGAGCAGTTCTACTGTTCATATGTGAGGCCGTATGGCACATTTTATAAAAATATTTTAGTGTAGGACTGCCTCTAATGAGATTTGCCGTGACGTGGCGAGGCAGCTCAAGAAATTGCAATTTTTTGCCAAAAATCTCAAAATTTTTATAATAAGTACAGTTTGGAATGTTTAGTGCTGAAGTGCACATTTGGTGCTGGCTTTTTGTTTTTTCTTGTTTGGACTACATGGGGCGCCGGCAACCTTTCAAAGGTTGATGGACAGAGTCCTGAGGCCCCATAGGCAGTATGCTTCTGCGTATTTGGATGACATAGTCACATACAGCCTGGACTGGGAGACGCACCTCCAGAAACTACAGGCTGTGATTGAGGACCTGCGGGAGGCGGGTCTAACAGCAAACCCCAAGAAATGTCATATCGGGCTAGAAGAAGCCCGGTATTTGGGATACGTAATTGGGAGGGGAATCGTTAAACCCCAGATTGACAAGATACAAGCCATTCAGAACTGGCCGCAACCAGTCAACAAGAAGCAGGTGAGAGCTTTTTTGGGAATAACTGGCTATTACCGACGGTTCATTCCCAATTTTGCGGCTACCGCTGTTCCCCTGACGGATCTTACCAAAGGGAAAGACTCTGTCATGATCAAATGGACCTCGGCAGCCGAAGAAGCCTTCCATAACTTAAAACTAGCTCTTTGCTCTCAACCTGTGCTAATGACTCCTGACTTCCGCAGCGAGTTCGTGGTCCAAACGGACGCTTCTGATGCCGGTATAGGGGCTGTATTGTCACAACTGAAGGACGGAGAGGAACATCCGGTCCTTTATCTTAGTCGGAAACTTAATAAGCATGAACGCAACTATGCCATAGTGGAAAAAGAATGCTTAGCCATTAAGTGGGCTCTAGAGTCCCTTAAATATTACTTGATTGGAAGGAAGTTCCGGCTGATCACTGACCATGCCCCTCTCCAGTGGATGCACTTGAATAGGGAACGGAATGGCCGAGTGACCCGGTGGTTCCTTGCACTTCAGGCCTACCGTTTTACAGTGGAGCACCGCCCTGGGGTGCGGATGGGGAATGCTGACGCCCTGTCTCGTGTGCACTGTTTTGTGGGTGCCGTTGCTCAGCTGCAGTGGTCTGAGCAGAGGGGGGGATATGTGAGACTCATGTGGGATTAGTGGATGAGGGCAGGTATATCTCACCCCGGTATCGGTCCTATGTGACTTAGCCTGGTCAGGATCACCTGGCTGCTAATGGATTAAGGGGATGTGAAGGACCCTAGACCCTAGACTTAACGAAGGGCTATTGGCAGATCCCGCTAACGGAGGCCGCTAAAGAGAAAACTGCGTTTTCTACACCGGAAGGTTTATACCAGTATGTGTATATGCCGTTTGGACTACATGGGGCGCCGGCAACCTTTCAAAGGTTGATGGACAGAGTCCTGAGGCCCCATAGGCAGTATGCTTCTGCGTATTTGGATGACATAGTCACATACAGCCTGGACTGGGAGACGCACCTCCAGAAACTACAGGCTGTGATTGAGGACCTGCGGGAGGCGGGTCTAACAGCAAACCCCAAGAAATGTCATATCGGGCTGGAAGAAGCCCGGAATTTGGGATACGTAATTGGGAGGGGAATCGTTAAACCCCAGATTGACAAGATACAAGCCATTCAGAACTGGCCGCAACCAGTCAACAAGAAGCAGGTGAGAGCTTTTTTGGGAATAACTGGCTATTACCGACGGTTCATTCCCAATTTTGCGGCTACCGCTGTTCCCCTGACGGATCTTACCAAAGGGAAAGACTCTGTCATGATCAAATGGACCTCGGCAGCCGAAGAAGCCTTCCATAACTTAAAACTAGCTCTTTGCTCTCAACCTGTGCTAATGACTCCTGACTTCCGCAGCGAGTTCGTGGTCCAAACGGACGCTTCTGATGCCGGTATAGGGGCTGTATTGTCACAACTGAAGGACGGAGAGGAACATCCGGTCCTTTATCTTAGTCGGAAACTTAATAAGCATGAACGCAACTATGCCATAGTGGAAAAAGAATGCTTAGCCATTAAGTGGGCTCTAGAGTCCCTTAAATATTACTTGATTGGAAGGAAGTTCCGGCTGATCACTGACCATGCCCCTCTCCAGTGGATGCACTTGAATAGGGAACGGAATGGCCGAGTGACCCGGTGGTTCCTTGCACTTCAGGCCTACCGTTTTACAGTGGAGCCCCGCCCTGGGATGCGGATGGGGAATGCTGACGCCCTGTCTCGTGTGTACTGTTTTGTGGGTGCCGTTGCTCAGCTGCAGTGGTCTGAGCAGAGGGGGGGGATATGTGAGACTCATGTGGGATTAGTGGATGAGGGCAGGTATATCTCACCCCGGTATCGGTCCTTTGTGACTTAGCCTGGTCAGGATCACCTGGCTGCTAATGGATTAATGGGATGTGAAGGACGGAGGTAAAAGGAATCTGGGAAGTTGGGGGAGGGTCTCCATCTGGGCAACACAGTAAGCCTGTCTGTGTAGGAGACACTTGTAAGTTGGAGCAGTGCTTGATGTCTGTATGGTTTAGCTGGAAGGGAGAAGCCCTCCAGTTGGTAGTTAGGATATCATCCTGTATAGTTAGCGCCGGACAGGCAAGGATTTATTTTGTTGCTGTTTTTTCTTTTGTTTATGTGACTGCAATAAACCTGACCAAGCGTCAGTTACACCTTGAATTCGGCTGTCTGCCTGAGGTGAATACGTGCCCTTTGAACCCAGCAAAGGCGATCCCGGAGCGTGTTATCACAGGAGTCATTGGCTGTCCTGGTTATTGATGAGGCTGCACTGATGTGTGGAGTCACTGGTTGTCCTGGTGCTGGATTAGGTTGCACTGATGTGTGGAGTCAATAAACACAGAGTCCTTTTGTAAACCAAGGTGATGGTGGCCGGCTGCCACGGACGGGTGCATCTGGTCCCACAACCGGGCTAGTAGTCAATGTCTCTTTCCTCTGCACGCTTTCTGTTGTGTGTTGGACTTCCCGGTGTGAAACAAGGGAGTCCGCTCCCGGTCCTTTTGTTGAGAGCCTTGCCCGATGACGCTGAACTGTTGGATCTACCGGGCCCTGGCGGATGCCCTATCCCTCACGGTGGGTGGTTGTCTCTTTTCGGGACTTAGGTTGGGACAGGATCTAAAATCCTGCCCTCAATTGGTGAATTAGCTAGGCCGTTGGTGCCGGTCCTGGCTTCGGGATCCAAGAACCCCCTTTGTGCACGGATTCCAGGTTGGTTCTCTGGTGTCGGTATCGGCAGGCTACAACCCTGCCCCGGTCCACCTCGGATCTCTGGCAGCCATCTTCCCATCACCTGCTGTCACTGACTACTGACTGCTACCTAGCCAATACCTCGGGGCTCCAACCCCGACGCCTGTCAACTTGGACTTCAGACCTTGACTGGTCTGAACTCCACTTGAGCTACAGACTGAACTGGTGTGTCTGTCCTACTCTGAGGGCATACCTCCCAACCGTCCCGGATTCTGCGGGACTTGCACGATTTATCAGGGCTGTCCCGCACTCCCGCGGCTCACAGCTGATGTCCCAGCTCCTCCCCTCAGTGAAGTGAATAAATTAAATTAAATTATCATCGGCTCTGGATTTTCGGGGCGGCCGGGACTCGAATTCGTGGAACTGTGAGTTCATGGTTTCAAAGGCAGCAGCTTTACCACTGAGATACTGCCTCTATTGAAACCAATAGGAAGATTTTGTTATCTTGACCTCTATACTGCAGGTGAGACACCAGAAGCAGGTTATTCAGCTGCAAAGATGGATGGAGGGATGGATGAATGGAGGGATAGAGGGAGGGATGGATGGATGATAGAGGGATGAATGGAGGGATGAATGGAGGGATAGAGGGATGAAAAGAGGGATAGAGGGAGGGATGGATGGCTGATAGAGGGATGAATGGAGGGATAGAGGGATGAAAGGAGGGATAGAGGGAGGGATGGATGAATGATAGAGGGATGAATAGAGGGATGAATGGAGGGATAGAAGGAGGGATGAATGGAGGGATAGAGGGATGAAAGGAGGGATAGAGGGAGGGATGGATGGATGATAGAGGGATGAATGGAGGGAGGCATAGAGGGAGGGATGGATGCATGGATGATAGAGGGATGAATGGAGGGATAGAGGGATGGATGGATGGATGATAGAGGGATGAATGGAGGGATAGAGGGAGGGATGGATGATAGAGGGATGAATGGAGGGATAGAGGGATGGATGGATGATAGAGGGATGAATGGAGGGATAGAAGGAGGGATGAATGGAGGGATAGAGGGATGAAAGGAGGGATAGAGGGATGGATGGATGATAGAGGGATGAATGGAGGAATGAATGGAGGGATAGAGGGAGGGATGGATGCATGGATGATAGAGGGATGAATGGAGGGATAGAGGGATGGATGGATGGATGGATGATAGAGGGATGAATGGAGGGATGGATGGATGATAGAGGGATGAATGGAGGGATAGAGGGAGGGATGAATGGAGGGATAGAGGCAGGGATGGATGGATGATAGAGGGATGAATGGAGGGATAGAGGGAGGGATGGATGGATGGATGATAGAGGGATGAATGGAGGGATAGAGGGATGGATGTATGGATGATAGAGGGATGAATGGAGGGATAGAGGGAGGGATGGATGATAGAGGGATGAATGGAGGGATAGAGGGAGGGATGAATGGAGGGATAGAGGCAGGAATGGATGGATGATAGAGGGATGAATGGAGGGATGAATGGAGGGATAGAGGGATGAAAGGAGGGATAGAGGGATGGATGGATGGATGATAGAGGGATGAATGGAGGGATGAATGGAGGGATAGAAGGAGGGATGAATGGAGGGATATAGGGATGAAAGGAGGGATAGAGGGAGGGATGGATGCATGGATGATAGAGGGATGAATGGAGGGATAGAGGGAGGGATGCATGGATGATAGAGGGATGAATGGAGGGATGAATGGAGGGATAGAAGGAGGGATGAATGGAGGGATAGAGGGATGAAAGGAGGGATAGAGGGAGGGATGGATGCATGGATGATAGAGGGATGAATGGAGGGATGAATGGAGGGATAGAGGGAGGGATGGATGCATGGATGATAGAGGGATGAATGGAGGGATAGAGGGATGGATGGATGATAGAGGGATGAATGGAGGGATAGAGGCAGGGATGGATGGATAATAGAGGGATGAATGGAGGGATAGAGGGAGGGATGGATGCATGGATGATAGAGGGAGGGATAGAGGGATGGATGGATGGATGATAGAGGGATGAATGGAGGGATAGAGGGAGGGATGGATGATAGAGGGATGAATGGAGGGATAGAGGGAGGGATGAATGGAGGGATAGAGGCAGGGATGGATGGATGATAGAGGGATGAATGAAGGGATGAATGGAGGGATAGAGGGAGGGATGGATGGATGATAGAGGGATGAATGGAGGGATAGAGGGATGAAAGGAGGGATGGATGATAGAGGGATGAATGGAGGGATAGAAGGAGGGATGAATGGAGGGATAGAGGGATGAAAGGAGGGATAGAGGGAGGGATGGATGCATGGATGATAGAGGGATGAATGGAGGGATGAATGGAGGGATAGAGGGAGGGATGGATGCATGGATGATAGAGGGATGAATGGAGGGATAGAGGGATGGATGGATGATAGAGGGATGAATGGAGGGATAGAAGGAGGGATGGATGATAGAGGGATGAATGGAGGGATAGAGGGAGGGATGAATGGAGGGATAGAGGGAGGGATGGATGGATGATAGAGGGATGAATGGAGGGATAGAGGGAGGGATGGGTGGATGAATGGAGGGATGAATGGAGGGATAGAGGGAGGGATAGAGGGATGAATGGAGGGATGAATGGAGAGATGAATGGAGAGATAGAGGGAGGGATGGATGATAGAGGGATGGATGATAGAGGGATATATAGATACACGACAGATAATAGATAGAGATAGAATCATACCGTAGATAGATAGAATCATAGATAGATAGAATCATAGATAGATAGATAGAGAGATAGAATCATAGATAGATAGATAGATAGATAGATAGATAGATAGATAAATACTGCATCTCAATGTTGGTGAAAGAGTCAGATTAATTTGTTCCCATAAAACTACTATAAAGAAATGAGGAAAAAAATACAAATACAAATTTTTTTTATTTTTTTTTTTTATCTTCACCACCTTGGATTCAAACCAGCAACGTTCAAAACTTGTGTCCAGCAACCTCCTGGCTTTCCTACCTGCTCTAGCTGCTCTAGCTGTTGAGCCACTAGGATTGATGATGTCAGAGGGAGGATTTCACATAAATGAACCTACAATGCAGCCTCTTACACAGCAGATTACACAGGACACAGCTACATTGTACAGAGCAGCATCTCTATGTCCTGTATTCTAGAGGGAGAGGAAAAGAGGATTTTTTTTCTTCTAATAAAGTTACTAAAAATAATAAAAAAAATATAATAATGTAATTTTATTGCACTTTTTTTATAAAATAATAAACATCACAAATCAGCAAATAACATGGACATATTTGGTGTCCCTGTAATCGTAATGACCTGAACAACACAGCAATCAGATTATTTATGGGGATCGGTAAATGGCGGGAAAAAAAGGCGCAATTTATTATTTTTCTTTATTAAAACCCATAAAAAAGGTAATGAAAATGGATCACTGAGGCCGTGTTCACACATAGCGTAAATGCTACATTTTTTCTGCAGGTGTCCGCGCCACGAGTGCAATAACAATGTTCTCTGATTATTGCGTGTTTGCGGTATTTTTTTATACATTGTCCCCCTTATTTGATACATGTTTGTTGCTGATGTGAATCCTGAAGCTTATAAAGAAAGAAACACCAAATCCGCACAGTTCAGTGGCGTCTTTCCACGCACCAGGAGCGGAGATTTCAGGACATCTCATCCACTTTGCTTGGACAATTAGTCCATATTCACATATGGTGTAAATGCTGCATATTTTTCTGCTGTTTTTTTGCACATTTATTCTGCTGTGTTTAATTGTCCAAGTAAAGTGGATGTGGTTCCATGAAAAGACGCTCCTGAATTCTGCGGTTTTCGGCGGGGGGGGGGAGGGTTTCTCTGGAGGTTTCTATGTGGAGCTTAAAAAAATGCAGGAAAAAGCTTCTCTGTACAATAAAAACACTTAAAAACGCAGATTCACATCTGAACCAAAAACACATTAAATAATGGAGAAAAGGCAGAAAAAATGCAGCAAAAATGGAAAAAACAGAGAAGATTGTTATTGTGTAGTTTGGTGCAGACAGAAACAAAAAGAAACAGAATTTATGCAACATGTGAACACAGATTGATAGGCACAAATAAGCAACATGTCATATAGTGACACAGAAATATAAAAAAAATTCTGACTGCTATGAATATGAATGAACAGTGCGGGACATCTGCTGAATGACCCTTACTGCCAAATGGGTGTGGCTAAGGGTGTGGCTAGGGGCATGGTCAAAAAATGCCGCGACGCGCTACGCGCGCCGCATACTTTGTCCCTCTTTCCTTTCTTGAAAAGTTGGGAGGTATGTCTGAGGGGGGTGACTAAGGTTTCAGGTCAGCTGTATGTAACCTTGTGTGGGATTGATGTTATGCGGGGCCTATGTGTGACTACCTGATGCTTCACACATACACTAGTGGATGAAGTATGCTGAGCCCTGCAGTTCTGCTCCCCCTGCCTCTCCCTCCAGCATACAGTCCTGGATGGAGGATGCTGAGCCTTGTAGTTCTGCAACTGCTGTCTCCTCAATACAGACAGACAGAAGGTGCCTAACTACAAGGCTCAGCATACTCCATCCAGTACTCCAAGCAGGATTTTTTTGCCTCCTAAAAAAATGACATGGGCTTCGCCATATTTTTTTATGCTAGCCAGGTACAGCAGGCAGCTACGGGCTGCCCCCAACCCCCAGCTCCCTATTTGTACCCGGCTGGGAAGCAAAAATATAGGGAAGCCCTTTTTTTTTTTAATTATTTCACGAATTTCATGAAATAATTAAAAAAAAAAATGACATGGGCTTCGCCCAATGTTTGTGTGCAGCCAGGTACAACTAGGCAGCTGGGGATTGGAATCCGCAGAGAAAGGTGCCCAAGCTTTCTGGGCACCACTGCTGCAAATTGCAGTCCGCAGCCGCCCCAGAAAATGGCGCTTTCATAGAAGCACCATCTTCTGGCGATGTATCCAACTCTTCCAGCTGCCCTGGTGACGGGTGGCTCGTTGGGTAATAATATTCTTAGGGCTAGCTGAATATTATCAACTGGCCCTAAGCCCGAAATTCATGGTGTCACGCCAATATTAGACATGGCCACCATGAATTTCTAGTACAGATAAAAAAACACAACACACAGAAAAATATTTTTTATTAGAAATAAAACACAACACAATTAGTGACTCCATCTTTATTGAAATAAAGAACCCCCCTCCGCAGTAATCCTGGGTCAATGGTCCCGCGCCGTCCAATCCGGATCCAATATCAACTGATCGGTTTGCTGGAAGGCAAAGCGATCAGATGATGTGTCAGGTTCAAGGGCCTGAATCACATGACACATTAGCTGATTGTATAAACGGCGTTTTCTGTGTCTGTGCAGACTCCTGTCCGACAGCATCAGCTGATAGTTTAGCCGGCCGGGCGGTAAAAAGCCGGCGGCCTCACCACTCGACTTATATTGTCAGCTGATGCCGTCAGGTGACCGCATCAGCTGATCATCGCCAGGTCTGAGAGAGAGAGAAAAGAGAGAGAGGAGAGAGGAGATGAGAGAGAGAGAGAGAGGAGAGAGAGAAGAGGAGAGAAGAGAGAGAGAGAGGGGGGAGAGAAGAGAAGAGAGAGAGGAGAGAGGAGAAGAGAGAGAGAGGAGAGAGAGAGAAGAGGGGAGAGAGAAGGAGAAGAGATAGAAGAGAGAGAGAAGAGAGAGATAGAAGAGTGAGAAGAGAGGTGAGAGAGAGAGAAGAGAGAGAAGAGAGAGATAGGAGAGAGAGAGAGGAGAGAGCAGAGAGAGAGAAGAGAGAGAGAAGAAAGGAAAGAGAGAGAGGAAAGAGAGAAGAGAGAGACGAGAGAGAGAGAGACACGCAGGCACTACCGCCCCCATCCTCATCACCGCACACACAAGCACTACTGCACTCATCATCATCCTTGCACACACGCAGGCAGTACCGCACACATCATCATCACCGCACACACATGCAGTACCGCTCCCCATCATCATCCTCACACACACGCAGGCACTACGGCACTCATCATCATCACCGCACACACATGCACTACCGCCCCATCATCATCTCCGCCGCACACACAAGCACTACCGCCCCCATCATCATCCTTGCACACACGCAGGCACTACAACCCCCACAATCATCCTCGCACACACGCAGGCACTACGGCACTCATCATTCTCGCACACACGCAGGCACTACTGCACACATCATCTTCCCTGCACACACACAGGCATTACCACAGTGATGTCCCCGCTGACAGCGCGGCTCACTTCAGCTGCTGCGTGGATCTGACACAGAGCGCTCCTGTTCTATGGTGCTCCTGTCAGCTTCATGTAGCAGAGCTGAAAGTGTCGTGGGACCTCTGTGCATTACGTCAGACCTGGAGGGGTATTTGTGGATTTTAATAAAATGGTGAAAGAGGGTTTTTTTTTGTCTTTTATTCCAAATAAAGGATTTTTTGTTCTGTGTGTTTATTTATTTTCACTTACAGGTTAATCATGGAAGGTATCTTGGTGAGACGCCTGCCATGATTAACTCCTTATTACCCCGATTGCCACCGCAATAAGGCAATTCGGGATGAGCCGGGTAGAGTCCCAGAACTGTCGCATCTAATGGATGCGGCAATTCCGAGCGGCTGCCTGCTGATATTGTTAGGGTGGTGGGCTCCCCATAATGTGGCGCTCCCCATCCTGACAATACCAGCCTCCAGCCATGTGGCTTTATCCTGGCTGGAATCAAAATTGGGGGGAACCACAGGTTTTTTTTTTATATATTTATTTACTAGCTGTACTACCCGGCTTCGCCCGGGTTAATAACTGTTGTTAACAAAATAGAATGTATTAACAAAAATGTATTCCGCACAAAAAAACACAAAATAATTAGATAGAAATGTAATTATTAAAAGGCAAAAACTAAGCTAATAGAAGCATTTCACAACATATATTTCAACACCACAGATATTCCACACAGATTTAACTAAATCGGCAAAGTAATGTGCTCCGTTTGTATCCTTCCAGGACTGTCTCTTTCCAGGTCTTTCTCTTTCCCCGTCTGTCTTTTTCCCCGTTCTTTCTTTTTCCCCATCTGACTCTTTCCTTGTCTGTCTCTTTCCCAGTCTGTCTCTCTCCCCGTCTGTCTCTCTCCCCGTCTGTCTCTCTCCCCGTCTGTCTCTTTCCCCATCTGCCTGTCTCTGTCTGTCTCTTTTTTTGTCTGTCTCTATCTCTCTGTTTCTTTCCCCATCTGTCTCTTTCTAGGTCTGTCTCTTTCCCAGGTCTGTCTCTTTCCCCATCTGTCTCCCCGTCTCTTTGTCTGTGTTTTTTCCTGTCTGTCTCTTTCCCTGTCTGCCTGTCTCTGTCTGTCTCTTTACTTGTCTGTCTCTATTTCTCTGTCTCTTTCCCCGTCTGTCTCTATCAAGGTCTGTGTTTTTCCCCATCTAGCTTTTTCTGTCTCTCTGGTTGTCTCCTTCTTCCCTGTCTGCCTGTCTCTGTCTGCATGTCTGTCTGTCTCTTTCACCATCTGTCTCTTTCCAGGTCTGTCTCTTTCCAGGTCAGTCTCTTTCACTGTCTGTCTCTGTCTGTCTCTTTCCCCATCTGTCTCTTTCCCCGTCTGTCTCTGTCTGTCTCTTTCCCCATCTGTCTGTCTGTCTCTTTCACCATCTGTCTCTGTCTGTCTCTTTCCCCGTCTGTCTCTTTCATCGTCTGTCTCTGTCTGTCTCTTTCACCGTCTGTCTCTGTCTGTCTCTTTCACCGTCTGTCTGTCTCTTTCCCCGTCTGTTTTGGTCTGTCTCTTTCTCCGTCTGTCTCTGTCTGTCTCTTTCATAATCTGTATCTGTCTGTCTCTTTCACCGTCTGTCTCTGTCTGTCTCTTTCCCTGTCTGTTTCGGTCTGTCTCTTTCTCCGTCTGTCTCTGTCACCGTCTGTCTCTGTCTGTCTCTTTCCCCATCTGTCTCTTTCACCGTCTGTCTCTGTCTGTCTCTTTCACCGTCAGTCTCTGTCTGTCTCTTTCCCCGTCTGTCTCTTTCTGTCTCTTTCCCCGTCTGTCTCTGTGTGTCTCTTTCCCCGTCTGTCTTGGTCTGTCTCTTTCCCTGTCTGTCTCTTTCTCTTTGTCTCTTTCCCTGTCTCTCTCTGTCTCTCTCTCTGTCTGTCTGTCTCTCTGTCTGACTCTGTCTGTCTCTCTCTATCCATCTCCCCACCGACATCTTATTACCTCACATATAAGCTTCTTATACTATGAATGTCCTTTGTTCCTATAGAAACCAATCACAGCTCTTACTAATAACCTGTAGTTCCAGGCTCCATTTACTTTAATGGAGCCATGTTTTTGGAGAGTAACTGTAAAGTGCGGGGTTACATTTTCCTGTCAAAACATAGTCTACGACGTTCCCTGGGTCACATGAGTTGTCTGTGCAAAATTTCATGATTGTAAATGCGACGGTGCGGATACACTTTTCGTTTCACTTTTTCCCCATTATGTAGATAGGGGCAAAATTGATTGCTAAATTGGAATGCGCGGGGTTAAAATTTTGCCTCACAGCATAGCCTATGGCGCTCTCGGGGTCCAGACGACGTGTGAGTGTGCAAATTTTGTGGCTGTAGCTGCGACGGTGCAGATGCCAATCTCGGACATACACACATACATACATACACACACACATTCAGCTTCTGAACATATATATATCTATATATTAGATTTATTTTACTGCACGATATAGACCCGCCCGCCGGCGGCTGTGATTGGTTGCAGTGAGACAGCTGTCACTCATCGTGTGGGCATGTCTGACTGCAACCTATCATGGGCACCAGTGGGCGGGGAAAGCAGGAAATACCAGATTGAATAATGAAGCGGCAGCCATTTTGAAAAGCCGCGGGAGCTTTGTGACAGCCGTGCAGCGCCGGGCCCGTGATTGCTGAGTAGGAAAGAGATAGGGATTGTGCTGGGGATGTAGCACGTATGCAGATACACAACGTGCACACATAGCCTTACTGTGAAAAGCCACGCTTTTGGTGATCAAACCGTTATCGAACGTAACTTTAACTGCCGAACTTGAAGCAAATCATTCGAGTTTGTCGAACGACTCGAACACCGCCCAAAATCACTCAAATTTGAAATTGGCGAACCGTTCGAATCGAACATCGCTCAACTCTACTTACTAGTGAGATGCCTTTTTATAGGCTATCAGTTGAACCAGCTGATATTTTTCATCAAGTGGCAGGACTTCTTGCTAATCACTGACAGATTTCAGTTGGTGTTGAAGACTTTTCATGGAATTTTGCACCTCCCTTTCTTCATGTGTTCAATACTTTTCCATGTGTAATTTCTTATTATTATACATCATTAAATTTATAGAAACCTATGGTTCTTTTCTTTGCCTATGTGGATTAGTGAAAAATTCATGTCAGTAGCACTGTTAGATATATATTTATTTAGAATCTACAGCGGGTGAAATACGTATTGAACACGTTACCAATTCTCTAGGTCCTGGGTTCAGGCCCTATTTATTTTCTGCAGTAAGGGGTTATGTTTTAAGATCACATGCACATGTTGAGTATTTGGTGAGTTTGTTACTAGAGATGAGCGAACTGGTCCCGGTTCGGCTCGAGGCCGGTTCGCCGAACGGGGGTCCCGTTCGAGTTCGGTTCGTCGAACGTTCGACGAACCGAACTCGAACGTATAGGCTAGAATGGGAGGCAATCACAAACACATAAAAATGCATGATAAATGTACACAAACAGTTAATAAACATTGCCATAACACTTACCGGTCCTCGCGATCCCTTCTGGACTCTGTCTCCTGCCGCTATTCCATCCGATGATCGCTGAATCCTCCCGGTGACCTGCACTGCCAGCAGAGATGCAGGACCTATCGTGACGTCAAAATAGCCATGTGACCAGTCACGTGGCTATTATCTCATTGGCTACAGACTGGTCACATGACTATGACACGTCATGTAGGACCTGCGAGTGCATCTCTCCGGTACACGGTGCACATATGTGTATCGCCGTATACCGGTGACATGCTCTAGCACACGGTCGACTCCCCGTTCCGTTAGGGACCGGCTGACACAGCCGGTCATTAACGGAGATCACCGTTGCTATAGCAACGCAGTTAGCGGTGACGTCACCGCTAACCGCGGCTCCGAGAGCACCGTTGCTATGGTAACGCGTCTGTCAGCGTTACCGCTAGCAGCCAGCACTGATCACTCACAGAGTGAAGGCTGCACGCTGCTTCCCGATTGTAGTGATGATTGTAGTGAGGATGGAGGTTCCCCAGCCCCAAGTGATGAGCTGGTGAATCTCATCCTCACTACAATCGTCACTACTACTACACTAGTGATGATTGTAGTGAGGATGGAGGTTCCCCAGCCCCAAGTGATGAGCTGGTGAATCTCATCCTCACTACAATCGTCACTACTACTACACTAGAAAGAAAGAAGACAGAAGAGCAGGATCGTGGAGGGCTGACAGGGGGTAATAAAGATGGAGTCTCTAATGTGTCTGTGTATTTATTTCTATTAAAGTATTTTTTCTCTGTGTGGTGTCTTTTTTTTAACCCTTTATTGGAGATTCTTAATGGCCGGGTCAAACGTGCCTGACATTAAGAATCTCTGGCTTAATACTGGCTGGTAAAACAAAGCCAGTATTAACTCATGATTATCCAACAAGCCACCCGGCTCCAGGGCTGTTGGAAGAGTTGGATACAGCGCCAGATGATGGCGCTTCTATGAGAGCGCCATTTTCTGGGACGGCTGCGGACTGAAATCCGCAGCAGAGGCGCCCACAAACCGCGGGCTAACCTGTGCTGCGGATTCCAATCCCCAGCTGCCTAGTTGTACCCGGCTGGACACAAAAATGGGGCGAAGCCCACGTCATTTGTTTTTTAATTATTTCATGAAATAAGTGAAATAATTAAAAAAAACGGGCTTCCCTATATTTTTGGTTCCCAGCCGGGTACAAATAGGCAACTGGGGGTTGGAGGCAGCCCGTGGCTAGCATACAAAAATATGGCGAAGCCCGCGTCATTTTTTTGGTGGGCAAAAAACTTCTGCATACAGTCCTGGATGGAGTATGCTGAGCCTTGTAGTTCTGCAGCTGCTGTCTGCTCTTCTCCATACAGACAGACAGCAGCTGCAGAACTACAAGGCTCAGCATACTCCATCCAGGACTGTATGCAGAAGTTTTTTGCCCCCTGAAAAAATTATGTGGGCTTCGCCATATTTTTGTATGCTAGCCAGGTACAGCAGGCAGGTACGGCTGCCCCCAACCCCCAGTTGCCTATTTGTACCCGGCTGGGAACCAAAAATAAAGGGAAGCCCTTTTTTTATTATTTCATGAATTTCATGAAATAATTAGAAAACAAATGACGTAGGCTTTGCCCCATTTTTGTGTCCAGCCAGGTACAACTAGGCAGCTGGGAATTGGAATCCGCACCACAGGTTGGCCTGAGCTTTCTGGGCCCCACTGCTGCGAATTGCAGTCTGCAGCCGCCTCAGAAAATGGCATTTTCATAGAAGCGCCATCTTCTGGCGCTGTATCCAACTCTTCCAGCACCTGCCTGCTATACCTGGCTAGCATACAAAAATATGGCGAAGCTCACGTCCTTTTTTTGTAGTTTTTTGGCAAAAAAAATAAAAAATGCTTCCCTGGATTTTACATTGCCAGTGAAGGTAACACCAAGCAGTGGGGGTTAGCAGCCAGTAGCTGCTTGGATTACCCTTAGCTAGCAATACAAAAAATGCAGCGGGAGCCCATATATATTTTTTTTAATTATTTATTTAAATAACTAAAAATAAAATGGGCTTGATTGCTGGACATCACAGTGCTGTAAAAATAAATCTTTAAAAAAATGACGTAGCGCTCCGCGGTATTTTTGATTCTCAGCGCAGATAAAGCAGACAGCTATGGGTTGCCACCCCCATCTGCCTGCCGTTACCTTGGTTGTCAATCAAAATACAGGGAAGCCCATTAATTTTTTCTATTTAAAAAATAGTTAAAAAAAAAAAATGACGTTGGGTCCCCCCATTTTTGATAGCCAGCTAGGGTAAAGCAGACGGCTGTAGCCTGAAAACCACAGCTGGCAGCTTTACCGTGGTTGGGGATCCAATGTGGAGGTCCCCTCAGGCTCTTTTTTATAATTATTTTATAAATATTAATAATTACACAATAAAAGTAGGGTCCCCCCAAATTGGATCACCAGCCAAGGTAAAGCGGACAGCTGTGGTCTGGTATTCTCAGGGTGGGAAGGTCCATAGTTATTGGGCCTTCACAGCCTAAAAATAGCAGGCCGCAGGCACCCCAGACGTGGCGCATCCACTAGATGCGCCAATCCTGGCGCTTCACCCCAGCTCATCCCGTGCCCTGGTGCAGTGGCAAACGGGGTAATAAATCGGGTTTATACTAGCTGTAAGTAAAGTCACCTGAGATCAAGCCCAGCAGTTTGTGATGTCATGGCGTCTATTAGATACCCAACATCATAAACTGTCAGTACTAACAAAAACAAAAAATCGACAAAAGAAATTTATTTGAAAAAACAGTCCCCACAACATTTCCTCTTTCACCAATTTATTGTAAGAAAAAAAATAAAGGGGTCCCACGATGACTCTGGACCGTCTAGAATATGGGGGGGGAGACACTCAGGGAACGTATCCCCCATTTTCTAGGAGTGCGGACCCTTCATGTGAGGAGTGTGGGTGCAATGAATCTGCACTCACTCTCCCCGAGTCCACAGCAGCAGAGTCCATGTCGTAATGGTTGCTACCAAAGCTGCAATGCCCTGCTCATGAGGTAAGGGCATGCCTAATCAGGAGAACTACTGTAGAGGAAGCTCTGCTCACTGGTATATAGGTGCTCAGAGGTAATAATAGATAAAATTAGTGAGTAACCTCGGCACTCTATATCTCCCAGACTAAGTCAGTAAGTCACAATGGATAGTAATGCAAAATCACTCTTTATTGGTCCGTATTAAGAAATTTTTTTTTTCATAAGCATATATGTTTTTGTCCAAAACAAGTTACAAATGACGTTTCGGCCTGAGCCTTCATCAGATTGGACTTATCTGCATGTAATCATGAAAAATGACAATAATCAGTATCACATAAGAGTGAGAGAACAATAACATAAACTCGAACAATGTAGAGGTACAATTGGGATGCAGCAAAAAAATTGCAACACAGCAAGAAATGAAACACATGATACAAATGTCATAATACAGTACAAGGACAATATAGTAATGACAAATATGGGGTCAGAGTAGGCTTAGACAGCTCTGGTATGAAAGAGATGTCAATCATAAAGTAACATGTGCAGTAGGTGTAGAGCTACAGTATGCATGGCAGAGCTAATGGGTAGACCGACCATAGAAAAAGAACGGAGAAAAAGTGGAGAAAAAGTGGAGAAAAAGTGGAGAAAAAGTGGAGAAAAAAATGGAGAAAAAGTGGAGAATAAATGGAGAAAAAGTGGAGAAAAAGTGGAGAAAAAGTGGAGAAAAAGTGGAGAAAAAGTGGAGAATAAATGGGGAAAAAGTGGAGAAAAAGTGGAGAAAAAGTGGAGAAAAAGTGGAGAATAAGTGGAGAAAAAGTGGAGAAAAGGTGGAGAAAAAGTGGAGAAAAAGTGGAGAAAAAGTGGAGAAAAAGTAGAGAAAAAGTGGAGAAAAAGTGGAGAAAAAGTGGAGAATAAATGGGGAAAAAGTGGAGAAAAAGTGGAGAAAAAGTGGAGAAAAAGTGGAGAAAAAGTGGAGAATAAGTGGAGAAAAAGTGGAGAAAAGGTGGAGAAAAAGTGGAGAAAAAGTGGAGAATAAGTGGAGTAAAAGTGGAGAAAAAAATGGAGAAAAAGTGGAGAAAAAGTGGAGAAAAAGTGGAGAAAAGGTGGAGAAAAAGTGGAGAAAAAGTGGAGAAAAAGTGGAGAAAAAGTGGAGAAAAAAATGGAGAAAAAGTGGAGAAAAAGTGGAGAAAAGGTGGAGAAAAAAATGGAGAAAAAGTGGAGAAAAAGTGGAGAAAAGGTGGAGAAAAAGTGGAGAAAAAGTGGAGAATAAGTGGAGAATAAGTGGAGAAAAAGTGGAGAAAAAGTGGAGAAAAAGTGGAGAAAAAGTGGAGAAAAAGTGGAGAAAAAAATGGAGAAAAAGTGGAGAATAAGTGGAGAAAAAGTGGAGAAAAAAATGGAGAAAAAGTGGAGAAAAAGTGGAGAAAAAAATGGAGAAAAAGTGGAGAAAAAGTGGAGAAAAGGTGGAGAAAAGGTGGAGAAAAGGTGGAGAAAAAGTGGAGAATAAGTGGAGAATAAGTGGAGAATAAGTGGAGAAAAAGTGGAGAAAAAGTGGAGAAAAAGTGGAGAATAAGTGGAGAAAAAGTGGAGAAAAAGTGGAGAAAAAGTGGAGAAAAGGTGGAGAAAAAGTGGAGAAGAAGTGGAGAAAAAGTGGAGAATAGGTGGAGAATAAGTGGAGAATAAGTGGAGAAAAAGTGGAGAAAAAGTGGAGAAAAAGTGGAGAAAAAGTGGAGAAAAAGTGGAGAATAAGTGGAGAAAAAAATGGAGAAAAAGTGGAGAAAAAAATGGAGAAAAAGTGGAGAAAAAGTGGAGAAAAAAATGGAGAAAAAGTGGAGAAAAAGTGGAGAATAAGTGGAGAAAAAGTGGAGAAAAAGTGGAGAAAAGGTGGAGAAAAAGTGGAGAAAAAAATTCTCCACTTTTTCTCCATTTATTCTCCACTTTTTCTCCACTGTTTCTCCACTTTTTCTCCACTTTTTCTCCATTTTTTTCTCCACTTTTTCTCCACTTTTTCTCCATTTATTCTCCACTTTTTCTCCACTGTTTCTCCATTTTTTTCTCCACTTTTTCTCCACTTTTTCTCCACTGTTTCTCCATTTTTTTCTCCACTTTTTCTCCACTTTTTCTCCACTTATTCTCCACTTATTCTCCACCTATTCTCCACTTTTTCTCCACTTCTTCTCCACTTTTTCTCCACCTTTTCTCCACTTTTTCTCCACTTTTTCTCCACTTTTTCTCCACTTATTCTCCATTTTTTCTCAAGTGGAGAAAAAAGTGGAGCACCCTTTGGTGCCTTTCATGTGGCACTAAGGGGTGCTTAGCTTTGTATTTAGCCAAAAAAATGAAAAAAAAATGACGTAGGGTTCCCCCTAGTTTTGTAGCCAGCTAGGGTAAAGCAGACGGCTGCAGCCTGCAGACCACAGCTGGCAACCTCACCTTGGCTGGTAATCCAAAACTGAGGGCACCCCACGCTGTTATTTTAAATTAAATAAATAATTTAAAAAAAAAAACACGTAGGGGTCCCCCAAAATTGGATTACCAGCCAAGGTAAAGCAGACAGCTGGGGCCTGATATTCTCAGACTAGGGAGGTCCATGGTTATTGGACTCTCCCCAGCCTAAAAATAGCAGGCCGCAGCCGCCCCAGAAGTGGCGCATCCATTAGATGCGCCAATCCTGGTGCTTCGCCCCAGCTCATCCCGCGCCCTGGTGCGGTGGCAAACGGGGTAATATATGGGGTTAATACCAGATGTGTAATGTCACCTGGCATCAAGCCCTGGGGTTGGTGAGGTCAGGCATCTATCAGATACCCGACATCACCAACCCAGTCAGTAATAAAAAAAAAATAGACGACAACCACATTTTTATTTGAAAAAATACTCCCCAAAACATTCCCTCTTTAACCAATTTATTAGAATGAAAAACAAATCCAGGTCTGGTGTAATCCAAGGGGTTGCCATGACGATCCACACTGTCCCAGTCAATGAAGAGCAGGATGTTCCCCATTGACTGGGAGAGCAGTGCAGTGACCTGAGCTAACATCAATGGGTCAGCCCAGGTCACTGCAGGGGATGACAAGTGCTGCTGTCAGCGAGGTACATTACCTGCGCTGATCTCCAGCACTGCCGACAGCCCCTGTCACTGAGGTCAATGACCGGCGCCTTCACATCAAGTATCGCGAGAGGTCCGTGACGTCTCGGGTCGGAAGCGAGAGGTGATGTGACAAGCGGCGGCCATGGAGGACAGTGACAGCGCTGAGGTCGGGATGGCGGGACTTCATCACCGCAGGTAAGCCGAGCGGGGGGGGGGTTGTGTGTGTGTGTGTGTGTGTGTGTGTATGTATGTGTACGTGTGTGTGTGTATATGTGTACATGCCGCGGGCAGGAGGGGGCGGAGTGAGCTGAGCGGGAAGTGTGGGCTTCCTGCACGTAACTAAGATAAACATCGGGTTACTAACCAAAGCGCTTTGCTTGGATACCCGATGTTTATCTTGGTTACCAGCTTGTGGCAGGCTGCCAGCGATGGCTCCTGCTCACTGTAGCTGTAAAAAGCCCTGTTTTTTGCTGCTAGAACCGTTCTCGAACGTATCTAGAACTATCGAGCTTTTGCAAAAAGCTCGAGTTCTAGTTCGATCTCGAACAGCCCCAAAAATCACTCGAGCTTAGAACTGGAGAACCTCGAACCACGAACCGCGCTCAACTCTATTTGTTACCTCAATATTTGTAAGGCAAAACCAAAAGTCGGTAAAAATGCAGAAGTGGTGCATGCATTTCTATTACATTTTTCCTCTGATTGTTCCACTCCTGGTTTTGGCTACAAATACCGAACTAAAGAACTCACCAAATACTCACATGTGCGTATGTGACCTAAGTGACATTAAATTAGTGAATAGTAGATTAGGTATGGGAATGGATATGCTACAAGTGTATACAATTACTTTTTGCAACACGGTTGTCTATTTAATGTTTAAATAAATTACAATGTTATTTAAATAGTCTTAATCTAATTTTGACTGTTTTTCTTCTTTCTAAGGCTTGACACTCCATCACAGTTGACCTATATTGCTACAACTAACAGTGGTTCCAAATCTATGTATCGTTGGTCCTTTTCAGATGGTAAAGCAAATGAAACAATAATTGGAAAACCCAAGGTATTTTGTTTAACATATCTAATTCAGTTTGTGTTATCTGTTAATAATGAAATGTTTAATGCATCAATATTTAGTGATGGGAGAGAGTTTTTCAGAATATAAGGATATGTTACTATAGGCATATTCAAAAAGGCTCTTTTTCTGGACACAGTCCAATATTGAAAAGAGTTAAGGAGCTTATTTTTTGGTTTCACATGGGATTTCCTATTCAGCATGGTAAAGTTAGAGAATACTGTGTTTTATAGTAGCCGAGTAGCCAGCATATAATTGACTGATATCCAGTATTCATTTTTTTGGACCATTGGGCAGCATAACAGGGTGCTGTGTTGGAAAAGAGATGGATGTCCAGGCAAAATATCGAAGTCAACAAGTCGGCTCATTACAAGGTCTATCAATTCTGGCGCGAATAACACGGCAGTGGCGGTATCTTGTATGCTTTGTAATAGTGAGATCACAAATATCTAAGGAAGCACCATGCAATTCATGTTACACAAGTCTGGAATGTTGGCTTGAAAAAGGCAAAGAAGCCTCGACTTCAATATTGGTATAAGAAGAATAGGCTCGAGTTTGCAAAAAGGTTTGAAAAAAGGACACTAGAGGATTGGAAACAGGTGATTTGGAGCAATGAGATGAAAGTCAATAGACTAGGCACTGATGGGGGCAAATGGAAGAAACAAGGGGAAAAGGGGTTAATGGATCAAGAAATTGAAGGAACTGTTAATGTCGGTGGAAGAAGTGAGTATCCTACAAGACAAGTTAGTTTGTACACCCGTGCATTGTGGGTTGGAAAAATAAGACATAGTTTTCAGCAGGACAATTTCAGAAGAAATGTTTTAGTGACAATGAAGTAGAGGTGCTGGATTGGCCCCCACAGTCCCCAGACCTCAACCCAAACTTGTGGGTATAGTTGAAGAAAAAGCTTTATACATACCCAAGTGAGTTGACAATTATGCACCAACATTGGGAACAAGTAGAATAGACCTGGAATCAGATTTCAGTTGAGACATGACTGAATCTGATTGAGAAAAAGAAGCAAACTGTGGAAAAAAGGCACAAATAGGGTCTTATCCGGTAAACTGGTATGGGGTAAATGCTGAAAAGACACTCACCTTGTCAGGTTGTGCCAGTCGCAACCCCTTAGTAAACATAGCAGTAGCGTGGAAGGCAGTGGTCCCGCGGTGATAAGATAAATTTCAGTGCAGAAGAAAATGGGTTTGAATACCGCGCCAAAACGACAGGAATGCGAGGAGTAGAAGTAAATCTCTTTTATTTCCACAGGTCTACGTGTTTCAGGGACATATCCGTCCCCTTCTTCAGGACAATGTACAGGAAATATTAATATTTTTCCTGTACATTGTCCTGAAGAAGGGGACAGATATGTCCCTGAAACGCGTAGACCTGTGGAAATAAAAGGGATTTACTTTTACTCCTCGCATTCTGTCGTTTTGGCGCGGTATTCAAACCCGTTTTCTTCTGCATTGAAAAGAATCCGATTGAGAACATGCCCAGAAGGATTCAGGCAGTGTTGAAAGCCAAATCTGGATTTAAAAAATACTAACAAAATATTAAAATAAAAATTTACATTTTTAGGAGCAAAACAGTAACAATGCAGTGACATTACAAAAATCTGCATAACTAATCATATGCTAAATAGCAGCAAGTCAACTTTATATATGTTATAGCCAAGATGATTTTTTTTAAAATGAAGGTAGACTCATGTTTGAATCTGTAGTGGATGGTGAGATATGGAGCCTGAAAGTCAAAAATTCAAACCATTGTTACCCATTTGCTTGTCAGTGTATGTAAGTTTTGAGATGTTGTGCAAATTTTACCATGTAGAAGTCTAGTAGAAAACATGTTTTCAATTAGAGATGAGCAATTCAATTCAATGCAAATCATATTAATGTATAATTTTATGCAATTCAAATGTCTCTGCAAATTCAATTTGTGTTTTGATTAAGCTGAATCATCCCGCCCAATTTATTTTATTTATTACATTTTGCATTCATACATGCCACAGCAATAGATTATCTACCTAGCTAGCATTTCTTATTTTGCCATTTTTTGGAAAGGAGTTGAGTTATGTTTAAACAAAACCCCAAAAACCTGTTGATGTCTGTTTTTATACACCTGCATTACTCACCCAGTTTGACAAGACTACATAACACACCTACACTGCAACCTGCCATCACATTTTGTTTTCTGTACGAGTATCTACTTACCTAGCTTTTCTTATTAGGTCTTTTTTTGGCAAGGATTGGAAAGATTGTCAAAAGTTAATGATAGTAATAATAGTATTGTACAAATTAAGTGGTAAAAAAAGTATTGCAAAAAACTTACCATGACTAAAATGTAGTTAAAGGTTGGAGAGAAAAAGGTGAAAAGTCTCCACTTTTATTTCTAAGTGAGTTTCAAAGACTTTTGGCTTCTTCTTCAGGACAAATCATTTAGTATATAATTTTTGTGCTGAGGAAGAAGCCATAAAGCTTGGAAACACATTGACAAATATTATTTCTTCTATATGGATCACTTTTTTTTAAGGCAACGCAGATTTTTAATCCTTTTCTCTAACTTTGAACTGCATTTCCACATGAGTTCTGCTGCAGCCGCTCTTACGCCCTTATCATAGTATCATAGTTTTTAAGGTCTAAGGCGGGCTTTGCACATTACGACATCGCAAGCCGATGCTGCGATGTCGAGTGCGATAGTCCCCGCCCTCGTCGCAGGTACGATATCTTGTGATAGCTGGCGTAGCGAACATTATCGCTACGCCAGCTTCACATGCACTACCTGCCCTGCGACCGTCGCTCTGGCCGGCAACCCGCCTCCTTCCTAAGTGGGCGGGTCGTGCGGCATCATAGCGACGTCACACGGCAGGCGGCCAATCAAAGCGGAGGGGCGGAGATGAGCAGGATGTAAACATCCCGCCCACCTCCTTCCTTCTCATTGCAGCCGGGAGGCAGGTAAGGAGATGTTCCTCGCTCCTGCGGCTTCACACACAGCGATATGTGCTGCCGCAGGAACGAGGAACTACATCGTACCTGTTTCTGCACCGGCATTATGGAAATGTCGGAGAATGCACCGATGATACGATAACGACGCTTATGCGCTCGTTAATCGTATCATCTAGGATTTACACACTACGACATCGCAAGTGACGCCGGATGTGCGTCACTTTCGATTTGACCCCACCGACATCGCACGTGCGATGTCGTAGTGTGCAAAGCCGCCCTAAGTCTATCTAGTTCAACCCGTAGCCTAACATGTTGATCCAGAGGAAGGCAAAAAAAAACCATGCAGCAAACAAGTTCCAATGGGGAAAAAAATTCCTTCCTGACTCCACATACGGCAATCAGACTAGTTCCCAACACCCTGTCATAAAATCTAATATACAAACTGGTAATATTACATTTTTCAAAAAAGGCGTCCAGGCTCTGCTTAAATGTTAGTAGTGAATCACTCTCGGGTCCGGCTGCTGCTGCTCGGTGGTGGCTCGAGCGGTGGGCCGGATCCCGGGGACTCGAGCGGCGTTCCTCGCCCGTTAGTGAAAGGGGGGTTGGTGTGTGGTTTGGGGATATTGTCCGTGACGCCACCGCCACCCACGGTTGTGGTGAAGTTGTGACACCACCAGGGCCGGATTATAGGCGGGGCAGACGGGGCTTCAGCCCAGGGGCCCCCACCACAAGAGCCTCTGAGGGGGCCCCCACCACCATCTGTGTGTCCACCATTTTATTAATGTCGCAGTGGTTCAAGACCGCACTGTACCTTTAAGGTATTTCAATCCCGGCCATCACTATACTGCAGACACGCCCACTGCACGCTGTGTGGGCTGCGTCTGCCAGGATGACGTCACCGTGCTGCTGTTTCTTCCTGCCGTAGAGGAGCTTGTGGGAGGACCGGAGGTCTCCGTGGATCCCGGTAAGTATGAGGTTATTAATCATGGTTCCGGCCGGGCAGGAGACTGCAGTGAGGAGGGAGCAGGACGCCGCTGATAACTCCAGACCGGTTCCATAGTGTCAGGCAGCACAGCGGCCACTCTGCTATCAGTGTGAGTTCTTGCCGGAGTCTTAACTGCTGCAGATCAGGTCGGGCTGTCAGTGCCGGGTCATCGGCCTCATCCCTCCCCTGCAATAACTCACACTGATCTCCAGCACAAACATCACTACACAGAATCCTGCACTGATCACATCTGAGCCTGCAGCACACATTACACTATATGGCCCATATTACATATAGAATATGTGAGGTCCTGTAGGTCCAGGTGTGATCAGTGCAGGACATGTATATCTGTGTACATGGTATACCGCATCCAGTGTACAGAGTAGTGTGACATACTGTGTACACACATCAGATGGTATATAATAATGTGTATATTGTATAACATCTGGTGTCTGTATCACAGTATATTGTGTAACAGTCATTTATTCTCCTGTACACTGTACAGGGGCGTACCTTTGGGGGGCATGCGGCATATGTTCCCCTGCACAGCAATCAGGGGGGCACCATTAAAAAGTGTGAGGCAGCAATATGGTGGGAGAAAATTGTAAGTGGACAGTATTGGTGGAGAAAAGTGTGAGGGGCATAGTATAGAGACTGGGTAGTGAGGAACATAAGCAGTACGGAGAAGGGGCAGCATGGTGGCCAGTGTGAGGGCACAGTATGGAGGCACAGTATGAGGAGGAGAGGAAATGTGAGACTGAGGTGCGGTATAGAGAAGGGGCAGCATGGTGGCCAGTGTGAGGGCACAGTATGGAGGCACAGTATGCTGAAGAGGGGGGATGTGAGACTGAGGTGCGGTATAGAGAAGGGGGAGCATGGTGGGCAGTGTGAGGGCACAGTATGGAGGCACAATATGCTGAGGAGGGGGAATGTGAGACTGAGGTGTGGTATAGAGAAGGGGCAGCATGGTGGCCAGTGTGAGGGCACAGTATGGAGGCACAGTATGAGGAGGAGAGGGAATGTGAGACTGAGGTGCGGTATAGAGAAGGGGCAGCATGGTGGGCAGTGTGAGGGCACAGTATGGAGGCACAGTATGAGGAGGAGAGGGAATGTGAGACTGAGGTGCGGTATAGAGAAGGGGCAGCATGGTGGCCAGTGTGAGGGCACAGTATGGAGGCACAGTATGCTGAAGAGGGGGGATGTGAGACTGAGGTGCGGTATAGAGAAGGGGGAGCATGGTGGGCAGTGTGAGGGCACAGTATGGAGGCACAATATGCTGAGGAGGGGGAATGTGAGACTGAGGTGTGGTATAGAGAAGGGGCAGCATGGTGGCCAGTGTGAGGGCACAGTATGGAGGCACAGTATGCTGAGGAGGGGGAATGTGAGACTGAGGTGCGGTATAGTGACTGTATAGTGAAGGAGGTAGGCAGTATAGAGTATAGAGAAGGGGCAGCTTGGTGGCCAGTGTGAGGGCACAGTATGGAGGCACAGTATGCTGAATAGGGGGGATGTGAGACTGAGGTGCGGTATAGAGTTGGGGCAGCATGGTGGGCAACGTGAGGGCACAGTATAGAGGCACAGTATGCTGAGGAGGGGGAATGTGAGACTGAGGTGCGGTATAGTGACTGTATAGTGAAGGAAGTAGGCAGTATAGAGTATAGAGAAGGGGCAGCTTGGTGGCCAGTGTGAGGGCACAGTATGGAGGCACAGTATGAGGAGGAGAGGGAATGTGAGACTGAGGTGCGGTATAGAGAAGGGGCAGCATGGTGGCTAGTGTGAGGGCACAGTATGGAGGCACAGTATGCTGAGGAGAGGGAATGTGAGACTGAGGTGCGGTATAGTGACTGTATAGTGAAGGAGGTAGGCAGTATAGAGTATAGAGAAGGGGCAGCTTGGTGGCCAGTGTGAGGGCACAGTATGCAGGCACAGTATGCTGAGGAGGGGGAATGTGAGACTGAGGGGCGGTATAGTGACTGTATAGTGAAGGAGGTAGGCAGTATAGAGAAGGGGCAGCATGGTGGGCAGTGTGAGGGCACAATATGGAGGGCACAGTATGCTGAGGAGAGGGAATGTGAGATTGAGTTGCACTTTCAGTGATTTTGGTACTGAGGGTGAGGGCAGTATAGAGAGGGGATAGCATGGGGGACATTGTGAGGGTACAGCTCAGGAGGGGGAGTGTGAGGAGGGGGCACAGTATAGACATTTGGAAGTATAGTGGGTACACAATGTAGAGGACGGTGTGAAGAGGGGGCCCAGAACTGAAAGAATAGTCCATGTACCATAAGAATGACATTGTGGGGGTCATTTTGTGCAGGGAGCACAGTGAGGGGCAATTATTTATTCAGACGCACAGCGTAGGTCATATATTTATATTTAGGAGCATTATAATCATTCTGCTATTTATTTTAAGGGCATAATGTCGAGATGTGCTGCAGAAGACCCGGGAGGTCTGCAGAGAGGAGCTGTTGATGTGAAAAGTCATCATGACGTCTGGACAAGATGGAGAAGAAAGAATAAGATGACTCCGATCAGAGAAGATGTCACCTACAAGGTACCTGGATGTAACTGTATGTTTGTGATACTCAATGCTTCTCATCAGGACTGTGGTTCCTGTATGGTCCAAAGTCTGATAAATACTGATAACAACTCCCAGCATTTTCTTACATTTGTTAAGGACATACTGGGAGTTGTTAATTCATGTGATACAAATGTATATGGGGATGTGACACTACAATATATTGTTGTAGTAAATTTGGTACTGTAGTCATGTATTGGTGGTTCTGGTGATATATTCGTTTACTGATGAGGGTGCTAGTGATGTATTTTGGTATTGCTTTTGGTTCTGGTGCTGTACACCATGTGCAGAATTATTAGGCAAGTTGTATTTTAGAGGATTTTTTTTATTATTGATCAACAACTATGTTCTCAATTAGCCCAAAAGACTCATAAATATCAAATCTTAATATTTTTGGCAGTTGGAGTGGGGTTTTTTAGATTTGGCTATCTTAGTAGCATATCTGTTTGTGCAGGTAACTATTACTGTGTAGAATTATTAGGCAACTTAATAAAAAGCAAATCTATTCCCATCTCACTTGTTTATTTTCACCAGGTAAACCAATATAACTGCACAAAATTTAGAAATAAACATTTCTGACATGCAAAAACAAAACCCCAAAAAATAAGTGCCCAATATCGCCCCCTTTCTTTCTGATGACACTCAGCAGCCGACCATCCATAGATTCTGTCAGTGCTTGATCTGTTTACGATCCACATTGCGTGCAGCAGCCACCACAGCCTCCAGACACTGCTACAAGAGGTGGACTGTTTTCCCTTCCTGTAGATCTCACATTTTATGAGGGGCTACAGGTTCTCTATGGGGTTCAGATCAGGTGAACAAGGGGGCCATGTCATTATTTTTTCATCTTTTAGACCTTTACTGGCCGGCCACGCTGTGGAGTAGTTGGATTAATGTGATGGAGCATTGTCCTGCATGAAAATCATGTTTTTCTTGAACGATACCGACTTCTTCCTTTACCACTGCTTGAAGAAGTTGTCTTCCAGAAACTGGCAGTAGGTCTGGGAGTTGAGCTTCACTCCATCCTCAACGCGAAAAGGTCCCACAAGTTGATCTTTGATGATACCAGCCCATAGCAGTGCCCACCTCCACCTTGCTGACGTCTAAGTCGGAGTGGAGCTCTATGCCCTTTATTGATCCAGCCTCTGGCCCATCCATCTGGCCCATCAAGAGTCACTCTCATTTCAGCAGACCATAAAACCTTTGAAACATCAGTCTTAAGATATTTCTTGGCCCAGTCTTGACATTTTATCTTCTGTGTCTTGTTCAGAGGTGGTGGTTGCAGCCTTCCTTACCTTGGCCATGTCCCTGAGTATGGCACACCTTGTGCTTTTTGATACTTCAGTAACGTTGCAGCTGTGAAATATGGCCAAACTGGTGGCAAATGGCATCTTGGCAGCTTCATGCTTGATTTTTCTCAATTCATGGGCAGTTATTTTGCGCCTTTTTTGCCCAACACACTTCTTGCGACCCTGTTGGCTATTTGCCATGAAACGCTTGATTGTTCGGTGATCACGCTTCAAAAGTTTGGCAATTTCAAGACTGCTGCATCCCTCTGCAAGACATCTCACAATATGGACTTTTCAGAGCCCGTCACATCTCTCTTTTGACCCATTATGCCAAAGGAAAAAGAAGTTGCCTAATAATTAAGCACACCTTATATAGGGTGTTGATGTCATTACATCGCACCCCTCCTCATTACAGAGATGCACATCACCGGATTTACTTAATTGGTAGTTGGCTCTCAGCCTATACAGCTTGTAGTAGGACAACATGTATAAAAGTATCATGTAATCAAAATACTCATTTGTCTAATAATTCTGCACACAGTGTATTTATGTACATTTTACTGATTCTGATCCTGTACACACGCAGCAAGCCATGATTTGTAAAATTACATGACTGCAAGGGTTTCTACATTATGTTAGTAGCATTAAAGGGGTTGTCCAGGTTTGTGATGAAAGTTTCTATGTGACTGCAGACTTCTGAATCCTCAGTGTGCACACTGCACACTGTCAGGACTCTCCGATGCCAGCAGTGAGAGCTTGAGGGCATGTAACTATTGAGTGAGGCTGCAGACGTCTAATTTGAATGTGGCCGGAAGTAAGCAAATCGCATACTTGCAGTCCCATGACCACTTGCTCATGGCACGGGAAAATCATGACAGTGTGCAGTCCGCAAGCTGTGAGAATTCAGAAGTCTGCAGTCATATAACTACAAATTTTCCATGTCGAGCTGGACAACCCCTTTAATAATAAAAGTAAGCCCCGTAGCATGCCCAATCCAACAACCTGTAATATACTCAATGTAAGGATTCAGCTCTGCTTGCTAATTTTAGAAGTGGTCACATGACCACTTGCAGGTCATTTTAATACTTTGAGTCACAATTAGCTTCTCTTTCTGCTTCTCTTTATGGGCTGTAGTATTTCACTGAACATTGAGAGAGTTAGGAAGAGCAGCTCATCGGCACGTGTGAAAATGGCGTATGAGCGGTCACATGACAACTACTCAAACCGCATAAGCCATGTATAGAAGGGGGCGCCAAACTGAACTCCTTCTCCATGGACAGGAAAACCTAGATCCACCTCTGATACTGTGTATGGCATACCGTGTACAGACATCAGCTGTTATGTACTACTCCGGAGATAATACAATAGAGAGCACATTGTTATTTTTAGCAACCATTGCCGCCAGTGAGAACTTTCCCTTTATTTATTTTTACTATTCCTTCGCAGTCTTAACATTGGGATCAATAAAAAAATGCGAGTAACTTTATTTTCTGTGTATAAGTGTAAATCTGAATGTGGCAGAACAGGATAAGATCCATGCTCAGTGGATTTATATCTAAATGCTACAGTTTGTGCTCTACTGTTATGGCTAAAAATGTTAACGTTATGGGGCCCCCACCAGATTTTCTGCCCAGGGGCCCCCACCAACCTTAATCTGGCCCTGGACACCACCACTGCTCTGAACGGGGATCCCCGGAGCGATGACAGGGAGCAGCTTGGATGTTGGTTCTCCCCTCCGTGGGTAGGGGGGTTGATTGTCCCGGGGCCCCGGTGAGGGATTAGGGATGGCAGGCAAGTTACGGGGTCTGGTGAGGTGCAGGGTTGCGGGGGCAGCGCTGTGCCGCACGGCACGGTGGTACTCACTCAGCCAGTAATTCACACAGAGTCTCTGGTCAAACAAACGGCTGGATGGACGGGTCCCACAGGCGGCTGCGGTTGTTCTCCTCCCGGTAGGTTGATGGTGACTGCCTTTCCCTGCACCTGTGTTGTGTTTACGGTTCCAATGGCTTCCCACCGGTAACCCGCTCCCCAGCTTGGATGGATGCTGAGGGAGCCCCTTTTGCCCGCAGGCTCTGGCCCTGGGAACTGTAGCCTTGGCGGTGACTGTGTTTCCCTTTACGGTGTGAGCTGTTGCCTTCAATCGGGTCTTGACTGCTGGGAAACCCCAGAGGTTCCCGTCGCTAACGGATTTGACCGGTTTTACGGCGACTCCTAGTCTGGTCGGCGTCCGTAGGCCCTGCCGAATGGTGCTGGCTTCTCTTCACTCCCCGATCCGGTACCGGCGGGCCACCGCCAGTCCCCGGTCCGTACGGTTCACTCCAATCAGCCTCTCCTGCAGACAGTCACCACCATCTGCCAACCTTGCTGTATGTGCCCGGGCCACACACCCGGACATGGTCAGTCTCCTCTACTACCACCTCACTCTCCAAAACTGAACTCTAAACTGACTCCTTTTCCCGCCTTCAGGACTGTAAACTCCTCGGTGGGCGGGACCAACCGCCTGGCCCACCCCCTGGTGTGGACATCAGCCCCTGGAGGAAGGCAACAAGGATTTGTGTTTGACTTAGGTGGGCCTAGCCGGGGTATGGGGTGTGTTGCTGTAGTACCTGTGACGACCTGGCTTGTCCAGGGCGCCACATTCGCCCTTAGTAAAATGCAGACCGTCCGCGGGCTGCCTGTCCATCACCGTTTTTTTTTTTGTTTAACTGCAAAAGAGTAAAACGGTAAAAGACATAGAAAAACATCACAAACATTTTATAACGGTACGGCTTCCGCTCTTCTCCCACCCAAACAACCTGGCCCTGATGCTGCCCCTAAGAAGCGGGCAACACCCCTTGACCCCAGTTCAGCACCAAGTTGCCCGAGCGGGTTCTGTCTCTTTCAGGGGACCCGCCTCCATGGGGACCCCTGAACCCCCGGAGGATCGCCACCGGTTACGGTAGTGGCGGGCCTGGGCCATCCCTTTCCTCCAGGCCCATCCTCCCAAATCAGCCTCTCCGGAGGCGGTAACGGTTTCAAGCCAAAAAACATTTTTATTTACATTCCACTAAGTTTGTGGTTGCCCTGCAAGTTCTCGGGCTTGTCCGTAAGCAGTTCCTTACGTAACGGTTGCAGATAGTTCCTACGGGGACAACAGTTGCCGGCAATGGCCGGTTCAATCACGGTGCCAATCAGGTAACTTCTTCGGTTGATTATTCTTCACTTATCATTCAAACTTGTAACAACAACGGTGCTTATGGTCCCAACGGGGACAACTTTTTGGCGGAGGACCACTGACTTTACTTCAGGTCCACCTCACTGACCGGGGTAGAGGGCTGAGCGGGTGCTTGAAGCCCTTGGCCTACTCTCAGCCGGACACCCAGGGCGTACCATCCCCTCTCCCCACAATGTCGGGTGTAGTTGACGAGGTCACCGGGGAGCAGATTGCGGCTGGGATGGTCTTCCGGTAGGTGATCATTCACATCTCTCCGGGCCACGAAAACTTCTGCCTCCAGGCCCGGCTCGTAAATAAAGCCATACCCCCTTCGGGTATCAAATCTCCGGACCTGTCCTTCATATCTCGGGCCCCGCACCCGGAAGGTGGCTCTTCGGAGGCGCTCTTTCTCCTCAATAGTGCGGGCCACCAGCTCTGCCTTCCTTCTTTCCCTCTCGGCAATCTCCAGGCCCAGCGATGTCGGCTCCCTGTCCCAATATGGGGCTGCTGCGGGCCCCTGCGCACGGGTCGGGCCCCGCGAGACCTCCTTGACGCTGCCCACCACTTGCAATCTGGGTGGAAGGTCCCGTGGTGACTTGGCCTGGGGTGCTGCCTTACAGCGGCGACCCGGCACAACCACAGCCGAGGTGTGGGGAACGGGCACAGGGATCCTCTCCCGCTGAGCCTCCGCCTCCTCCGGCATGAGATGGGCTGCCGGGGTTGGTACGGGGTCAGGCACGGTCACCGGTGCCTCTGGTACAGCTTCACCGACGGGCTCGGCCTTTGGTGTCTTCCAAGAGAGCGGTGCTGCACGGTCACGGGCCTCGGCTGCAGGTCGGTCCGCTTGGGCGGACAGGCGGGGTACCGCTACCGGTTGGGCGGGTAGCGGGCCTAGTGGCGGGACGGTAGCGACTACCGCGGATAGCGGGGGAGGCATCAGGGTGAGCGGGCGCGGGCTGGGCCCCTCAGCCGCAGTGGCCGATCCTTCCGGAATACAGGGGCGTGGGTCTCTTACCCGCTCCTCCAAATCTTCCTCCACCTCACGTCTCCTTATAGCCGCCACCACCTCCGCCATGTCGGCCTCCCACTCCTCCAGGAGGAGCTGCACGCGGATCTGCAGCTGTTGTTGTAGCTGGGCGGTCCGGACCTCCACCCACGCCGCGGTCCCGGGCGCGGAGGCTACGGTGCTGCGGGACGGTTGGTGCATCGCTGCAGCGGCCTTTTCCAGGAACAAAAAGATGGGCGCAGGGTCCTGGCGTCCCTGCTTTTATAGCCGCGAGCGACATGCGGCCAGACACCATCCGTCCCCCTTAGTCTTTTTCCGGCTCCTCCTCTACAGGGGCGGGGTTTCAGCTTTCGTGCCTCCACTGCTCGGGAAGACGCTCGAGCGGGGACTTTTTGCGCCCAAAATGGCGGCTTCTCCAAATTTTCGGCTGGACACCTCCGGCGGTCACAAGGCGCACCTCTACCAGACGGCAGAGCGGTAAGATCCTGTTCGTGACGCCAAGTTGTCGCGGGCGGAGGAGGGGACGCTGCGCTCACCCACTGCTCGGGTCCGGCTGCTGCTGCTCGGTGGTGGCTCAAGCGGTGGGCCGGATCCCGGGGACTCGAGCGGCATTCCTCGCCCGTGAGTGAAAGGGGGGTTGGTGTGTGGTTTGGGGATATTGTCCGTGACGCCACGGTTGTGGTGAAGTTGTGACACCACCGCTGCTCTGGACGGGGATCACAGGGAGCAGCTTGGATGTTGGTTCTCCCCTCCGTGGGTAGGGGGGTTGATTGTCCCGGGGCCCCGGTGAGGGATTAGGGATGGCAGGCGGGTTACGGGGTCTGGTGAGGTGCAGGGTTGCGGGGGCAGCGCTGTGCCGCACGGCACGGTGGTACTCACTCAGCCAGTAATTCACACAGAGTCTCTGGTCAAACAAACGGCTGGATGGACGGGTCCCACAGGCGGCTGCGTTTGTTCTCCCGGTAGGTTGATGGTGACTGCCTTTCCCTGCACCTGTGTTGTGTTTACGGTTCCAATGGCTTCCCACCGGCAACCCGCTCCCCAGCTTGGATGGATGCTGAGGGAGCCCCTTTTGCCCGCAGGCTCTGGCCCTGGGAACTGTAGCCTTGGCGGTGACTGTGTTTCCCTTTACGGTGTGAGCTGTTGCCTTCAATCGGGTCTTGACTGCTGGGAAACCCCAGAGGTTCCCGTCGCTAACGGATTTAAATGGTTTTACGGCGACTCCTAGCCTGGTCGGGGTCCGTAGGCCCTGCCGAATGGTGCTGGCTTCTCTTCACTCCCCGATCCAGTACCGGCGGGCCACCGCCCGTCCCTGGTCCGTACGGTTCACTCCAATCAGCCTCTCCTGCAGACGGTCACCACCGTCTGCCAACCTTGCTGTATGTGCCCGGGCCACACACCCGGACATGGTCAGTCTCCTCTACTACCACCTCACTCTCCAAAACTGAACTCTAAACTGACTCCTTTTCCCGCCTCCAGGACTGTGAACTCCTCGGTGGGCGGGACCAACCGCCTGACCCACCCCCTGTTGTGGACATCAGCCCCTGGAGGAAGGCAACAAGGATTTGTGTTTGACTTAGGTGTGCCTAGCCAGGGTGTGGGGTGTGTTGGTGTAGTACCTGTGACGACCTGGCTTGTCCAGGGCGCCACACCTTCGTTTTTCCAAACTAAATAACCCCAAGTTTAATAACCCCCATTCCTCTAATAATCTTGATCGTTCTTCTCTGCACCCTCTCCAGTTCAGCTATGTCCTTCTTATATATCGGTGGCCAGAATTGTACACAGTATTCCAAGTACGGTCGCACTAGTGACTTGTACAGAGGTAGAACTATATTTTTTCATGAACACTTATACCTCTTTTAATACATCCCATTATTTTATTAGCCCTGGCAGCAGTTGCCTGACACTGTCCACTAAAGTTAAGTTTACCATCCATCCATACACCCAAGTGTTTTTCTGTGTCTGTTTTACCCAGTGTTCTACAATTAAGTACATAATCATAAATGTTATTTCCTCTACCCAAGTGCATGACCTTACATTTATCTACATTAAACTTCAATTGCCACTTCTCAGCCCAATCCTCCAATTTACATAAATCTCCATGTAATATAAAATTATCCTCCTCTGTATTGATTACCCTGCAGAGTTTAGTATCATCTGAAAATATTGAAATTCTGCTCCGCATGCCCCCAACAAGGTCATTAATAAATATGTTGAACAGAAGCGGGCCCAATACTGACCCCTGTGGTACCCCACTATGAACTGAGACCCAGTCCGAGTACGTACATTTAATAACCACCCTTTGTTTCCTATCACTGAGCCAGTTTTTAACCCAGTTACACATATTTTCCCCTATCACCATTATTCTCATTTTATGTACCAACCTTTTGTGTGGCAACATATCAAAAGCTTTTGAAAAGTCCATATACAAAACATCCACTGCATTTCCCTGGTCCAGGCTTGAACTTACCTCCTCATAGAAGCTGATCAAATTAGTTTGACAGGATCGATCCCTCATAAACCCATGTTGATACTCTGTCATAAGGTTATTTTTCTTGAGATACTCCAGTATAGCATCTCTCAAGAAACACTCAAGGATTTTACCAACCGTAAAGGTTAAACTTACCGGCCTATAATTTCCCAGCTCAGTTTTTGTCCCCTTTTTGAATATTGGCACCACATTTGCTATGCGCCAGTCCTGCGGTACCGACCCTGTTATTAAGGAATCTGTGAAGATTAAAAATAATGGTCTATCTATCACAGAACTCAATTCCTATAACCACACATTCCACATATTTTGTTTTACTATGATCAGGATTGCATCTATCTAACAGTGAAACCACTTATATCCTTAACCAAGAATATATATGATGCTAATAATCCTTAAAACATACATTTTATTGATGAAAAATTCAGCATAAAATACACATACAAACAGAGAAGGCACAAGAGGGTAAGAAGAAGTACAACTGCGACTCCCATTCATTGGGGAGAAGGTGGGTTTAGAACCAGCAAAGTCCCTCATAAGAATAACAAGTAAATAGGGACCATCAGTCTGTATAGAAATTATGTTGCACTGTAAGTCACTCTATTGATGGAGAAACTGCTCAGAATTAGTATATAGAGTGTCAAAGGGAGAACTATGGATCATGCCCGACTTCATACATTCATTATCCAAGTGAATTAACCCCTTAACGACCGCGGGGCGTAAAATTACGTCCTAGCGGTCATAACGTTACTGCCCGCAGTCTGCCAGCGGCAGCATGCTGCCATCGGCGCACATCTCAGCTGATTTTCACAGCTGAGATGTGTGCCTGCTAGGCACGAGCAGAATCGTTATCTGCTCGTGCCGTTTAACCCCTTAAATGGCGCTGTCAATATGTGACAGCGCCATTATAAGCGCGATCGCGGTAAACTTTTACTTACCGCCCGATACCGGAAGTCACGTGACGCGATCACGTGACTTCCGGTAGCTGTCATGGTAGCACAGGGTCATGTGATGACTCCTGTACTACACATGAATTGCTTTAACTTTCGCTGTGCCCGCGGCACAGTGAAAAAGAAAGTGAGCGTATCTGCTGTTTATAGCTATGTAGCTGTGATCAGCAGATAGTGCAGTGCGATCGGACTGCTGATCGCAATAGCCCCCTAGGAGGACTAGTAAAATAAAAAAAAAAAGTTAAAAAAAAGTTTTAAAAAATTAAAAAAAAAACAAAAAAAACTAAAAGTTCAAATCATTCCCCATTCGCCCCATTGAAAATTAAAGGGTTAAAAAAATAAAAAATATACACACATTTGGTATCGCCGCGTTCAGAAATGCCTGATCTATCAAAATATAAGATCAATTAATCTGATCAGTATACGGCGTAGCGGCAAAAAAAATTCCAAACGACACAATGACGTTTTTTTGTCGCCACAACTTTTGCGCAAAATGTAATAGGCGATCAAAACGTAGCAACTGTACAAAAATGGTACCGCTAAAAACGTCAGCTCGAGACGCAAAAAATAAGCCGTCACTGAGCCATAGATCCCAGAAAAATAAGAACGCTACGGGTCACGGAATATGGCGTAAAACGTGTGCCACTTTTTTCGGACAAACTTCCGATTTTTTTTAACCCCTTATATAAAAGTAAACCTATACATGTTTGGTGTCTACGAACTCGCATTGACCTGAGGCATCACAACCACACATCAGTTTTACCATATAGTGAACACAGTGATTAAAATATCTCAAAAACAATAGTGGTATTCCACTTTTTTTGCAATTTTTCTGCATTTGGAATTTTTTTGCCGTTTTCCAGTACACTATATGGTAAAACCTATGGTTTCATTTAAAAGTACAGCTCGTTCCACAAAAAATGAGCCCTGACATGACCATATAGACTGAAAAATAAAAAAGTTACATCTCTCAGAAAAAGAATGGCGAAAAAAAAAACGGAAAGCGAAAAATCGGCTGGTCATGAAGGGGTTAAACTAATTACAACACGTAAGTGTTGACACTCTATATACTAAGTAGTAGTAGTAGTACTCAGGGGTGTATGCCATCCGGGCCCAGAGATTTGTCAACCTTAGTGATTTCGAGGCGGCGGCGTACTTCCTGCTGGGTTAAGCAGGTAATATTCAAGGGTGAATTTATGGTATCACTGGTCATGTCATCTGCCATGGCATTTTCTTGTATAAAAACCGTAGAAAAAAAATCATTCATCAGGTTGGCTTTACCGTTATCCCTTTCCACCATTTCACCAAGACTATTTTGAAGAGGGCCAACACTATCGCTTTTCAGTTTTTTACTGTTTATGTAGTTAAAGAATATTTTAGGATTATTTTTACTTTCTCTCGCAATGAGTCTCGCTGTCTCAAACTTAGCTAACTTAATTTGCTTTTTACATATTTTATTAATTTTCTATAATTATATAATGCCTCATCACTACCTACCCTCTTTAATTCTTTTAAGGCTTTCTGTTTTTCTTTTATTGCTTCACTTACAGCTCTATTTAGCCATAGGGGTTTCTTCCTATTTCTAGCATGTTTGTTCCCATAGGGTAGATTTTGTGCACAAGCCCTAGTCAGGATGCTCATAAAAGTCTCCCATTTGCTTTGTGTACTTTTATTACTTAGTACATCATCCCAGTTTATTGCACTAAGAGCATCTCTCAACCGTTTAAAATACCCAATTATGCGTTGGATACCGAATATTGGTGAATACATTCGCTCATCCCTAATAATAACCTCACAAAATACAAACTACACTCTCAATTCATCAAATCTGATAGACTAATCACTACAAGAGTATAGAAGTTCAAAAAGGAAACAGGAAAGTTCACATGATAGCATTATTTATTCCACCAATAATATCCAATACTGGCTAACCATGAAAAACACTATCTCAGGGTCACGTGTTAGTCATTCTGTGTCCACCTCTGTTAACCAAACTCCTCTTTCTAGTTACAATTAGAACAAGTAACATCGCTTCCCCAAATCTACACAACATAGAATATTTTATAACAGAAAGTCCCAAGGGAAGACCGCAATAGGTACTTGCCTAGGAACAAACCACAATAGCTATTGTAGTTATACCCTCATGTCCAAATCCAATTGCACCATGGCATCCTATAAGCTTACAAAATTGCCACCTTCCCGATGGATTGACCCTGCAACCAAGGACATTAGTAATTTCATTCACAGAGTACACCCCTGTGTGAACCCCCTAGAGGATCCTGGCCAGACCACAGCTGCCAGGGTCCCAAGCTATGCACCAGCAACATCTACATCACAACCCCCAATGGATATACTCAGAGACTGTCTGTCCCAATTAGAAAGTGAGTTTACCCAATTCAAAGAGGATTTCCAAATAAGCCAAGGTGAGAAAAATGCAAATGACCACCTGAAAGTGGAAATATCAAAGCTGAAGACAGACTTGACGACAGAAGACAGAAAACTCAATCACAAAGAAGAAATATCCCAGTTAAAATCATTAAATCTGCAACAAAGCATGGACACAGGATCTGAAAATATAAATATTAGCCCAAAACTGATGCATGCACCAACTACCCCAATGCCTGACATACCACAGACCAGGAACAGCCCCAATCAGACTGAAACAATCCCAGCAATAAAAATACAGCACACTCCCATATAGCAAAACAGGGAAACCAACAACCCTACAAAGGAAAACTGTATCCTCACTCCCAGAAACAAAAATATGGCCCCATCACTACAGCCGCCCAGGGCAACCATCCCTCAAGGACCCAACGGCACACAAAAAGCAAATGGCCCAAATAGAACATCAGGCCCCAACATCGTCCTAATAATAGACTCAAACGGAAAATACCTGGACACTAAGAGACTGTTCCCAGGAGCACGAGTCACAAAAATCCACTGTTCAACAATCCCACAAGCAGAGAAGGTGATCAGTAACCCATACTTCACAGAGCCCACACACCTCATACTACACACCGGCACAAACAATATCCATCAAGAGACAGTCACTCAGGACCTATCAAAACTCGCTATAGCAGCCCAGCAAAAATTCGCCAGAACCAAAATAATCCTGTCTGCCCTGCTTCCTAGGAAAGAAATAAGCCAAGAGGTAACCCAGTAAATCAACTCAGAGCTGGCCGCCAGTATCGCCTTAACACCAAATATACAGCTGGCAATCCACCCTGAAATAATGCTCCATCACCTATATGACGATAAACACCTCAATAAACAAGGGGTTAGCCATCTAGCAAAAGAGCTCAAGGATATAGTTCTAAACAGACCTCCAAGACACCCACCAAACAGATGGCAGCCCACAGGAATCCCTAGAGAGAATCCACAGAGAGGGCACAGGAGACCACATGCCCCACAATGGCAACACACAGTAATCCATAGTGAGAGTTCACAGAGAGGACATAGGAGACCACATGCCCCACAATGGCAACCCATAGCAATCCCCAGAGAGAATCCACAGAGAGGGCACAGGAGACCACATGCCACACAATGGCAACACACAGCAACCCATAGTGAGAGTCCACAGAGAGTGCACAGGAGACCACATGCCCCACAATGGCAACACACAGCAAACCCTAGAGAGAGTCCACAGAGAGGGCACAGGGGACCACATGCCCCACAATGGCATTACAAAACAACAGTGAACAGTGACATGGCAGAAATAAGGACATTGCTCAAAACATTGTGCGGCCAACTCATGAGACACCCTTAACACATGCCACCCAAACCCTCTACCACAAGAACCTGTTATGTCCTATGAAAATCTTTCTTCATTATAAGGTATATCGACCAAATATGACATCCTTAGTTATCAGTAGCTGGAACATTCAAGGATTGAATGCCTCAGCTTTTGGGTCCAAGACAAATGACCCAAACTTCAAACAAAGGCTAAAGAACATTGACATCCAGATCCTTCTGGAGACATGGGTACGGACAGAGGAGGAATCCCTGGCACCCATAGGATATAGGGAATTTTCTGTCTCTGCCCAGAAAAACAAGAACACCATACAGGGCCGCTGTTCAGGGGGAATACTAATATGGTACAAGGAGGAGATTAAAGATCACATCAAGGCAGTAAAAAGAGGAGAAAGCCATATCTGGATCAGGATAGGCAGCTCCATCCTCACCTCTCAGCAGGACATCTACCTCTGCGCAGCCTACATTCCTCCATCAGAATCCCCATACTATAAGCCGGACATCTATGAGGACCTACGGAGGGAGGTAGCCCAATTCCAGTCCAAGGGCAGAGTTCTCATCTGCGGAGACCTCAATGCCAGGACGGGTACAGAGAAGGACTACCTGTCACATGACGGAAATACATATGTAATGGGAGAGGGGCCCTTCTACAGTGACTCAGTACAGACAGCAAGAAACAGCTTTGACAGAGTGGTGAATAAAAGCGGCAGAACCCTGTTGAACCTGTGTCTGAGCTTGGGGTTATATATAGTGAACGGGCGCATCAGGGGGGACTCATTAGGGAGAGTTACACTAAACTCCCACATTGGCAGCAGTGTGGTGGATTATGCAATAACCGACATGGACCCAGCAAAAATAAATGCCTTCATAGTCACCCCCGAAACTCACCTGTCAGACCACAACCAGACACTGCTGTACATGAGATCCACGGACAAGCAATACACAGATAAGCCCCACCTGACCGGTCTCCACAACCTGACACCATCCTACAAATGGCCTAAACAGTTATCCACTGAATACATCAACATGAGCAACAGAACCGAGATCCAAGAGCTACTTGTAAATTTCAACACAAGATGCTATACATCAAACCAGCAAGGAGTCAACCGGGCAGTGAATGACTTTAACAACATCCTATATATCATGGCGGAGTTAGCAGGCGTCAGAAAGACCAACCCCAAGAAACCTTCAAACAAACAAGGCCAAAAATGGTTGGACAAAGAATGCAAGTCACTACGCAACTCCCTAAGGGTAGCCTCAAACCAAAAACACAGAGACCCCAAAAACAGGGACCTAAGAGCAGCTCATGACACCCTACAGAGGCAATACAAGCGCATTCTCAAGGAGAAAAAAAAGAGGCACATCTCCCAAGAACTACAGAAGCTTGAGGACTCCCTCCAGGACAACTCATTCTGGAAAACCTGGAGTCATATTGGCACGAAGTCCAAGCATAGCACGCTCCACATCCAAAATGGCAACATCTGGCACAGCTACTTTAAAGGCCTCTACAAGAATATACCAGAAGAAGACCTAACTCCAGAACAGGAGCACCTAACCACTAAACTCAGGGACATGGAGGAAACAATCAAAGACTTCCAAAATCCTCTGGACATACCAATCAGTGTGCTGGAAATAAAAGACAGAATCAAATTTATGAAAAGCAAGAAGGCCGCAGGCAGTGACGGCATCCTGCCAGAGATGATCAAATTCAGTTCCCCAGATATACATGCAGCACTGGCTAAACTATTCACCCATGTCCTGAGTGGCGGGTACTTCCCAAAGAGCTGGAATCAAGGTCTCATAACGCCGATCTACAAGAATGGAGACTGATATGATCCAGCAAACTACAGAGGGATCTGTGTTAACAGCATTCTGGGAAAACTGTTTAACAGCATTATTAATAAAAGGATCATCACCTTCCTCACCCAGCGGGACACCCTCAGCAGAAGCCAAGCTGGGTTCATGCCAAACCATTGCACCACGGACCACATTGACACCCTGCAAAGCCTCATCAAGACCCACGTCCACGACAAAAAACAGGGGAAAACATTTGCATGTTTTGTGGACTTCAAGAAGGCCTTTGACTCAGTGTGGCACCCAGGCCTGTTCCTTAAACTCCTGGAGAGTGGAATAGGTGGCAAAACCTATGACGTGATCAAGAGCTCATACTCTGAGAACCGATGCAGCGTGAAGGTTAATGGAAAAAGGACGGCCTTCTTTCGGCAGTGCCGCGGGGTAAGACAGGGCTGCAGCCTGAGCCCAACTCTATTCAATATCTACATAAATGGACTGGCCTGAGCCTTGGAATCCTCCCCCGCCCCAGGTCTCAGCTTGCATGACCAAAAGGTGAAGATCCTGCTGTACGCAGATGACCTCCTGCTGCTTTCCCCATCCGAGAAAGGCCTCAAAGATAGTCTGGCTGTGCTAGAAACATTCAGCACCACATGCGCTTTGCCCATCAACCAAAAGAAGACCAAAGTCATGGTGTTTCAGAAGAGGAAGTATAATGAAACCTCTACTCCCTCCCTCACACTAAATGGCACCACACTGGAGAAGACCAGCAGCTATATCTACCTCGGTCTGGAGCTAAGCCAAACTGGGAGCCTTAAGCAAGCAGCAGAGATCCTGAAAGGGAAAGCATGCAGAACCTTTTATGCTATCAGAAGACAACTGTACCACCTCAAACCACCGGTGAGAGTCTGGCTCAAGATATTCGACAGCGTCATCACCCCTATACTGCTGTATGGGAGCGAGGTATGGGGCCCAGTGACCTATCCAGACCAAACAAAGTGGGATCCCAGTCCAACTGAAGTCTTCCATCTGGAGTTCTGCAAATATCTCTTCCAAGTCCATCGCAGCACCTCAAACATAGCCTGTCGGGCAGAGCTGGGCCGATTCCCTTTATGGCTCAGTATACACAAGCGGGCACTATCACACCAGGCACACATACAGAACAGCAACCCCAGCTCCTACCATCATAAAGCCCTGCTGAGCCGGAGCCCAGAGCAAGCCAGGAACCCCGGCAGCCAGTACAGCCAAAGTCAGCAACACACCCTGACAAAAGGCCAAATAAAAGAGATCTCAGAGAGCAGCAAGATGCAATACATAGAGGTCTGGAAGAGTGAATTAGAGAACGCCCAGAAACTCACCATCTACCGGTCACTTCGGAGGGACTACACTCTGGCCCCATATCTGCAAAGGTTACGCCACCCCAAAGACAGGCAGACACTTAGCCTGTACAGACTGAGTGCCCACAGCCTAGAGGTGGAAACAGGGCGGCACCGACAGACATACAAGCCGCAGGAGAACAGACTGTGCCAGCACTGCCAGCAGGGGGCTCTGGAGGACGAGACGCATTTCCTACTGCACTGTGACAAATACTCAGCAGTGAGGGCCTCCCACTTTCAGAAACTTACCACTCATACCCCGGACTTTCCATCCATGGACGAGGAGAGGAAACTCCGCATCCTACTGGGGGAAGAGGAATCAATGGTGGAGATCGCCGCCCAATATGTCTCCACTTGTCATAAGATGAGGGGTACTAAAGACCTCCAAATGGGCCATCACTCCCTAAATTGTGGCCCCAACACCCGATCCCCACAACCCTAACCCACTCCCCTTTCACACTTCTTTTTTTGCTTTGGCAATGCTAATAGTTTTTTGGTCGGGCCAATAAAGCCTATTTGATTTGATTTGATTTGATTTGATAATGGATAGAGGGATAGATAGATAGATAAATAGATAATGGATAGATAGATGGATAGATAAAAAATGGATAGATGGATACATGGATAGCTAGATAATAGATGGATAATTAGATAGATAATGGATAGAGGGATAGATAGAGGGATAGATAGATAAAAAAGGATAGATAGATAGATGGATAGATAGATGATAGAGGAATAGATAGATGAATAGATGGATGGATAGATAGATAGAGGGATAGATGGATAGATAGATAATGGATAGATAGACAGATAGATAGATAGATAGATAGAGGTATAAATGGATAGATAATAGATAGATAGAGGGATAGAGAGATAGATAGAGGGATAGAGAGATAATTGATAGATAGATAATAGATATATAGATAGAGGGATAGATAAAAAAAGGATAGATAGATAATGGATAGATAGAGGGATAGATAGATAATAGATAGATAGATAGAGGGATAGATAGAGAGATAGAGGGATAGATAGATAGATAATTGATAGATAATGGATAGATAGATAGACAGACAGATAGATAATTGATAGATAGATGGATAGAGGGATAGCTAGATGGATAGATAAAAAAGGATAGATAGATAATAGATAGATGGATGTATATATAGATAGATAATGGCCCCAATCCTCCTGTACGGCAGCGAAGTCTGGGGCCCTCACATTAACCCAGATTGGTCAAGGTGGGATTCCAGCCCAACAGAAATAGTCCACCTGGAATTCTGTAAGCACCTTCTCCAGGTCCATCGAAGCACGTCCAACAGTGCCTGTCGGGCCGAGCTGGGCAGATTCCCTCTACACCTAGCGGTTCTGAAGAGGGCACTATCATTTCGGGCTCACCTACAGAGTAGCGATCAAAGCTCCCATCACCACAAAGCTCTGATATATATACGTGGTCCAGATGAACCAGGCACAGCTCTCCCAAACCCAACTGGACAAAATAACCAATCACAGCAGCCTGACAAGAACCAGAATCATTGTAAAACTGTAGGGGGGAAAAAAGCGCAATAAGGTCTTACCCGGTATGAGGGTAGACAGGCAAGACAAAGAAGCACTCACCTGGTGAGGTTGTGCCAGTCACAACCCCTTATGATAGCCTGTGAGTGCCCGGTGGTTTAGCTGCAGCCCCGGGAGAGGAATTTTGTATCACACAGGTAGAAGAGAAGACCGGGTTTATGCCGCGCTAAAAACCACTGATGCGTGTAAATTAAAAGATTTCCTTTTTATTTGACAGTTCATACGCGTTTCAGAGACATCCGTCTCCTTCCTCAGGAAAAGAAATCATATTACAGCAAGGCCGCTTGGACCTATATATAAGGAGCAAACAGCCATTTATGCATTAAGGACTGCCTGTATGACTCAGAGCTGATGACTCAGAGCCACATGGTAAAGAAGAAAAAAAAAAAAAAAGAAGGAGGGAAGAGAAGAAAAGAAGAAACAGGATAATAATAACAGAAAAAAGTGTCTGAAACAGTATGATCCCAAGAAACATGGATAATTCCAACAAAGGCAATACTGAAAAAATAACAAATAAATGAATGAATAAAGACATGAAAACACTTGTTCCTCGTGTTATTTAATAAAGTCAGGGGGAAAGGGATGTGAGGGATTGGTTTAAGATGGTGTGCAAACCTATGGAGTATAGGTGAATATACTGGTGTTTAGTCCTCTACTCTACATGGGGATACAGAGATTGTGAGTGAAAATTCAAAACAACGTGTAAAAAAGTATATATATATATATATATATATATATATATATAATTGCCTTATTCTGTCTGTCTGTCTGTCTTGCTCCAAAATTGTGTCGTTACAGTGACATTGTGTCCTTACAGTGACATCCGTCGGATTGGCCGCTGGGCTCGGCCTGGCCCCGCCCCTCCACACGGATTGGCCGCTCGGCCTGGCCCCGCCCCCCACATGGATTAACCGTTTGGCCAGGCCCACCCCCCCCACACGATGCCTGCTAGGCCACTCCCCCCACATGCGCTGCCCGCCAGGCCACGCCCCCCACACGCGATGCCCGCCAGGCCACACCCCCGCACGCAATGCCCGCTAGGCCACGCCCCCTCACACTATGCCCGCTCGGCCACGCCCCCTCACACTACACCCGCTCGGCCACGCCCCCTCACACTATGCCCACTCGGCCACGCCCCCCTCACACTATGCCCGCCAAGCCATGCCCCCTCACACTATGCCCGCTCGGCCATGCCCCCTCACACTATGCCCGCTCGGCCACGCCCCCTCACACTATGCCCACTCGGCCACGCCCCCCTCACACTATGCCCGCCAAGCCATGCCCCCTCACACTATGCCCGCTCGGCCACGCCCCCTTACACTACGCCCGCTCGGCCACGCCCCCTCACACTATGCCCACTCGGCCACGCCCCCCCCTCACACTATGCCCGCCAAGCCACGCCCCCTCACACTATGCCCGCTCGGCCATGCCCCCTCACACTATGCCCGCTCGGCCACGCCCCCCGCTATGTTAGGCACCTGTACACCTCCCCCCAGGACAACTCCTCCCATTATACTCTTTCCCCAGGACTACTCCTCCCATTATACTCCTCCCATTATACTCCTATTATAATCCTCCTATTATACGCCTCTCTGAGGGGTTCGGAGCATGGGGGATGGAGCACGATGGGGAGTGCAGCATGGGGGATGGAGCACGATGGGGGGTGCAGCATTTGGGGTGGACCACGATGGGGGGTGCCCAGAATGGGGGGATGAAACACGATGGGGGGTGCGCAGCATGGGGGATGGAGCACGATGGGGGGTGCAGCATGGGGGGTGGACCACAATGGGGGGTGCCCAGAATGGGGGGATGAAACATGATGGAGGGTGCGCATCAAGGGGGATGGAGCACGATGGGGTTGCGCAGCATGGGGGATGGAGCATGATGGGGGGTGTGCAGCATGGGGGATGGATCATGATGGGGGTACGCAGCATGGGGGATGGAGCATGATGGGGGATGCGCAGCATGGGGGAAGGAGCACAATGGGGGGTGCCCAGAATGGGGGGATGAAACACGATGGGGGGTGCGCAGCATGGGGGATGGAGCACGATGGGGGGTGCGCAGCATGGGGGATGGAGCACGATGGGGAGTGCAGCATGGGGGATGGAGCACGATGGGGGGTACAGCATGGGGGATGGACCACGATGGGGAGTGCAGCATGGGGGGTGGACCACGATGGGGGGTGCCCAGAATGGGGGGATGAAACACGATAGGGGGTGCGCAGCATGGGGGATGGAGCACGATGGGGGTGCGCAGCATGGGGGATGGAGCATGATGGGGGGTGCGCAGCATGGGGGATGGAGCACGATGGGGGTGCACAGCATGGGGGGTGGACCACGATGGGGGGGTGCACACCTCCCCCCAAAACACACACACACCGCCACACATGCACCACACAACACACCACACACACACTGGGAACCACAAACACCACCCTACACAGACACCCACACACACACAGACAATTCTGCACACACACAACACACAAACACCACGGCACACACAAATATATGCACATACCGCGCAACACACATTGCACAAAACATACCTCCCACCAAAACACACACACGCACCCACACAAACCGCGCAACACACACAGCACCACACACACACAACGCTACAGACACACAGCGCTCCACAAACAATGCAACACACAACGCAACACATAAACAACACCGCTCTCACCCCCCCACCCAGACAACACCCAGAACATTTACAGCGCCCTACACAAACACTTGGCAACTACACACAACAACATCAATATATATAACAAAAATCATACATGAACTACACAATACGTAAATTGTAGAATACCCGATGGGTTAGAATCGGGCCACCTTCTAGTATATATATATATATATATATATATATATATATATGTATGGGGATACAGCAATGAGCTTGGCACTAGCTGGCCATGTCATATTCTTCCTTTTTCATCCTTTTGACTGCTGTACTTTGTTCCAAAATACCAAAATATTGCTCCAAAAGTGCTCCTACTAAATCTGATATACTTGTTCTATATCTGCACCTCTATTTTACTGGACACTTTTCGAAGTGTCCCTTGAGTGTTAAAAAAGTGTCCTGAAATAACTGCCACATTTTGCTTAGTAAATCTTTTTAACCTTTGGATTCATCCAGTACAGGAGTAGCAAACTATTCCTCTGCCTGTGTGTAGAATAAGTGCACGCTATCTAACAATTACTTCCAATTCTATATTTCACAAACGATTTGCTTTTATTTAAAGAAGACTGCAGGTGATATAGGTTGTGGTTTTCTTATTTGTTTCTTTTTCTGTTTAATGTATAGTTTTAAGAATTTAAGCATGTTCTGGATACTTTTCAGAATGAAATGATAGAGCCCTCATATATAAGTCAAGCCGATATATCATTCTTGTAGAACTACATTTAAAACTATTAATATAATTTTATTTCAGTTTAATTTAGATATTGAAGCTCCTTGTTATTTGACTGTGCATATTGAACTTGAAAACCAAGCAGGACGCCTTTCCGCAAGCATGAACACTATTGTCCAGTATCCCATATTTGATGTTACATTGATTACACAAGAAACAACTATAGGCCATGTTACCAAATTCATTGTTACTGTGAAGCCCTACCAACAGTATGCAGTGTTGATGAATTTTGGAGATGGTGGAAGCATCCAGGTCCAATCACAAGAATTCGCCAAGGGCTGCTGGCTTGAGCAACATTTCTGCTCTGTTTTTACACACCTCCATAGATATAGTCATGCGGCTCTCTACAATGTTTCAGTGGAAGTTACAAATTTAGTCAGCACAGCAAGGAAGATGGCGGTAGCTATAATAGAAGAAGCTATTGAGATTATAATGCTTACATCACCTATAATAAAAGTAGGTGACTTCATCAATGCTACATTATCTCTGAAGTCTGGCTCAGGTGTTTCATATCTATGGACTGTCTATAGTCCATTCAATAACCATTCTCTTCTGGGAAGGTAAGGTCATAAATACATTAAAAAATAAGTGCTCTTGAATATGGAAAATTATTTTTCTACTTCTTCCTCTTCCTCCTCTTCCTCTTCTTCTTCCCCTTCTTCTTATTACCCATCTTCTTCTTCCGTCAGCAAAAATAGACAAATGCCTCATTTCTAAAGAGGTTGTTTGGTCTTAGAAGAAAAGTCTACAGTTACTCAATGTGACAGCAACCTGCTGAATTTTGACAGTGTGTGATACATGATACACACTGTCACAATTTCCCTGTATTCCTAATGTGGGTGGGCAGCTAATTAGACTTCTATGGTTCCCTTCATTTTCTGCTAAGTGTGTTTAGACTTCTTTTTTTCAGGAGGCCTGATATACTCACCTATAAATCAAGGCTTTAAATGTCCTGAGCTCTGATCACATGATCAGAGAGCAGCAAATGGGATCTGATGTTGTCAGCACATATGCACCGTGCTGGGCACACCAGCCACCTGGCACCCAGCCATCAAGGCAGACCGTGTATGACCAGAAGCCAGGACGCATCACCAATTAGTTCCTGGGTATGCGCAGACACCATAGTGATGCCAAGAGCAGAGGCCCAAAGCCATGAGGTGTACATGCTCACTTTGGTTCTGTCACCAGATTTCACAATAATAACTGTATACATTACTGAGTAGATGTCTTAAACATGATAAAGCTGGGGTAATTACCCTGACATTCCATGACAAAGAGGCTGTATAATCCTTTATGAAAATGTTATCCGATCTTTGCCCCCTAGCCTGATTTACAGTTTCCAGTGTCCCTATTTGCTTCTAACACTGCTGAGTACAAGCTGCTGGAGTCAGTCAGACTGGGTGGGTGGATGGAGATTCAATATATTTAGTCTTATCAGCTATTTCACTTTATAGTTATACTTATATATACTATATAAGTTAAAATGCTTATTTTTATTGCAGTATAATGTAGCCAATCTGACATGGATTTTCAATGTAAATACACCAGCCTCATCAGTCAGAGAAAGCTTTTTTTTATTGTATATAGTTTGTTACTAAATCTGCTTTTAGATCCAACCTGAGCTTTTTTGGCCAAGTCTTTTACATTTGGAATATTGTATGATAATCATTATTACTGCAATTAAAATATCCAAAATATTGAAACTTGATATTTGCATGTCATTTATTTTGAGTGGATGCTTACTTTTCCATGTTTTTTTTTTCAGTTCTCTAAATGTAATTACAAATGTTTCTGGGATGTATTACATTACTGCATCAAAATATAGTAACCCACAGATCAAGTCTCCTGTAAAAAGTATTAAAGTCTTAGATGCCATCGACAATGTTACAATCTTTATTACAACCGGAATTGATCACTCTGATATTGTCAAGAATGCAGACAGGTTTTACTCAACTGACCTGATACAGCTTAAGGCACTTACCGATGTTGAGGCCAATTTCATATTTGATTTTGGTGATGGAACCCCCAGTGTGGGTGTTAATGGAAGTGTACAGACGACTGGATTTGGTGCAGCCGCGTTTCACAGATATAATAAAGGTAATGTCAGCTAAATGCATATGATTGAGAAAGTCACCTTTTATAGAATGGATATTCTGATTAGAATAAAGGACCATGTCTTCTCTTATTTTCTCCAGGACCTGAGATAAATGTCACATCTTCCAGTGCAGCATCTTATAATTTAACAGTTTCTGCTTGGAATGAAGTGGGAATGCAAAAAGTCTGGAAAGTTGTTAATGTTTTGCCTAGAAAGAAATGTATGTATCATATTTTTTTCTATAAATTTCAATAAAATCTAAGAATTAGATGCAAGAGAAGAGTGCTTTGAAAAACTACTCATACCCCGTGAACTTTTCAACATTTTTCACGTTACTGCTAGTGATGAGCGAGCACTAAGATGCTTGACTGCTCGGTACTGAAATCGAGTTCTCAATACTTAAAATGACTCTTCTGGGAAAATGATCGAGTTTCTCATTGACTTCCATTATACTTGGTAATCAAGCAAAGCCCGTCTAAGCATCTGACCTGCTTGTTTCGAGCACTCAAGCATCTTAGTGCTCACTCATCACTAGTTACACCCACAAACTTAAAGTGTGACCGTCATTTTAATTTTTAGTTTATACATCAATAGTACACATGAAAATATGAAACTTTGTAATATTTCTTACACAAATTTGCTTCTTTCTCTGCTGGAATTGATCAGTCATTATCAAAATTCTCCATTCTGAGGTAAAATCTGTATTCAGTGAAGACTTTCCCATTACTGAGATAGGAGATGAGAGCTGTTACTGATGAGGTCCTATGTAGATAGAAGGAGGGGGCAGAGATCTGCCTCTAGCTCCTCCCTCTGCCTCTAGCTCCTCCCTCTGCCTCTAGCTCCTCCCTATGCCTCTAGCTCCACCCCCTGCCTATAGCTCCACTCTCTTCTATCTATATAGAATCGCATCAGTAACAGCTCTCATCTCATATCTCAGTAATGGAAAAGTCTTCACTGAATACAGATTTTACCACAGAATTGAGAATTTTGATAATGACCAATCAATTCTGGCAGAAAGAAGCACATCTGTCTAATAAGGATTAATACAAAGTTGTTTATTTTCATGTGTACTATTAATTTACAACATAAAAAAGTTAAAACAACGGTTACACTTTAAACCCTTCACCCCCCAGCCTGTTTTCACCTTCACGGACAGGCCAATTTTTTCCATTCTGACCAAAGTCACTTTGAGTTACTAACTCTAGAACACGTCAATGTATCCCAGGTATTCTGAGTTTGTTTTTTTTTTCGTTACATATTGTACTTCATGTTCGACATAAATTTAGGATGCTATTTTAATTTATTTGTGAAAATATCGCAAATTTGGTGAAAATTTTGCAATTTTCAAAATGTTTATTTTTGTGCTCTTAAACCAGAGAGCTATGTCACACAAAATAGTTAATAAATAACATACACCACATGTCTAAATTTGGAAAATTACACTCTAGGAGTTCATGTACTGATGATTTAGTCTCTTTAAAAAAACGTGGAGTCAAACACAGTGAACGTTGCAGAATTAAAATTGCAAATAAGCCCTTGTGGTGCCCAGTACATTATAGTGCCCATACAGTGTGCCCAGCTTGTTGTTCTGGAAACACACACTCTGTAAATTAAGTGGGTTCTCCTCACTACTACAACAATGCCAAACATGTGCACGTTAACTATGGTTTAGGCACATTGTGGTGCTCAGAAAGGAGGGGGGGCATTTGGATTTTGGAGCACAGATTTGACTGGATTTTTTTTTGGCGGGGAGGGGGTGCATAACTCTTGTCCAGAGCCATTTTGCTACCAGTAATGTGGAAACCCCCTATAAGTCCGTTAACAGATGACAGATCTAAGTGGGGGCTTGTGGTTTTGTGGGTTGAGCTGTATGCTATATGGTGGCAATTTAGAGTAGAGAACATTTTGGATCTATTTACATACAGGTATATCATGTGCTCTCTGCTGAGCACTTACAATGGGGATTCCATCTACATCTCTGAAATACGGGATTCAGGTGAAACCCCCAATGGATCTATTCATTATAATGAGACAAGAGTTTCTCCGGACTCCGTTTGGCCTCTGTTCATTTTTGTGCACACCTAAAAAGACAAGTAAAAAGATGGACACCACTGGATCATAGGTCAGACAGGAGTTCAAAGAGACTCCCTCTGCTTCATTGCAGGGAAATTTCCATTAGTAATTTTGTCTGAATCATGTTTTTCAGATAATAAGGGTATGTGCCCACAATCTGTACATGCAGAGTATCTTCTCCTGCGGAGATATGAGTGTTCTCCACAAAAGACCGCAGCTGCTTGTTCTTACAATCAGTGTTTGGGGCACTGTGGAATTTCGCTCTGTTCTCCCTACGGAGAACACCCACATCTCCATAAGCATAAATTGACATGCTGTGGCTCAGGAAACTGTGACAGATGTCAGTTTACACTGCGGAGAAAAGAAGCACTTTGAGCATGGTATTTCTATAAATCCCCCCCCACTGCGCTTGTACTGCACAACACAATGTTTTGGACGCAGCGAAAACACGCTGTGTCCAAAACGCTGCTATTCCTGATCATGGGCGCACACCCTTACACGTAATCCCTGGTGTAAAGTCTTAGCGTAGAACAAAGGATAAATATGAGCCACACAATTTTGCAATCTTTAGGAGGCAGAATGAACAAATCAGCAGCAATTGAAGAATTGGCTGTATTTATTTTTTTACGCATTCACGTGCAAGTGATTAGGTGGCTTTATTCCTCCGGTTAGTGTGATTACAGAAATACCAGGTTTATATAGTTTTTTTTAGGTTTGGCTACCATCACACTAAAAAAGCTTGTTTTTTTGCAAAATAACGGTTCTTGTATCACTGAATTTTGAAGGCTATAGTTTTTTCTTATTTTTCTGCTGACAGAATCATGTGAAGGCTTATATTTTGCAGGATGAGTTGGTGCATTTATTGGTACCATTTTGGGCCACATAATATTTTTTGATCGCTTTCTATTCCACTTTTTTTAAAGCAAAATCAAGAACAAACAGCAATTCAGGGGAATTGTTGTTTTTTATACGACGTTCACCATGTCGTAAAAATTATAAGATAGCTTTATTCATTGGGTCAGTGCGCTTACAGCAGTACTACATTTTTATGTTTTGCCACTTTTACACCATAACATCTATTTTATAGAAAAAAAAAAGTTTTTGCATTGCTGTATTCTGAGAGCTATAGCTGTTTTATTTTTTTGCTGGTGGAGCTGTGTGACAGATTGTATTTTAAGGGACACATGACGTTTTCAGTGGTACCATTTTTATTTATATAGGACTTTTTGATCATGTTTTATTCCACTTTTTGTTGTCAGCTGTCTGATCAAAAGACATAGTTTTGCAACTTTTTTTTCTTTCAATGATGTTCACTGAAGGGATTAACTGGTGTTTTATAGATTGGGTTGTTACGAACGCAGCAATACCAATATGTACTTTTTTTTTTACCCAAATATAGCTATTTATTAAAATGTTTTAATTTTTATTCTATATTTTCTGTTTCATTTTTCACAAATATTTGTACATTTTTTTAAAAACTTTTTTTAAAACTTTTTTACTCAGTTCTTACATGGGTCAGTATCTTTATTAATCATTGCAGTACAGTGTAGCTGTCATAGCTGCACTTAGAAGTTTCAGTGATCATGCTGCAAAGCATGATCCTGAAACTTTCCATAGTTAGATGACCCGGTGGCCGGCATGATGACCTCGGATGACCATGGTGAGGATCGGAGAGGAGAGGGAGCGCAATCACTCTCCCAATCCCCTAAGTGCCGTAATCGATATCGATCATGGCATATAAGGGGTTAAACAGCCAGGGAAAGTGCGGGCACCATTACTGGCTGTGAGATCCGGGGCTCAGCTTATGGGAAAGCTGAGAGTCCTCAGCGGCGATTGCAATGGGCACAACGCCTGTGCCCGTGCGTTTGTCAAGACGTACATATACGTCCTTGGTTGGAAACTACTTTCATTTTAGGATGTATAGGCACATCCATGGTTGTGAAGAGGGTTAAATGTATTTTATTGGGATTTTGTGTGATATCCCAAATAGAGTTGAGCGCGGTTCGTGGTTCGAGTGATTTTGGGGGGTGTTCTAGATCGAACTAGAACTCTAGCTTTTTGCTAAAAGTTCGGCAGTTCGAGTTACGTTCGAGAACGGTTCTATCAGCAAAAGCGTGGCTTTTTACAGCTACAGTGTGCAGGGAGCCATCGCTAGCAGCCTGCCAGAAGCTGGTAACCAAGATAAATATCGGGTATCCAAGCAAAGCTTTGGTTAGTAACCCGATATTTACCATGTTTACGTGTGCAGGGAGCCGACACTTCCCCCCTCGGCTCCACCCCTCCTTCACTCGGCATGTACACACACACACTCACCTGTCCCCAGCCATGACTGATGTCTTCAATGCCACATGGCCCCGCTAGGCTCCACCCACTTTTCACTCCGCCGCCCGCACACATGGCCCCGCTAGGCTCCACCCACTTCGCACTCTGCCGCCCGCACACATGGCCCCGCTAGGCTCCACCCACTTTGCACTCCGCCGCTCGCACACATGGCCCCGCTAGGCTCCACCCACTTTGCACTTCGCCGCCCGCACACATGGCCCCACTAGGCTCCACCCACCTGGCACTCTGCACACATTACCCCGCTTAGCTCCACCCACCTGGCACTCCGCACACATTACCCCGCTTGGCTCCACCCACCTGGCACTCTGCACACATTACCCCGCTTGGCTCCACCCACCTTGCACTCCGCACACATTACCCCACTTGGCTCCACCCACCTGGCACCCTGCACACATTACCCCGCTTAGCTCCACCCACCTCGCACTCAGCACACATTACCCCGCTTGGCTCCAGCCACCTGGCACTCTGCACACATTACCCCGCTTAGCTCCACCCACCTCGCACTCCGCACACATTACCCCACTTGGCTCCACCCACCTGGCACTCTGCAGACATTACCCCACTTAGCTCCACCCACCACACACTCCTGCACACATTACCCTGCTCAGCTTACCTGCGGTGATGAAGTCCCGCCATCCCGACCTCAGTGCTGTCACTGTCCTCCATGGCCGCCGCTTCACATCTCTCACTGCGGCCCGAGACTGTGACTAGCGGTGACGTCTCAGGCTCTCGCGATACTTGGCTGTGAAGGCGGCGGTCATTGAAGTCAGGGACAGCTGTGCTGTCAGCAGTGCAGGAGATCGTCACCGCAGGTAATGTACCTCGCTCCTGACAGCAGCACTTGTCATCCCCTGCAGTGACCTGGGCTGACCTATTGATGTTAGTTTAGGTCACTGCATTGCTCTCCCAGCCAATGGGGAATATTCTGTTCTTCATGGACTGGGATATTGACTATGGTAGGGGTCGCCGTGGGAACCGCTTGGATTACAGCAGACCTTGATTTTGTTTTTCTTTATAATAAATTGGTGTAAGAGGGAATGTTTTGGGCAGTGTTTTTTCAAATAAAAATGTGTTTGTTGCTATTTTTTTTTTATTACTGACTGGGTTGGTGATGTCGGGTATCTGATAGACGCCTGACCTCACGAACCCCAGGTCTTGATGCCAGGTGACATTACACATCTGGTATTAACCCCATATATTACCCCGTTTGCCACCGCACCAGGGCACGGGATGAGCTGGGGCGAAGCACCAGGATTGGCGCATCTAATGGATGCGCCACTTCTGGGGTGGCTGCGGCCTGCTATTTTTAGGCTGGGGAGAGTCCAATAACCATGGACCTCCCTAGTCTGAGAATATCAGACCCCAGCTGTCTGCTTTACCTTGGCTGGTAATCCAATTTTCGGGGGACCCCCACGTTTTTTTTTTTTTATTATTTATTTAATTTAAAATAACAGCATGGGGTGCCCTCAGTTTTGGATTACCAGCCAAGGTGAAGCTGCGAGCTGTGGTCTGCAGCTGTCTGCTTTACCCTAGCTGGCTACAAAAAATAGGAGGAACCCTACGTCATTTTTTTAAAAAATGTATTTATTTTTTTTGGTAAATACAAGGCTAAGCACCCCTTAGTGACACATGAAAGGCACCAAAGGGTGCAAAATTACAAAATGCAGGAGAGTGCGACATGATGTGTCTTTCTGCCATTATAATGACAGAAAAGACTGATATGAAGTGTACAAGCGCAGGAAGATCACCAGAGCGCTCTAAGCTGTGAAAAGCAGTAGAAAATGGCATTGGAGTGAACATGTGACCGCCTCATGTAGGTTGAAGCTATGGATCCTGGCTAAATTTATGTATTTTCCCTCCTTCAGTTTTTTGGCAGTACGCCAAAAAAACGGAAGGCACACGGATGACAAACGGATGACATACGGACCGTATACGTATCACGCTCCCGATGCCTCAGCCCGCTCCTTACCCACTGATCCGGTCGCACCTGCACAGCACCGTTCCTTACCCACTGATCCGGTCCACGTGTCCAGCGGTCACGGCTGCCGCTGCCGCTCGTGCTCTCCTGTGTCCTGTCCCCAGTCTCATGTGTCTGACTCATGCTTCTGTATAGTGTCGGGCCGCGCCCACTCACCTGGTCTTATGGGCCCAGCACTGCTGCAGCAGGATATGACATGAGGCTGTGCTGGGTATATAAGACTGGCGTTTCCATGTGGGCGGGGCCAGATCAACGTGTCTTGTAAGCCTTGTCTTGAAAGCTAGGTGCTCAGGTCCCCCTTGTGCCGTGTCCTGTGATCAATACTATTGCCTGACATTCCTACCCGGCACTTGTGCCGGATTCCTGCGCTGTCTCCAGGAACTCTGAAGCCCCAGTGACTGTTCTACCCGTCCCCTGTGGGAAGCAGTCCCTGCCACGCTAGTGCTCCGGCTACCGTGCATCCAGGCCTCCGGTGGGGTGCACGGCCCAGTGGATCCACCACCCGGACCTAACAATACGGAACAGAAACGGATGCCACATGGATGCACCCGTGAAAAAAATGGACCATTTTTTGCGGACCGCAAAAAACGGATCGGTCGTGTGAATGTAGCCTTATTCTGATCTGCCGTTAAATAAACAGCAGGCAGAAATAAGTGAATAGCGCCCCCCAGCGTCAGAAAATCTCCGGGGTTTCAGGGGTAGCTGAGACCCTGGAGATCATGATTCGGGCCGTTTTTTCCGATCCCCGCTCACGTGATCACCGGTATACACCGGTATACACCGTATACCGGTGATCACGTTACAGTAAATGACAGCGCCGGTAAAAAATTATTTATCTCCCATCTGGTATGAACAAACATGATAAATCTCCTCCCCGGTCCCCCGGTGTCGCCAAAGTGTCTCCCCCCCGACCTCCTACTGGAAATCCAAGATGGCCGCGCGCACAGCAGTGCGACGGCCGCATTCACCCTACTCCTCTGATTTCTGTTGCATGTGCCATTACACATGCGACAGAAAACTCCTCCCCAGGCCCTGCCAGGTCACCCCCTATAACCCCACCGGTGTTCCCCGGTGTCCCATGGTACCTGTGCAGCGTTGATCCCCCGCGGCCCCCTCCTTCACAATAGATGCTGCCGCATGCACAGTGCGGCTGTCAGCTCAGCTTCCTGTGTTCAGACACAGTGAGTGGCGGTAACCACACATCTGTAAGCTACTGCAATGCCCTGCTCATGAGGTAAGGAATATAGTTGATCAGGAGAGCTATACTACATTTACAAATGGAGGGATTTGCTATTTCTGTTGCCCTGCTGAACGACTACCAAACATGAGTGTCCGTTATACGCCACAAGAAAACATGTCTAAATAGCGAGCTCTGTTGTTTAGTATTCATTCAGCAGGATAACTAGACTTAAAGGGGTTTTATCTCCAAGATCCTATCCCCAATATATAGTAGGTGGAATAGCAATAGTATCAGGAAATACCAATATTTGGAAATGTAGAATAGTTCTCCTGATTAGGCATGCCCTTACCTCATGAGCAGGGCATTGCAGCTTTGGTAGCAACAGTTACCACATGGACTCTGCTACTGTGGACCCGGGGAGAGTGGGTCTCCTCACATGGAGCGTCTGTGTGACGCCCTGGGCAAGCCAGGGGTCACAGGCCATAACACCACCACAACCTGCACCCCAGTTAGGAACACCAAGGCTAACCAAAAATCCTTGTTGCCTTCCTCCAGGGGCTGATATCCACACCAGGGGGTGGGCCAGGCGGTTGGCTCCGCCCACCGAGGAGTTCACAGCCCTGGAGGCGGGAAAACCAGGCAGTTAAGCTAGGGGAGTGAAGGAGTGAGGAGTGCAGTTTAGGAGGAGGAAGTAGAAGGAAGTGGTAGAGGAGCTAAGGAGAGAAGCTAAAGTAAAAGGAAAGTGACAGTTTGTAAAGCCTGAAGCTGGTCCGGGTGTGTGCCCCGGACTGAGACAGCAAGGTCAGCAGACGGCGGTGACTGTCTGCAGGGGTGACTGCTTGGAGGTTGCTGGAAGGACCGCGGACGGGTGGTGGCCCGGCGGTACCGGAGCGGTATACGAAGAGCAGTCAGCACCAGTGGCAGGGGCCTTTCGGATCCCGGCAAGGCTAGGAGTCGCCGTGAATTTGCCAAATCCGTTAGTGAAGGGGACCTCTGGGTCTCCCAACAACCAAGTCCCGATTGAAGGCAACAGTCCAACCGTTACAGAGAGACACCGCCACCGCCAGGGCACCAGTTTCTCAGGGCCAGCGCCTGCGGGCAAAGTAGGGCTCCTCCGGCCCATATCCATGCCGGGGAGCGGGTTACCGGTGGGAAGCCATCGAAACCATCATCATCTTAGGTGCAGGAAAAAGGGACCGTCACCGTCAACTACTGGGGAAAGCAAGTGCAGCCGTCCGTGGGAACCGTCTTTCTAGCCATGTTTTTTACCGAGAACTGTGTCATTGTCTGAGTGAGTACCACAGTGCCACAAGGCACAGCGCTGCCCCCGCGTCCCTGCACCCCACCAAGCCCTGCATCACCCACTTCATCACTGGGCCCCGGGACAACTACCCCCTACCCACGGAGGGGAGAACCAACAACTTTGCTGCTCCCTGTCATCAGTCCCCGGGATCCCCATACAGAGCAGCGGTGGTGTCAACAAATCACCACAACCGTGGGTGGCGTCACGGACAATAAACTATCCCAAATCCCAATCCCCTTTCACTCACGGGCGAGGAGCGCCGCTCGAGTCCCCGGGATCCGGCCCATCGCTCGAGCCACCGAGTAGCAGCAGCAGCAGGCCGCAGCAGCCGCAGCGGCAGCCGGACCCGAGCAGTGGGAGAGCGCGGCGTCCCCTCCTCCGCCCGCGACAACTTGGCGTCACGAACAGGATCTTACCGCTCTGCCATTGGGTAGAGGTGCGCCTTGTGACTGCCGGAGGTATCCGGCTGGAAAATTTCAGAAGTCGCCATCTTTGGCACGAAAAGTTCCCACTCGAGCGTCTTCTCGAGTAGTAGAGGCGCGAAGGCCAAAACCCCGCCCCGATAGAGGAGGGGCCGGAAAGAGGCTAAGGGGGACGGAAACAAGATGTCTGCGCCCGACGGAGCCGCTGGAGGAGCGGTGGTCGCAGCCGCAGTGGCACCCGTGGATGGGAATGGGCCTGCCCAGGTCCCGGCCGCACTGGCGGGAGGTGCCGCGGCCCCCGCGCTCGCTCAGGTGATGCCGTTCTCCTTGCCCTATGCGCCCGGAGCTACCTGGCTACCGCAGTATGACGGGAAACCTGATGCTTTACAGGTCTTCCGGAAAAAGCTTAACCCGTTGCTAGAACTGTACCCCCTGACTGATAAGCAACGTGCAGCGGTAGTGCTGGGCCAGTTAACCGGCGCGACTGAGCAGGAGGCGGAGACCTGGGCCGAGGGGGACCGGTTCTCTGTAGCCACCATCTTTGAGAAGCTACAGACTGCCTTTGAGACCCGTACTGAAGCTGAGCTGAGGATGCAGTTTTACCAGTGCTGCCAACGGTCTGTGAATAGCATTCGGGACTATGCTTTACGTCTGCAAACCGCCCTCCGCACGCTAAAGCGGGTGAATCCTATCAATGACAGCAACAAGATGTTAGTAGAGCAATTTGTGCAGGGGATGAGGTCCCCTGAGGATCGCAAGCAACTCCGGCTGTGGGCCCTAGAACACCCTGATGTGGACTTTGCCGTGTTAAAGGAACGGGCCATTAAAGCGCTGCAGCCCCCAGCTTCAGAAATCTTGGAGCCAGCCCCGGGGCCCATTGAGACGGCCCCCGTTGTGGTGGCCTGTGCCCTACCAACCTCTCCAATACCTACAGCCCCAAGCAGCACGATGGAGGAACTGGCAGCCCAGGTCCGTCGCATGGACGGAGACCTCGCCAAGATTCTCGCTGCACTCCAACCTTTGACCAGATCTCAGCCTCCAGCACAGATACAGCTTACCGACAGCCCTGAGGATGTTCCCTGGATGCAGCGGAGAAGTGCTAACAACCCGCGGAGCAGACCTCCAACCTGCTACAAGTGCCATAAGCCTGGGCATTACTTCCGACAGTGCCCGTTAAACGAGCAACCCCTGGGGCCCTGGGCCAATCCTCAGGAGTAGAACCCCGTGGCCCCCCAGACTGGCGGGACCGGTATATCGGGGCCCGGCCCATCATCCCCGTGGCTGTGGACGGCATACCGGTGATGGCTCTCTTGGACACTGGATCACAGGTAACCACCATACCATACACATTGTACCAGCGGTATTGGGGGATAGACGAGCTGGCACCCCCAGATACTAGTATAACACTAATTGCTGCTAATGGACTCCCATTGACCCAAGTGGTGTATAAACAGGTGGCTATGACAGTGGGGCAAGCTGAACTGCAACACCAGGGTATGATTGTGATCATGAATGAACCCAGTGATCATAACCCGAAGATAGTGCTAGGAACCAATGTGATGGAGCACTGTATGGGTGATGTGTTGGCCCTACTGCAACAGCTGGCCGCCACGGCGGCGGGGAGCCGACAGAGAGCTGTGCAGCGTGAGATCCGAGCCTTGCTGTACCGCCAGCATGTAAACTCAACAGGAGGAGAGATTGGTGGAGTGAGAGTGATGGATGTTGCTCCGTTGATTGTGCCCCCTAGGAGTGAGATGATGATTTGGTGTAGGGCAGCGGTAGGGCCTCAGGGGCGTGACTACCCTGCCATGATGGAGCCCATACCCTCCGAGCACTGGCCCACTGTAATGGCCGCCCGAGGGGTGGTAGTCGTAAAGAAGGGGAGAGTGCCCGTGAGGGTACTGAACTGTGGGGAGGAAGAAGTCAGGCTTCCCCGGTATGCCACCATTGCCAAGCTGCTCACCCTGGATCACCACACCATCCACGAGGCCACTCCCTCAGTTTCCCCACCCACTACCAGCACTCCCCCGCCTCAAGGGGAGGTAAATGAGTGGCACCAACAGCTACACGTGGGCACTGATGATACCCATACACATCACAAAGCAGGGGTATACAGGGTGGTGCGGGAGTATGAACAAGTTTTCAGCAAACATCCACTAGACTTTGGGCAGATTAAAGGGGTCCAACACCACATCCCCACCGGTGAACACCCCCCTATCAAGGAGAGGTACAGGCCTATTCCCCCTGCACATTACCATTGTGCCAAAGATATGTTGAGGAACATGGAGGAGGCAGGGGTTATTAGGGACAGCTGTAGTCCCTGGGCCGCTCCGTTGGTACTGGTCAAGAAGAAGGATGGTACCATGCGGATGTGTGTGGATTACCGGAAGATTAATCAGATAACGCATAAAGATGCCTACCCACTGCCCCGTATTGAAGAGTCTTTGGCCGCACTGAGAACCGCAAATTACTTCTCTACCCTTGACCTCACCAGTGGGTACTGGCAAGTGGCCGTGGCCCCGGAAGACCGGGAGAAAACCGCCTTCACCACCCCAATGAGGCTCTGTGAATTCAATAGTATGCCGTTTGGGCTGTGCAATGCCCCTGGAACCTTCCAACGGCTGATGGAGTGCTGTCTGGGACATCTAAACTTCGAGACCGTCCTGTTATACCTGGATGATGTGATTGTGTACTCTCAGACGTATGAAGCCCATCTGGAGCACCCAGCCGAGGTGTTCGCGTCCCTTGCCAAATACGGGATGAAGTTGAAGCCCTCCAAGTGCCACCTGCTGAAACCCAGAGTGCAGTACCTGGGGCATGTGGTGAGTGCGGAAGGTGTCGCCCCCGACCCTGAGAAGATCACTGCCATCCAGGACTGGCCAAGACCAACCACCGTGAGGGAAGTAAGGCAGTTTTTGGGTCTGGTGGGGTACTACCGGCGCTTCATCAAGGGGTACACGAAGATGGCTGCTCCCATGCAAGACCTCCTCGTGGGACAGACCAAAGGTGGTAGACCCATCGGAGCCCCACTGGTGTGGGAGGACAGGCATGAGAAATCCTTCCATCAGCTGAAAGCGGCCTTGACTGGAGAAGAGGTCCTAGCGTACCCTGACTACGGCTACCCATTCATCCTCTACACAGACGCCAGCAATGTGGGTTTGGGGGCAGTCCTGTCCCAGGTCCAGGAAGGAAAGGAGAAGGTGATTGCCTATGCTAGCCGAAAACTCTGGCCGACTGAAAGGAACCCTGAGAACTACAGCTCCTTCAAGCTCGAGCTCCTGGCACTGGTGTGGGCTATCACCGAGCGGTTCCGCCACTACTTGGCCGCAGCAAAATTCACCGCTTTCACGGATAACAATCCGTTTACTCACCTGGACACGGCCAAGCTGGGCGCGTTGGAGCAGCGGTGGGTGGCCAGACTAGCCAACTATGACTTCACCATCAAATACAGGGCCGGTCGTGTCAACATTAATGCTGATGCCCTCTCTCGGATGCCCCACTTGTCAGAAGGTGGGTGCGAGGATGATGACCTCGAAGAGATCGAGTTGCCTGCATTCCACCGGCCACCAACTGAGAAGGTACATGTCCACCAACAACGGGTGAACCTGGATCCGCTGCCCAGTCAGGAGTGGCAGGAAGCTCAAAATCAGGCGCCCGCTGTCCACCTAGTCAAGACCCTGGTGAAGCAAGGCGCTGCTGGGATGGACCCTGCTGCCCCAGCTGAAGCCCAACGCTTGTGGAAGGAACGGACCCGGCTGTGTCTACATCAGGGGAGGTTGTACCGTGAGCTGATCAACCCGAAGACCCATGAGAAGATCCGCCAGTTGGTTATTCCCCAAGCTGATGTACCCACTGTTCTGCAGGCGTACCATGATGGTGCCGGCCACTTCGGATGGAAGAAGCTGGAGATGCTGTTGAGGGAGCGGTTCTATTGGAGTGGGATGCGGGAGTCTGTGGAGGCCTGGTGTCGAGAGTGCGGTCCTTGTACGTTGAGGAGGAAGGATGAAGCCAGCCAGAAGGCTCCCATACGCCCGATCATTACACACCAACCGCTGGAGCGGTCGCCTTGGACCATGTAAAGCTCACCCCCAGCCGAAGTGGGTACACTTACGCTCTGACCATAGTAGATCATTACTCCCGGTTCATGGTGGTTGTCCCGGTCAAGGACTTACCCGGCCGTACCGCCGCTAGAGCGTTCCAAGCTTACTTCTGTCGACCCCATGGATACCCTGAGAAGGTGCTTACCGACCAAGGTCCAGCCTTTGAGGCGGAGGTGTTCTATGAGTTCTGTCAGCTGTACGGCTGCAAGAAGATCCGGACCACACCTTACCATGCCCAGACCAACAGTATGTGTGAGAAGAGGAACCATCTGGTCCTTGGCCTCCTCAAAACGTTGCCGTTGGAGGAGCGGAACCTGTGGCCAGAGAAGCTGCCTGACTTGGTCGATATGTACAACAATATCCCGTCTAGCTCAACGAAGTGCACCCCAGCGTATCTGATGAGAGCTCGGCCCGGCCGACTGCCGTTGGACCTGGAAATGGGACTGGAAGCCCCAGAGACACTCCCCTCAACGGCTGAATGGGACACCCGGCGGAGGGTGCAGTACCGACAGATTCAGGAGTATGTGGAGAAGAATCTAAGTCGGAGTCGAGAACAACAGGAGCAGCGCTTCAATCAGAAAGCGTCTGCGGGCCCTTTCCAGCCTGGAGATGTGGTGTTAAAGCAGAAGAGGAAGACCCACAAGCTGGATGATCAATGGGAACAAATCCCATATGTCATACAACCCACAGGATGGGAAGATGGAAAGGCCTAACAGATCAGTCGTGACCAAGGGGGCACTTTGGCCACGGTTTCCCGGGACCATCTGAAAAGGTGCCCACCAGCATTGAGGGCGGCGGCTGAAGTACCAGTTCCTCCACCAGCAGAAAAGGCAAAAGAGGTGATCCACACTGTGATGGGTGACTTCCCAGCAGACTGGCCTACACAGAACGGCGCGGTGATTCTTCCAGTGATACTGTTCCCACAACCTGTGGATGAAGAAGTGGTGGAAGCGGTCAACCGTGAGCCAGAACCAGTGCCAGTGCCCAGGGATGAACCTGTGCCCAGCTCCCCTATGCCCCCGCCTGCCCCACACGATAGCAGGGAGGAGGAACCGATTGTTCCCTCTGCCCCACTGCCTAGCCCCACTGACACCGGACCCCGGAGGTCCACCCGTCCCAACCTAGGTAGGCCCCCACTTAGGTACAGGGAAACCGTTCTTTAAAAGGGGGAGGGGGAAGAAAACATGTGTGTTAAAGTGTGTTTAAAAAATTGTGAAAATGAAGAATTGATTACCGAACAGTTACCTGATTCTACCCTTGATTTGGAAACCGGCCGTTGCCGGCACCGTTGTCCCCGTGGGGACCGTTTGAAAAATTTGCATAGGAACTCCTATGGACAAGCCCTTGAACTTGCAGGGCAACCACAAACGTTAAGTGGCTTGTAAATAAAAATATGTTGTGCAGCTACCGTAACCGCCTCCGGAGAGGCAGGTTGGAGGGGGGGCCCGCAGTAGAGCAGGCTGGGGCCCAGCCACCACAAGAACCGGTGGCTACCCTCTGGAGGGGAAGGACAGATCCCGCTCGGGTAACTTGGTGCAGGACTGGGGTCAAGGGGTGCTGCCTGGGTTTTAGGGGCAGCATCAGGGCCAGGTTACTTGGGTGGGAGAGAGCGGCAGCCACAACCGTTTAAAATGTTTGCAACATTTAAGAACCGAACCTCCTGATGTAGGATGATGTCATAACTTGTATTATGTTTTTACCTTTTTATATATTTACAGAAAATAAAACCGGTGTTGGACGGGCAGCCCGCGGACGGTCTGCATTTTGCTAAGGAGAAATGTGACACCCTGGGCAAGCCAGGGATCACAGGTCATAACACCACCACACCCTGCACCCCAGTTAGGAACACCAAGGCTAACCAAAAATCCTTGTTGCCTTCCTCCAGGGGCTGATGTCCACACCAGGGGGTGGGCCAGGTGGTTGGCTCCGCCCACCGAGGAGTTCACAGCCCTGGAGGCGGGAAAACCAGGCAGTTAAGCTAGGGGAGTGAAGGAGTGAGGAGTGCAGTTTAGGAGGAGGAAGTAGAAGGAAGTGGTAGAGGAGCTAAGGAGAGAAGCTGAAGTAAAAGGAAAGTGACAGTTTGTAAAGCCTGAAGCTGGTCCGGGTGTGTGCCCCGGACTGAGACAGCAAGGTCAGCAGACGGCGGTGACTGTCTGCAGGGGTGACTGCTTGGAGGATGCTGGAAGGACCGCGGACGGGTGGTGGCCCGGCGGTACCGGAGCGGTATACGAAGAGCAGTCAGCACCAGTGGCAGGGGCCTTTCGGATCCTGGCAAGGCTAGGAGTCGCCGTGAATTTGCCAAATCCGTTAGTGAAGGGGACCTCTGGGTCTCCCAACAACCAAGTCCCGATTGAAGGCAACAGTCCAACCGTTACAGAGAGACACCGCCACCGCCAGGGCACCAGTTTATCAGGGCCAGCGCCTGCGGGCAAAGTAGGGCTCCTCCGGCCCATATCCAAGCCGGGCAGCGGGTTACCAGTGGGAACCCATCGAAACCATCATCATCTTAGGTGCAGGAAAAAGGGACCGTCACCGTCAACTACTGGGGAAAGCAAGTGCAGCCGTCCGTGGGAACCGTCTTTCCAGCCGTGTGTTTTACCGAGAACTGTGTCATCGTCTCAGGCTGAGTGAGTACCACAGTGCCGCAAGGCACAGCGCTGCCCCCGCGTCCCTGCACCTCACCAAGCCCTGCATCACCCACTTCATCACTGGGCCGCGGGACAACTACCCCCTACCCACGGAGGGGAGAACCAACAACTTTGCTGCTCCCTGTCATCAGTCCCCGGGATCCCCATACAGAGCAGCGGTGGTGTCAACAAATCACCACAACCGTGGGTGGCGTCACGGACACTAAACTATCCCAAATCCCAATCCCCTTTCACTCACGGGCGAGGAGCGCCGCTCGAGTCCCCGGGATCCGGCCCATCGCTCGAGCCACTGAGCAGCAGCAGCAGCAGGCCGCAGCAGCCGCAGCGGCAGCCGGACCCAAGTAGTGGGAGAGCGCGGCGTCCCCTCCTCCGCCCCCTTATTTTTTTTCCTTACAATAAATTGGTGAAAGAGGGAATGTTTTGGGGAGTGTTTTTTCAAATAAATTTTTTTTTTGTCTATTTTTTTTGTTAGTACTGACAGTTTGTGATGTCGGGTATCTGATAGACGCCATGACATCACAACCTGCTGGGCTTGATGTTAGGTGACCTTACAGCTAGGATCAACCCCATTTATTACCCCGTTTGCCACTACACCAGGGCACGGGATGAGCTCTGATGAAGTGCCAGGATTGGCGCATCTAGTGGATGCGCCACTTCTGGGGTGCCTGCGGCCTGCTATTTTTAGGCTGTGAAGGCCCAATAACTATGGACCTTCCCACCCTGAGAATACCAGACCACAGCTGTCCGCTTTACCTTGGCTAGTGATCCAATTTGGGGGGGGGACCCTACTTTTATTTTGTAATTATTATTATTTATAAAATAATTATAAAAAAAGAGCCTGGTGTGACCTCCACATTGGATCCCCATTCACGGTAAAGCTGCCAGCTGTGGTTTTCAGGCTACAGCCTTCTACTTTACCCTAGCTGGCTATCAAAAATGGGGGGACCCAACGTCATTTTTTTTGTAACTATTTTTTTAAATAAAAAAAAATTAATGGGCTTCCCTGTATTTTGATTGCCAGCCAAGGTAACGCCAGGCAGATGGGGGTGGCAATCCGTAGCTGTCTGCTTTAACTGCGCTGAGAATTAAAAATACTGCGGAGCGCTACGTCATTTTTTTTAAAGATTTATTTTTACAGCACTGTGATGTCCAGCAATCAAAATACAGGGAAGCCCTTTTTGTTTATAGTTATTTAAATTAAATAATTAAAAAAAATATATATATGGGCTCCCGCTGCATTTTTTCTATTGCTAGCTAAGCGTAATTCAAGTAGCGACTGGCTGCTAACCCCCACTGCTTGGTGTTACCCTCACTGGCAATGGAAAATCCAAGGAAGCATTTTTTATTTTTTTTGCCAAAAAACTACAAAAAAATGACGTGGGCTTTGCCAAATTTTTGTATGCTAGCCAGGTACAGCAGGCAGGTAAGGGCTGCCCCCAACCGCCAGCTGCCTATTTGTACCCGGCTGGGAACTAAAAATATAGGGAAGCCCTTTTTTCAATTAATTCATGAATTTTATGAAATTAAAAAAAAAAGACGTGGGCTTCACCCCATTTTTATGTCCAGCCGGGTACAACTAGGCAGCTGGGGATTGGAATCCACAGCACAGGTTAGCCCGAGGTTTGTGGGCGCCTCTGCTGCGAATTACAGTCTGCAGCCGCCCCCTCGAACGTATAGGCTATAATGGGAGGCAATCACAAACACATAAAAATGCATTATAAATGTACACAAACAGTTAATAAACATTGCCATAACACTTACCGGTCCTCGCGATCCCTTCTGCACTCTGTCTCCTGCCGCTATTCCATCCGGTGATCGCTGAATCCTCCCGGTGACCTGCACTGCCAGCAGAGATGCAGGACCTATCGTGACGTCAAAATAGCCATGTGACCAGTCACGTGGCTATTATCTCATTGGCTACAGACTGGTCACATGACTATGACACGTCATGTAGGACCTGCGAGTGCATCTCTCCGGTACATGGTGCACATATGTGTATCGCCGTGTACCGGCGACATGCTCTAGCACACGGTCGACTCCCCGTTCCGTTAGGGACCGGCTGACACAGCCGGTCATTAACGGAGATCACCGTTGCCATAGCAACGCAGTTAGCGGTGACGTCACCGCTAACCGCGGCTCCGAGAGCACCGTTGCTATGGTAACGCGTCTGTCAGCGTTACCGCTAGCAGCCAGCACTGATCACTCACGGAGTGAAGGCTGCACGCTGCTTCCCGATTGTAGTGATGATTGTAGTGAGGATGGAGGTTCCCCAGCCCCAAGTGATGAGCTGGTGAATCTCATCCTCACTACAATCGTCACTGCTACTACACTAGTGAGGATTGTAGTGAGGATGGAGGTTCCCCAGCCCCAAGTGATGAGCTGGTGAATCTCATCCTCACTACAATCGTCATTACTACTACACTAGAAAGAAAGAAGACAGAAGAGCAGGATCGTGGAGGGCTGACAGGGGGTAATAAAGATGGAGTCTCTAATGTGTCTGTGTATTTATTTCTATTAAAGTATTTTTTCTCTGTGTGGTGTCTTTTTTTTAACCCTTTATTGGAGATTCTTAATGGCTGGGTCAAACGTGCCTGACATTAAGAATCTCTGGCTTAATACTGGCTGGTAAAACAAAGCCAGTATTAACTCATGATTACCCAACAAGCCACCCGGCTCCAGGGCTGTTGGAAGAGTTGGATACAGCGCCAGATGATTGCGCTTCTATGAGAGCGCCATTTTCTGGGACGGCTGCGGACTGAAATCCGCAGCAGAGGCGCCCACAAACCTCGGGCTAACCTGTGCTGCGGATTCCAATCATCATTTGTTTTTTAATTATTTCATGAAATAAGTGAAATAATTAAAAAAAATGGGCTTCCCTATATTTTTGGTTCCCAGCCGGGTACAAATAGGCAACTGGGGGTTGGAGGCAGCCCGTGGCTGCCAGCTGTACCTGGCTAGCATACAAAAATATGGCGAAGCCCACGTCATTTTTTTGGTGGGCAAAAAACTTCTGCATACGGTCCTGGATGGAGTATGCTGAGCCTTGTAGTTCTGCAGCTGCTGTCTGCTCTTCTCCATACAGACAGACAGCAGCTGCAGAACTACAAGGCTCAGCATACTCCATCCAGGACTGTATGCAGAAGTTTTTTGCCCCCTGAAAAAATTATGTGGGCTTCGCCATATTTTTGTATGCTAGCCAGGTACAGCAGGCAGGTACGGCTGCCCCCAACCCCCAGTTGCCTATTTGTACCCGGCTGGGAACCAAAAATAAAGGGAAGCCCTTTTCTTATTATTTCATGAATTTCATGAAATAATTAGAAAACAAATGACGTAGGCTTTGCCCCATTTTTGTGTCCAGCCAGGTACAACTAGGCAGCTGGGGATTGGAATCCGCACCACAGGTTGGCCTGAGCTTTCTGGGCCCCACTGCTGCGAATTGCAGTCTGCAGCCGCCTCAGAAAATGGCATTTTCATAGAAGCGCCATCTTCTGGCGCTGTATCCAACTCTTCCAGCACCTGCCTGCTATACCTGGCTAGCATACAAAAATATGGCGAAGCTCACGTCCTTTTTTTGTAGTTTTTTGGCAAAAAAAATAAAAAATGCTTCCCTGGATTTTCCATTGCCAGTGAAGGTAACACCAAGCAGTGGGGGTTAGCAGCCAGTAGCTGCTTGGATTACCCTTAGCTAGCAATACAAAAAATGCAGCGGGAGCCCATATATATTTTTTTTAATTATTTATTTAAATAACTAAAAATAAAATGGGCTTCCCTGTATTTTGATTGCTGGACATCACAGTGCTGTAAAAATAAATCTTTAAAAAAATGACGTAGCGCTCCGCGGTATTTTTGATTCTCAGCGCAGATAAAGCAGACAGCTATGGGTTGCCACCCCCATCTGCCTGCCGTTACCTTGGTTGGCAATCAAAATACAGGGAAGCCCATTAATTTTTTCTATTTAAAAAATAGTTAAAAAAAAAAATGACGTTGGGTCCCCCCATTTTTGATAGCCAGCTAGGGTAAACCAGACGGCTGTAGCCTGAAAACCACAGCTGGCAGCTTTACCGTGGTTGGGGATCCAATGTGGAGGTCCCCTCAGGCTCTTTTTTATAATTATTTTATAAATATTAATAATTACACAATAAAAGTAGGGTCCCCCCCAAATTGGATCACCAGCCAAGGTAAAGCGGACAGCTGTGGTCTGGTATTCTCAGGGTGGGAAGGTCCATAGTTATTGGGTCTTCACAGCCTAAAAATAGCAGGCCGCAGGCACCCCAGACGTGGCGCATCCACTAGATGCGCCAATCCTGGCGCTTCACCCCAGCTCATCCCGTGCCCTGGTGCAGTAGCAAACGGGGTAATAAATCGGGTTGATACTAGCTGTAAAGTCACCTGAGATCAAGCCCAGCAGTTTGTGATGTCATGGCGTCTATTAGATACCCAACATCATAAACTGTCAGTACTAACAAAAACAAAAAATCGACAAAAGAAATTTATTTGAAAAAACAGTCCCCACAACATTTCCTCTTTCACCAATTTATTGTAAGAAAAAAAATAAAGGGGTCCCACGACGACTCTGGACCGTCTAGAATATGGGGGGGAGACACTCAGGGAACGTATCCCCCATTTTCTAGGAGTGCGGACCCTTCATTTGAGGAGTGTGGGTGCAATGAATCTGCACTCACTCTCCCCGGGTCCACAGCAGCAGAGTCCATGTCGTAATGGTTGCTACCAAAGCTGCAATGCCCTGCTCATGAGGTAAGGGCATGCCTAATCAGGAGAACTACTGTAGAGGAAGCTCTGCTCACTGGTATATAGGTGCTCAGAGGTAATAATAGATAAAATTAGTGAGTAACCTCGGCACTCTATATCTCCCAGACTAAGTCAGTAAGTCACAATGGATAGTAATGCAAAATCACTCTTTATTGGTCCGTATTAAGAAAAAATTTTTTTCATAAGCATATATGTTTTTGTCCAAAACAAGTTACAAATGACGTTTCGGCCTGAGCCTTCGTCAGATTGGACTTATCTGCATGTAATCATGAAAAATGACAATAATCAGTATCACATAAGAGTGAGAGAACAATAACATAAACTCGAACAATGTAGAGGTACAATTGGGATGCAGCAAAAAAATTGCAACACAGCAAGAAATGAAACACATGATACAAATGTCATAATACAGTACAAGGACAATATAGTAATGACAAATATGGGGTCAGAGTAGGCTTAGACAGCTCTGGTACGAAAGAGATGTCAATCATAAAGTAACATGTGCAGTAGGTGTAGAGCTACAGTATGCATGGCAGAGCTAATGGGTAGACCGACCATAGAAAAAGAACGGAGAAAAAGTGGAGAAAAAGTGGAGAAAAAATGGAGAAAAAGTGGAGAAAAAGTGGAGAAAAAGTGGAGAAAAAGTGGAGAAAAAAATGGAGAAAAAGTGGAGAAAAAAATGGAGAAAAAGTGGAGAAAAAGTGGAGAAAAAAATGGAGAAAAAGTGGAGAAAAAGTGGAGAAAAAGTGGAGAAAAAGTGGAGAAAAAGTGGAGAAAAAAATGGAGAAAAAGTGGAGAAAAAGTGGAGAAAAAGTGGAGAAAAAGTGGAGAAAAAGTGGAGAAAAAAATGTAGAAAAAGTGGAGAAAAAATGGAGAAAAAGTGGAGAAAAAATGGAGAAAAAGTGGAGCACCCTTTGGTGCCTTTCATGTGGCACTAAGGGGTGCTTAGCTTTGTATTTAGCCAAAAAAATGCAAAAAAAAATGACGTAGGGTTACCCCTAGTTTTGTAGCCAGCTAGGGTAAAGCAGACGGCTGCAGCCTGCAGACCACAGCTGGCAACCTCACCTTGGCTGGTAATCCAAAACTGAGGGCACCGCACGCTGTTATTTTAAATTAAATAAATAATTAAAAAAAAAAACACGTAGGGGTCCCCCAAAATTGGATTACCAGCCAAGGTAAAGCAGACAGCTGGGGCCTGATATTCTCAGACTAGGGAGGTCCATGGTTATTGGACTCTCCCCAGCCTAAAAATAGCAGGCCGCAGCTGCCCCAGAAGTGGCGCATCCATTAGATGCGCCAATCCTGGTGCTTCGCCCCAGCTGATCCTGCGCCCTGGTGCGGTGGCAAACGGGGTAATATATGGGGTTAATACCAGATGTGTAATGTCACCTGGCATCAAGCCCTGGGGTTGGTGAGGTCAGGCGTCTATCAGATACCCGACATCACCAACCCAGTCAGTAATAAAAAAAAAATAGACGACAACCACATTTTTATTTGAAAAAACACTCCCCAAAACATTCCCTCTTTAACCAATTTATTAGAATGAAAAACAAATCCAGGTCTGGTGTAATCCAAGGGGTTGCCATGACGATCCACACTGTCCCAGTCAATGAAGAGCAGGATGTTCCCCATTGACTGGGAGAGCAATGCAGTGACCTGAGCTAACATCAATGGGTCAGCCCAGGTCACTGCAGGGCATGACAAGTGCTGCTGTCAGCGAGGTACATTACCTGCGCTGATCTCCAGCACACTGACAGCCCCTGTCACTGAGGTCAATGACCGGCGCCTTCACATCAAGTATCGCGAGAGGTCCGTGACGTCTCGGGTCGGAAGCGAGAGGTGATGTGACAAGCGGCGGCCATGGAGGACAGTGACAGCGCTGAGGTCGGGATGGCGGGACTTCATCACCGCAGGTAAGCCGAGCGGGACCATGTGTGTGTGTGTGTGTGTGTATGTATGTGTACATGCCGCGGGCAGGAGGGCGCGGAGTGAGCTGAGCGGGGAAGTGTGGGCTTCCTGCACGTAACTAAGATAAACATCGGGTTACTAACCAAAGCGCTTTGCTTGGATACCCGATGTTTATCTTGGTTACCAGCTTCTGGCAGGCTGCCAGCGATGGCTCCTGCACACTGTAGCTGTAAAAAGCCCTGCTTTTTGCTGCTAGAACCGTTCTCGAATGTATCTAGAACTATCGAGCTTTTGCAAAAAGCTCGAGTTCTAGTTCGATCTCGAACAGCCCCAAAAATCACTCGAGCTTAGAACTGGAGAACCTCGAACCACGAACCGCGCTCAACTCTACTAGCTAGTATTAAGCCAGAGATTCTTAGGGCGGCTTTGCACGTTGCGACATTGCACGTGCGATGTCGATGGGGTCAAATCGAAAGTGACGCACATCCGGCGTCGCAGTCGATATCGCAACGTGTAAAACCTTTTTGATACGATGAACGAGCGCAAAAGCGTATCATCGCTGCAGCCTCCGACATTTCCATAATGCCGGTGCAGCGACAGGTGCGATGTTGTTCCTCGCTCCTGCGGCAGCACACATCGCTGTGTGTGAAGCCGCAGGAGCGAGGAACTTCACCTTACCTGCCGCCGGCTGCAATGAGAAGGACGGGGGTGGGCGGGATGTTTACATCCTGCTCATCTCCGCCCCTCCACTTCAATTGGCTGCCTGCCGTGTGACGTCGCTGTGATGCCGCACGACCCGCCCCCTTAGGAAGGAGGCGGGTCGCCGGCCAGAGGGACGTCGCACGGCAGGTATGTGCGTGTGAAACTGCCGTAGCGATAATAATTGCTACGGCAGCTTTCACTAGATATTGCACGTGCGACGGGGGCGGGACTATCGCTGCAGCATCGGTAACACATTGTTACCGATGTCGCAGCGTGCAAAGCCCGCCTTAATGTCAGGCAAATTTGACCCGGCCATTAAGAATCTCCAATAAAGGGTTAAAAAAAACACCACACAGAAAAAAAATACTTTAATAGAAATAAATACACAGACACACTTAGAGACTCCATCTTTATTACCCCCTCTTACCCCTCCACGATCCATGGTCTTCTGTCTTCTTTCTCAACACTTGCAGCTCTGCTCCTTCAGACAGCACAGGATGGGAGAAAGGACGCTGTGCTCCGTGCAGAAATCACTCTGTGAGAGTGACCACAGGCTCCCGGCTGTAAGTGACGGGTTTCCATAGCAACGCTGCTCCGATCACGTGATTTTGGTGCCGCTGCGTGTGGTAGCGGTGACGTCACCGCTACCAAGCGCGTTGCTATGGCAACGGTGATCTCCGTTATTGACCAGCTGTGTCAGCCAGTCAATAAGGGAACGGGGAAGCAGAACGGGGAGTTGACCGTGTGCTAGAGCATGTCGCCGGTACACGGTGATACACAAACGTGCACCGTGTACCAGAGAGATGCAATGACAGGTCCTAGCATGACGCGTCATAGTCATGTGACCAGTATGTAGCCAATGAGATAATAGACACGTGACTGGTCACATGGCTATTTTGATGTCACGATAGGTCCTGCATCACTGCTGGTTACCGGGAAGACGCAGCGATTACCGATGGAAAAGCGGCGGGAGACAGAGTGAAGGACGTATCACGGGGACAGGTAAGTGTTATGGCAATGTTTATTAACTGTATGTTGTCAGGGCCAGGCGGTCGGGCAGACCCAGGAGGTGGATCCACTGGGCCGAACTCTAAGATGGTGGTAAGGAGTCCGGTAGCTGAAGCACTATGGGCAGTAGAACAGTCCGTGCCAGTGAGTGTAACGAAGAAGTCCCTGGGACCACGGAGTCACAGATGGTAGTCCGGGTGACGTAGCTCAGGTTCGGAAGCCGAGGTGATGTCAGGCGGGGTCCGGAACCTTTGGAGCGAGATGACGGGTCACCGCAGGGATCCGAGATGGTACGGACTGTCAGATGGCAGACGGACAGCGTGCGGGGTTCGGGATTCAGCAGGACCGGATGGCGAGGCAGGATCAGCTCTAGAAGAGAGATACGTGAGTATGGCACGAAGACACAAGGAGACCTGACTCCTAGCTTGGAAAACACGAAGATCAGGCCCCGCCCTCTTGGACAATACACCCCTTTATACCCTGTACCTGTTTAGCCTCATTTCCTGTTAATGGACGCTGGCCCTTTAAGAAAGGGTCAGTGACCGCGCGCGCGCCCTAATGCGCATGCGCGCAGCCCGGGTGCCAGAAGCCAGGGAAGGAGGCTGAGAAGAGGACGCAGGGGAGCCGGCCAGGGCCTGGGAAGCCGTCGGGCGGCGCGATCGGAGACCAGGGGGCCTGGGAAGGACGGGCACCGGAGCCAAGGACCCGGGGAGCGTGGCAGGTGAGCCGGGGAGCGGGGCTGAGGACCCGGGGAGCGGAGGAGAGGACCCGGGGAGGGGAGCCAAGGACCCGGGGAGCGTGACAGTACCCCCCCCCCCACGCCCCCCTCCCCGCAACCGGGACATGAAGGCACGGATCAGAGGAGTGCCCACGTTCTCCCTGGGCTCCCAGGACCTATCCTCAGGACCATACCCCTCCCAGTCCACCAGGAAGAATTGTCGACCTCGTACGGTCTTCATGGCCACGATATCCCTTACCGCATAGATGTCGTCATCGGCAATAGGTGGAGGAGCCGGACTGGCAGCAGCGGAGAAGGGACCAAGGACAACCGGCTTGAGCAGGGAGACGTGGAATGAGTTGGGTATCCTCATCGTGGCCGGGAGCTGTAGCTTGTAGGAGACCTCATTGATCTTGCAGAGGACCTTAAACGGCCCGATGTAGCGAGGACCCAGCTTGTAGGAAGGTATCTTCAATCGGATGTACTGGGAAGCAAGCCAGACCAGGTCACCAGGAGAGAAACACGGAGGGTCCAGACGCCTCTTGTCAGCGTGTTTCTTCATCCGCTGGGAAGCGCGTCCAAGGGACGCCTTGACAGAGTCCCAAATGGTAGTGAAGTCACGGGCTACAGTATCAGCCGCAGGGACATCCGAAGAAGGGGATATAGGCAATGGAACGGAGGGCTGAAGTCCGTAAACGACATGGAAGGGAGATTTGGAAGACGACTCACTGATGTGGTGGTTATGTGAGAATTCAGCCCAAGGCAGAAGCGTGGACCAGTCGTCGTGATGGGCGTTGACATAGTGACGTAAGAAGGATGTCAAGATTTGATTGACCCTCTCCACTTGGCCATTAGACTGAGGATGGTATGCGGAAGAAAAGTCCAGAGTTACTCCCAGATGTTTGCAGAGCGCCCTCCAGAAGCGGGAGGTGAACTGAGTTCCTCTGTCGGACACGATGTGGGATGGAAAGCCATGCAAGCGGAAGATGTGATGTATATAGGCTTCCGCGAGTTCCTGAGCAGAGGGCAGTCCAGCCATGGGGATGAAGTGAGCCATTTTGGAGAACCGGTCCACCACGACCCATATGACTGTGTGTCCAGAGGATAATGGCAAGTCCGTAATAAAATCCATCGCTATGTGTTGCCACGGAACTGAGGGTATAGGCAGAGGCAGAAGACGGCCATAGGGCAGGTGTTTGGGCGTCTTGTTTCTGGCACAAGAGGAGCAGGCAGAGACAAAAGCAGCGACGTCCGTGCGAAGGGATGGCCACCAGTAATGGCGTACAATCGCACCCCATGTTCTCTTCTGGCCTGCATGACCGGCTGTTTTTGAGGCATGACCCCAGTGTAACACTTTTTGCCTGTCAGTCTCAGAGACATAGGTCTTTCCGGGCGGTATCTGGGCCAGGGTGACAGGGGCCACCGAAATGATCTTGCTAGGAGAGATGATGGGTTGGGTAGTCTCTTCCTCCTGCTCCATGGGCATGAAAGACCTCGACAAGGCATCAGCGCGTACATTCTTGTCCGCGGGTCGGAAATGGAGCTGGAAGTCAAACCTGGCAAAGAATAGGGACCACCTGGCTTGCCGTGGGTTCAGTCGCTGAGCGGACCGCAGGTATTCCAGGTTCTTGTGGTCCGTGTAGATAATCACGGGGTACACTGCTCCTTCCAGGAGGTAGCGCCACTCCTCCAGAGCCAGTTTGACCGCCAATAGTTCTCGGTCACCGATGGTGTAATTACGTTCAGGCGCTGAGAAGCTCTTGGAGAAGAAACCGCACGTCACCATCTTGCCGGAGGAGGACTTCTGCATGAGCACTGCTCCGGCTCCCGAGGAGGAGGCATCCACCTCCAAGGTGAACTGGCGGTTTAACTCCGGACGGTGGAGTACAGGAGCGGAGGCAAATGCTCGCTTCAGTGAGCAAAACGCGGCGTCGGCCGCAGGTGACCAGTCCTTTGGATTAGCCTCCTTTTTGGTCAAAGCGGAGAGAGGAGCGGTCAGGGCAGAGAAGTGAGGGATAAACTGGCGGTAGTAGTTGGCGAATCCCAGGAACCGTTGGATTGCCTTCAGTCCAGAAGGGGGAGGCCAGTTGAGTATGGAGGAGACCTTCTTTGGATCCATCTGCAGCCCAGTGCCCGAGATGATGTATCCCAGGAAAGGGAGAGAAGACTGCTCAAAGACACACTTCTCATATTTGGCGTAGAGACGATTCTCTCTCAGTCTTTGTAGAACCAGCTGTACGTTCTCTCTGTGGGTCTGGAGGTCCGGAGAGAAGATAAGGATGTCATCCAGATAAACTACTACACAGATGTAGAGGAGGTCCCGGAATATGTCGTTCACCAATTCTTGGAAGACTGCTGGTGCGTTACACAGGCCGAAGGGCATCACGCAGTATTCATAATGCCCATCGCGAGTATTAAACGCGGTCTTCCATTCGTCCCCAGAGCGGATACGAACTAGGTTGTAGGCACCCCGAAGATCCAGCTTGGTGAACACACGGGCTCCTCTGAGCCGGTCGAACAATTCGGGGATGAGCGGCAGAGGGTACTTGTTTTTAACGGTGATCTGATTCAGACCCCGGTAGTCGATGCAGGGGCGTAGGTCACCCTCTTTCTTCTTAACGAAGAAGAAGCCTGCTCCCGCAGGCGAGGAGGATCTCCGGATGAATCCCTTTGCCAGGCTTTCTGTGATGTAGGTAGACATGGCCCTGGTTTCGGCTGGAGACAACGGATATATCCGTCCTCGAGGCGGTGTTGTTCCTGGGAGCAGGTCGATGGCACAATCGTAGGGACGGTGTGGCGGAAGTACCTCAGACTCCTTCTTGTCAAAAACGTCTGCGAAGGACCAATAGGCCGAAGGCAGTTCCGGTAGGTTCTCTGGAACCGGAGGTCGTCGGATGGGTTGTATGGACTTCAGACACTTCTCATGACAAGCAGGACCCCATCGGGTGATTTCGCCAGTACCCCAGCTGACTGATGGTTCGTGTGTCCGCAACCAGGGAAGTCCCAGCAGGATTTGATGGGACATGTGTGGAAGGACGTAGAGAGCGATGTTCTCGGTGTGCAGGGCACCGATACGCAGTTCGACCGGACTGGTGACCCAGGAGATGGTATCAGAGAGGGGTCTCCCATCCACAGAGGCAATCACTAGGGGCTTCTCGAGTGGAGTAACAGGCAGCTGGTACTTGTCCACCGTGGCCTGCTGGATGAAATTGCCTGCTGCTCCAGAGTCGAGGTATGCCTCAGCCGTGAAGCGCGTCTCTCCCGTTGACACTTGCACAGTCCACATAACCGGGTCTGAGAGAGTCCCAGCACCTAGGGTGGCCTCTCCTACCAACCCTAGGCTTTGGAGTTTCCCGGCCTTTCCGGACAGGAGCGTAGGAGGTGTGTGTCCTCTCCGCAGTAAAAGCAGAGACCCTTGGCGAGCCGCTCTGCTCGACGTTGTTCAGACTGTCGTACTCGGTCGATCTGCATGGGCTCGTGGACGGGAATCCCAGCTGTTGATGACTGAGATACGGAGGGCTTCTGTGGAGGAGAGGAATGCCGTACCGGACGTCTCTCACGAGACAGCTCTTTGGAGCGCTCCTGAAAACGAATGTCCACTCGAGTTGCTAGGGCAATCAGGGCATCTAGGGTGGAGGGCACATCACGACCCGCCAACTCATCTTTGATGCGACTCGAGAGTCCTTCCCAGAAGGCGGCTGTTAGGGCCTCATTATTCCACCCGAGTTCTGAAGCCAAAGTGCGGAAACGGATGGCGTATTGGCCCACCGTCAGTGTTCCTTGACGTAAGCGGAGGAGGGATGAAGCAGACGCAGAGGCGCGTCCCGGCTCGTCAAAGGTGCTGCGAAAGGCCTGCAGGAACTCTTGAAGATCCTTGGTCATAGGGTCCTCCTTCTCCCACAACGGGTTCATCCACGCCAGTGCCTCGCCCTCCAGGTGAGACATGATGAAGGCGACCTTGGCTTGGTCGGAGGCAAACAGATGTGGCAGCTGCGTGAAATGGAGGGAGCATTGGTTTATAAACCCCCTGCAGGACTTGGGATCTCCGGCGTACCGGGGTGGTGAGGCCAAACGCAGTCTGGAAGCATCCGAAGAAGCAGCCACGGGAGCGGGGGACGTGGCTTGACTAGTGGCGGCTTGGGATGTCGAAGACGTGACTGCCGCTTGTAGCGTGGTCAGGCGGGTGTCCACGGAAGTCATAAAGTTCAGCATGCGGGTCTGGACTTCACGCTGGCGTTGGAGTTCCTCTTGCAAGGCTGCTAGTGCTGCAGCGGGATCCATGGCCTGATCTTACTGTCAGGGCCAGGCGGTCGGGCAGACCCAGGAGGTGGATCCACTGGGCCGAACTCTAAGATGGTGGTAAGGAGTCCGGTAGCTGAAGCACTATGGGCAGTAGAACAGTCCGTGCCAGTGAGTGTAACGAAGAAGTCCCTGGGACCACGGAGTCACAGATGGTAGTCCGGGTGACGTAGCTCAGGTTCGGAAGCCGAGATGATGTCAGGCGGGGTCCGGAACCTTTGGAGCGAGATGACGGGTCACCGCAGGGATCCGAGATGGTACGGACTGTCAGATGGCAGACGGACAGCGTGCGGGGTTCGGGATTCAGCAGGACCGGATGGCGAGGCAGGATCAGCTCTAGAAGAGAGATACGTGAGTATGGCACGAAGACACAAGGAGACCTGACTCCTAGCTTGGAAAACACGAAGATCAGGCCCCGCCCTCTTGGACAATACACCCCTTTATACCCTGTACCTGTTTAGCCTCATTTCCTGTTAATGGACGCTGGCCCTTTAAGAAAGGGTCAGTGACCGCGCGCGCGCCCTAATGCGCATGCGCGCAGCCCGGGTGCCAGAAGCCAGGGAAGGAGGCTGAGAAGAGGACGCAGGGGAGCCGGCCAGGGCCTGGGAAGCCGTCGGGCGGCGCGATCGGAGACCAGGGGGCCTGGGAAGGACGGGCACCGGAGCCAAGGACCCGGGGAGCGTGGCAGGTGAGCCGGGGAGCGGGGCTGAGGACCCGGGGAGCGGAGGAGAGGACCCGGGGAGGGGAGCCAAGGACCCGGGGAGCGTGACATATGTGTACATTTATAATGTGTTTTAATGTGTTTGTGATTGCCTCCCATTGTTTCCTATGGGTTCGAGTGGTTCGCCGAACCGGTTTGCCGAACCGAACTCGAACGAGACCTACGTTCGGCGAAAGGAGCTCGAGCCGAACCGCGACCGTTTCCCTCATCTCTAATCCCAACACAAATTAGCACATTTTTGTGAATTGCAGAAACACATCAGTGTTTCTGATCAGTATCTCATTTGTATTTGTATACCAAAACCAGGAGTGTTTTCAGAACACAGATCAGGGGTCAGTCTTTCAATTATATTTTTTTTTGCTGTAAGTTACACACCTGGCTCTGGTATTCAAACACTGATGCAAAAATACTGATGTGTGATTGAGGCCTAAAGTAAATATATGGTTTTCTAAATGTATCTTTTTTTATTTAAATCTGAAAATTGTGTGAAATGGTAAAATGTTTAATTTTCAAACATTCAGAGTTTTTGTCCTTGAGAGTCCACACCATTTGCTCACATTATACACGTTGCATAGTCACTAACTCATAGCAGCTCCAGAACATGGAAAGTAAAGAAAATGAAGCAGGGGACATGCACCCAAATTCTGTGTTCATGCCTGAAAAACTGATGTCAGTATGCAAGCTCGTGACATAGGCTGGAAACACATCTATGCGGGTAAAATCGGTCCGACTGGGTTGAAAAAAACTCGGCTGATTTTAGTTCACGTTAGGTGCGAGTGCAACGCAAGTGCGATGCTTTTTCTGAATAAATTAATGATTTTACTAGCGTGTGTAATGCATGTGTAATGCGTATTTTTTACTATGTCATCTGCCATTCAGCTCTGCTACATGGCCGCTGACAGCAGACACAGACAGCCATGTAGCAGAGCTGAAAGGCCGGTGACAGCAGACACAGAAAGAGCCGCATGATCACAATGAACTCGGGTTAACTTCACCGGACTTCATTGTCATGCTGCGGCTCTGTCTGTGCCGCGTCCTGATTAGCGGTCACCTGTGAAGGGCTCACCGGTGACCGCTAATCCCCTGAGTGACTGAAGTGTCCCCCCCGCTCTCATACTCACCGATCCCCGATCCCCGGCGCGGCGCTGCACGGCGTTCACACAGCTCCGGCGGCTTTTACTATTTTGAAAAAGCCGGCCGCTCATTAAACAATCTCGTATTCCCTGCTTTACCCGCCCACAAGCACCTATGATTGGTTGCAGTGAGACACGCCCCCACACTGAGTGAAAGGTGTCTCACTGCACCCAATCACAGCAGCCGGTGGGCGGGTCTATACTGTGCAGTGAAATAAATAATTAAATAATTTAAAAAAACGGCGTGCGGTCCCCCCCAATTTTAGTATTAGCCAGATAAAGCCATACGGCTGAAGGCTGGTATTCTCAGGATGGGGAGCTCCACGTTATGGGGAGCCCCCCAGCCTAACAATATCAGCCAGCAGCCGCCCAGAATTGCCGCATACATTAGATGCGACAGTTCTGGGACTGTACCCGGCTCTTCCCGATTTGCCCTGGTGCGTTGGCAAATCGGGGTAATAAGGAGTTATTGGCAGCCCATAGCTGCCACTAAATCCTAGATTAATCATGTCAGGCGTCTCCACCAGATACCTTCCATGATTAATCTGTAAGTGACAGTAAATAAACACACACACCTGAAAAATCCTTTATTAGAAATAAAAACCACTAACAAATTCCCTGATTCACCACTTTAATAAGCCCCAAAAAGCCCTCCATGTCCGGCGTAATCCAGGATGGTCCAGCGTCGCTTCCAGCTCTGCTGCATGGAGGTGACCGGAGCTGCAGAAAACACAGCCGCTCCTGTCAGCTCCACGCAGCAACTGAGGTGAGTATCGCAATCAGTTGAGCTGTCACTGAGGTTACCCGCTGTCACTGTTGGAGGATCCAGCGGTGGCTGCGGGTAACCTCAGTGACAGCTCAGCTGATCGTGATACTCACCTCAGTTGCTGCATGGAGCTGACAGGAGTGGCGGTGTCTGCTGCAGCTCCTGCCACCTTCATGCAGCAGAGCTGGAAGCGACGCTGGACCATCCTGGATTACGCCGGATATGGAGGGCTTTTTGGGGTTTATAAAATTGTTGAACCAGGGAATTTGTTAGTGTTTTTTATTTCTAATAAAGGATTTTTTCGGGTGTGTGTGTTTATTTACTGTCACTTACAGATTAATCATGGAAGGTATCTCATAGACGCCTGACATGATTAATCTAGGAGTTATTGGCAGCTATGGGCTGCCAATAACTCCTTATTACCCCGATTTGCCAACGCACCAGGGCAAATCGGGAAGAGCCGGGTACAGTCCCAGAACTGTCGCATCTAATGTATGCGGCAATTCTGGGCGGCTGCTGACTGATATTGTTAGGCTGGGGGGCTCCCCATAACATGGAGCTCCCCATCCTGAGAATACCAGCCTTCAGCCGTATGGCTTTATCTGGCTGGTATTAAAATTGGGGGGACCGCACGCCGTTTTTTTTTTATTATTATTTATTTCACTGCACAGTATAGACCCGCCCACCAGCTGCTGTGATTGGGTGCAGTGAGACACCTGTCACTCAGCGTGGGGGCGTGTCTCACTGCAACCAATCATAGGCGCCTGTGGGCGGGTAAAGCAGGGAATACGAGATTGTTTAATGAGCGGCCAGCTTTTTCAAAATAGTAAAAGCCGCCACAGCAGTGTGAATGCCGTGCAGCGCCGCGCCGGGGATCGGGGAACGGTGAGTATGAGAGAGGAGGGGAAAATGACCGACAGACTGTGAGAGAGGGACAGAGATAGTGACCCACCGACAGACCGACCGACAGAGAGAGAATAGAGACCGAGAGGGAGAGACCGACTGACAGAGAATAGTGATTGACAGACATTGTGAGACATCACTCGTTTCCAGTGTTTTAGGAAACATGCGAGAAATGTATTTAGAAAATCGGATGTCACTAGGATGGTGTGAGTGCCATCCCGTGACATCCGATTTTTTACACGCTCCCATAGACTTGCATTGGAGAGACTCGCAGTAGAAAGTCGCAAAAAAGCAGCATGCTGCGATATTTTTCTCAGTCCGATTTGGACTGAGAAAAAAATCGCAAATGTGATCTGAATCATTCACTAACGAGTCCGATTCCAATGCGAGTTTTTCTCGCATTGCTCTACTGCGATAAACTCGCAAGTGAGAAGCAGCCCATACTCAGCGTTTGCCGAGACATTGGGGAAATCCAGGCCATCAATCAGACTGTATTAAGTTTGTCTATTATGAAGAAGATTGTGACTGGAACAATCAAAAGCACCACTCCTATGACTGAAAGACAAGGTCTGCTGTGCAATTGCCTAAAGATAAAATGTGTTTTTTTTTACATAAATTTTGATTGATAACACCATGTTAGTGATGCATATTGACAGGTGCCGGAATGTGCACCAGACCTCCAGCTGTCATAGCAATCCATAAATGTTTGTCACAGCTCACAGGAGCATTCAGCAGGTTAACAGCCATGGGTTAGAGGCAGATGTTGGTTGAGTAAAGGCTGCTTTACATGCAGCGACATCTGAAGGCACCCGCCCCCGTCATTTAGGCATCACGGGCAAATCGCTGCCCGTGGCGCACAATATTGCTAGGACACGTAAGACGTACTTTCCTTCCTAGCAACGTCGATGTGGGCGGCGAACAACCTCTTTTTTAAGGGGGAGGTTCGTGCGACGTCACACAGCGGACCGCCAATAGAAGCGGAGGGGCAGAGATTAGCCACATTAACAACATGCCCACCTTGTTGCCGGAGGACGCAGGAACGCTGCTGTTCGTCGTTCCCGGGGTGTCACACGTAGCGATGTGTGCTGCCTCAGGAACGACGAACAACCTGCGTCCAGCACCAGCAACGTTTTTTTAAAAATGAACAACAATCAACGATTAGGTGAGTATTTTTGTTCGTTAGCAGTCGCTCGTAGGTGTCACACGCAACGACATCACTAACGAGGCCGGATGTGTGTCACGAATTTTGTGACCCCAGTGATATCTCGTTAGCGATGTCGCTGCGTGTTATGGGGGCCTTAAGGCCCTCTTCACATGTCAGTGAAAACCAAACATGTTTTTCCCTGACGTGATAAAGGTGTCTATGCCCCTCTGTGTGCCGTGATTTTTGCACACGTGTGATCTCCGTGTGCTAGCCGGGAAAATATATGGAGATCAGGCACTTATACTCACCTGTCCAAGCTCCTGCTGTCCATGGTGCTGATATCTTCTGCATTGCTGTGTCCAGCCACTGCTGTCTCCCGCAGCAGCTACTTCTGGGAAGGATGTGTAGTGCTTATATATGAGTATACGGTAATTAGCCAGCCTGGAAGCAGGAGACAGTAATGGCTGAAGACAGCATCACTGGAGACAGGTGAGTTTAAAAAACTTTTTATTTTAAATGTACATGTTTTGTCTGGTACGCGTTACACGGATCACACCCCTGTTTAGGCTGTGGGACATAAGTAATGCCGTATGTTCTCTGAGCGGAACATACAGACACTTTCAGACGTTTGAAGGGGGCCTAATACAACTATCATCTGCCAGCAATGTCAGGGATAATTGTACATCATACGCTGCTGTTTAAAGGGGGAAATTTGCGCCTATATTTACAGTGCAGTGCATATGTTTATTATTTTTAACGTTTCTTTAGTGCTTTTTCAGGTCGGTTATGGAGCATACTCACCTGAAAGAGACATAGTTTGTACATACCCTAATAACAGCAAAGGTTTTTGTTTCTCTCATTTACAGGATATACAGAAGATGGCAAAATTAAATGTTACTCATAATGATATTTTTCAATAGAGATTTCCATTTTTAAGAAAGACAATTATATGCTTTTTCTAAGATCAAAACCTTTTCAACTTCTTTTTTCTTTCAGCCATATATATTTATACCAATGGGACCTTTTTCTCAACGGACACATACATTAACTTTACAGCAGTGATTGATGAATCTGGACCTTTGGAGTTTAATTGGCAGTTTGGAGACCGGTCGCCTGAAAAAACAGTCCGAAGAAGTTTGGTTAAAAGATTCACCTTACCAAACAGGCAATTAACACTTTTTTGTATATATCATGTATTAATATCATAGTCTTAGTTATTAAGGTGAACCTGCCATTTGCACATGCAGTCAAAACTGTGGACAGCATGGTATCAAAAAGGAGCAGCTGGGCAGAATAATATGTAGGTGCCTTGGAAAAAAATTCAGTATAACTTGCATTTTATTAATTTAAATTTTCAGTGATTGCGTAGCAGGAACGTAGGAAAGTTAATTGTGAAATATATAATAATATACAGTATATCACTTTGTGTTGAGGGAGTAGTTAACTATTCTTATTCGCTATGCTGTTAGCGAGTACTGTCCGCTACTCGCATATTCGTTACGAGTAGCGGGCGCAATGTAAGTCAATGGGAAATACTTGCTAAGTAGCAATAACCCGAAGGTCGTACTTTTCATGCGAGTTGTGAATAGTACAGCTTTCAGGTTACTCACTACTTAGTGAATATTTCCCATCGACTTACATTGCACCCGCTACTCGTAACGAATATGTGAGTAGCGGACTGTACTCGCTAACAGCATAGTGAGTATGAATAGTTAACTACTCACTCAACACTAATATCACTCTTTTGTGCTAGATGGTTAGGTAGACAAAGGAGACCATGTGTTTGAATCCTCAGCCAGGTTGAGAGGAGTCTCCAACACCTGGCTATACAAATGCCAATATGACATCACAGGTTACAGCCAATCATAGGGGAAAATGAATCTTGGTCACAGGCCTCTATATAAGCTGTCCTCATACCCTGTGATGGTCTCTTTTTGCACTCTCTTCCTCTCTGGCTGGACATGTGACGCCCCTGACTAGCCAGGTAGTCACAAACACAACATCACACACACCTCCTCCCCTTCTTAGGCAACAACAGTCAAACAAAATCCTTGTTGCCTCCCTCCAGGGTCTGATGTCCACACCAGGTGTGGCGGAGCCAGGCGGTTGGCCCCACCCACCGAGGAGTTCACAGGCATGGAGGCGGGAAAAGTAACAGATTCGAGTTGGAGCTGAAAGTGACAGGACAGAAACTGTTGGGGTCTGGGTAGGAGCCCAGGCACTGTCAGCGAGGTTGGCAGACGGTGATGGCCGTCTGCAGGAGTTGGCGCAGGTCAGCGGAACCGTAGGACCGGGGACGGGCGGTGGCCTGCCGGTACCGAGCCGGGGAGCAGATCTGTACCAAGCACAAAGGCAGGGCCATCAGACCCTGACCAGGCTAGGAGCCGCCGACAACGGTCAAATCAGATAGTGACCGGGACCTCAGGGGTTCCCTCACACCCAAGACCCGACAGAAGGCAACCGTCCACACAGTGAGGATAAAAAGCCACCGCCATAGGCTAGAGATCCAAGGGCCAGCGCCTGCAGGCAAAACGGGCTCCTTCGGTACATACACGCCGGGGAGCGGACTACCAGTGAGAAACCATTGGAATCAATACATTCTACAAGGGTACAGGGAAAGACAGCCACCATCAACCTGTCCGGGGAGAGCTAAGACACTGCAGCCGGCTGCGGGACCCGTCCATCCAGCCGTTTGGTTTACCAGAGACTCTGTGAATCTGTGCCTGAGTGAGTACAACAGTGCCATCCGGCACCGCGCCGCGCTGCCCCACAACCCTGCACCCCGGCCTTCCTGCCTATCTGTACCACCACCGGGCCCCGGGATCACCAACCCCTACCCACGGAGGGGGAAGCAACATCCTAGCTGCTCCCTGCCATCGCTCCCGGGATCCCCGTCACCAGCAGCAGTGGTGCCCATTATCACCACGACCCGTGGGTGGCGTCACGAACTATCTCCCCAAACAAACCACCCCTTTTCACTCGTGGGCGAGGAGCGCTGCTCGAGTCCCCGGGTCCGGCCCACCGCTCGAGCCACCGAGCAGCAGCAGCCCCGGACCTGAGCGTAGCGAGCGCGGCCCCTCCGCCTGCGACAGACATACGCAAGGACAGCAGTAATAACATGGGTTGGATTGGGTGGGAACTGTGCTGGTGTCTAAGTGGGTGGTATGTAATTTTGGGTTTAATAGTAAGGTATTTACTTGTGTTTTCCTATAGTGTATGTGTGTATAATTTAGTTAATGCTTTCACATGTACCAGTGTTATATAGTGTATTAAGCGTAGTTGTTAGTGGATAATAAATTTGTCATATTTTATTATTACAACAAAGGGACTCTGAGTATGCGCTTGTTTGGGATACACCAGGTAGATAAGACAAAAATCAAGTAAAGTAATACCGTAGTAACAGAGTAATTATACCCTTGGGATATCACAGATACAGTATATCTGTGATATTGGGAATCCTTTGTGTAGGAATAGTAAGTTTCCTGCCCTTTTTCCCCCTTCCACAAATGCAGCCAGTCCTTTGGCACATGTGGCAAGATTATTCCCACTCATAGTATAGTAAAGAAGGAGGTCTTTTATTTTCCTGTTACAGTTTGCATGAGTCCAGTGGGCAGTCCTATTCCTATTGGAACATGAGCACAGCAATCAATCAGCGGACTTAAGGGGGCTTTACACGAAAGCGATATCGCTAGCAATTTCTAGCGATATCGAGCGTGTAAGTACCCGCCCCCGTCGCGCATGCGATTGTTTGAGATCGCTGCCGTACCGAACATTATCGCTACGGCAGCGTCACACGTACTTACCTGGTCGGCGGCGTCGCTGTGACTGCCTAACAATCCCTCCCTCAAGGGGGAGGGACGTTCGGCATCACAGCGACGTCACCGCGACGTCACTAAGCGGCCGGCCAATCAAAGCGGAGGGGCGGAGCTGAGCGTGATGTTAACATCCCGCCCACCTCTTCCTTCCGCATTGTGGCCGGTGGCAGGTAAGGAGACGTTCCTCGCTCCTGCGGTGTCACACACAGCGATGTGTGCTGCTGCAGGAGCGACGAACCACAACGAAAAACAAACCTTACCGATTTTTGAGTTTGGGACGACCTCTCCATGGTGACCGATTTTCACCATTTTTGAGGTCGCTTAAGGTCGCAGGTACGTGTCACACGCTGTGATATCGTTAATGACGCCGGATGTGCGTCACTAACAACTTGACCCCGACGATAAAACATTAACGATATCGTCGCATGTAAAGCCCCCTTTAGTGTTTCTTGTACATGATTATGACTGCAGTGATCACATATTTGTACGTATGGCTCATGATTGCTCCAGTAAAGTAAGCAAAATCCGGTGGGAATGATAAGAACAATGTCAGAGAAATCTGTAAGGAATTTAAAAGGTAAAGCTCTGTGCAGATGTGCAAATAACTCTTCTGTTTGTTTGTTCCATTTAGAACAGACAAACTGAATTAGCATCCCTTATATACTACTATTATTATTATTATTATTATTATTATTTATTATTATAGCGCCATTTATTCCATGGCGCTTTACATGTGAAAGAGGTATACATAATAGGGACAAGTGCAATAATCAAAAACAATACAAGGCACAGACTGGTACAGGAGGATAGAGGTCCCTGCCCGCGAGGGCTCACAGTCTACAAGGGATAGGTGAGGATACAGTAGGTGAGGGTAGAGCTGGTTGTGCGGCGTTATATCAGACTTAAGGCCCCTTTACACACTGAGACTTTCTAGCGATCCCACCAGCGATCCCAACCTGGCCGGGATCGCTACAAAGTCTCTGGTGAGTCGCTGGTGAGCTGTCAAACAGGCAAACTTGGAAAACGACGCAACAGCGATACGGACCTGCAGAACGACCTAGCTAGTCATTGTGGACGTTGTAAAGCAGCTTTTTGAAAGGGAAGTCGCTAACGAAGTCGCTGTAAAGGCCCCTTTACACACTGAGACTTTCTAGCGATCATGCTGCACAGCGGGAAACAAAGGACCAAAGAATGGTCCTGAGAGATGTGTAGAGATCAGCAACCTCACAGCAGGGGCCAGGTGGCTGATGTGTTTCACACACTGCAATGTCGCTGGGGAGGTCGCTATTACGTCACAAAACTGGTGACGTTACAGCGATATCGTTTGTGATGTTGCAGTGTGTAAAGGGGCCTTAAGGGTTACGGCAGGTTGTAGGCTTGTCGGAAGAGGTGGGTCTTTAGGTTCCTTTTGAAGCTTGTCAAGGTAGGCGAGAGTCTGACATGTTGTGGCAGAGCATTCCAGAGTATGGGGGAGGCACGGGAGAAATTTTGGATGCGATCGTGGGAAGAGGAGATGAGAGGGGAGTAGAGAAGGAGATCTTCTGAGGATCGAAGGTTACGTGCAGGTAAGTACTGGGAGACTAAGTTACAGATGTATAAAATGGAAAGCAAAGGGATCTATCTATCTAAAAAGAAACATGCATGTTTTGCTCACTATCTGACATGTAATCAGAATAAACCTTTCCCATTTTAGGTCAATTAGGAACCAATATTATTTGTATTTGACAAATGCCAGAATAATGAGAAAAAGAATGTTTTAAGGCATTTTTATTACTTTATGCCAAGTCAAACGTTTACATACATTTCATTAGTATTTTGTACCATTGCCCTTAAACTCTATGATTTGGGTCAAACATTTTGAATGTCCTTCCACAAGCTTCTCACAACAGTTACTAGGAATTTGGGCCCATTCCTCCTGACAGAACTGGTGTAACCTAGCCATGTTTGTAGGTCACCTTGCTCGCACTGGCCTTTTCAGCTTTGTCCATAAATTTTCAATAGGACTGAGATCAGGACTTTGTGATTGCCACTCCAATATATTCACTTTGTTAACCTTAAAGGGAACCTGTCAGGTGCAATACACACCCAGGACCATGAGCAGCTCTGGGTGCACATTGCTAAACCCAGCCTAACCGGGCCCTGTATACACTAGCATAGATAAGGAGATCTTTAGAAAAAGTATTTCTAAAGATCTTTTATCTTATGCTAATGAACGCGGGGACTAATCCCAAGGGCGTTGTATCCCCCGACTAGCCACCCTCTTAGCATGTTAGTACAGCCACAGGGCGCACTAACATGCTATTCAATGCATTGTCACCAGCGGTGTAGCACGTACCTGTGTTCGCTGTGGCTGCGCTTCTGAATGCCCGACACTTCCAGTCATGCGCAGTATACCTCTCTGAAGCCAGGACGCGTACACCCGGCTTCATACAGCATATGATTAGTTATGCAGATTCTTATCTTGTCACTGCATTGTTAATGTTTTGCTCCTGGTGGTGGAAAAATCTTTTTCTTTCTGTATCCTACAAATTACAAATGCTCACATTCCCTAATAGCCAAGTGTGTTATTAGGTTGATTCCCAAGCGAAAGGTCACTGGTGTGAATCAAAGAGCAGCCATGAAGAAGATTTCCTAAGAAAAGAGAAACGGCATAATCCAGCTCATCAAAAGCAGACCCTTGGCCAAACAAAATTGCCAAATTGTATCATGTGAGTGCCATGGCAGTTGAAAGAATACAAAATGACGTCTGTCCATCCATTCAAAAGAAGTGGCTCTCCAGGCAAAATGTCGGAGTCAACAAGTCAGCTCATCACAAGATCTATCAGTTCTGGTGTACCAAACACGGCATTATATTTCGTAATATCAAGATAACAGATGTCCATGCATGCAGCACGTGACAAATATTATATAAGTCTGAAATGGTGGCTGAAAAAAGGCGAAGAAGCCTCGACTTCAATATCATCATAAGAAGCATTACCTCGAGTTTGCAAAAAAGTACAAAAAGTGATCAGTAACAAATTTCAAAAGGGTGATTTGGAGTGATGAGATGAATATTAATAGACTAGGCTCCGATGGGTGCAAATGGGTTTGGAAGATACATGGGAAAAAGGGGTTAACAGATTTAGAAATTGAAGAAACTGTCAAGTTTGGTGGAAGAAGCCTGATGATATGGGGTTGTTTCACAGCCACAGGCATTGGATACTTGACCAGGATGATTGGAGGTCTCAGTGCTGAGCTGTATGACATTATCCTCAAGCTGAGTTACTTTGTACATGCGAGTACTATGGGTATGAAAAGGACGACAGTGTTTTAACATTAAAACAAAACGTAGCATACGTCGAGATCGGCGAAGAAATGGTTCAATGACAGTTAGGTAGAGATGCTGGTTTGGCACCCATAATCCCCAGACCTCAACCCAAGTGAGCATTTGTGTGTAGAGTTGAAGAAAAGGCTGTCCTACATACCCAGGTGAATCTACCTGTATGCACCAACAATGGGAACGTGTAGAAGAGACCTGGGATCAGATTTCAGTCATGACATGCTTGAATCTGATCAAGAGTATGCCCAGAAGGATTCAGGCAGTGTTGAAAGCCAAAGGTGGATTTTCAAAATGCTAACAAAATAATAACAATTTGAATTTAGATTTTTAGAAACAAAACAGTAACAATGCAGTGACATGACAAGAATTGCATAACTAATCACATGCTAAATAGTTGCAAGTCAAATTTATGTATGAGATAGCCAACATGATTGTCTATAAAATTAAGGTAGTTTCATGTACAAAGCTGTAGTGGGTGGTGAGATATGGAGCCTGAAAATCAAATTGTTCACAAAAAAGGAAAAAAGAACGCTCACCGCTGCAGGAGCAAGCCTGTGTAAATCCTCCAAATGAATATCCTGGGTCCCAGCACGGTACTCGGCAGCCAGGCATATGATAATATGAAACAGGGAATGAAAGGAAGGATCCAGCTCAGACTCCAAGGATAAATAAAACTTAAACTTTTATTTCTTCTTGTTAAAATATATATCCAAATAGGTATTATGGCTCCGACTTATACATCTGTCAGTGTGATTAACACATAATGCGTTTCGTCAGGACGCCTTCTTCAGGTCAAGTGATAATAATACTAAAGAGGATATTTATAAATGTTAGCCGTGAGTAGAAACCTTTCCCACTTGTTCTCAATTAATTAATTAAATAGGGGAGTATACTCTGCTCAGGTAAAATCACTGAATAAAAAAACTACAAATACTACATTGTATGACCATAAGGTACCCATCTAGCCATATTCTATCACTAAAAAAATCCATCCAAAAAAACAAACCCTGATGTAACGTCGTCTGAGAGCCCAGAACTTGACGTGACGTCAGAGGATACTAGCGGCCACAGCACCAGGGGGTCATGTGACCGGCACTGAGCGTGCAGGATAACGCCGCTCAATGCCAGAACTTGAAACAGAGGCCAATTAAGAAGAGACCTAAAATTGTAATTTAGACTCATAGAGAAAATAAAACAAATGGGTGAACCACCCCTTTAATGCCAGATCATATGGTATCGCTGGATACAACCCTATAACATCAATTGTGATCCAAGTGTACAGTCATGGCCAAAAGTTTTGAGAATGCTACAAATATTAATTTTTACAAAGTCTACTGCTTAAGTTTTTCTAATGGCAATTTGCATATACTCCAGAATGTCATAAAGGGTGATCAGCTTAACAGCAATTACTTGCAAAGTCAATATTGGCTAAGAAAATGAACTTTAACCCCCAAAACACATTTCAACATCATTGCATTCCTGCCTTAAAAGGAGCAGCTAACATTGTTTTAGTGATTGTTCCATTAACACAGGTGTGGGTGTTGATGAGGACAGGGCTGGCGATCAATCAGTCATGATTAAGTAAGATTGACACTACTGGACACTTTAAAGGAGGCTGGTGCTTGGTATCATTGTTTCTCTTCAGTTAACCATGGTTATCTCTAAAGAAACACGTGCAGCCATCATTGCTCTGCACACAAATGGCCTAATAGGGAAGAGTATCGCAGCTACAAAGATTGCACCTCAGTCAACAATCTATCGCATCATCAAGAACTTCAAGGAGAGAGCTTCCATTGTTGCCAAAAAGGCTCCAGGGCGCCCAAGAAGGACCAGCAAATGCCAGGACCATATCTTAAAACTGTTTCAGCTGCGGGATTGGACTACCAGCAGTGCCGAGCTAGCTCAGCAATGGCAGCAGGCTGGTGTGAGTGCTTCTGCACGCACTGTGAGGCGGAGACTGCTTGAGCAAGGCCTGGTTTCAAGGAGGGCAGCAAAGAAGCCACTTCTCTCCAGAAAAAACATCAGGGACTGACTGATATTCTGCAAAAGGTACAGGGAGTGGACTACTGAGGACTGGGGTAAAGTCATTTTCTCAGATGAATCCCCTTTTCGATTGTTTGGGACATCTGGAAAACAGCTTATTAGGAGAAGACGAGGTGAGCGCTACCACCAGTCTTGTCTCATGCCAACTGTTAAGCATCCTGAAACGATTCATGTGTGGGGTTGCTTCTCAGCCAAGGGAATCGGCTCACTCACAGTCTTGCCTAAAACCACAGCCATGAATAAAGAATGGTACCAGAATGTCCTCCAAGAGCAACTTCTCCCAACTGTCCAAGAGCAGTTTGGCGCCCAACAATGCCTTTTCCAGCATGATGGAGGACCTTGCCATAAAGCAAAGGTGATCACTAAATGGCTTATGGAACAAAACAGAGATTTTGGGTCCATGGCCTGGAAACTCCCCAGATCTTAATCCCATTGAGAACTTGTGGGCAATCATCAAGAGACGGGTGGACAAACAAAAACCAACAAATTCTGGCAAAATGCAAGCATTGCTTCTGCAAGAATGGACAGCTATCAGTCAGGATTTGGTCCAGAAGTTGATTGAGAGCATGCCAGGGAGAATTGCAGAGGTCCTGAAGAAGAAGCGTCAACACTGCAAATATTGACTTGCTGCATTAACTCATTCTAACTGTCAATATAACCTTTTGGTACTCATAAAATGATTGCAATTATATTTCTGTATGTGATGTAAACATCAGACAAACACAATTAAAAACCAGAGGGCAACAGATCATGTGAAAATATAATTTTGGTGTCATTGTCAAAACTTTTGGCCATGACTGTACTCTTCGCTCCATACAAATTTATTAAAAAGCGAGATAATCGATTTAGAATCTTTTATAAAGCTGGGAATGAGTCTGACCAACAACTGTAAGTAATGGTCAACCCATTCAAATCAAAAGTTCAAAACATTATTACCCTTTTGATTTTCAGTGTAGATCCAGCCAAAGACCATAGCCGGAAACAAGTCTTGTCCAGCTTTGCCCCTGGATGGCTTCTTCCAGTGATGCTAGCCCTCTATACACACAAGGGAAAGGCTTGTCAATCATGCTTAGCATCACTGGGAGAAGCTGGCCGGTGGCTTAGACTTTCACGTTTCTAGCTATGGTCTGTGGTCAAATTTTTAAAGTATATTGTTGCACACTGGTCTCGATTCTGAGCTCTGCTCCTTTCACCTATGTCCACTGCTCATAGTTGTGCTCCACATCGAGCATCGCTGGTGGTCCAGAGTGCTCTCATGTGATTATCTGACAAGGCTTATATAAGGCCCACCAAGACACATTCTTAAGGCTCTTAGTTCTGTTAGTTTTACTGTCTGTCAAGTACTTGGTCCATATCTGCTTTCCTGTGTCCTGTCTGCCTACACCCTCCAGTGCTTCTAGGCCTCACTCCATATGTTTTTTTCTGCTGCTGCATCACTGCCTGGGATCCTTGTGCCCACCCAGACCTAGGCTTGGAGGATCCAACTTACAAGGTGAGACTGTAGCACAATGCCATGACTATGGTTCCCAAAAGTGTAACAGCAACAACACTATTGCCGTTGGATACAGATGATTTGCTGGGACTTGTAAAACAACTTCAAATTGACTGGAGCTTCTCCTAGGTATTCGGGATTTCAAAGCTCATGTAGAGGCACTATGCCAGATTCCTGAAATTCCTGTACATTAGCTCTTCAACACCTGCAGCACCCTAATGCTTATTTGCAGTACTCTGTTTGGGAAACATCTCCACATTTTCCCACTCCTGGAAACATTAAGGCCTGTCAGGGCTTTGTGAGTAGATGTACCATACAGTTTGAGATTTGTCTGAACCAATTTTTTTTTTGATGGGTCCAACGTGGCCAACATTGTTTCTTTATTTTCTGGAGATACATTGGCATGGGTTGCGCCATTGTGGGAATGGGATGACCCTGTGATGCATTCCCTACTATATTTCCTGTCTGCCCTCTGTAAGGCATTTGATGAATTGGGTCATATGCACTGCAGCGCTGATTCCATGCTATCTCTCTGGGACATTATAGCACCCAGTTCCATATACTGTCTCCTGAATTGACATGGAACAATTGCTTTCTCCTGGCTGTCTTTAATTCTGGCTTGTCCAGTCAGATAAAAAATGAACACACTGATAGAGATTTACAGTCTTTCCTTGATGACTTGATTCCCCTTGCCACCTTAGGCTATGTACGCACGTTGTGTCGTGTCCCTGCAGAAATTTCTGCAGGGATTTGACAGCACATGTGCGCTTCAAATCGCTGCAGAAACACTGCATAATGGATGCAGTGTTTCTGCAGAAAAAAAGTCGATTTCATGCGCTTTGGATGCAGCCTCTCCCACAGACAGAGCAGGAGCTGCATCCAATGCGCACAGAATAATTGACGTGTTGCTTTTTAGAATGCAGCGATTTGGAACAAAATTTTGGCATCCAAATCGCTGCGCTCTCAAACGCAACGTGCGCATGGATTATGCACAATCTTCATAGATTGTGCTGGGGACGCAGGTCACATGCATTTACACTGCGGTGCAATACACTGCGTAAATGCATGAAATTCAGCAGCGTGCGCACACAGCCTTAGTGGACTTCTGTTTTAAAGACCTGTCTAGCGAGAAAACACTTAATTCCCTCATGTCACATTCTGAAACATCTCCTAAATTGTCTCCCCGAATGGCTGACCTGGAACCCATAGCAATAAGTTGGAAGAGATTATCTCCATCTGAAAAATCTCGTTGCCTTAAGCCTGCTTTACACGCAGCGACATCACTAGCGATGTCGCTCCTGAAAGCACCCTTCCCCGTCGTTTGTTCGTCACGGGCAAATCACTGCCCTTGGCGCACAATATCGCTAGGACGCGTCACACATACTAAACCTCCCTAGCAACGTCGCTGTGGGCGACGAGCAACCTCTTTTTTTAAGGCGGAGGTTCATGTGCTGTCACAGCAATGTCACACAGCGGCCCGCCAATAGAAGCGGAGGGACGGAGACCAGATGCATTAATGACACGCCCACCTCGTTGCCGGCAGGATGCAGGTACGTTGTTGTTTGTCGTTCCCGGGGTGTCACACGTAACGATGTGTGCTGCCTCAGGAACGACGAACAACCTGCATCCAACACAAGCAACGACATTTGAGAAATGAATGACGTGTCAACGCAACAACGTCGCTAACGAGGCCGGATGTGCGTCACGAATTCCGTGACCCCAACGATATCTCATTAGCGATGTCGTTGCATGTAAAGCGGCCTTAACTGGCTGAATCTGTATTATCGTAAATTGGGGTAGTTATCACATAAATTGTTCCAATTTGAAGGGAGAACTTCAGACTCTAGCCGAGAAGGGAGGTATCACCTCAGGTTTAACCCTTTCCTCAATTATAGATAAATTACTCATGCCTATGTTCATTTCTTACAGTTACCTTGTGTTCATAGGACAAGCGCTTATTGATTGCAGGGGAGCGTAAAATTTTATGGACTTCTCTTGGGCCAAAAGGCTGAAAATTCCTTTAGTTTCTTTGCAATCATCACTGAAGCTAACCTCCATGAATAACTCGCTAACTTCAGGTGCCTGTATCTAAGTCCAGACAGGGAAAGTAACTCTACAGATCAATGTGCATTTTTGTTGCACTGATGCTTTTGGTGAGATGGCCCAATGGGAATCATCTTGTTTTCATAATTGCTTCAAAATTTCACCTCAACCACCTTTCCAGAAACTATGCTCTGCGTTTCCTGCCTCTAATATTTTTGCCTCAAGTCAAGACTCCACAGATGTCTTGTCCAAGCATGGGGGCAAAGAGAACCACAGCGAAAATATGTCTGAGACTCAATATGTCCTGGTTTCTGCTTCTTCCTTGTCTAACTTGCCATTTGCAGGTCATCATGTGGCTATCAACAGGTCCTCTTCTATAGTCAAAACAGTTCCTGTTTCTAAAGCAATCACGGAGTATGAAATCAACCAAGTTCTGCATTGTAAAATAACTTGTAGTCCTGAGGAAAGATGGGTTTCTAAAAATACTTAGATCCTACAAACCTGCTCAATAAATTTTATGCAAAGCATTTTATGTCACCTGTTACCAACTCATCTAGGAGGGACTTTAAAAAGGGGTACTGTTATGCATCTGTCTCGTCTTGGCAGGGTTTCATCATGTTCCCTTATGGCCTCTTCCCTGCATTGTGTTCCACATCAGGTTTTACAAGTAGCCCAGCGTAATCCCATTTAATTGTACCACCCCTGCAGCAGTCGGACTGCTCGGGTCCGGGGTTACTGTGGCTCGAGGGTCTCCGGACCCGGGTCTCGCGGCCACTCGAAAATAAAAGGGGGTTATTTACAGGGGATAAGAGTTTGTGATGCCATCCGGGGTTCGCGGTAAGGGGAGTACCGTCGCTGCCGATGGGAGTGCCCGGGGGAGATGGAGTGGTGCAGCCAGATGACGTTCCCTCCACGGGTAGGAGAGGCCATGGGACTCGGGATGATGAGGTGTAGGGGTACGTGGTGCAGGTTGGACGCAGGGGAGGACAGCATACTCACTCAGGCCATGTTGGTATTAATGCAACCATAAAGCAGACTGACACAGAAGTAAACCAAGTCTCTGGGTACCGCTGCCACTTCAGGGGAGCTCGCTCAGGCGTCCGCTGCCGTTGGTATTGCTGATGATCTGTAACCTGCCTCCATGCACTAGTATTTAGATGTTCTGAGTGACCCATCGGCTTTAAGCTGTAGGGATCCCGCTCCCTATGGTTAAGTAGAGGAGCTGTGCTCTTGATTGCTGACACTCGGGATTTCAGTGGGCCACAAAAGCTGGAAAGCCCTGTCCCCCTCCTTGTGTTGTTGCCTTCGATCCCTGAGCTCTTGGGGAAAGTTCATATGGAGACTATCCCCCACAGGTGGATTATCAGGTTGCGTGAAGCTACTCTCTGATCTAGGGTCCAGTACCCCGCCGTGCTACATACCGGTTCGGTTACTAGACACTCCGGTGCCGACCGTTCTCCAAAGCTAAGTCTGGGCACCCTTCTCTAATACCCTGCGACCGGGTCTTCGACTCCTCTGGTCCCAGACCACCATCTGAGACCTAGCCAAAAGTCCCACAGGGAGCTACAACTCCCCCAGAGCCTCACTCTTTGTGAGCTACTACTGAACTGACTAAGCTCTGCTTTCCACTTCCTCTCACTGACTTCCTCCCTCCCACCAGTCTGCCTGACCCCTAGGCGAGTGGCCCTGTTACAGCCAGACCACTCACTGTTGTGCCTGACAGGGTGTGGTGTGAGGTGTGGCTAGGATTTGAGTGCTGTTGGAAGCAATACCAAAAGGTTGGGATCCCAGAACCATGGGGGTTTGAGCTCTGCACCATAAGGAAAGAAGTGCAGTTCCCTGTGACACCCTGATTAGGTCAGGGGCGTCACATTCCCCCTTGGTTAAATGTAGATCGTCCCCGAGCTACAGGACACCCAGAGGATTTATTTTGGTTTTAACTGAAAGAAAGATTAACAAGTTACGCATACTCATTCATCCTTCACAGGGGAGGCAATATACTTAAATGTTACTTTAACTCTAAAGGCTACTGTAATACTATTGTATGAACTTGAGGATTCTTATCACTTAGGGCAATGAAGAGCAGAAGCGGGTTCTTGGTGCAAGCAATTTATACAATACACAGCCAACAATATGTACCCAGTATATAAACACACAGAAACAAAACACAAACACGGTATATGTTGCTGAGCACAGTCCTTACGAATATAGTCCAGAAAATAAGCAGTCCAGGTAGATCCGAATAAACAAAGTTCGTGGCACAAATCCTCACACCGGTGTGACCGGGTGATAAGTCCCTGGTTTTGGTCCACACGAATAAGGTATCAATTAGTCCTGGCAAAGTTCAATAACATATCTAATATCCATGTCCAAACATATCTTTAGCAGCAAGAGTAGATACAGGAAAAGTTCCGGAAAGACAGTCACAATATAGTTATCCGGTAGTATCGCTTACATACACTTGGGACGGCCAGCCGCTGGTAGAAGCAATACGGCCGGGAGTTCACCTGAGACAAGCCTGACAAGGAAGCCACGGGTAAATCACAAGGATCCAGAAAGGCAACCAGGTAACGAGAGCAGCTGAGCAAGAGCACACAGGAAGCAGTATACTCAAGCAACTAGACTAAGCTTATGGGCGGGCTTTTATACAGATGAACCAGAAGTAGGTCACACAGCACAGAAACTCCATTTTAACCAAGGGCAAAATCATTCAGAAGCAACCAGGAAACTCCGAAACACTGACATCCCCCCCCCAAAAAAAAACGGCCTCAGGACGATCCAGGGCCAGGTTTGTCTGGGAACCGCTGATGAAACTGAACAATCTTCCGAGGAGCTTGGATGTTGCCCACAGGTTCCCAGGAATCGTCTTTGGGAGAGTACCCCTGCCAACGAACCAGATACTGAAGCCGATGCCGATGGAGCCGAGAATCGATGATGTCCTCAACCACAAATTGCTCATGACAATCAACCATCATCGGTGGCGGAGGAGGCATGACACGTGCCCGAAATGTATTAGGGGAAACCGGTTTGAGCAGGGAAACGTGAAAGACCGGGTGTACCTTCAAAGTCCAGGGCAACTGCAGCCGACAGGCCACAGAGCTCACAATCCCGGTGATTCTGAACAGACCAATGAACTTCTGACCAAACTTTTGTGAAGGAACACCCTGTTTTAGATTCCTGGTGGATAACCACACGGAGTCCCCTACCTTAGACATGGGTGCTGGTTTTCGGTAAGTGTCTGACGACTTCTTGTAACGCTCCTGAGCCGAGGTCAAGGAGTCCTTCAAAACTTCCAGATTCTGCTGTAGCTCCGTTAGTCTGTCCTCAACCGCTGGTACTGAAGTAGCAACTGCAGACCTAGGCAGAATACTCGGATGATAACTCAAATTAGCAAAAAATGGCGTTACCTTAGTGGAGCTGCTCTGAGCGTTGTTATACGAAAATTCCGCCAAAGGAAGCAGTTTCAGCCAATCGTCCTGCAGATGGCTGACAACATCGCAAGTACTGCTCCAGGGTTTGATTAGTCCATTCCGTCTGTCCGTTTGTCTGAGGATGGTACGCAGAAAACAAACAAACATCAATATGAAGTGCAGAACAAAACCCTTTCCAGAACTTAGACATGAACTGCTCGCCCCGGTCAGAGATGATCTCATCCGGCACCCCATGCAACCGGAAAACATTCTGGATAAGTAACTCTACTGTCTCTACGGCTGAGGGAAGACCGGTGCATGGAATTAAGTGAGCAGCTTTTGTCAACCGGTCCACTACCACCAAAATAGTATTGTTACCGCCCGAGACGGGCAGCTCCACAATAAAGTCCATTGAGATGGAGCCCCAAGGGCGAGATGGTACGGGCAATGGTTTGAGAAGTCCCGTAGGAGCAACATGAGGGACTTTGCACCGTGCACAAACCACACACATTCTTTCACATCTTTCAAACAGGTAGGCCACCAGAAAAAACGACTCAGAAATTCCTGCGTCTTCTGTACCCCCCTATGACCTGCCAACACAGTCGTAGACCAACTTGAGAACCCGAAGTCTTACAGCCTCCGGGACATAAATACGTCGATCTCTCACCCACACACCATTCCAAAGGACAAGGGTCACATCGTGCGGGGGGGCAGCAAGGAATACGTCACCATCATAGGCCGACTTGATGTCCTTCCACAAGTCCCGGTCCTGGATTACTCCAACAAAATTGGCATCTGATAAAATGGTTTGAGAAGAGGTTCCGGGCACGGAGTCCACAGCGTGGATTCGGGACAAGGCATCGGCTTTCCCATTACGTGACCCCGGACGATATGTAACAATGAAATTAAACTGGTTAAGGAATAGGCTCCACCGAGCTTGCCATGGAGACAGGCACTTGGCAAATTTAAGGAATTCCAGCTTACGATGGTCAGTGAGAACTACCACTTGTTCCGTTGCTCTCTGTAAGTGGTGTCTCCATTCCTTAAAAGCGGAAATAATAGCCAACAATTCCTTGTCCGCAATGTCATATTTCTTTTCTGCAGGGGACAACCGGCGAAAAAGAAGGCACAAGGGTGTAAGATACCCTTGTTCCCGGTCCTCTGTGAAAGGATAGCCCCTAGTGCATAATCAGAAGCGTCGACTTCCACAATAAAAGGAAGTGCGGGATCCGGGTGTGTTAATATTGGCACCGAGGTGAAACAAACCTTGAGATGATTGAAGGTGGACCACACAAACTTCTGCTCCTTCTTGGTTAGCAAGGTGATAGGACGGACAATCTCTGAAAAGTTGCGGATAAAGCGTCTGTAAAAATTAGCAAAGCCAATAAAGCGTTGTACCTCCTTGATGTTTCCCGGTTCTGGCCAGTCTAGAATTGCCTGGCTCTTGCCAGGCTCCATGTGCAGCCCCTGAGGAGAGATAACATATCGTAACAATTGAACCTTGGAGCAATGAAATTCACACTTCTCCAGCTTAATGTACAGGTGGTTATCCCCCAGACGAGCAAGTACTGTCTTAACGTGCTCCTGGTGTTCCTGTAGGGAATCAGAAAAGATCAGGATGTTATCCAGGTAAAATCACCATAAACTGATCCAATAAATCCCTAAAAATATCATTGGCTAGGTGTTGGAAAGCTGCAGGAGCGTTACAGAGTCCGAAGGGCATCACTAGATACTCATAATGTCCATACCGACATCTGAACGCCGTCTTCCACTCGTCCCCGGGACGTATGCGAAGTAAATTATGTGCCCCACGGAGATCCAATTTGGTGAATATTTTGGCCTGTCGTACTCTTTCCAATAGTTAAGGAATCAACTGCAACGGATACCGGTTCCGAATGGTTATTTTATTCAGTTCCCGGTAGTCGATACAAGGTCTGAGTCCCATCTTTCTTCTTCACAAAGAAGATGGGAGCCCCTGCTGGTGAGGAAGAAGGTCTAATGAACCCCTTGGCTAAGTTTTCGTTGATATAGTCTTTCAAGGATTGTAACTCCGGGTAGACATGACCAAATGGTATTTCTGCCCCTGGAAGTAATTCTATGGGACAATCATATGGTCTATGCGGGGGAAGCTGATCTGCTTTTTTCTTATCACATAGGTCAGCAAAGTCATTATAAACCGGGGGGAGATCTGGTACCTGTACAGCGCCCTCCGCAGTCGGTGTTACTGGATCCGATACTGTTGGCCTAACGGTCGGACCACTCTGAGGTGGGAAGGATATTTCCTTTGTCTCCCAATTGATAACTGGATTTTGAGACCGCAACCAAGGAATTTCTAGAATTATCGGAAAATGGGGAGAAGAAATCAACATGAAAATAAGAGTCTCCTGATGACCCGGTTTCATCCCACATTCCAGGGGTACCGTCTCACGATCAACCGGCCCTGACACTAATGGAGAACCGTCTACCGTTTCCATGGTAGCCGATGAGGCTCTTAGTTGAGTCTTAATTCCGTGTTTCCTGGCAAAAGAAGAGTCCATGAAATTTCCCCCTGCCTCGAAGTCCATCATAGTGGATGTAGGAATTACCTGCCCCTCCCACCGAATCTGAATGGGAAGCGAGCAATGGGTGTATTTTCCTTTAAGGGCCTTAGATGACGTTGACATCAATGTCGAGGGAAAAACTGCATCCAGATGAATACTTGCTTCAGAGATGTCGGACTCCGTGTCCGTATTATCGTACTTTATTACTGCTGCCAGTACCTTATTCGGTCGCTTAGGACATTTTGGGCAGTTAATCAGAAAATGATCCGATTGGCCACAATAGAAACATAAACGATCACGGAGCCGATGTTCCCGACGTTCGTTGGTCTCTCGCCTTTGTAGAGAGTCATCTTGCATGGGAAAGTCCTCAGCCTCCCGTGGATTCCTGTTAGAAGGTTCCCTAGAAGGAAAAGCAAAGTTGGTTGCCCAGTTTACAGCTGCCCATTTTTCCTGTCTGCGTTCTGTCAAACGGGTATCGATACGCACACAGTGTTGGAGAAACAGTTCAAAATCCTGTGGAGACTCGGCACGAGCCAACTCATCCTTGATTGTACCCAAGTTCCCCAATCGGTCTCCACCACTAACCTTTTAAATTCGGTGACATATTCGATGACAGATCGCTTTCCCTGACGTAAGGAAAGCAGAGCCGATTCAGCGGTTGCACGGCAATTAGGGTCATCGAACATTTGTGCCATTGCTATTAAAAAATCATCCAGGTTATTCAAACGGGCATCACGACTTTCAATCATGGGATTAGCCCAAGCCAGTGCTCGTGATGTTATCAACATGATTATACATAATACCTTTGACCGGTCAGACCGGTAATAATTAGCATGTACATCAAAAAACAGCATACACTGAGTAACAAACCCACGGATCAGACTTCGATCACCACTGAACAGAAACTGAGGTAATTTAGGCATACCAGTGGCTGCTACGGGTTTAATGGGTACAGTTTCCTGAACCTCCAGTCGGGTTCGAACATCCTGAAGAGCCTGACCAAATACCTGGTGATCGTGGCCCAATTGAGTCTCCATATCTCTGACCTTATTTTGTACCGCCTCCATCTCCTGCTGCAAGGAGTTAATCATGGAGTAAAGGTTCTCCACCCGTGTCTCCATCATTGCCCCAGCGAAATCCTCTTATTTATGGCTTGAGTATAATGTAATACTATTGTATGAACTTGAGGATTCTTATCGCTTAGGGCAATGAAGAGCAGAAGCGGGTTCTTGGTGCAAGAAATTTATATAATACACAGCCAACAATATGTACCCAGTATATAACACACAGAAACAAAAACACAAACACGGTATATGTCGCTGAGCACAGTCCTTATGAATATAGTCCAGAAAATAAGCAGTCCAGGTAACGTAGATCCGAATGAACAAAGTTCGTGGCACAAATCCTCACACCGCTTACATACACTTGGGACGTCCAGTCGCTGGTAGAAGCAATACTGCCGGGAGTTCACCTGAGACCAACCTGACAAGGAAGCTACGGGTAAATCACAAGGATCCAGAAAGGCAAAAAGGTAATGAGAGCAGCTGAGCAAGAGCAGACAGGAAGCAGTATACTCAAGCAACTAGACTAAGCTTATGGGCGGGCTTTTATACACATGAACCGGAAGTAGGTCCCACAGTACAGAAACTCCATTTTAATCAAGGGCAAAATCATTCAGAAGCAACCTGGAAACCCCGGAACACTGACAACTGCTTTACACGCAGTGACATCACTAGCGATGTCGTTCGTGAAAGCATCTGCCCCCGTCGATTGTGCGTCACGGGAAAATCGCTGCCCGTGGTCAACCATATCGCTAGTACGCATCACACGCACATACCTTCCTAACGATGTCGCTGTGGGCGCGAACAACCTCTTTAATAAGGGGCAGGTTCGTGCGCCGTCACAGCGACTTCACACAGCAGCCCTCCAATAGAAGCGGAGGGGCGGAGAGCAGCCGAATGAACGACACTCCCACCTCGTTGCCGGAGGACGCAGGTACGTTGTTGTTCGTTGTTCCCGGGTTGTCACACGTAGCGATGTGTACTGCCTCAGGAATGGCGAACAACCTGCGTCCTGAACGAGCAACGACATTTTGAAAATGAACGACGTGTCAACAATCAACAATTTGGTGAGTATTTGGGATCGTTAGCGGTTGCTCGTAGGTGTCACACGCAACAACGTCGCTAATGAGGCCGGATGTGCGTCACGAATTCCGTGACCCCAGCGATATCTCGTTAGCGATGTCATTGCGTGTAAAGTGGCCTCTAGAGTTCATTTACCAAGAACAACAGGGAACTCTACCGGTTGTAGTGGTAGTCAGTGGCTCAGCCTGCTCTGCTGCAGCCCTTGCCTGCAACAGTTCATTCCCAATGTCTCTCTCCCTTCAACCCGCCACCCAAACAACCTGGATCCTTGGTGCCACCTCTAATACTGGTGGACACGCCTTTTCCAGTCACCTTGGTAGTCCCTGGTGACAGTGTTGAAGTCCTTGAGGTGTAAAATACGACTCTGGTGGGCGCACGAGGCACAGCTATATACAAGAGCACAAGTTCGTGCTGGCTGCTGCCAGTACTGCAGCCATGGTCCATATTTAAAGGGGTGGTTCACCCATTTTTTTTATTTTCTGTATGAGTTCTACTTACCATTCTAGGCGTTTTCTCCTTTGGCTTCTGTTTCCATTTCTGGCACTGAGCGGCGCTATCCTGCACGCTCAGTGCCGGTCACATGACCCCCTGGAGCTGTGGCCGCCAGCATCCTCTGACGTCCCGGCATTTCCGGGCTCTCAAACAAGACGGGTACGTCAGAGGAGGCTGGCACCACTCACACTGAGTGACAGGGCTGTGGGCGGTGACTACCGCACATCACAGCCCAGTATCGAGGGGATGATCCGGAGGACGTCAGTGTGGAGCCGGCGTCCTGCAGATGGTGAGGCACGGGGCGCCAGTGTGCAGTACAGGGGGGGGGGGTTCTTCAGCTGAATCCCCCCTGCACGTAAGTATGTGCTCACACTTTCCACCCGCCCGCTCTGCTGCGATGTCAGGAGAGCGGCCGGTGTCAGGCAGTGTGATCATCTGCTCCTCCCAGCAGCAAGACACTGACAGGCATGTCACCGCTGTGCTCTGCCACCTGTCCTGCTGCATGGGACCAACTGTCTGCACTTTGTCACCTGCACCACAAGTCACAGAGTGGAGACAGTTGGTGACATGTAGCATCCGGTCACCTGCACAACAAGTCCCAGAGTGGAGACAGTGACATGCTCTGCTCTGACACATAGTGTACTATATGTCACTAACTGTCTCCACTCTGCGACTCGTTGTGCAGGTGACCGGATGATACATGTCACTGTCTCCACTCTGGGACTTGTTGTGCAGGTGACCGGATGATACATGTCACTAACTGCCCCACTCTGTGACTTCTGCTGCATAGTACCAACTGTAAACACTCTCACCTGCACAACAAGTCCCAGAGTGGAGACAGTTAGTGACATGTAGCATCCGGTCACCTGCACAACAAGTCCCAGAGTGGAGACAGTGACATGCTCTGCTCTGACACATAGTGTGCTGCATGTCACTATCTCTCTCCACTCTGGGACTTGTTGTGCGGGTGACCGGATGATACATGTCAATAACTGCCCCACTCTGAGACTTGTTCAGGTGAGAGTGTATACAGTTGGAACAATGCAGCAGAAGTCACAGAGTGGAGCAAGTTAGTGACATCTATCATCCGGTCACCTGCACAACAAGTCCCAGAGTGGATACAGTGACATGCAGCACACTATGTGTCAGAGCAGAGCATGTCACCAACTTGCTCTGCTCTGTCATCTGCGGTGCTGCATGTCACGTTTTTGCCACGATTTGGTGCGTTTTTTGCTGCGTTTTTGCTCACTGCGTTTTTAATCAGTGCACAATGCCATTAAAGATTGTTGATGAAAAAAAAAAAAAGGTCTGATGTCTTTTCCTTATTCAAAATGTTCATTGTATGCAGGAGAGCAGACAGCAGCTGCAGGACTACAAGGCTCAGCATCCTCCATTCACTAGTGTATGCAGGAGAGCAGACAGAAGCTGCAGAACTACAAGGCTCAGCATCCTCCATCCAGGACTGTATGCAGTTTTTTACCCAAAAAGAAAAAAAAATGACATGGGCTTCGCCATATTTTTGTATACTAGCCGGGTACAGCAGGCAGGTACGGGCTGCCCCCAACCCCCAGCTGCCTATTTGTACCCGGCTGGGAACCAAAAATATAGAGAAGCCCTTTTTTTTTTTAATTATTTCATGAATTTCATGAAATAATTTAAAAAAAAAATGACGTGAGCTTCGCCTTATTTTGTTGTCCAGCCGGGTACAACTAGGCAGCTGGGGATTGGAATCCACAGTGAAGGGTGCCCAAGCTTTCTGGGCACCCCCACTGCGAATTGCAGTCCGCAGCCACCCCAGAAAATGGCGCTTTCATAGAAGCGCCATCTTCTGGCGCTGTATCCAACTCTTCCAGCTGCCCTGATGCCGGGTGGCTAGCTGGGTAATAATGGAGTTAGGGCTAGCTGTATATTATCAGCTAGCCCTAAGCCCGAAATTCATGGTGTCACACCAATATTAGACATGGCCACCATGAATTTCTAGTAATGATAAAAAAAAAAAGACAACACACAGAAAAATATTTTTATTAGAAATAAAACACAACACAATTAGTGACTTCATCTTTATTGAAATAAACCCCCCTCCGCAGTAATCCTGGGTCAGGGTCCCGCGCCGTCCAATCCGGATCCAATATCATCTGATCGGTTTGCTGGAAGGCAAAGCGATCAGATGATGTGTCAGGTTAAAGGATGTGAATCACATCACACATCAGCTGATTGTATAAAAGCCGATTATACAATCAGCTGATGCATCAGTGCAAAAGAAAAAAAATAAACAAATACTCACGTCTGTGCTGATTACCGGCAGCTCCTGCAGCGATCGGATGAGAGTCTGATCCTGTCCCATCGCTGCAGGAGCTGCCGGTAATCAGCTGATGAAGTCCCCTGACGGCAGGATCAGCTGATAGCCGGCCGCCGGCACCGCGAGAATCGATCAGCTGATGCGTCAGGTGACTGCATCAGGTGATCCACCGCCAGGTCCTGCAAGCTTCGTACGTGCCCCGGGGAGACTGCACACAGCCGAAGCGGCGGTACCGAGACAGGGGCTGGAAGCAGGCATGGCACCGGGACCCTGCAGACAGGTGAGTATGACATACACACACACATACACACTCACACACTGTATATACGCACACACACTGTATATATGCGCACACATACACATACACTGTATATACGCGCACACACACTTTCTTCCCCTGGCTGTGTAGAGCTGCTGCTGTCTCTGTGTGATTGCTCTCAGTGCACATCCACTGGGAAGAGGCAGGGAGGAGGGTTTGGGTGGGAGCAGAGTGGGTGTATTAGACACAATGGGTGTGTTAGATAAGCTAGACACCGCCCTAGAGCCACAAAGAGTTCTGGGACTTGTAGGAACTGAACACAGGAAGTCAGAGGAGAGATTAACCCCATCAGAGCTGGAGCCAGCAATGAGCATGTGCTGCTAGTGCACAATAAAAGGTAATTTTGCTGAAAAAACATAATAGATGTGTTGAGGGGCACATATTAGCAAGATTTATCAGAAAAAAAAAATCAGTTTTGGTAACATTCGGGTAATCATCAGTTAATCAGCACTTTTGCAACATTTTCCTTATCATTGGTTCTTAAAGTAGCAATAGCAGCTTATAACACATTATAAAACACATTTAACATTGTAGCCAGGTTCCGCTACCGTTACTGCAGCAGACAATCTGGGGCGGCCGGCACTAACTTCCCCTCCAGGGTGAAGCGCTGCAACGGGCCACGGTACTGTGGGCCTCGGACCCAGACAGTACCCTTACTTGAATACCCTTTTTCTCTGTTGGAGCGGACAGCAACTCTCTTCCTACGCTGCTCTCGAACAAGCACCTCCGCATGCAGCTGCATCAGCTGCCGCCAATGCTTCTCCCAATCGTGGGCACTGATGTCAGGCTCCGTTCCCTTTATGGGAACTGGCTGTAAGTAGACGCCCGTGGCCCCGGCAGCCACCGGGAGGCCGCGCGGCGGTGCAACTGGTGTCTCAACAGGCTCCGCCTCCGCTGTGGTTAATAAAGGAACCGGCTGTTCTGCAGCCGGGATAGCAGAGTCCGGGTGCTCCGTACCTTGTGGCTGGGTCTGGTCTGGCCGGTGGTGAGGCCGGGGGTGTAATGGCCTGCTTGCTTTCTGCTGGGACTGAAGGTTCCACTGCCAGTGTTGGGGGTAGTGGCTCTGCGTCCGCCGAGGGCGAGGGTATCGGTGGCTGGGTGATTGTGGTGGCCGGGGGCAGACCGGATCCCGCGGCCGGGTAGGCCGGGTCAACCGGAACTGGGTAGCTGCTTACCCGCTCCATGCGCGGGGCCTCCATCTCACAGGCCCACACCGCCACAGCCAGGCTCCTCATTTCCTCCCTCCAGTTGTCCAGGATGTAGAGGAACTGCATCCGCATCCTCCTGCAGAGCTGCTCGGTCTCTTCTTCGATCCAGGTCGTGGTCCCGAGAGCAGCACGCTCCGGTGACCAGTCCCTTGCTGCCACCATCTTGCCTCTGCGGGTTCCAGTAACTTTATGGGCAGAGTCCTGGTGTCCCTGCTGCACCACTTTCGCTGTTACATCACGCTACGCCCCCTTGGTTTTTGGCAGCCAGCTCTCCAGCTTCCAGCTGCGCTCTCAGGACGAGGGGTGGAGCTCCAGCTTTGCGCACTTTTGGTCGGGAAGATGGCATTTAGGCGCCAAAAATGGCGGAAAATGGTGGGAACAAAATTTTAACTGCAGCTTGGATTCTTCAAGACGCACATCACCCAGGTTAGTGGGCCCAGTCCAATCCTGTTCGTGACGCCAAAGTTTTCGAGGTGTACCGCCCCTGCAGCAGTCGGACTGCTCGGGTATGGGGTTACTGTGTCTCGAGGGTCTCCAGACCCGGGGGCTCGCGGCCACTCGAAAATAAAAGGGGACTATTTACAGGAGATAAGAGTTTGTGACGCCACCAGTGGTTCGCGGTAAGGGGAGTAACGCCGTTGCCGATGGGAATACCCAGGGGAGATGAAGTGGTGCAGCCAGATGATGTTCCCTTCACAGGTAGGGGAGGTCCCGGGACTCGGGATGATGAGGTGTAGGGGTGCGTGGTGCAGGCTGGACGCAGGGGAGGACAGCATACTCACTCAGGCCGTGTTGGTATTGATGCGACCATAAAGCAGACTCTGACACAGAAGTAAACCAAGTCTCTGGATGCCGCTGCCACTTCAGGGGAGCTCGCCCGGGCTTCCACTCTCGTTGGTATTGCTGATGATCTGTAACCTGCCTCCATACACTAATATCTAGATGTTCTGAGTGACCACTCAGCTTGAAGACTTAGGAGTCCGGCTCCCTACATTTAAGTAGAGGAGCTGTGCTCTCGATGGCTGACACTTGGGATTTCAGTGGGCCGCATAAGCTGGAAAGTCCAGTCCCCCTCGTTGTGTTGTTGCCTTCGATCTCTGAGCTCTTGGGGAAAGTTCATAAAATCACTATCCTCCACAGGTGAATTATCAGGTTGCATGAAGCTACCCCCTGATCTAGGGTCCAGTACCCCGCTGTGCTCGGTACCGGTTCGGTTACTAGATACTCCGGTTCTGACCGTTCTCCAAAGCTAAGTCTGGGCACCCTTCTCTAATACCCTGCGACCGGGTCTCCGACTCCTCCGATACCAAGACCACTGTCTGCGACCTAGCCAAAAGTCACACAGGGAGCTCCAACTCTCTTGGCTCCTCACTCTTTGGGAGCTACTACTGAACTGACTAAGCTCTGCTCTCCACTTCCTCTCACTGACTTTCTTCCTCCAACCAGTCTGTCGGACCCCAAGGTGAGTGGCCCTGTTCCAGCTAGACCACCCACTGGTGTGCCTGACAGGGCGTGGAGTGAGGTGTGGCTAGGATTTGAGTGCTGCTGGAAGCAATACCAAAGGTTGGGATCCCAGAACCATGGGGGTTTGAGCTCTGCACCATAAGGAAACAAGTGCAGTTCCCTTGGACACCCGGATTAGGTCAGGGGCATCACATAATCATCTGTTTAGGCCTGTATGAGGCCCACCAAGACACACACTTGTCTTGTGTTTTTGTAGTAATACTTTTAGTTCTGTTTGTTTTACTGTGCTTCAAGTCCTTGCTCCATACCTTCTTTTATGTGTCATGTCTGCCTTCAGTGCTTCTAGTCCTTACTCCATACTTGCCTTTCTGCTGCTGCATCAACTCCCGAGATCCATGTGCAAGCCCAGAGCTTGGCTTAAGGATCCACTCCACAAGTTGAGCCTGTAATATATATTGTCTGAAACACTGGAGGATTACAGAGTAATATATACCTTGCTGTAAGAGAGTATCTAGGCTCTGATTCATGTTGCCCCGGTTTATGCAGCATGATTCATGTGACGGAATTCCCTTTAATTTGCTTAATATAATCTATATAAAGCATGGGAAATAAATATTTAACATGTCACCAATTTATATGTAAGTAAATATATTTCTAAAGGTGCTGTTGACATGAATTTCTCACCAGATGTTGGTGACAACCCATTCAATCCATACAGGCAAAAAAATCAACCAAAGATGTCCATAAATTAAGTTATGTGTGCAATTATTAGGGATGAGCAAACCCGTGGAAGATCGGGTTCTCCAGGTTCAGCTTGACTTTAGTTAAAAGTTTGGTTTGGGACCTGGACTTAACCCAAATTAGACCCTGGATCCAGATTCCTATATAAGTCAATGGGCACCTGAACTTTGCTGCTGTAAAATGGTCATAGTGAGAGCTAGGGGGCTGCAAAAAAAAAAGCAAAATGGGGGTAAGGACAAATGCCTTGCAAACAAATATGGATAGGGAATAAACAAAAACAAAGATGTGGGGTCACCCCCTATTTTTGTTAACCAGCACGGGTAAAACAGACACTGGTATTATCACGCTGGGAAGGCCCATGGTTATTTGTCTTTTTCCAGCCCAAAAATAGAAGCCCACAGCTGCTACAGAAGTGGCACATTCATTAGATACACCAATTCTGACTTTTAGCCCTGCCCTTCCCAATTGTCCTGGTGCGGTGGCAATTGGAGTAATAGTTTTGGGGTTGATGTCAGCTGTAAATTGACAGCTTTCATCAAACCCAGGGGTTAGTAATGGAAAGTCATATATCAGACACCCCCATTACTAACCCAGTAAGTATACAGATAAAAAAAACATGCACACAGGAAAATAGTTTATTTGAATAAAGACCCCCCCACTCCCTCATTCACCATTTTATTAATTAAAAATAAATCCTCAAAGTTCCAACATAATCCAGTGGTGTAATGTCCCACAACCCCCATCGAATCCTACGAATCTTCATATGTATGGTCATGTGAAAACTGAGTTTTTTTCCTGCTTCTCTCAGTTTTTCACTGAACATTGACAGAATTAGGAAGAGCAGCTCGTCGGCATGTGATTGTAAGTGTGCAAATTGTATATGAATGATTAGTCACATGGCGACTACTCAAACCACTTTGGGGGGTGCCAACTGAATTCTTGGCCCGGGTGCCTGAAATCCTGCATACACCTCTGGCTTAGGAAGCTGAAACTTCTAATGATGATTTAACAAAAACCAGGCTAAAGATTTCTACACTGAAGGTATCTATTAAATCTATGCAACAGCACCATTATGGTCATATCTTTAGTTTAACATGGATGATCTTGATAACAAGTTCTCTTTAACGACGCATTCACACATCTGTGCATTATGGTCCAACTGTGATGCTCGGACTTATTGCAGGTTTCCTGACATGAACTTGACAGCCTCCAAGACATATACAGGAGACCCGGTGATGGTGCTTGCATCATGGTTTGTACTAAATGACACAAAGATGTTTGAATGTGGCATTATTGTACTACAAAAGTACTACAAGAAGCAAAACCCTTTAATGTTGACCTTATTGGACTTGAGGAGTCAAAACGTACCAACAGAAAAATTGTATTGTCACTTATATAACTGTGAAGAACTGTGAAGAATAAAACAAACGTAATTCAACGTATATATACTGGAGGGAACCGAATGTGTAGAGAATCAAAAATAATCAAACCCCTATAAAATATAACTTTTAATGAAAATTTAGTATTACCCTCAAGGAATACTGCACTCCAGACTCCTTATTTATTGGTTCTCTGATGAACGCTGAGTATTATGGGGGGAAACGTGTCGGTATGCTTTTATTGAACATCCTCTAGAGCAGGGGTCAGGAACCTTTTTGGCTAAGAGAGCCGTAAACGCCACATATTTTGAAATATAATTCCGCGAGAGCCGTACAATATGTTTAAAGGGCCATTGACAGATCAATCGCTCCAATGTTCACTTAGTACAGCAAGGAATGCTCCTCCCTGCTGTATAAAGCCACAACTGGACTGAAACAATGGTAATTAGCAGTAAAAAAATCAAATAAATAACTTACATTGTGAACTTGCGATGCATGACATCAGTCCAGCAGTCTGGCTTCTTCTTTTTCCTGCGCATGACTGGAAGCTGGCATTCTTCCCACCTGATGTTGAGAGAATGCCAGCTTTGAGGCATTCGCAGAAGAAAGAAGCTGGAATATTGGACATGTCACACAACGCATTGTCAGTTATGTCAATTATCTATTGTATTATTTTACAGCGAATTATTGTTTAGGTCCAGCGGTGGCTTAGTGCAGCAGAGAGGAACACTCCTTTGTGTACTAAGTGACCGCTGGAGCAATTGTATCTGTCAGTGGCCCAGACACCCTGCTCCCCATACAGCCTGCACCCCCCATATCCCACACACACACACTGCTTCCCATACAGCCTGCACCCCCCAGATCTCACACACTACACCCCCATATGTCACATACCCTGCTTCCCATACAGCCTGCACCCCCCCATATCACACACACACACTGCTCCCCATACAGCCTGCACCCCCCATATCACACACACACACTGCTCCCCATACAGCCTGCACCCCCCATATCCCACACTACACCCCCATATGTCGCATACCCTGCTCCCCATACAGCCTGCACCCCCATATCACACACACTACACCCCCATATCTCACACACCCTGCTTCCCATACAGCCTGCACCCCCCCATATCACACACACACACTGCGCCCCATACAGCCTGCACCCCCCATATCACACACACACACTGCTCCCCATACAGCCTGCACCCCCCATATCCCACACTACACCCCCATATGTCGCATACCCTGCTCCCCATACAGCCTGCACCCCCCATATCCCACACTACACCCCCATATGTCGCATACCCTGCTCCCCATACAGCCTGCACCCCCCATATCACACACAATACACCCCCATATCTCACACACCCTGCTCACATATCTCACCCTGCCTGTACCCCAACTTACCCCTCTCAAACACTCTGCACCCCTTCACATCCTTCTGTCAGTCTGCAGCCCTCATATGCCCCTCACCCTGCAGCCCCCCTCACCCTCATGTCCCCTCTTTTCTTATTACCAGTCATGTGTCCAAATCTCCTTCAGGATTCAGTATCTTGCTTTCTGCCCGGCTTCCTGTGTCTCCTCCCACAGTCACATGGGTGTGACATCATCGCAGGTCCTGCAGGATGGAGATTCCGTCTGCTGTGCAGGTCAGGACTAGCACTCCTGCAGCTCAGACACGGCTGGTGGCCTCTCCAGGTCAGGGGCCCCTCTACTGACACTGGGCTCCCCTGACTCACAGTTCGGCCACTACACAGCAGCACTACACATAGACGCAGAGCGGCTGCCGGGCCCCTATGTGTACTAGTGCCGCTGTGTAGTGGCCGGCCTGTGAGTCAGGGGATCCCAGTGTCAGTAGAGGGGTGGCTCACTTCTCGTTCCCCCGCTGATCCGGTCTCCTCGGCGCATCGTCCATTGCTGTCGCTCGCTCTGACCTCTCAGCAGGCGCGCAGTGATGACGTCACCGCGCTCGCTGCAGAGCTGTCAGAAGAACGCCGACAGTCACAGCGGGGAGAATGATAAGAGAGGGAGCGCCGCTCACTCTCTCATCATTGCTCTCAATTGTGCTGGCGCCGGCCCTGATCCTTCCCATAGACAGGTAGGAGCCCTGTCTGCGAGCCAGATACGGCCATCAAAAGAGCCATATCTGGCTCGCGAGCCATAGGTTCCCGACCCCTGCTCTAGAGCTAAGTAATTTGGCAACTTTGCCTTTTGTAATATCTTTATAAATAATTTGTATATATCACTTTTGATCATCACAGGTGTTTGGTATTGAGAGTAAGTGAGAGAAACTCTGGCACACTGAATGAAAAAAAGAGAATAGAGATTGTTTTGATGCTTCAAATGTATATTTATTTGTGCAAGGATCAAAAAAAAATTTTCAAAAAAATTCATCCAACGTTTCGACCGCATATTTTACGGTCTTTATGAAGGATAGAATTTATCTAAAATAAGAAATCAGATGATCATCATATATTTTGTACAACATACAACATGATTTTTACAAAGCAAAAAACGTGCATAACTCATCACATAAGTCATATTGTCACCGAGACTTTTTTGCAGAGAAATATACATTCCTGAATTATCTGACAACATAATAAACGTCTAGGTATAATCAAATAGCCTAAAGAAAAATTTAGGATTATACACGATATATTGAGCATAAAGTCGCAGACAGACACCCACCTAAATGCGAGATGAGTGGGATAAGTGATATTTGACAATTATTCGTCACAATGAATCAATGAATAGATACGCTTGAGATCCTGTACAAATAGTGAAAATATTATATTAAACGACATACAGTATAAGAATTTGTTCAGAGAAATAGACTGAAGATAATGACTGTAGTGCGCACACAGGATATCTACCTTATGCATCAAAATTGATACGTAGTTGATAATGAAATCTTCTTTCATAAATGGGGCACCATGTAAGTCTGAATGAAGATATGCAGGATATTCTAGATGAATATACATATGAGCATTAGTGTAATCTATGTGTCATACATAAATGTAAAACACTGCGCACTGTAACCAATATACTTGAGGAATTTTCTGATATATATGATCAGACGTAGTATAGGAAACATAAAGCATAAGACTACCTTATACACTCTGTCTTAAAGGACGCAATGGAAAGAATTAGTAGTTCTATAAAGGATATTCTCCTTTTTCTGTAGGAAATAAAAAACTCCATATTAGAGACATCATGAGAATCAGCAAGACCGGGAATAAATTCTCAATATGTCAACATCAATATAAGGCACATATAGCAATGAATGAAAAGAACATGGTATGAGAATTACCTTAGTCTGGTATGAATAGGTAAACAACCAGAATAATAGGTGATATAAGAGAGACACGTCTCTGAAAGGCTATGCAGAAAACCTGCTAAATACATGACAAGTATTAGGCAGTTTATTTAGCCAAAATGGCTCATATAAAGAGTGCTCAATAAGGCACATACCTTAAAAGATACTTTTGAATAAATGGAGGAACAGCCAAGCTGTGGATATATAGGTCTATAAAGAAACGGAACATGGGGGTGAGTGACAATCTATGCCGGGTAAAGGTTAGTGTAACTCAGCCTCTATGTTGCATACCTTGTCTGTGGTGATTCAGGGTGGGGGCCCTCAGGAGAGTGTGCAGGGTGACTGGGGTGAGGGCGCTTTTTATGCTGGGAATACTGTGTCCACTTCCTGCTGGGTAGAACGCAGTGTGCTGGCCGGTGGAGCGCACGCCGCGCATGTGCAGTGCGTCAAATGCACCGCGCCGGGCCAGTGTGTGGGAGGATCTGTGTCAGCCGCGTCCACCTCCATTGCATGTAAGGTGGAACGCAGCGTGATAAACACACCGCGCAGGCGCAGGGCACGGAGCAGCGGTCAGTGTGTGGGGAATGGTGATCACAGGGAGGTGTGTTGTGTCAACCCCTATTTTGCAAGGGGTGGATGCATATCCACTGGGCGGTGTAGCGCACATCACGCCCGCGCAGCCCAATGCCTTGCACCGCGCAGGCGCCGGGCACGGAACACCGGCCAGAGTGTGGGAGGGAACATGAGGGAACCAAGTGTTTGAGGTGTCATTTGTAAACTACAGAGGCATAGTGTACTGGCCCATGGATCGTGCACCGCGCATGCGCAGCACAATATGTTGTGCAGCGTACTCACAGGGCACGGAACATCAGCCAGTGTGCAAGAACAATGCATGGACATCATAATACAGTGAAAACCACTTGAAAGCGGTATACTAGACCTATCGACGTGCAATATAGTGCCAGGTGGTGTTCTTATCCGGTGAAGTGATAATTTCAAGTCATGGGTGATTGGTATCACGGGAGACAAGAGGAGCCTAAAAAAGAAAGATTAGTTAGTATAAATAGAATAATTATGTTAAAGACATTCATTGCTAGTCCGTCTACTGGAGTTTTACAATAGTTAATAGTAATGATTACCTTGATAGCAAAAAAAGGGGAAGAAGGGGAAACAGAGTATCATCAAAATCAACCAAAGCCTTGGACATAATAGAATGACCTTGGACAAAAGCGGAGCCCCACAGTAAATCCACTAAGAATCATATATGTACATCATATTCCCTATTGAGTCCCCTAGGTTCTAGTGTGTTCAAAGTGAATATACAAAAGGATTCTCTTTCTTTGAGAATGCGTATCCTATTACCACCCCTACGTGAGGGGGGCACGTGATCGATTACCTGATATCTAAGCTGAGCGACAGTGTGGCCGTGTGTTCTAAAATGGTACGGAATGGGCAGTAGGGTCTGTTTACACCTTATTGTGGACTTATGCTTACTGATGTGGTCCCGGATATGCTGGGTGGTTTCCCCAACATATCCAAGACCGCACAGACACTTGATCAGGTAAACGACAAACGTGGATTCGCGTGTGAAAAACGCATGTATGGGAAATATGCGGCCCGATAGGAGGTGAGAAAAGGTGTCACCTCTGGTAAGGTTGTTGCATTGTATGCAATGATAACACGGGAAGTTGCCCTTTCTAGGGGTCCCCAAGAAGGTTTGTCTTTGTTTGCCCTTATTGGATCCAATATCAGCTCTCACAAGACTATCTCTTAGCTTTTTCAGTCTTTTATTACAAAACAACAGAGGTTCTTTGAACTCATTGATTTCAGGATATGCTTTACTGAGGAGTGGCCAATGTTTGTGAATGATGTTTTTGAAGAGTGGTGAGAAAGGATGATATGTATTGATACAAGGAATACGGGCAATGTTCTTGTTAGTGCTAGGTTTCTGTGATGTACTTCTGTTAGCAATCGTCATAGGATAGCCCCTTTGGAGAAACTTCTCGCTCATTTCAGAGGATCTCACATCCCACTGTGTGGGATCGGATACAATCCGTTCCACCCATTTGTGTTGTGAAATTGGCAAACTCTGCTTTGTGTGCCTAGGATGACAGCTAGTGTAATGGAGCAAGTTGTTGCGATCCGTAGGCTTAACATATAAGTCCGTACTAACATGACCCTCAGAGAGTATGACCATAGTGTCAAGAAAATTGATTTGATATTCATCAGAATGGATGGAAAAGGAGAGACCCTGCCTGAATGAATTGATGTCATTAAAGAATTGAGATAAGGATTCGTGATCACCCTGCTAAATAAGAAAAATGTCATCAATAAATCGTTTCCATATGATGACATGTTCTCGCCACATAGGGTGGTCATAGATATAACACTTCTCAAAATGTGCCATATATATGTTAGCATAGGGGGCGCTAGGTTCGAACCCATCGCGGTACCGCGTTTTTGTAAATAAAATTGATCCTGAAATAAAAAGAAATTATTTTCAAGGACAAGTTGGAGCAAGTCAATACAAAGTTTGTTTTGTGAACTAGAATAAGAGCTATGTTTACTTAAGAACCAGTTAATGGCCTGGATCCCATGTTGATGCTCAATACTGGTATACAAGCTATTAACATCTAAAGTTACCAAAATGCATTGTGCTGGGGGTGATCCGATACCATGTATGACTGACAAAAAATCTGAAGTATCCTCCAGGTATGATCTGATACTTGGAATTAATGGGGTTAATATTTTCTCAACCATGATGGCTAGAGGGGATAAAATAGACTCTGTAGAGGCCACAATTGGATGACCTGGAGGACTTTGCATATTCTTATGGACTTTAGGAAGTGTGTAGAACACTGGAGTTATAGGGTGTGTCTTAACAAGAAAATCAGCTAATTTTTGGTCGATAGTACTATTTCGTGCATGATAATCGACCAGCTGTTTGATGAGTCCTTGTATGTGACATGTCGGATCTTTAGAAATGGTTTGGTATGTCTTTGTGTCACTCAGTTGGCTTAATATCTCACCAATGTAATAGCTCTTATCTAATACCACAATGGCACCGCCTTTGTCGGCTGGCTTGATGATGATTCTAGAGTTGTTTTTGAGATCTTGTATGGCCCTACTCTATTCCAAAGTAATGTTATGTCTAATCCTGAATTGTCCATCCTCCACTGCCTTGAGTGTTCGTGTGATGTCTCCAGAGACCAAAGAGATATACGTCTCTATTGGATGGTATGTTTTCGGAGGATTATATGAACTAGGAACTCTTAAATCAAGTTGCCTGAGTCTAAACATATTGTCGGGTTCTGTTTGAACAGTGTCTATATGTGTGCTTATTTCTGTACTGAAGTGTGCTTTGAGTCTGAGGGTCCTGAAAAATCTCCTCATTTCCTGATCTAACTGAAATGTGTTCAGTGATGGAGTGGGACAAAATGACAAGCCCTTTTGGAGAACACGTGATTCAATTACAGACAAATTATACGATGAGATGTTATATACTAAATTAGTACCTGGGACCGCGTCTGTACGTGGTAAGTTGGCGTGGTCCCTGTTGCCCCTCTTGTTGCTCCGCCTCATTTTCCTCTTTGGTTTACACGTTGTGGTAAAAAACGAGGTTGACGTGTTGCGTATTGCTCAGTATCAGAACCAGAAGATGTAGAATAGCGATTATAAGATGTAGATCATCTTGGGATCTCTTCCATGAACCGCCACAGATATACGTGGTTTTTAGAGTAGTCCTCTTCGTCCCTCACGAATTTGGACCTTTTTCTTTCTTGAAGGATTTTTCTGAACTCGGCGATGGTTTCTTTGGTTTTGGAGTGTATTCTATCCCATTCTGTACTGGGAAGGGTATTTTGGAGTTGTTGTTCTATTGAGTTGATACTTCCTCCCAAGGTTTCATTCTCTTTCTGTAAAAATTCTATTGTAAGAATTATGACGTCCATAGAACATTTGTTCACAATACTTTCGAACTTTGTACAATAGTCAGAATTTTCAGAGAGTAAAGTTGGTCTTAATGACACCCGTAGTCCCCTAGGGATCCTTTGCACCCTGTGATACTCGACCAATGTGGCCAGATGCAGTTCTAACGCTGTATGTCTCCTTAACTCCTTATCATAATCTTGGGATCGTACTTCTTCATTTGGAACAGACAGGAACGTATTCGGTATGGTTACCTTGGATAGAATGCTGCTGACTTCTTCATCATTATACGAGAAGGTAGTGAAAGACATGTGGTATAATTTAGGCAAAAGAACACTGGAGCTCAGGTGAAAAAATAGTCAATGGTAATAGTTATACCTGGCTCACTGTGTAAATAGTAGGTGCTCAGAGAAAAAAAGCATACAATAAGTAAGAGAAACTCTGGCACACTGAATGAAAAAAAGAGAATAGAGATTGTTTTGATGCTTCAAATGTATATTTATTTGTGCAAGGATCAAAAATTTTTTTTTTTTTTAAAAAAAAAATTCATCCGCAAGGATCAAAAAAATTTTTCCCAAAAAATTCATCCAACGTTTCGACCACATATTTTACGGTCTTTATCAAGGATGGAATTTATCTAAAATAAGAAATCAGATGATCAACATATATTTTGTACAACATACAACATGATTTTTACAAAGCAAAAAACGTGCATAACTCATCACATAAGTCATATTGTCACTTGGTAACCATACCGAATACGTTCCTGTCTGTTCCAAATGAAGAAGTACGATCTCGAGATTATGAAAAGGAGTTAAGGAGACATACAGCGTCAGAACTGCACCTGGCCACATTGGCCGAGTATCACAGGGTGCAAAGGATCCCTAGGGGACTACGGGTGTCATTGAGACCAACTTTATTCTCTGAAAATTCTGACTATTGTACAAAGTTCGAAAGTATTGTGAACAAATGTTCTATGGACAGCATAATTCTTACAAAAGAATTTTTACATAAAGAGAATGAAACCTTGGGAGGAAGTATCAACTCAATAGAACAACAACTCCAAAATACCCTTCCCAGTACAGAATGGGATAGAATACACTCCAAAACCAAAGAAACCATCGCCGAGTTCAGAAAAATCCTACAAGAAAGAAAAAGGTCCAAATTTGTGAGGGACCAAGAGGACTACTCTAAAAACCGCGTATATCGGTGGCGGTTCATGGAAGAGATCCCAAGACGATCTACATCCTATAATCGCTATTCTAAATCTTCTGGTTCTGATACTGAGCAATACGCAACACGTCAACCTCGTTTTTTACCACAACGTGTAAACCAAAGAGGAAAACGAGGCGGAGCAACAAGAGGGGCAACAGGGACCACGCCAACTTCCCACGTACAGACGCGGTCCCAGGTACTAATTTAGTATATAACATCTCATCGTATAATTTGTCTGTAATTGAATCACGTGTTCTCCATAAGGGCTTGTCATTTTGTCCCACTCCATCACTGAACACATTTCAGTTAGATCAGGAAATGAGGAGATTTTTCAGGACCCTCAGACTCAAAGCACACTTCAGTACAGAAATAAGCACACATATAGACACTGTTCCATCAGAACCCAACAATATGTTTAGACTCAGGCAACTTGATTTAAGAGTTCCTAGTTCATATAATCCTCCGAAAACATACCATCCAATAGAGACGTATATCTCTTTGGTCTCTGGAGACATCACACGAACACTCAAGGCAGTGGAGGATGGACAATTCAGGATTAGACATAACATTACTTTGGAAGAGAGTAGGGCCATACAAGATCTCAAAAACAACTCTAGAATCATCATCAAGCCCGCCGATAAAGGCGGTGCCATTGTGGTATTAGACCAAAAATTAGCTGATTTTCTTGTTAAGACACACCCTATAACTCCAGTGTTCTACACACTTCCTAAAGTCCATAAGAATATGCAAAGTCCTCCAGGTCGTCCAATTGTGGCCTCTACAGAGTCTATTTTATCCCCTCTAGCCATCGTGGTTGAGAAAATATTAACCCCATTAATTCCAAGTATCAGATCATACCTGAAGGATACTTCAGATTTTTTGTCAGTCATACATGGCATCGGATCACCCCCAGCACAATGCATTTTGGTAACTATAGATGTTAATAGCTTGTATACCAGTATTGAGCATCAATATGGGATCCAGGCCATTAACTGGTTCTTAAGTAAACATAGCTCTTATTCTAGTTCACAAAACAAACTTTGTATTGACTTGCTCCAACTTGTCCTTGAAAATAATTTCTTCTTATTTCAGGATCAATTTTAACAAAAGCGCGGTACCGCGATGGGTTCGAACCTAGCGCCCCCTATGCTAACATATATATGGCACATTTTGAGGAGTGTTATATCTATGACCATCCTATGTGGCGAGAACATGTCATCATATGGAAACGATTTATTGATGACATTTTTCTTATTTGGCAGGGTGATCACGAATCCTTATCTCAATTCTTTAATGACATCAATTCATTGAGGCAGGGTCTCTCCTTTACCATCCATTCTGATGAACATCAAATCAATTTTCTTGACACTATGGTCATACTCTCTGAGGGTCATGTTAGTACGGACTTATATGTTAAGCCTACGGATCGCAACAACTTGCTCCATTACACTAGCTGTCATCCTAGGCACACAAAGCAGAGTTTGCCAATTTCACAACACAAACGGGTGGAACGAATTGTATCTGATCCCACACAGCGGGATGTGAGATCCTCTGAAATGAGCGAGACGTTTCTCCAAAGGGGCTATCCTATGACGATTGCTAACAGAAGTACATCACAGAAACCTAGCACTAACAAGAACATTGCCCATATTCCTTGTATCAATACATATCATCCTTTCTCACCACTCTTCAAAAACATCATTCACAAACATTGGCCACTCCTCAGTAAAGCATATCCTGAAATCAATGAGTTCAAAGAACCTCCGCTGTTTTGTAACAAAAGACCGAAAAATCTAAGAGATAGTCTTTTGAGAGCTGATATTGGATCCAATAAGGGCAAACAAAGACAAACCTTCTTGGGGACCCCTAGAAAGGGCAACTTCCCGTGTTATCATTGCATACAATGCAACAACCTTACCAGAGGTGACACCTTTTCTCACCCCCTATCGGGCTGCATATTTCCCATACATAGGTTTTTCACATGCGAATCCACGTTTGTCGTTTACCTGATCAAGAGTCCGTGTGGTCTCGGATATGTTGGGGAAACCACCCAGCATATCCGGGACCACATCAGTAAGCATAAGTCCACAATAAGGTGTAAACAGACCCTACTGCCCATTCCGTACCATTTTAGAACACACGGCCACACTGTCGCTCAGCTTAGATATCAGGTAATCGATCACGTGCCCCCCTCACGTAGGGGTGGTAATAGGATACGCATTCTCAAAGAAAGAGAATCCCTTGGGATATTCACTTTGAACACACTAGAACCTAGGGGACTCAATAGGGAATATGATGTACATATATGATTCTTAGTGGATTTACTGTGGGGCTCCGCTTTTGTCCAAGGTCATTCTATTATGTCCAAGGCTTTGGTTGATTTTGATGATACTCTGTTTCCCCTTCTTCCCCTTTTTTTGCTATCAAGGTAATCATTACTATTAACTATTGTAAAACTCCAATAGACGGACTAGCAATGAATGTCTTTAACATAATTATTCTATTTATACTAACTAATCTTTCTTTTTTAGGCTCCTCTTGTCTCCCGTGATACCAATCACCCATGACTTGAAATTATCACTTCACCTGACAAGAACACCACCTGGCACTATATTGCACGTCGATAGGTCTAGTATACCGCTTTCAAGTGGTTTTCACTGTATTATAATGTCCATGCATTGTTCTTGCACACTGGCTGATGTTCTGTGCCCTGCGAGTACGCTGCACAATATATTGTGCTGCGCATGCGTGGTGCGCAATCCATGGGCCAGTACACTATGCCTCTGTAGTTTACAAATGACACCTCAAACACTTGGTTCCCTCATGTTCCCTCCCACACTCTGGCTGGTGTTCCGTGCCCGGCGCCTGCGCGGTGCAAGGCATTGGACTGCGCGGGCGTGACGTGCGCTACACCGCCCAGTGAATATGCATCCACCCCTTGCAAAATAGGGGTTGACACAACACTCCTCCCTGTGATCACCATTCCCCACACACTGACCGGTGCTCCATGCCCTGCGCCTGCACGGTGTGTTTATCCCACTGCGCATGCGCGGCGTGCGCTCCACCGGCCAGCACGCTGCGTTCCACGTTACATGCAATGGAGGTGGACGCGGCTGACACAGATCCTCCCACACACTGGCCGGTGCTCCGTGCCCGTCGCCTGCGCGGTGCGCGCTCCACCGGCCAGCACACTGCGTTCCACCCAGCAGGAAGTGGACACAGTATTCCCAGCATAAAAAGCGCCCTCACCCCAGTCACCCTGCACACTCTCCTGAGGGCCCCCACCATGGATCACCACAGACAAGGTATGCAACATAGAGGCTGAGTCACATTAACCTTTACTCGGCATAGATTGTCACTCACCCCCATGTTCCGTTTCTTTATAGACCTATATCACCACAGCTTAGCTGTTCCTCCATTTATTCAAAAGTATCTTTTAAGGTATGTGCCTTATTGAGCACTCTTTATATGAGCCATTTTGGCTAAATAAACTGCCTAATACTTGTCATGTATTTAGCAGGTTTTCTGCATAGCCTTTCAGAGACGTGTCTCTTATATCACCTAATATTTTGGTTGTTTACCTATTCATACCAGACTAAGGTAATTCTCATACCATGTTCTTTTCATTCATTGCTATATGTGCCTTATATTGATGTTAACATATTGAGAATTTATTCCCGGTCTTGCTGATTCTCTAATATGGAGTTTTTTATTTCCTACAGAAAAAGGAGAATATCCTTTATAGAACTACTAATTCTTTCCATTGCGTCCTTTAAGACAGAGTGTATAAGGTAGTCTTATGCTTTATGTTTCCTATACTCCGTCTGATCATATATATCAGAAAATTCCTGAAGTACATTGGTTACAGTGCGCAGTGTTTTACATTTATGTATGACACATAGATTACACTAATGCTCATATGTATATTCATCTAGAATATCCTGCATATCTTCATTCAGACTTACATGGTGCCCCATTTATGAAAGAAGATTTCATTATCAACTACGTATCAATTTTGATGCATAAGGTAGATATCCTTTGTGCACACTACAGTCATTATCTTCAGTCTATTTCTCTGAACAGATTCTTATACTGTATGTCGTTTAATATAATATTTTCACTATTTGTACAGGATCTCAAGCGTATCTATTCATTGATTCATTGTGACGAATAATTGTCAAATATCACTTATCCCACTCATCTCGCATTTAGGTGGGTGTCTGTCTGCGACTTTATGCTCAATATATCGTGTATAATCCTAAATTTTTCTTTAGGCTATTTGATTATACCTAGGCGTTTATTATGTTGTCAGATAATTCAGGAATGTATATTTCTCTGCAAAAAAGTCTCGGTGACAATATGACTTATGTGATGAGTTATGCATGTTTTTTGCTTTGTAAAAATCATGTTGTATGTTGTACAAAATATATGTTGATCATCTGATTTCTTATTTTAGATAAATTCTATCCTTTATAAAGACCGTAAAATACGCGGTCGAAACGTTGGATGAATTTTTTTTAAAAAATTTTTTTGATCCTTGCACAAATAAATATACATTTGAAGCATCAAAACAATCTCTATTCTCTTTTTTTCATTCAGTGTGCCAAAGTTTCTCTCACTTATTGTATGCTTTTTTTCTCTGAGCACCTACTATTTACACAATGAGCCAGGTATAACTATTACCATTGGTATTGAGAGTAGACATTTTAATAGGAAATTCTAGGGAGTCTCGACATTGAGTGGGGGTACCTCGAACCTTAAGGCATCATACCCTCCACTGCCAGGAAGTGCATTTTAGGGTTAAGAAGGGTTAGGGCGGCTTTGCACATTGCGACATCGCAAGCCGATGCTGCGATGTCGCACGCGATAGTCCCCGCCCCCGTCGCAGGTACGATATCGTGTGATAGCTGGCGTAGTGAAAATTATCACTACGCCAGCTTCACATGCACTCACCCGCCCTGCGACCGTCGCTCAGGCTGGCGACCCGCCTCCTTCCTAAGGGGGCGGGTCGTGCGGCGTCATAGCGACGTCACACGGCAGGCGGCTAATAGCGGCGGAGGGGCGGAGATGAGCAGGATGTAAACATCCCGCCCACCTCCTTCCTTCCGCATATCCTATGGAAGCCGCAGTGACGCTGGTAGGAGATGTTCCTCGCTCTTGCGACTTCACACACAGTGATGTGTGCTGCCGCAGGAGCGAGGAACAACATCGGACCGTCGCGTCAGCGTAATTATGGATTACGTCGACCCTGCACCGATAATACGATTACGACGATTTTGCACTCGATAATCGTATCATCTAGGCTTTACACAGTACGATGTCGCATGCGATGCCGGATGTGCGTCACTTTCAATTTGACCTCACCGATATTGCACCTGCGATGTCGTAGTGTGCAAAGCCCGCCTTAGTTCCCTCACCCTCTCCCAGTACAAATTCATAATTTATATACAGTTAGGTCCAGAAATATTTGGACAGTGACACAATTTTCGCGAGTTGGGCTCTGCATGCCACCACATTGGATTTGAAATGAAACCTCTACAACAGAATTCAAGTGTAGATTGTAACATTTACTTTGAAGGTTTGAACAAAAATATCTGATAGAAATTGTAGGAATTGTACACATTTCTTTACAAACACTCCACATTTTAGGAGGTCAAAAGTAATTGGACAAATAAACCAAACCCAAACAAAATATTTTTATTTTCAATATTTTGTTGCGAATCCTTTGGAGGCAATCACTGCCTTAAGTCTGGAACCCATGGACATCACCAAACGCTGGGTTTCCTCCTTCTTAATGCTTTGCCAGGCCTTTACAGCCGCAGCCTTCAGGTCTTGCTTGTTTGTGGGTCTTTCCGTCTTAAGTCTGGATTTGAGCAAGTGAAATGCATGCTCAATTGGGTTAAGATCTGGTGATTGACTTGGCCATTGCAGAATGTTCCACTTTTTTGCACTCATGAACTCCTGGGTAGCTTTGGCTGTATGCTTGGGGTCATTGTCCATCTGTACTATGAAGCGCCGTCCGATCAACTTTGCGGCATTTGGCTGAATCTGGGCTGAAAGTATATCCCGGTACACTTCAGAATTCATCCGGCAACTCTTGTCTGCTGTTATGTCATCAATAAACACAAGTGACCCAGTGCCATTGAAAGCCATACATGCCCATGCCATCACGTTGCCTCCACCATGTTTTAAAGAGGATGTGGTGTGCCTTGGATCATGTGCCGCTCCCTTTCTTCTCCAAACTTTTTTCTTCCCATCATTCTGGTACAGGTTGATCTTGGTCTCATCTGTCCATAGAATACTTTTCCAGAACTAAGCTGGCTTCATGAGGTGTTTTTCAGCAAATTTAACTCTGGCCTGTCTATTTTTGGAATTGATGAATGGTTTGCATCTAGATGTGAACCCTTTGTATTTACTTTCATGGAGTCTTCTCTTTACTGTTGACTTAGAGACAGATACACCTACTTCACTGAGAGTGTTCTGGACTTCAGTTGATGTTGTGAACGGGTTCTTCTTCACCAAAGAAAGTATGCGGCGATCATCCACCACTGTTGTCATCCGTGGACGCCCAGGCCTTTTTGAGTTCCCAAGCTCACCAGTCAATTCCTTTTTTCTCAGAATGTACCTGACTGTTGATTTTGCTACTCCAAGCATGTCTGCTATCTCTCTGATGGATTTTTTCTTTTTTTTCAGCCTCAGGATGTTCTGCTTCACCTCAATTGAGAGTTCCTTAGACCGCATGTTGTCTGGTCACAGCAACAGCTTCCAAATGCAAAACCACACACCTGTAATCAACCCCAGACCTTTTAACTACTTCATTGATTACAGGTTAACGAGGGAGACGCCTCAGAGTTAATTGCAGCCCTTAGAGTCCCTTGTCCAATTACTTTTGGTCCCTTTAAAAAGAGGAGGCTATGCATTACAGAGCTATGATTCCTAAACCCTTTCTCCGATTTGGATGTGAAAACTCATATTGCAGCTGGGAGTGTGCACTTTCAGCCCATATTATATATATAATTGTATTTCTGAACATGTTTTTGTAAACAGCTAAAATAACAATACTTGTGTCACTGTCCAAATATTTCTGGACCTAACTGTATTATCCTGTCTCTTTATCATTTGTTGTTTCTAAGACTTTTTAAAATTTAATTCAAACTTATATTTTATAGGGGTTTGATTATTTTTGGCTTTCTACAGTTATATAACTGCCAGTAATTAATTAGATTCCAGGCTCTAATCTGCAATTTCAAAATGACATGTGGATTTGAACTGCTTATTTTAGACAATTAATTTATTAATTGTCAATGTCTTTCATTCGTGAGAATGTTGTACACTTCTATTACAAGACTGAATATGTTTCTAAAATAGATAATATATAATAGTTTTCTCTTCATTATCCAGATATGATATTACAGTTAATGCATCAAATCAACTCGCCTCCTTTACCTCTGATGCACATGCTATATTTGTCCAGAGAAAGGTGATTCCGAATCGTCTTGTTGCCAGTTCATCAGTCCTAATAAACTCCAATGTGAAGTTTAACTGCAGAGTAAATTCTGGAACAAATGTTAGCTATTATTGGAATTTTGGAGATGGTGTACAGAGATTTGGAAATAACAATGATACACATATATATACCAGGTAAGCTTAGCTATAATGTCTGCATGTTATTTCTCTATTTGTTAAAGCATCACTCCAGTGTTTTTTGGGGGTTTTAGTGCTGAAGTTGTACTTTAAATCTAAGGGGTACTTTGCACGCTGCAACATCGCTAGCCGATTGTAGCGATGCCGAGCGTGATGGTACCCGCCCCCGTCTCAGATGCGATATCTTGTGATAGCTGCCGTAGCGAACATTATCGCTACGGCAGCTTCACACTCACTTACCTGCCCTGCGACGTCGCTCTGGCCGGCGACCCGCCTCCTTCCTAAGGGGCACATGGCAGGCATCCAATAGAAGCGGAGGGGTGGAGATGAGCGGGACGTAAACATCCCACCTACATCCTTTCTTCCTCATTGCAGGTGGGACGCAGGTAAGGAGATGTTCCTCACTCCTGTGGTTTCATACACAGCGATATGTGCTGCCGCAGGAATGAAGAACAACATCGTACCTGTCGCTGCAGCGAAATTATGGAAATGACCGACGCTACACAGATCACCGATTTTTGACTCTTTTGCGATCGTTTATCGGTGCTTGAAGGCTTTAAACATTGCGACGTCGTTACCGGCGCCGGATGTGCGTCACTTTTGATTTGACCCCGACGAGATCGCAGTAGTGATGTCGTAACGTGCAAAGTACCCCTAAGTCCCCTGCCTCCAGTTTTATATTTACCCTCTGGTGATTTTCATCCTTTTTTGGCGCTGCTGCAGTATCACAAAACCATCTTGTGACTGTAACTTCTGACTGGCTGGAAGTCAAAATTTACATCACAAGCTCTCAGTGCATCTCTGTGAGAGCCAGAATTAGGATACCATAGAGTTGTATAGATTTGTGACCTCCGACCTGAAGTAATACTTTACATATGGATTAATGTTCTAACTGCCAAAGTCTAGCCAAAATCCTGAGTGCACTATGTATGTAATGCTCCCTTAAAGGGGTTGACTGTTTTATTTTTTTCTGCTTTTTTATGAAATTTGTTGAAGACTTAAAGGGAACCTGTCAGGTGCAATATGCACCTAGAACCATGAGCAGTTCTGGGTGTATATTGCTAATCCCTGCCTAACTCTGCCTAGTCGCCCGCATTAGCATATTAGCACTAACTCTGCCTAGTCGCCCCCATTAGCATGTTAGCACGCCCCCGTGGGCATGCTAGCATGCTAATAAATGCGCAACGTCAGAGGATGATCTCATTCACCTCTCCACTGCCATCGCCGCTTGATGCTGGATTTCAGCTCAGTGCGCAAGACCCTTGAGGTCATGCATACTACTTCAGTTTGAAGCCAGGACGCGTACACCCGGCTTCATAGTGTGCATGACCCAAACTCCCGGGTCATGTGCACTGAGCCAATGTAGTGCCCAGGGATATGGGGTACTCGGTACCAAGCAGTACTGATACTTGGGAATGTCACTTTGGTAGACGTTGCCCGGTCCCGTGCCCTGGGCCCATTTTGTAATGGGAGTATTTACAGGGTAGATAAGAGTTTTTGTCATGTGACGCCACCTGCGATTGCGGTTTAGGATGGAGAACCGCCGCTGCTAAATGTGGGTACTCCAAGAGCTGATGGTAGTGGCAGATGTGATGGTAGGCCCTCCGCAGGTAGGGCTGTGTCTGGGAGATGACGGAGACCACACCAGGTCCACACCAGGTTGTCTTTAACAGTCTCTACTCACTGTGGAGCCAGGGGTTGCTGGTTCAGGTCCCAGGAGGACTAGTGCCAATGTAGTGACCCAGGTTGCTCTGTCCCCGGCACTCTCTGTAGATTGGGTCCCCGTAGCATGGAGCGTTTGGGGGCCCTGACTGTCTTTTTGGGGCACAGTCTCCTCCATACGGCGGGCAGTGCGGACCCTGCGGGAAGGTAAGAGTCCGAACCGCGATCCTAGTTTACTGCTGATGCCCCCAGATTATTTGGTTCGGTGAAGTCAGTGACGTCACTGGGCAGGTATTTATCAAACCCTTTGAAACTAACGCTTGACCTAGAGCCCTGTGCTCTGTTTGTGCCCCAGTCCCAGCGGTATCTCCGGTATAATCCTGGTGACCTCTCTCCTGTGCCCCCAGGCAGAAGCAGATTATAATGAGGGCAATCTGGGCTACCGCCCGGGGCCCGAGGCTCCAGGGGGCCCCTGCTCCAAAAAGTAAATTGCCTCCATTATAATCCGCATGAAACATTTTAAAGATGCTAAGTCGTCCAGCCACCCTGCAGTACATCGGCAGGACTAGCGCCTCCATCAGGGCAATAAGGGGGGCCCAGGTCGCTCATAGAGAGCTGCCCTCTCTTTCTGCTAAGCACTAATCTATGTGATAGGGGCAGAGTAGGGGAGGAAATGTACTGGAGCAGAACGGAGGCTGAGAAGGTGAAGGACCTTGGCTGATCAAATGAATGGTGAAGTGACAGGTTGTTCAGCTGCTGCAGCCTCCGTGCAGCTCGCATTAGCTTCTCCCCTCCTCTGCACCGATCAGGAGCTGTAAGATGAGGTAATGTATAGTGTGTAACTGTGCTTGTTGTAGAACTGTGTGTGTAAATGTGCAGGTAGTCTGTCTGCCTTTTTCACTGGCTAGTTGTCTCTTTCCATGGCTGTCTCTTTCTCTCCCTAGCTCTCTTTCTTTCCCTGGCTGGCTGTCTCTTTCTCTCCCTGGCTGGCTGTCTCTTTCTCTCCCTGACTGTCTGTCTCTTTCTCTCCCTGGTTGGCTGGCTGTCTCTTTCTCTCTCTGGATGGCTGTCTTTCTCTCCATGGATGGCTGTCTTTCTCTCCCTGGCTGGTTGTCTCTTTCTTTCGCTAGATGGCTGTCTTTCTCTCTCTGGCTGGCTGTCTCTTTCTCTCCCTGGCTGGTTGTCTGTTTCACTCCCTGGATCGCTGTCTTTCTCTCCCTGGCTGGCTGTCTCTTTCTCTCCCTGGCTGTCTGTCTCTTTCTCTCCCTGGTTGGCTGGCTGTCTCTTTCTCTCTCTGGATGGCTGTCTTTCTCTCCCTGGCTGGTTGTCTCTTTCTTTCGCTAGATGGCTGTCTTTCTCTCCCTGGCTGGATGTCTCTTTCTCTCCCTGGCTGGCTGTCTCTTTCACTCCCTGGATCGCTGTCTTTCTCTCCCTGGCTGTCTGTCTCTTTCTCTCCTTGGCTGTCTGTCTCTTTCTTTCCCTAGCTGGCTGTCTCTTTTTCTCCCTGGATGGCTGTCTTTCTTTCGCTGGATCGCTGTCTTTCTCTCCCTGGATGGCTGTCTTTCTCTCCCTGGCTGCCTTTGTCTTTCTTTCCCTTTCTCCCCCTGGCTGGCTGTCTCTTTCACTCCCTGGATCGCTGTTTTTCTCTCCCTGGCTGTCTGTCTCTTTCTCTCCTTGGCTGTCTGTCTCTTTCTCTCCCTGGCTGGCTGTCTCTTTTTCTCCCTGGATGGCTGTCTTTCTCTCCCTGGATGGCTGTCTTTCTCTCCCTGGATGGCTGTTTTTCTCTCCTTGGATGGCTGTCTTTCTCTCCCTGGCTGGCTTTCTCTTTCTTTCCCTTTCTCTCCCTGGCTGGCTGTCTATTTTTTTCCCTTTCTCTCCCTGGCTGTCTGTCTGTCTCTTTCTCTCCCTGGCTGGCTGTCTCTTTCTCTCCTTGGCTGGCTGTCTCTTTCTCTCCCTGGCTGGCCGTCTCTTTCTCTCCGTGGCTGTCTGTCTCTTTCTCCCCCTGGCTGGCTGGCTGTCTCTTTCTCTCCCTGGATGGCTGTCTTTGTCTCCATGGATAGCTGTCTTTCTCTCCCTGGCTGGCTGTCTCTTTCTCTCCCTGGCTGGCTGTCTCTTTCTCTCCGTGGATCGCTGTCTTTCTCTCCCTGGCTGGCTGTCTTTTTCTCTCTTTGGCTGGCTGTCTCTTTCTCTCCCTGGCTGGCTGTCTCTTTTTCTCCCTGGATGGCTGTCTTTCTCTCCCTGGATGGCTGTCTTTCTCTCCCTGGCTGGCTTTCTCTTTCTTTCCCTTTCTCTCCCTGGCTGGCTGTCTATTTATTTCCCTTTCTCTCCCGGGCTGTCTCTTTCTCTCCCTGGATAGCTGTCTCTTTCTTTCCCTTTCTCTCCCTGGCTGGCTATCTCTTTCTCTCCCTGGCTGGCTGTCTCTTTCTTTCCCTTTCTCTCCCTGGCTGGCTGTCTCTTTCTTTCCCTTTCTCTCCCTGGACGGCTGTCTCTTCCTCTCCCTTGTCTGGCTATCTCTTTCTTTCCCTTTCTCTCCCTGGCTGGCTGTCTCTTTCTCTCCCTGTCTGGCTGTCTCTTTCTCTCCCTGGCTGGCTGTCTCTTTCTTTCTTTCCCTTTCTCTTCCTGGCTGGCTAGCTAGCTGTCTCTTTCTCTCCCTGGCTGGCTGTCTCTTTCTTTCTCTCCCTGTCTGGCTGTCTCTTTCCCTAGCTGGCTGTCTCTTTCTTTCCCTGGCTGTCTCTTTCGTTCCCTTTCTCTCCCTGGCTGTCTCTTTCTCTCCCTAGCTGGCTGTTTTTTTCTTTCCCTTTCTCTCCCTGGCTATCTGTCTCTTTCTCTGCCTGGCTGGCTGTCTCTTTCTTTCCTTTTCTCTCCCTGTCTGGCTGTCTCTTTCTCTCCCTGTCTGGCTGTCTCTTTCTCTCCCTGGCTGGCTGTCTCTTTCTTTCCCTAGCTGACTGTCTCTTTCTTTCCCTTTCTCTCCCTGGCTGTCTCTTTCTCTCTCTGGCTGGCTGTCTCTTTCTCTCCCTGTCTGGCTGTCTCTTTCTTTCTCTCCCTGGCTGGCTGTCTCTTTCTTTCTCTCCCTGGCTGTCTCTTTCTTTCTCTCCCTGGCTGGCTGTCTCTTTCTTTCCCTTTCTCTCCCTGGATGTCTCTTTCTCTCCCTGGCTGGCTGTCTCTTTCTTTCTCTCCTTGGCTGTCTGTCTCTTTCTTTCCCTTTCTGTCCCTGGCTGGCTGTCTCTTTCTTTCTCTCTCTCCCTGTCTGGCTGTCTCTTTATTTCTCTCCCTGGCTGGCTGTCTCTTTCTCTCCCTGGGTGGCTGTCTTTCTCTCCTTGTCTCTCTATCAGTCTGTGTCTCTCTCTCTGTCTCTATCTGTCTCTCCACAGAAATCATATTACCTCACACATAAGCTTCTTATACTAAGAGCGTCTTTCGTTGCCTATAGCAACCAATCATAGCTCTATTGACTTTAATGTAAGCAGGTTTTTTGGCGAATAACTGTAAAGCGTGTGGTTAATTTTTCCCCTCAAAACATAGTTTATGATGTTCCCTGAGTCAAATGGGGTGTCTGTGCAAAATATCATGATTGTATATGTGATTACTTTAGTGGACATAAACACATACATACACTCATGCATACATACACACATACACACAAACACACACACTCAGCTTTATATATTAGATATGCATATGGCTGACCATTCTGTCTGGGGCTCGTCATTTTGATGACCTGAAAAACGATGCATGCAGCTTTTTTCGGGCTGTCAAAATGACAACTAGCGGTTAATGTTTGATTGGTGTTTGCAGAATTGGAGATTTTCCAAGAGTGATGGGGGGACTGTGGAAAGTTGGAGGTAAGTATGAATAGGAGAATCTCAGCTCACCCGATACATGCATCACCTGGCTCCTTTCTCTGGAGGACGGTGCAGGGAGGTCAGCTCTGTGTTCAAAGAGGCAAAGTCCGGCAATGGAAAAAAGTTGTTTCCAGCATCATGTCCAAGAAATAAGTGTAAAAAGAAATTTTATTCTATAACTTGCTTGCAAATCCAGCAGGATATGTCTAAAGCGGGCTTTACACGCTGCGATATCGGTACCGATATCGCTAGCGTGGGTACTCGCCCCCATAAGTTTTGCGTCACGGGCAAATCGCTGCCCGTGCCGCACAACGTCGCCCAGACCCGTCATACGGACTTACGTGCCTGGCGACGTCGCTGTGACCGGCGAACCGCCTCCTTTTTAAGGGGGCGGTTCGTTCAGCGTCACAGCGACGTCACAGCTGCGTCACTGAAACGCCGCCCAATAGAAGCGAAGGGGCGGAGATGAGCGGGACGAACATCCCGCCCCTCTCCTTCCTTCCGCATAGCGGCCGGGAGGCAGGTAAGGAGAGCTTCCTCGTTCCTGCGGTGTCACACAGAGCGATGTGTGCTGCCGCAGGAACGAGGAACAACTTCGTTACTGCTGCAGTAACGATATTTGAGAACGGACGCCCATGTCACCGATGAGCGATTTTGCACGTTTTTGCGACGATGCAAAATCGCTCATAGGTGTCACACGCAATGGCATCGCTAATGCGGCCGGATGTGCGTCACCAATTCCGTGACCCCAACGACTTCGCATTAGCGATGTCGTAGCGTGTAAAGCCCCCTTTAGACTAAGAACCTCTTTTAGGTGTGAAATGTCCATCCAACCTAGTGTTGGTTTTAATCTTATGGAGTAAAATTGGTTTTTGACCTTATTTCTTGGACGCGATGCTGGAAACAACTTTTTTCTATTGCCGGAGGTTCGAGAGGTAGAGGCGGAGCTGTGGTGGAGTCTGAAGGGAGCCTGAAACTTTTGGCAGTATGGGGTCCTGAAATTCTTGGTTGCAGCCCTGGGCAAAACGTATGAGCAACATACAGGGTGCAGCGTGGCTGAGGGAGCCCCTCACACCTGTCTGCCGAAGAGGAGCGTCCTCTGTAATGGTGACGGTAGACAGCGTTGTTGCAGGCCATGCTGGAGTCCAGGAGCCTGAAGAGTGGAGATGGATTAGTGACCTGTTCTATGGAGGTGCCTGCCGACCTGTTCACCAGCAGCAAGCAACGGCGGCACAATATGTGAAAGGGGGGGCAATGGCGGCACACTATGTGAAATGGGGGGGAATTGTAATTTTCTATAAGGTGGGGACGACGGTGTCTTCTATCAAAGTGTTCTGGGGCATGCCATCTGATCTATGTAGTGTCAATCTTCCATTCCCAATCCATAGACTGTGTATGTATAGATTGGGAATGGAGGATTGAAACTCCATGGGTGAAACTCCCCAGCACACTGTGCCTCACTGGCCCTCCCTCCATCTTGGATATTTCCAATGTCTGACTCCACATACTGTGTGTGCCCCTCCATCAGGATATTCTGCATGTATCATGAAGTATGTAGTGGATATAATGGAGGGGTGCACACAGAGTGCAGGCCGGGGACATCTGCCCACACCAATCCCATACCCCAAATATATTTTTACTACTACAATAAGGCCGTGTGCACACATTGAGTATTTGGTGAAAAAAAGTCACCAAATGCTGAACGTGCACACATGGCCTTACAAATAATGAGGTAATAAACTCACCAAATACAGTCATATGAAAAAGTTTGGGCACCCCTATTAATGTTAACCTTTTTTCTTTATTACACTTTGGGTTTTTGCAAGAGCTATTTCAGTTTCATATATCTAATAAATGATGGACTCAGTAATATTTCTGGATTGAACTGAGGTTTATTGTACTAACAGAAAATGTGCAATACGCATTTAAACAAACTTTGACCGGTGCAAAAGTATGGGCACCCTTATCAATTTCTTGATTTGAGTACTCCTAACTACTTTTTACTGACTTACTAAAGCACTAAATTGGTTTTGTAACCTCATTGAGCTTTGAACTTCATAGGCAGGTGTATCCAATCATGAGAAAAGGTATTTAAGGTGGCCACTTGCAAGTTGTTCTCCTATTTGAATCTCCTATGAAGAGTGGCATCATGGGCTCCTCAAAACAACTCTCAAATGATCTGAAAACAAAGATTATTCAACATAGTTGTTTAGGGGAAGGATACAAAAAGTTGTCTCAGAGATTTAAACTGTCAGTTTCCACTGTGAGGAACATAGTAAGGAAATGGAAGAACTCAGATACAGTTCTTGTTAAGCCCAGAAGTGGCAGGCCAAGAAAAATATCAGAAAGGCAGAGAATGGTGAGAACAGTCAAGGACAATCCACAGACCACCTCCAAAGACCTGCAGCATCATCTTGCTGCAGATAGTGTCAATGTGCATCGGTCAAGAATACAGCACACTTTGCACAAGGAGAAGCTGTATGGGAGAGTGATGCGAAAGAAGCCATTTCTGCAAGCACGCCACAAACAGAGTCGCCTGAGGTATACAAAAGCACATTTGGACAAGCCAGTTACATTTTGAAAGAAGGTCCTGTGGACTGATGAAACAAAAATTGAGTTGTTTTGTCATAGAAAAAGGCGTTATGCATGGAGGCAAAAAACACGGCATTCCAAGAAAAGCATTTGCTACCCACAGTAAAATTTAGTGGAGGTTCCATGATGCTTTGGGGCTGTGTGGCCAATGCCGACATTGGGAATCTTGTTAAATCTTGTTAAAGTTGAGGGTCGCATGGATTCAACTCAGTATCAGCAGATTCTTGACAATATTGTGCAAGAATCAGTGACGAAGTTGAAGTTACGCAGGGGATGGATATTTCAGCAAGACAATGATCCAAAACACCGCTCCAAATCTACTCAGGCATTCATGCAGAGGAACAATTACAATGTTCTGGATTGGCCATCCCAGTCCCCAGACCTGAATATCATTGAACATCTGTGGGATGATTTGAAGCATGCTGTTTTGTAAACAGGAATGGTCAAATATACCTTCATCCAGGATCCAGGAACTCATTAAAAGCTACAGGAAGCGACTAGAGGCTGTTATTTTTGCAAAAGGCGGATCTACAAAATTTTAATGTCACTTTTATGTTGAGGTGCCCATACTTTTGCATCGGTCAAATTTTGGTTAAATGCGGATTGCACATTTTCTGTTAGTACAATAAACCTCATTTCAATCCAGAAATATTACTCAGTCTATCAGTTATTAGATATATGAAACTGAAATAGCTGTTGTAAAAACCCAAATTGTTGTAAAGAAAAAAGGTTAACATTAATAGGGGTGCCCAAACTTTTTCCTATGACTGTATTCTATGTGTGCACATGCCCCAAGGCCTCGTCCACATGTTCAGTATTTGAGTTTTTGTTACCTTAGTATTTGTTAAGCTATGTTCACATAGGGCACTTTTCAGTTTTGTTTTGTTTTTCTTTGGTTTAATGCAAATGCATACTAATAACAAGGTGCAGCTTTTGCTCAGATTTTGCTGCAGAAAAAAACACCCTGTGTGAACATTGGCTAAGGTCATGTGCACATGTTCAGTATTGTTGAGTCTTTACTAGAGATGAGCGAACCGGTCCCGGTTCGGCTCGAGGTCGGCTCGCCGAACGGGGGTCCCGTTCGAGTTCGGTTCGTCGAACGTTCTACGAACCGAACTCGAACGTATAGGCTAGAATGGGAGGCAATCACAAACACATAAAAATGCATGATAAATGTACACAAACAGTTAATAAACATTGCCATAACACTTACCGGTCCTCGCGATCCCTTCTGCACTCTGTCTCCTGCCGCTATTCCATCCGATGATCGCTGAATCCTCCCGGTGACGGCACTGCCAGCAGAGATGCAGGACCTATCGTGACGTCAAAATAGCCATGTGACCAGTCACGTGGCTATTATCTCATTGGCTACAGACTGGTCACATGACTATAACACGTCATGTAGGACCTGGAAGTGCATCTCTCCGGTACACGGTGCACATATGTGTATCGCCGTGTACCGGCGACATGCTCTAGCACACGGTCGACTCCCCGTTCCGTTAGGGACCGGCTGACACAGCCGGTCATTAACGGAGATCACCGTTGCCATAGCAACGCAGTTAGCGGTGATGTCACCGCTAACCGCGGCTCCGAGAGCACCATTGCTATGGTAACGCGTCTGTCAGCGTTACCGCTAGCAGCCAGCACTGATCACTCACGGAGTGAAGGCTGCACGCTGCTTCCCGATTGTAGTGAGGATTATAGTGAGGATGGAGGTTCCCCAGCCCCAAGTGATGAGCTGGTGAATCTCATCCTCACTACAATCGTCACTACTACTACACTAGAAAGAAAGAAGACAGAAGAGCAGGATCGTGGAGGGCTGACAGGGGGTAATAAAGATGGAGTCTCTAATGTGTCTGTGTATTTATTTCTATTAAAGTATTTTTTCTCTGTGTGGTGTTTTTTTTAACCCTTTATTGGAGATTCTTAATGGCCGGGTCAAACGTGCCTGACATTAAGAATCTCTGGCTTAATACTGGCTAGTAAAACAAAGCCAGTATTAACTCATGATTACCCAACAAGCCACCCGGCTCCAGGGCTGTTGGAAGAGTTGGATACAGCGCCAGATGATGGCGTTTCTATGAGAGCGCCATTTTCTGGGACGGCTGCGGACTGAAATCCGCAGTAGAGGCGCCCAGAAACCTCGGGCTAGCCTGTGCTGCGGATTCCAATCCCCAGCTGCCTAGTTGTACCCGGCTGGACACAAAAATGGGGCGAAGCCCACGTCATTTGTTTTTTAATTATTTCATGAAATAAGTGAAATAATTAAAAAAAAACGGGCTTCCCTATATTTTTGGTTCCCAGCCGGGTACAAATAGGCAACTGGGGGTTGGAGGCAGCCCGTGGCTGCCTGCTGTACCTGGCTAGCATACAAAAATATGGCGAAGCTCACGTCCTTTTTTTTGTAGTTTTTTGGCAAAAAAAATAAAAAATGCTTCCCTGGATTTTCCATTGCCAGTGAAGGTAACACCAAGCAGTGGGGGTTAGCAGCCAGTAGCTGCTTGGATTACCCTTAGCTAGCAATACAAAAAATGCAGCGGGAGCCGATATATATTTTTTTGAATTATTTATTTAAATAACTAAAAATAAAATGGGCTTCCCTGTATTTTGATTGCTGGACATCACAGTGCTGTAAAAATAAATCTTTAAAAAAATGACGTAGCGCTCTGCGGTATTTTTGATTCTCAGCGCAGATAAAGCAGACAGCTATGGGTTGCCACCCCCATCTGCCTGCCGTTTCCTTGGTTGGCAATCAAAATACAGGGAAGCCCATTAATTTTTTCTATTTAGAAAATAGTTAAAAAAAAAAATGACGTTGGGTCCCCCCATTTTTGATAGCCAGCTAGGGTAAAGCAGACGGCTGTAGCCTGAAAACCACAGCTGGCAGCTTTACCGTGGTTGGGGATCCAATGTGGTGGTCCCCTCAGGCTCTTTTTTATAATTATTTTATAAATATTAATAATTACACAATAAAAGTAGGGTCCCCCCCAAATTGGATCACCAGCCAAGGTAAAGCGGACAGCTGTGGTCTGGTATTCTCAGGGTGGAAAGGTCCATAGTTATTGGGCCTTCACAGCCTAAAAATAGCAGGCCGCAGGCACCCCAGACGTGGCGCATCCACTAGATGTGCCAATCCTGGCGCTTCACCCCAGCTCATCCCGTGCCCTGGTGCAGTGGCAAACGGGGTAATAAATCGGGTTGATACTAGCTGTAAAGTCACCTGAGATCAAGCCCAGCAGTTTGTGATGTCATGGCGTCTATTAGATACCCAACATCATAAACTGTCAGTACTAACAAACACAAAAAATCGACAAAAGAAATTTATTTGAAAAAACAGTCCCCAAAACATTTCCTCTTTCACCAATTTATTGTAAGAAAAAAAATAAAGGGGTCCCACGACGACTCTGGACCGTCTAGAATATGGGGGGGAGACACTCAGGGAACGTATCCCCCATTTTCTAGGAGTGCGGACCCTTCATGTGAGGAGTGTGGGTGCAATGAATCTGCACTCACTCTCCCCGGGTCCACAGCAGCAGAGTCCATGTCGTAATGGTTGCTACCAAAGCTGCAATGCCCTGCTCATGAGGTAAGGGCATGCCTAATCAGGAGAACTACTGTAGAGGAAGCTCTGCTCACTGGTATATAGGTGCTCAGAGGTAATAATAGATAAAATTAGTGAGTAACCTCGGCACTCTAAATCTCCCAGACTAAGTCAGTAAGTCACAACGGATAGTAATGCAAAATCACTCTTTATTGGTCCGTATTAAGAAAAATTTTTTTTTTCATAAGCATATATGTTTTTGTCCAAAACAAGTTACAAATGACGTTTCGGCCTGAGCCTTCGTCAGATTGGACTTATCTGCATGTAATCATGAAAAATGACAATAATCAGTATCACATAAGAGTGAGAGAACAATAACATAAACTCGAACAATGTAGAGGTACAATTGGGATGCAGCAAAAAAATTGCAACACAGCAAGAAATGAAACACATGATACAAATGTCATAATACAGTACAAGGACAATATAGTAATGACAAATATGGGGTCAGAGTAGACTTAGACAGCTCTGGTACGAAAGAGATGTCAATCATAAAGTAACATGTGCAGTAGGTGTAGAGCTACAGTATGCATGGCAGAGCTAATGGGTAGACCGTCCATAGAAAAAGAACAGAGAAAAAGTGGAGAAAAAGTGGAGAAAAAGTGGAGAAAAAAATGGAGAAAAAGTGGAGAATAAGTGGAGAAAAGGTGGAGAAAAAGTGGAGAAAAAGTGGAGAAAAAGTGGAGAAAAAGTGGAGAAAAAAATGGAGAAAAAGTGGAGAAAAAGTGGAGAAAAAAATGGAGAATAAGTGGAGAATAAGTGGAGAAAAAGTGGAGAAAAAGTGGAGAAAAAGTGGAGAAAAAGTGGAGAAAAAGTGGAGAAAAAAATGGAGAAAAAGTGGAGAAAAAGTAGAGAAAAAATGGAGAAAAAATGGAGAATAAGTGGAGAAAAAATGGAGAAAAAGTGGAGAAAAAATGGAGAAAAAGTGGAGAAAAAATGGAGAATAAGTGGAGAATAAATGGAGAAAAAATGGAGAAAAAGTGGAGAAAAAATGGAGAAAAAATGGAGAAAAAGTGGAGAAAAAGTGGAGAAAAAGTGGAGAAAAAGTGGGGAAAAAGTGGAGAGAAAAAAATGGAGAAAAAGTGGAGAAAAAGTGGAGAAATAAATGGAGAATAAGTGGAGAAAAAGTGGAGAAAAAAGTGGAGAAAAAAGTGGAGAAAAAGTGGAGAAAAAAGTGGAGAAAAAGTGGAGAAAAAGTGGAGAAAAAGTGGAGAAAAAAGTGAGAAAAAGTGGAGAAAAAAGTGGAGAAAAAAGTGGAGAAAAAAGTGGAGAAAAAGTGGAGAAAAAAGTGGAGAAAAAGTGGAGAATAAGTGGAGAAAAAGTGGAGAAAAAGTGGAGAAAAAAGTGGAGAAAAAAGTGGAGAAAAAGTGGAGAAAAAAGTGGAGAAAAAGTGGAGAAAAAGTGGAGAAAAAGTGGAGAAAAAGTGGAGAAAAAAGTGGAGAAAAAAGTGGAGAAAAAGTGGAGAAAAAAGTGGAGAAAAAGTGGAGAAAAAGTGGAGAAAAAGTGGAGAAAAAAGTGAGAAAAAGTGGAGAAAAAAGTGGAGAAAAAAGTGGAGAAAAAAGTGGAGAAAAAAGTGGAGAAAAAGTGGAGAAAAAAGTGGAGAAAAAGTGGAGAATAAGTGGAGAAAAAGTGGAGAAAAAAGTGGAGAAAAAAGTGGAGAAAAAAGTGGAGAAAAAGTGGAGAAAAAAGTGGAGAAAAAGTGGAGAAAAAGTGGAGAAAAAGTGGAGAAAAAGTGGAGAAAAAAGTGAGAAAAAGTGGAGAAAAAGAGGAGAAAAAGTGGAGAAAAAGTGGAGAAAAAAATGGAGAAGTGGCACTAAGGGGTGCTTAGCTTTGTATTTAGCCAAAAAAATGAAAAAAAATGACGTAGGGTTCCCCCTAGTTTTGTAGCCAGCTAGGGTAAAGCAGACGGCTGCAGCCTGCAGACCACAGCTGGCAACCTCACCTTGGCTGGTAATCCAAAACTGAGGGCACCCCACGCTGTTATTTTAAATTAAATAAATAATTTAAAAAAAAAACACGTAGGGGTCCCCCAAAATTGGATCACCAGCCAAGGTAAAGCAGACAGCTGGGGCCTGATATTCTCAGACTAGGGAGGTCCATGGTTATTGGACTCTCTCCAGCCTAAAAATAGCAGGCCGCAGCCGCCCCAGAAGTGGCGCATCCATTAGATGCGCCAATCCTGGTGCTTCGCCCCAGCTCATCCCGCGCCCTGGTGCGGTGGCAAACGGGGTAATATATGGGGTTAATACCAGATGTGTAATGTCACCTGGCATCAAGCCCTGGGGTTGGTGAGGTCAGGCGTCTATCAGATACCCGACATCACCAACCCAGTCAGTAATAAAAAAAAATAGACGACAACCACATTTTTATTTGAAAAAACACTCCCCAAAACATTCCCTCTTTAACCAATTTATTAGAATGAAAAACAAATCCAGGTCTGCTGTAATCCAAGGGGTTGCCATGACGATCCACACTGTCCCAGTCAATGAAGAGCAGGATGTTCCCCATTGGCTGGGAGAGCAATGCAGTGACCTGAGCTAACATCAATGGGTCAGGCCATGTCACTGCAGGGGATGACAAGTGCTGCTGTCAGCGAGGTACATTACCTGCGCTGATCTCCTGCACTGCTGACAGCCCCTGTCACTGAGGTCAATGACCGGCGCCTTCACATCAAGTATCGCGAGAGGTCCGTGACGTCACCGCTAGTCAGTCTCGGGTCGGAAGCGAGAGGTGATGTGACAAGCGGCGGCCATGGAGGACAATGACAGCGCTGAGGTCGGGATGGCGGGACTTCATCACCGCAGGTTAGCCGAGCGGGACCATGTGTGTGTGTGTGTGTGTGTGTGTGTGTGTGTGTGTGTGTATGTATGTGTACATGCCGCGGGCAGGAGGGGGTGGAGCGAGCTGAGCTGGAAAGTGTGGGCTTCCTGCATGTAACTAAGATAAACATCGGGTTACTAACCAAAGCGTTTTGCTTGGATACCCGATGTTTATCTTGGTTACCAGCTTCTGGCAGGCTGCCAGCGATGGCTCCTGCACACTCTAGCTGTAAAAAGCCCTGCTTTTTGCTGCTAGAACCGTTCTCGAACGTATCTAGAACTATCGAGCTTTTGCAAAAAGCTCGAGTTCTAGTTCGATCTCGAACAGCCCCCAAAATCACTCGAGCTTAGAACCTCGAACCACGAACCGCGCTCAACTCTAGTCTTTACCTCAGTATTTGTAAGGCCTTGTGCACACGCTGAGAATGTGATGAATATTTTACTTCAGTATTTGTTAAACTATGTTCACACAGGATGTTTTTGCTCAATTTTTGGGGGGGGGCAATAGTCTTGTATACAGAATAAAGTTGGACTGTTCTATACTCTGCCTTATTGTTTTGGTTTTTTTTTAAACTAAAGAATATATGTATTAGATTAGTGGATATTTTATAGTTTCGGGTGTATGATGTTGGACCCGTCACATGACCCATCACATGACCCATGTGTAGGGATGGGGACACACACAGGGCCTGAACAGCCCGGGGCCCTGGTTACCCTTAATCCGCCCCTGCCCCTGGGTCACCGTTACATGGACCGAGCTCAGGCACATCCGCACACCTCTTCTGTGTGCTACACTCTCCACTGACAACTACTGACTGGCTTCTGACCCCTCCCACCAGGCTGGCTATACCCAGGGACTCGTTCCCCTGGTGACTATCCCCTTACATGGTTAACCCTCTATGCCCAGAGTGGAGTGGAGAACTAGGATTTTGGTTTGCTTTGGTGGTATCGGCACTGTTACTCCAGGTCCCAGGGGGTAGGTCCTGCATCCCTAAGAGGATGCAGTTCACTGTACTGCCCTGAGTGTCTCAGGGGCGCTACATTCACCCTTGGTTAACCACAGCATGTCCTCGGGCTGTATGTGAAATAGAGTATTATTGTAACCAGAAAGAAAAAGGGAAAGAATTAAATAATACATAACGTTCTTCCCGCACAGGGGAAGCTCATTTCTTAAACGTTGCAAACATTAGGTATCACCCCATCAACCCACCACCCAAAAAGGTCCTGGTTCCCCAAACCCCTCTGAAGAGGCAGGTCACCGCTTCCTATGGTGAAGAGGTCTGGGCCTTCTCTATCCCAGACCTTTCTTCCAACCTTCCTCTCCTTGGTGGCGGGATCAATGTCCTGATGGTACAAAGGATTACGCTGGGAGGCACACTTGGTGCAACTATTTATAAGACACAAGTTTGTGTTGGCTGCTGCCAGTCCTGCAGCCTTGGTCCATGTTTAAATTAACTTTTTTTTTTTTTTTCAAACTGTCAAACAAGTCGATCAGGTTACTGTTCCAGAGATTATTCATCATTTTTAAAACTTTTTCATATCATTATGTAAACATTTTCAATGAAAATGATAAATGCAACATTAAACATTTTTAAAACGTGCAGATTTTTAGCAGAAATAACAAATATAACATTTCAACATTGTTAACCTTGTAACTACTGGGGTAGCCTGGTCTGCTACCACCATTCAATGAATCATCTGGCCTCCTAAGATCAGCACTCGGGGTCTGGGTGCACTGGGTGCGCACATCTCCACTGCCTCCTGGTGGCAGCTGGGATACCGCTGTTGTCGTAGGTACGGGGGCTGGGAAAGGGACTGCAGCAGGTTGGCGTACAGGCTTCTCTGGCTTTGGCGCCTCGCTGTCGGACACCGTATATTGTGTTAGCACAACGCGAGCGAGCTCGCCCCCTGCACGCGGTACCCATTCTGACCACCCATTTCCTTTACATCGGCTGGGCACAGTACCTGAGGATAGTCGTCGGCACTGGCGGCAGTCTTCCCCGCGGCTCCCGATGATGTCGGAGCCTGAGCTGTGTGCGCTTGATCAGGAACTGATACTTGCTCCTTCTCCAGCGGGGAAAGTGATGCGACCGCTTCTGGTCTCACTGACTCTCATAGGGGTGCTTTCTGGTCGAAGATGGATCCTGGAGTTTGGGACGGTGCAACCTGGTCAAGCGGCGCTCCACTCTCTCGGGCCTGCATGGCTGCCACCACCTCCATCATCTTCACCCCACTCCTCAATTCGCCGCAAGTTTTCCGCCCACATCGTCCAGTACAGCCGCTAGACCTCCACGGGTTGTTACCGGAATAAGCACCGCGCCGTTCTGTGTAGGCCAGTCCGCTGGGAAATCACCCATTACTGTGTGGATCACCTCTTTCTCTTTCTCCCCGGTTGGTCTGGGGCTTGGAACTTCAGCTGCCACCTTCAATGGCGATGGGCACCTCTTCAGGTGATCCCTGGACACCGTGGCCGAAGTCTTCCCCTGGTCACGACTAATCTGGTAGGCCTTCTCATTCTCCCATTCAGTGGGTTGTATGACATATGGGGTCTTCTCCCACTGATCATCAAGCTTTTGGGTTCTTAGGTTCTTCTTTTTCGTTTCAGCACTACATCTCCCGGTTTAAAGGGGCCAGCTGGAGCCCGCTTGTTGACGTACTGTTCCTGCTGTTCCCGGCTCCGACACAGGTTCCTCTCTACGTACTCTTGGACCTGTCTGTACTGCGCTCTCCGCCGAGTGTCCCATCCTGCAGTCGAAGGGAGGGCTTCTGGAGCTTCCAAACCCATTTCTAGGTCCACCGGCAACCGGCCTGGCCGAGCTCTCATCAAATACGCTGGTGTACATTTGGTAGAGCTAGAAGGGATGTTATTGTACATATCGACCACGTCAGGCAGCTTTTCTGGCCAAAGGTTCCGCTCTTCCAGCGGTAACATCTTGAGGAGACCCAGGACCAGATGGTTCATTTTTTCACACATGCCATTAGTCTGGGCATGGTAAGGCGTGGTCCGAATCTTCTTGCAGCCGTACAACTGGCAGAATTCTTGAAACACCTCTGCTTCAAAAGCCGGGCCCCGGTCGGTAAGCACCCTCTCCGGGTACCCGTGCGGTCGGCAGAAATAGGCCTGGAATGCTCTAGCGGCGGTAGGGCCGGTCAGGTCCTTGACTGGGACAACCACCATGAATCTCGAATAGTGGTCTACAATGGTCAGGGCGTAGGTGTACCCACTTCGGCTAGGGGTGAGTTTAACGTGGTCGAGGGCGACCAACTCCTGCGGCTGATGAGTGATGATTGAGCATAGAGGGGCCTTCTGGCTGGCCTCGTCCCTTCTTCTCAGTGCACAGGGACCACACTCTCGGCACCAGGCCTCCACAGACTCCCGCATCCCACTCCAATAGAACTGCTCTCTCAACAGCATCTCCAGCTTTTTCCACCCAAAGTGCCCGGCACCATCATGGTAAGCCCGTAGAACTGTGGGCACACTAGCCTGTGGGACCACCAGCTGACGAACCTTTTCATGGGTCTTCAGGTTGATCAGTTCCCGATACAGTTTCCCCTGGTCCAGATGCAGCCGAGCTCGTTCTTTCCACAGCCGTTGGGCCTCAGGCGGGGCAGCAGGGTCCAGTCTAGTGGCACCTTGTTCAATCATGGTCTTGACCACTTGGACGGCGGGCACTTGGTCTTGGGCTTCTTGCCATCCCTGTCTGGGCAGCGGGTCCAGGTTCGCCTGCTGCTGCTTGACATGCAACTGTTTGACTGGTGGCCGGTGAAATGCAGGCAGCTCAATTTCATCGAGATCCTAGCCTTCCGGCCCCTCATCCGATAGGTGGGGCATCCAGGATAGCGCGTCCGCGTTGGTGTTCTTGCGGCCGGCTCGGTACTTGATCGTGAAGTCATAATTAGACAGCCTGGCCACCCACCGCTGCTCCAGCGCGCCCAACTTGGCCGTGTCCAGATGGGTTAGCGGATTATTGTCCGTATAGGCGGTGAACTTAGCGACTGCGAGGTAATGGCGGAATTGCTCAGTAATGGCCCACACCAGTGCTAGGAACTCGAAGGAGCTGTAATTTTCAGGGTTCCTCTCCGTGGGCCGGAGTTTTCTGCTGGCATAGGCGATCACTTTTTCCCTTCCATTCTGGACCTGGGACAGGACGGCTCTCAAGCCTAGATTACTGGCATCGGTGTAGAGGATGAATGGGAGATTATAGTCGGGGTACGCCAGGATTTCTTCCCCGGTCAAGGCCGTCTTCAGCTGGCGAAAGGACTCTTCGTGCTTCTCTTCCCATGCCAATGGGGTTCCAGAGGGCCTGCCACCCTTGGTCTGTCTCACGAGGAGGTCTTGCATGGGGGCGGCCATCTTCATGTACCCCTTAATGAAGCGACGATAGTAGCCCACCAGGCCCAGGGACTGTCTCACCTCCATCACAGTGGTCGGCCTCGGCCAGTCCTGAATGGCAGTGATCTTCTCGGGATCTGGGGCGATGCCTTCCATGCCCACCACGTGTCCGAAGTACTGCACCATGGGTTTCAGTAGGTGGCACTTAGAGGGCTTCAATTTCATCCCATATTTGGCTAGGGACGCGAATACTTCAGCCAGATGTTCCAGATGGGCCTCGTACATCTGGGAGTACACGATCACATCGTCCAGGTACAGTGTGACCGTTTCGAAGTTGAGATGTCCCAGGCAGCACTCCATGAGCCGTTGGAAGGTCCCAGGGGCATTGCACAGCCCGAACGGCATGCTGTTAAACTCGCAGAGTCCCATGGGGGTGGCAAATGCCGTCTTCTCGCGGTCCTCTGGCGCGACCGCTACCTGCCAGTACCCGCTAGTGAGGTCAAGGGTAGAGAAGAAGTTAGCAGTTCTCAGTGCAGCTAGCGACTCTTCGATACGGGGAAGAGGATAGGCATCTTTGTGCGTGATCTGGTTGATCTTCCGGTAATCCACACACATTCGCATGGTGCCGTCCTTCTTCTTTACCAGCACCAGTGGGGCTGCCCAGGGACTACAACTATCCCGAATGACCCCTGCCTCCTTCATGTTCCTCACCATGTCTTTAGCGCATTGATAGTGTGCTGGCGGAATGGGCCTATACCTCTCTTTGATGGGTGGGTGTAGGCCTGTAGGGATATGGTGTTGAATCCCCTTAATCCTTCTGAAATCTAATGTGCTTGCTGAAAACCTGCTCATACTCTTTCACTACCCGGTATACCCACTCTTTGTGATGCGTGGGTGTGGTTTCAGTACCTACGTGTAGTTCCTGGCACCACCCCTCTAACTGTGCGGAGGGTGTATGGTTACTGGCAGGGGGTGCTGAGGTAGGAGGGGCGGCTTCGTGAATGGTGTGAGGGTCTAGGGTGAGCAACTTGGCGAGGGTAGCATAACAGGGGAGCCTGACTTCCTCCTCTCCATAATTCAGCCCTCTTACAGGCACTCTCCCTTTCTTAACGTCAACTACCCCTCTGGCCGCCATCACCGTGGGCCAGTGTTCCGACGGCGTGGGTTCCACCATCGCTGGGTAGTCGCGCACCTGGGGGCCTACTGCTGCCCTGCACCAGATCATCATTTCACTTCGGGGTGGCACGACCAAAGGGGCCACATCCATCACCCTCACTCCACCAATCTCTCCGCCAGTCGAGCTCACTTGCTGCCGAACAGAAGGGCCCAGATCTCACGCTGCACAGCCCTCTGCCGGCCTCCACCTGCTGTGGCGGCCAACTGCTGCAACAGATTCAGCACCTCACTCATACAATGCTCCATCACGTTGGTCCCCAAGATTACTTTCGGGGTGTGATCACTGGGTTCATTCATTACCACAATCATCCCTTGATTCTTTAACTCCGCACGTTCCACATTCAGGGTCACTTGCTTGTAGCCCACCTGGGTTAGCGGGAGTCCATTGGCTGCAATCAGGGTCAGGCTATCATCAGAGGGGGCAAGTTCGTCAGTGCCCCAATACTGCTGGTACAGTGTATATGGTATAGTGGTTACCTGCGATCCTGTGTCCAAGAGGGCCATGAGCGGGACACCGTCCACTGCCAGGGGGATGATGGGGCGAGCTCCGACATACCGGTCTCGCCAATCAGGGGGGGCGTTGGTGTCTACTCCTGAGGATTGGCCCTTGGCCCCAGGGGTTGCTCGTTTAACGGACACCGCCTAGAGTAGTGGCCAGGCTTGCTGCACCTGTAACAAATAGGAGGCCCATACCGTGAGTCATTGGTCCTTCTCCGCTGCATCCAGGGGACGTCCTCCGGGCTGTCGGCGAGCTGGATTCCTCCTGGGGGTTTGACTCTCGTTGGAAGCTGGAGTGCGGCGAGGATCTTGGCTAGGTCTCCATCCATGCGGCGGACCTGGGCTGCTAGTTCCTCCATCATCCCGATGGGTGCTGCAGGAGCCGGTAGAGCTGTGGGTGGAGGCGCCACCGTGATAGGAGCAGTCTCAGCCGGTCACAGGGCCGCCTCAGGAGCGTCTGGCGCTGGGGCATGAAGGGCCTTGATGGCCCGCTCTTTCAGTACTGCAAAGTCCAGATTGGGGTGTTCCAAGGCCCACAGCCGCAGCTGTTTGCGGTCTTCCATGGACCCCAGCCCCTGCAGGAATTGCTCTACTAGCATTTTATTACTGTCTACATCATTGATAGTGTCCACCCACTTCAGCGTACGGAGGGCCGTTTGCAGGCGCAGGGCATAGTCTCTTACATTGTCCGCAGGCCGTTGTCGGCACTGATAAAACTGCATCCGCAGCTCCGCTTCGGTGTGGGTCTCAAAAGCGATTTGTAGTTTTTCAGAAATGGTGGTCACTGAGGCCCGGTCCGCGTCGGTCCAGGTCTCCGCCTCCTGCTCAGCTGCGCCGGTTAGCTGCCCTAGCACTACCGCTGCCCGTTGTCTATCGGCCAAGGGATATAAATCGAGGACCGGGCTAATCTTTTTCCTGAACACCTGCAGAGCATCAGGCTTCCCATCTTACTACAGCGGCCACCCCGCTCCTGCGACCGGAGCAGGGGCTATCCAACTACTGGTGCGGCGGGAGCTGCACCCGCCACTCCTCCGACAACTCCGCCGGGCGCAGACATCTTTTTCCCGTCCCCCCTTGGTTCTCTTCAGCACTTCTGTTTATTGGGGGTGGGGCTTCGCTTTCGCGCCTTCCCTGCTCGGAGAAGACGCTCGAGCGGGAGATTTTCGCACCAAGATGGCGGCTCTTTAAAATTTCCGGCCGGACACCGCCGGCGGAGATCACAAGGCGCACTTCTACTGGTAAGTAGAGGGGTTCAGTCCTGTTCGTGACGCCAAGTTGTCGCGGGCGGAGAGGGCACCGCCGCTGCTGCGCTCTCGCTAATGCTCGGGTCCGGCGCTGCTGCGGCTGCTGCTGCTCGGTGGCTCGAGCGGTGGGCCGGATCCGGGGACTCGAGTGGCGATCCTCGCCTGTGAGTGAAAGGGGTGGTTGGTTTGGGGGATTTAGTCCGTGACGCCACCCACGGGTCGTGGTGAAGATGGGCACCACTGCTGCTGGTGACGGGGATCCCGGGAGCGATGGTATGGAGCAGCTGGGATGTTGTTTTCCCCCTCCATGGGTAGGAGTCGGTGGTCCCGGGGCCCGATGATGTGAAGGGGAGGCAGGGTTGGTGAGGTGCAGGGTTGCAGGGACAGCGCTGCGCGGTGCCGGATGGCACGGGTGTACTCACTCAGTAAGAAATGTACAAAGTCCTCGGTAAACCAAACGGCTGGATGGACGGGTCCCGCAGCCGACTGCTGTGTCTCTCCCCGGACAGGTGATGGCGGCTGTCTTTCCCTGCACCTTGATGTTCTCGTTTGACTACTATGGATCCCCAACGGTAGTCCGCTCCCCGGTGTATGGGTACCGGAGGAGCCCGTTTGCCCGCAGGCGCTGGCCCTTGGGTCTCTAGCCTTAGGCGGTAGCTGTATATCCTCACGGTGTGGGCGGTTGCCTTCAATCGGGACTTTTGCTGTTAGGAAACCCCTGGGGTTCCGGTCACATTCGGATTTGACTATTGTCGGCGGCTCTAAGCCTGGTCGGGGTCCGATGGCCCTGTCTGTGTGTGCTGGCTTCACTTCGCTCCCCGGTCGGTACCGGCGGTATCCTACGGTTCCGCGTCGCTCCACCACTCCTGCAGATGGCCACCACCGTCTGCCAACCTTGCTGTCAGTGCCTGGGCCACAAACCCAGACACCCAAGTGCTTACTCCTCTCTCTTCAAACTCCAAACTCTATCTGCCACTTTTCCCGCCTCCAGGTCTGTGAACTCCTCGGTAGGTGGGGCCAACCGCTTGGCTCCGCCCCACCTGGTGTGGACATCAGACACTGGAGGGAGGCAACAAGGGTTTTGTGTTTGCCTGGTGCCCCTGTCTAATGGGGGTGGGGTGTTTGTGTGTTATCTGTGACGACCTGGCTAGGCCAGGGCGCCACACAAACAGTACATTAAATACAATTCTTAAGGCACACGTCACCTGTGTTAATGGGCCTTGTCCATATTCTGTGTCTGATGCCAGAAAAAGGGGCTGTAGCGCCCAGGGATATGGGGTACTCGGTACCAAGCAGTACTGATACTTGGGAATGTCACTTTGGTAGACGTTTCCCGGTCCCGTGCCCTTGGGCCTCTTTTGTAATGGGAGTATTTACAGGGGAGATAAGAGTTTTTTTCATGTGACGCCACCTGCGGGTTGCGGTTAAGGATGGAGAACCGCCGCTGCTAAATTTGGGTACTACCAGAGCTGATGGTAGTGGCAGCTGTGATGGTAGGCCCTCCGCAGGTAGGGCTGTGTCTGGGAGATGTAACGGGGCAATAACGGAGACCACACCAGGTATTCTTTAACAGTCTCCACTCACTGTGGACCCAGGGGTTGCTGGTTCAGGTCCCAGGAGAACCAGTGCCAATATAGTGACCCAGGTTGCTCTGTCCCCGGCACTCTCTGTAGATTGGGTCCCCGTAGCATGGAGCGTTTGGGGGCCCCGACTGTCCCTTTTGGGGTACAGTCTCCTTCTCCGTATGGCAGGCAGTGCGGACCCTGCGGGGAGGTAAAAGTCCGAACCCGATTCTAGTTTACTGCTGATGCCCCCAGATTATTTGGTTCAGTGAAGTCCGTGAAGGTGTCCTCACTGGGTAGGTATTTACAAACCTTTTGAAACTGACGCTTGACCTAGGGCCCTGTGCCCCGTTCGTGCTCCGGTCCTAGCGGTATCTCCGCTATTCATCCTGGCGACCTCTCATGTGCCCCTTGGTCACCATTACACGGACCCAGCTCAGGCATGTCTGCACACCTCTCCTGTGTGCTACACTCTCCACTGACTACTACTGACTGACTGCTGACCCCTCCCACCAGGCTGGCTATACCCAGGGACTCGTTCCCATGGCAACCATCCCCTTACATGGTTAACCCTCTATGCCCAGTGTGAAGTGGAGAACTAGGATTTTGGTGTGCTTTGCTGGTATCGGCATTGTTACTCTAGGTCCCAGGGGGTAGGTCCTGCATCCCCAAGAGGATGCAGTTCCCTGTAGTGCCCTGAGTGTCTCAGGGGTGCTACAACAAAATCCAGCGTTGGAGGCGATGGCGGCGAGAGGTGAGTGAGATCACCCCACAGGGACGTACTAACATGCTAATGGAGCAGACTAGCAAGAGAAGCAATGCCTTTGGGGCTACTGCCCTCACCCCTAGATGTTCCAAGCCACGGGGATCCACCAAGCAAAGATAGGTGCAGGGGAAAGCCACCGGGTCACTAAACCAGCACGGGAACTAAGGGGACCAGCGGTCAATACCAGCCTTTCTCTGGTAATCAGTTTCCATCTGACTGTCAGTAAAGGACACTGCAATCTCTTGTGTGGCCTACCTTCTTTCTGCACCCATCCACATCACCTATCCTCTGGGGCCCAGCACTACTTGCGAAGGGCCTATCATCTAGGCTGCCACCAACACCAGTCCCAGTAGTGAGAACTATGCAGCGTCGGCTCTATCTTCATAGCCGCAATCCGTAAGTGGCGTCACTTATAAACTTTCATTTAATCTCCCCTGTAAGTATACCCCTTTTAAAAAGCACCCAGGGCACGGAATCAGGCAACGGCCACCAAGTGACATTTCCCCAGCAATACACCGTCTGGGACCAAGTACCCTATATCTCTGGGCGACACAGTAATGCATCTGTAAAAAAACAAATGCCACTAGGAAGGTTTGCATGGCATACGTTTTTTTCCCGCAGCTATAGATTTGAATAGGTGAGCCTCGTCCACTCGCAGCATGCTGTAATTTTTTTCCTCAGGCCAAATATGGCTGAGAACAAAAATCACAGCTCTGCTATGCCTCATTGAATAACATTGGTCTACGTAAAACATCTTTTTTTCTTATATTGCACTCATCCAAGTTACACGCCAGTGGGAGTGAACCCTACTCTGCACTGCCTTTATTTTACTACCAGTTCTTTTTTTAGTAGGTGAAGGTATCTACATTATGTATTGAAGACATTAAAAGGAGTTGCATATACTACTAGTAGTAATACTATAGTATTATATCACAATAATGTGATATAATACTATATCACATTATTGGATACATCATTTAACCCCTAAGGCTGCTTTCACACATCCGGCTTGAGCTCTGCGGCTCAATCCGGCTGTGCAAGCTATGCAACGGATGCGGTGAACACACCGCATCCTTTGCATAAGTTTTTCCCTTGCGGCCAGCCCGGTTTTTGCCGCTTGCGGCATGCTACTGAGCATGCGCAGTGGCAAAAACCGCATGCGGCGGCGAGATGCGGTTATTGCCGCATCGCGCCACATCCGGCCGCCATAGGCATGCATTGAAAAATGCGCCGCGCGATGCGTTTTTTTTGCCGCACGAAAAAATGTGCCAGGCAACGTTCCATCCGGCCGCCGCATCGGCTAAATCTGCCGCACGCGGCAAAAAATGGACGGAACGCAAGGCTATGCGGCACAATGCGGCACTAATTAAAGTCTATGCAGGAAAATCGCAACCGGCAGCAAAAAAAAAACGGTTGCGATTTTCCTGCAAAGTGCCGGATTGTACCGCATTGCAGAAACCGGAGGTGTGAAAGCAGCCTTACTGACCGTCAGTACACCTTTTCACAGCGGCTGTTAAGGGACCTTCATCCTCAGTGGCACTTTTTCACTGCTGACGAATAAATGTATAGCTCCTCCAGTGGGCTAAAATCCTGCAAGTGCCATGTGCATATGATAGCTGACACCCTACGACATCTGCATGGGTTAAAAGACCACCTATAGCACCATTGTCTTCCCCCCAACGATCATAATCACTGGTGCAGATAGTATGAGGTATCACGGTGTTCAAGAAAAATTTCAAAACAATGATGGGTCACTTTTCTCCTATTACACCTTGTGTAAATTATAAGTTTGGTACTAAAACAGTATTTTAGTTAAAAAAAAAAAAAAATCTTTTTACTTTCACAACTAAATGTTAGACCCGCAACACACATCCGTTTAATTTGTACATGTGCAGTACGAATTTGCACGTACCGGAGACACGTACACACGGAGACCCATGTTGTTCTATGGTAGATGGCACACACACGTAAAATCACACGGAACGTGTGTCCTTGTGATAAGTACGTGTGTGCGCTTTTCTACACGGACAACATGTCCGTTTTTGGCCGGCATCACACAGGCATGGACCCGCTAAAGTCTATGGGTCCGTGCCTGCACGGACCGCACACGGAGTATGTCCGTGTTCAGCACGTTTCGTGCGTGTGCGTTTTTATACTAGCGATCTTATTTTTTTTTTTTTTTAAATTAAATACAGTATACTTACCTTTTTTTCTGCTGTTCTCAGTCATACTTACATTGGCGCTCGGTTTTTTTCTTCCCCCGGATCATACCGCTCCCCGATCACCAGCGCGGCGAGGAACAGCTGTGCAGAGAATACGCGGCAACAATTACTTTGAAAATGCCGGCCGCTCATCAATCAATCTCGTATTCCCTGCTTTCCCCACCCACCGGCGCCTATGATTGGTTGCAGTCAGACACGCCCCCCACGCTGAGTGACAGCTGTCTCACTGCACCCAATAACAGCAGCCGGTGGGCGTGTCTATACTGTGCAGTAAAATAAATAAATAATTTAAAAAAACGGCGTGCGGTCCCCCCCCATTTTAATACCAGCCAGATAAAGCAATACGGCTGAAGGCTGGTATTCTCAGGATGGGGAGCCCCACGTTATGGGGAGCCCCCCAGCCTAACAATATCAGTCAGCAGCCGTCCAGAATTGCCACATACATTATATGGGACAGTTCTGGGACTGTACCCGGCTCTTCCCGATTTGCCCTGGTGCGTTGGCAAATCGGGGTAATAAGGAGTTTTTGGCAGCCCATAGCTGCCAATAAATCCTAGATTAATCATGTCAGGCATCTCCCCGAGATACCTTCCATGATTAATCTGTAAGTGACAGTAAATAAACACTCACACACCCGAAAAAATCCTTTTTTAGAAATAAAAAACACAAACATATACCCTGGTTTACCACTTTAATAAGCCCGAAAAAGCCCTCCATGTCCGGCGTAATCCAGGATGGTCCAGCATCGCTTCCAGCTCTGCTGCATGGAGGTGACCGGAGCTGCAGAAGACACCGCTGCTCCTGTCAGCTCCACGCAGCTAATGAAGGCAATAGCGCGATCAGCTGAGCTGTCACTGAGGTTACTCGCGGCCAACGCTGAATACAGCTGATCGCGCTATTGCCTTCATTAGCTGCGTGGAGCTGACAGGAGCGGCGGATTGCTTGTAGCCAGGACACTACTGGTCAGATGAGGCCATTGTGCCTCATCTGACCACTAGTGTCCTGGCTACAAGCAATCCGATTGGAAGCATCAGCGATCCTGCTTGTATCTGCGTCTAAGCTAAGTTACACTTATATGAGCATGAAAATAATCTCTTTTCCCTCTATGAGGTTGGCTTTGGGTATGTTGCAATATTGTGTGCTGTGTATAGCAACGGAAGTATATAGGTTTACATGCGGGATGACAGATATTTAATTTATTGTCAGTCCTTGCTGCAAATGCAATGTTTTGTCATGACCATCCAGTGTGATTTTTCTTCTACAGAATATGACCTGTGACATCTTGACGTATCTATAGGGATAAGCGGGTCTCCAATGACGAACTTTCCCTTACCACTATACTTAAAAATAACAACACAGACAACGACTTTATTGCCGAATGGCCACAGCTTTATTAAACAGTACATATGTACCAAACTCGTGGCTCAACATGCCACCCCATTAACAACTGAACCTGTACATATATACATATTCTCCACAAAAATAACACCTGATAGGTCCATCCGAGAGGGTAACCATCATTCCTATCCCCCGGCCGTAACCTTCAACCGGCCCAGGGGACCACCTCGGCCGTGACCAACCGACCCGAGGTGTGGGGTAATTAACGTTCCATCGTTAATTACCCCTCCCCAGAACCTGCAGGACCTCCGCCCACAAGTTCCCATCCAATCGAAGCCACTCCCCCTGAGTGGCTTCATACCAACCAACCTACGGTCGGTACACCAAACCTCTCTGAACGGACCTATCACCCCGCTGTGACAAAAACTCAACAGAAAATCAACTCCCCCTTTTTTCTTTTTTTTTTTTTACATATTTTTTTTTTTGCGCATTATAGCAGGGCGAGTGGGCGGGACACGCTGTCTGTAGGACAAAAGGGGCAGTGACCTCTGCACTGACCCCTTTATACCCAGCACAACACCCCTCCCATAACATATCCCTCACCCAATCTCCTTTTCCGACTCCCCCACCAATCAAGTAGCCCCCACGTACACCTCTGAACTAACACTTAACTCTTTCCTACCCTAACCCTCCCGATCGTCATAGGGCCTATTCGCCCCTATGGGGCTCACTGCCCATCTTGACGTATCTATAGGGATAAGCGGGTCTCCAATGACAAACTTTCCCTTACCACTATACTTAAAAATAACAACACAGACAACGACTTTATTGCCGAATGGCCACAGCTTTATTAAACAGTACATATGTACCAAACTCGTGGCTCAACATGCCACCCCATTAACAACTGAACCTGTACATATATACATATTCTCCACAAAAATAACACCTGATAGGTCCATCCGAGAGGGTAACCATCATTCCTATCCCCCGGCCGTAACCTTCAACCGGCCCAGGGGACCACCTCGGCCGTGACCAACCGACCCGAGGTGTGGGGTAATTAACGTTCCATCGTTAATTACCCCTCCCCAGAACCTGCAGGACCTCCGCCCACAAGTTCCCATCCAATCGAAGCCACTCCCCCTGAGTGGCTTCATACCAACCAACCTACGGTCGGTACACCAAACCTCTCTGAACGGACCTATCACCCCGCTGTGACAAAAACTCAGCAGAAAATCAACTCCCCCTTTTTTCTTTTTTTTTTTTTAAATATTTTTTTTTTGCGCATTATAGCAGGGCGAGTGGGCGGGACACGCTGTCTGTAGGACAAAAGGGGCAGTGACCTCTGCACTGACCCCTTTATACCCAGCACAACACCCCTCCCATAACATATCCCTCACCCAATCTCCTTTTCCGACTCCCCCACCAATCAAGTAGCCCCCACGTACACCTCTGAACTAACACTTAACTCTTTCCTACCCTAACCCTCCCGATCGTCATAGGGCCTATTCGCCCCTATGGGGCTCACTGCCCATCTTGACGTATCTATAGGGATAAGCGGGTCTCCAATGACAAACTTTCCCTTACCACTATACTTAAAAATAACGACACAGACAACGACTTTATTGCCGAATGGCCACAGCTTTATTAAACAGTATATATGTACCAATCTCGTGGCTCAACATGCCACCCCATTAACAACTGAACCTGTACATATATACATATTCTCCACAAAAGTGACACCTGATAGGTCCATCCGAGAGGGCAACCATCATTCCTATCCCCCGGCCGTAACCTCCAAACGGCCCAGGGGACATCCTCGGCCGTGACCAACCGACCCGAGGTGTGGGGTAATTAACGTTCCATCGTTAATTACCCCTCCCCAGAACCTGCAGGACCTCCGCCCACAAGTTCCCATCCAATCGAAGCCACTCCCCCTGGCTTCATACCAACCAACCTACGGTCGGTACACCAAACCTCTCTGAACGGACCTATCACCCCGCCACAGACTGGCCAAGTGACCCCTTACTTGGCCCGGGCCCTCCACACCCCCAATGCTTGTTCCAATCCATCCCTCAAACCCAACATCCACAAATCCAAACCTATATCCGTGAGATAGACCCCATCTCGCCTCAAATACTGCTCGGTGGACTCCTCCAACTCCCTCTGACGAACCACCAAACCTCCATTCCGCGCTACGAATCTGCCAATCGCTCGATTCAATTTTACCCGGGCCCTGTTGATCCGATCCACCGACCTCGCGAAATGCCACTGCGTCCGGGCTATGATATCGGACCACACAATCACGATGCCAGGGAACACCCTCCACAAATGAAGCAAGTCCAACTTAATATCCCTTTTTAATTCTCTCGCCGCCCTCACTCCAAGGTCATTACCCCCCACATGCAGAATCAGAACATCAGGTTCCCGGTCAATACGGCTATAATACGCCACTTCAGGGCAAACTCTACCCCAAGTCATGCCCCAGATTCCGAGCCATTTCACACGGGCTTCCGACATCGCCACTCCGAGCTGCCGACCGTCCCGACGAACATCCGCCCGCAAAGCTCCCCAAAACACAAAGGAGTGCCCGAGAATCCACACGAGGCATGGACCTACAAAATATAAAGACCATGAATACAACAACACTTGCACAAGAAAAACTGCCCACCAAACACTAACTCAATCAATTAACCCTGTCACCAACCATCACCTAACCAGGTGTGGTCTAATATACAAACGAAACCTGGAAGATTCCCATCTCCCAATCCGCCGGATCCAATCCTCACTCAGCCCCAACCTAGCCGCTTCAGTCGCTGCTCCAATCCCAAAGGAGTGGGACCCTTAATCCTTTGGTTCCTCCCCCGCCCGTACTAAAGCCAACTTCAGCACTGCGATAAACTGGAATCGCGATAAAGCGGATCCATCCACATGCCTAAGGAAAACACCGGGGTAGCCACCCCGCACCTTCAAAAACTCCGTCACCTGAACCACTGGGCATAGGTGATGCCCTGGCAATTCAAACAATACCACCAGACGTCCGCGACCTATTTGATCCGTCTTTGAAAAACGCAGCCGGCACTCAACTCTATCCCTCCCAAGCGTAACATCCTCCAACAACAGTCCGCCTACTGCATGCCTGGCCGGGCTAACCAATTCTCCGATGCGAAAAGCCCTAAAGAATGTCAATACAAAGGCAACCGTAAACAAGTCTCGTTCATAAGCGGACGAGCAAATATCCCCCAAACACCCCACCAAACGAACCAACAAAGGAAACGCAATTGGCCGTCTCCTGTCTCACGACCGCACCCCCTTCCGAAAGCCCTTCATCGCCTGCCGCACCAGAAAATCCTTCGTCGCGTCCCGAACCCCTTGCAGTTTAAACAAGAAGGCCAACGCCGCCAACTTGTAACCTATCACCGAAACAGACCGACCTGCTGAAAAATCCCCTCTAATCAATGTCAAAACCCCCAGCACTCGGCCTGAATAACCAGGCTCCATAAAATCCACTTCCTCCAATTCCTCCTATTCCTGCCACACAGCCTGGTATCGGCACCAAGTAGCCTCAGCCACCGATCTCCTAATTCCCTCAAATGCTACACCGACGCCAGGTCCCACAGCCATTCCTGGCATAGTTCTCCCTCCTCGTCCGCTCCTGGCACCAGACTCCAGAACCTGCGGAACTGACACCGAGACAGTGCATCAGCCACCTCAATCTGCACCCCAGGCACATGCCGCGCCACCACACAAATGTTTAGCTCTAAGCAACGCAACACCAAATGTCTCAAATACCCCACTACCGGGGGCGATTTTGCCAACAAGGAATTGATCGAATGCACCACCGCCATGTTATCACAATGCATGCACAGCTTCTTGCCTGCAAATTCGGGGCCCCACAACTCCACTGCCACTATGATGGGAAAAAGTTCCAGCAGCGCCAAATTCTTTACCAACCTCATTTCCACCCAATGCCGTGGCCATTTGCCCACACACCAGTGCGTCTGAAAGATTGCCCCAAAACCTGAGGCCCCCGCCGCGTCCGTAAACAATTCCAGCTGGCTATTTGACAAAGCCTTGCTCATCCATAACGTCCGTCCATTGTAACGGTCGAGAAACGCATCCCACACCAGCAAATCTCCTTTCATCACCTTTGTCACTCTGACAAAATGATTCGGAGCTGTCACCCCCGCCGTCGCGCTCGCCAATCGCCTATTAAATATTCGCCCCATCGGCATAATGCGACAGGCGAAATTCAATTTTCCGAGCACTGACTGCAAATCCCGCAACCGCACCTTCTTAGCCCGGTACAACAACTGCACTGCCGCCTTCAAATCCCGCAGCTTGTCCTCTGGCAATCGGCATTCCATAGCCACTGTATCAATTTCAATGCCCAGGAAACACAGAGATGTCACCGGCCCTTCCGTTTTTTCCTGAACCAGCAGAATACCCAGGCTTCCCGCTATCCGCTCTAACGTAAATAACAACAAGGAACAAACCGAGGAGCCCGCCGGGCCAACACAAAAGAAATCATCCAAATAGTGTATCACTGAGTGAACACCCGCCACATCTCTGACTACCCATTCCACAAAAGAACTAAACGCTTCAAAATAAGCGCACGAAATGGAACAACCCATGGGCAGACACCGATCCGCATAGTATTCCCCATCCCACATGCACCCTAGGAGATGAAGACTCTCTGGGTGCACAGGAAGTAAACGAAAAGCTGCTTCCACGTCCGCCTTCGCCATCAGGGCCCCTTGCCCAGCTACCCGCACTAACTCTAATGCCTTGTCAAACGATACATAACAGACCGCTGACAATTCAGGTGAGATCCCATCATTCACTGAAAACCCTGCCGGATAAGACAAATGATGAATGAGCCGAAATTTATTCGGCTCCTTCTTGGGTACCACCCCCAGTGGCGAAATCCTTAAGTTGGAGAACGGCGGGTCCTTAAACGGGCCGGCCATCCTCCCCAACTCTACCTCTTTTTGCAGCTTTTCCCTCTCCACCCCTGGATGTTCTTTTGCGGACCTCAAGTTTCCACGACGCCCCAAACTTACATTGCCCTTCATTAAATTGCCAACAGGCACCTTTTCTCTGGCCAGCCGGGGACCCGCCACTCGCACCCGGGCTCCCGGCACCCCCACGAAAGGGCTGAGCCGGAGCCGTCATTAATCGCATCCACAAGGAAATATCCTTGTGGTCCCACCGGACACCAGGCCGCAGAGCCTTCCATTGCCGGAACTGCTCGTCATATCTCAGCCACCCTAAACCACCGTACACTCTGTACGCCTGCCCTATGGAATCCATGTAATCGAAAAGGGCGGAGCAATGCTCCGGCTCCTTTTCCCCAATCACACTGGCTAAGATCTCAAATGCCTGTAGCCAGTTAGTAAAAGTTCTTGGTATCAGCCTATACCTCCTCTTCTCCTCATCTTCCTTTTCATTCTTGGAGTCACTTGGCTTCACTTTGTCCAAGTTAAACTTTTCCAAGGGGAGCAGGGAAAAAATTTCCACATACTCCCCTTTCCATATCTTTTCCCTCACTTCCTTTTTCAAATGGTCCCCTAACGGACTTTCAAAACACACATAAACTTCACTCCGTGCCCTATCGTCCAACCGCACAACCTCGTCCTCTTTTTCCTTCTCCTTTTCCACGTCCTTATTCGCCTCCGCCCCAGGCGCTACGCCGTCCGCCTGTCCCACCACAACCGCCGACGCAGCTCCCTGTACTTCCATCTCGCGCGCTGGCACCACCAGCGGAACACCAACCAGGGGGCCCACCCAAGCCCCCGCCGGAGACCCAGGCCCGCTCCGACCTACCCTCTCAGCCGACAACCCCTGCAACACCCCTAACAATTGACCCCAAAATTCCGATCCAGGTAACCCCAACTGCCCGACCGCACTCGCGCCCAACATACTGCCCCCCGCGGAGGAACTCCCACCCCCGCCCCCACTACCCGCAACATTAAAACTATCAGTCGTCCTCTCACCGAGCTGCCTCTGAACCGAAGCCGGAGCAACCGTACCGCAAACGTCCCTCAGCCGATCCATCCGTCCTGCCGCCTCCTCCGGTCCTTCTTCCTCTCCTGAGTCCGAAATGCTGCTGAGGTCCTCAGGGGGGACCAGCGAGGGGACAGCCTGCACCTGGTGGCCGTCAACCCCCACGGTCACCGCACCCTGCACCTCCGGGCGTCTCCTGCTGGACCTTCTCCTCTTGGTGTGACGCAGCGTCCTGCCGCCATCCTTCCTGGCCGTTCTCACGCCTGCCTGCTGCGCTGTCATAGTCTCGCTTGCTGCTCCTGTGATTAACCCTCCCTGCCGATTGCAGGAAGGCCGTGCCGCTCTCGTCGAATGTAGGGAACTCCCCCCAGCCCGTTCCTCGCTGGGGGGGACCGTAATCACTGACCGCAGCACAGGGCCCTGCAGACTGCCGGACCCTGCCTCCGGTCCCCTCCTGCTGCTGTCCCGCTCTGCGCCGCCGCTCCGTCCGTTACCTCTCCCCTGCCGCCTGTAGGGAGTCTCCAACTCCGATCTCCGATGCTGGGCACCACCCCCAGCCCGCACTTCACTGGGGGCTGCCGCCGCTCCGGTCCGGGGCTGTGCAGGCCGCAAACCGGAAGTAGGCCTTGCCGATGCTCCGCCCACTTCCGGCCCACGGGATCTCCGGCGAGGATTCCTCCCGGTGGCCGGAGACGCTCCCGAAGGTGGGTAAGGAGGGCTCCGCTGCCCCGGAGGGTCCCCGAGGGGGCTCCTAGATCTTGTTCTCCCCACGCCGGAGGAGTAGCGCTCCGGTGGTCGCGCCCGCCAAGCGCGTGTCACAGGTCCGGGCTAGGAGTAGGAGCCATAACCGGTCCAGCCCCACAGACTGCCTCCAGCTGCTCCCGCAGCGCGTGCACTCCGATGGCCTCAGAGGCCTCCCGCACAAGTTCTAACAGCGCAGCTAGGTCAGCCATAACCGGTCAGGGATGCAACAGCACAGGAGGACACGCTGTCTGTAGGACAAAAGGGGCAGTAACCTCTGCACTGACCCCTTTATACCTAGCACAACACCCCTCCCATAACATATCCCTCACCCAATCCCCTTTTCCGACTCCCCCACCAATCAAGTAGCCCCCACGTACACCTCTGAACTAACACTTAACTCTTTGCTACCCTAACCCTCCCGATCGTCATGGGGCCTATTCGCCCCTATGGGGCTCACTGCCCATCTATTTATTCTGCTGTTATGTTGCATTGTGAGTTGAATAATATTTATTGACCACTCACTGTGACACTTCTCAGGTACAATCTGAATTGGATTTGGATGTGTACTTTAAATTGAGTGTACTGGTTTACAAACATTTAAGACATTGTAGGATTTATATGCACAGCACTTTCTTGTCCTTATTGGTTGCACAGCACTAGTGCACTTTATTGGTGGTTTTTATAGCCTCTAGGGGTTTGTAACATACATTAAACTTTAAGCCACCATCTAGGAGTACGGGCGCATAATTTGCTGTTCTTTGAGTGACCCTGGTTCTGCCAATTTATTCTTTATGTGTGGCAGTATGGACATATTAGGACTATAACTATAGTGCAGTAACCACTGTGTACCACTGCACTCCTGTCTTCCCAGAATAGCTGCACTTGAGTACAGCGCAGGGACAGGAGGGCAAGCCGTCGGTGAGTGGGGGCGCCATTCTCGTTCATTTAGGGTGCCGACCTCCGCGGCAAGGCAGGGACCTTATAGGGGATTTGACCAAACCCCGTTCTGCACAATAGCACTTTATGTCTTTTTATCTATATTTTGGTTGTTTTGTGTGGGGATTTCCAATTTTAACCATTACTGTCACAAACCACCGGGGGGTCACTCAGAAATCCCCCGCGCTGGCTACCAGTACGTCACAATCGGGGGGTAGCAAGGGGGCGTCCCCCTCCTTTATACCTCCCGACCGACAGACAGAGCACGTGACGCGCTCTCTAGCGCCCCTCTTATAGTCAGGCCAATTATGGAATTGCCCGACCATAAGCAAGGAGGCCGCTATACTACTTATGCCGATTATTGAAGGGCCCCCGGCGAGAGAAGGGTATATATTCCCCCGACCTCCGCGGGCGGAATATATAAACTCTCCCCGAATCTCACTGGCCTCCCCACAATAATCCTTGGCACAACTCGCTGCCACCAACCGATTTACGGTAACTATTAGCCGAACACACAGACGTGGGATTCAAGATCGAGATAACAGAACAGCTCAAGATTAATTATATAATTTAATCGCCTAAAGCACACTAGAAACTACAATATATACAATAGGGAATCTACAGAATATACAGTTATGTCAGAGTACAGTTACAGATAAAGCATGGGTTACAACAGGTATGCAATTCAATCAGTTACCTTGTGCGTCTGGCCACAGGGGGGCGCTGTAGACCAGGTTTCCAGGAACTCTCTCACAGGTCTGTCCCAACCAGGCCCCCGAGCAGAAGAACGCTGGAAAATGGCCGAAGTAGGGTTATCAACCTGGGCAGATCCAGGTCCCCTCCTACCTTAGTGACCTCACAGGGAAGCACTGCCACTCCCCCTGCATGGATCAGAATTATCCAGCAAAGGGGATTTTGGCTATAACTTTGCCTGGGAGCGTCGTAGGCAGACGCCAATGCTCTCATTGTGACAGTTATGAATTTAGCCACAGAACGAGGGGACTCATGACCTGTCTGCCAGTTCCCCATTGGCTGATATCACGCCTGGGGCATTTCCCAATGTCCTGTTCCCATAAAAAGGGGGTGCCGGCATCGTCCACATGCGGAGACACCATTTTTATGGTTGCCATATTTATCGGAAATATGGCTTGCGAGATATGAACCATTTTTTACTGGAGTCGTTCTGTCTGGCTATTTCCATAGCCTTGCTAACTAGCTAGCAGCTCCTACTACAGGGTGACGGCAGGGAGTCATCCTGTGTCCATTGTCCTAAAGCCACCTAATTTCCATATCACAGGACATGGCCATGGATTTGTTGCTAAACCAGTTGTGTGAAGGGAAGGGGGTAGTGACACCAGGAGAGGGCTTCCTGACATGACTTGAATGTCATGATTTATCGTCATATCTCCGGATTTACCTCACACCTCCCCCCTTTTGAGGGCGCTAGGGGGCAGCACACTCCGGTGTTCCCCCGTGCGCCCGTCCGCGACCTCTCCTTGTCGGGACAGCCCGTCTGCGTTACCGTGGTCACGGCCCCTTTTGTGGCGAATGGTGAAGTTGTATTGCTGGAGCGCAAGGCTCCATCGCAACAATCGCCCATTCGTCCCAGAGACGGTGTGCAACCAGCTGAGGGGATTGTGGTCCGTCTCCACGATGAAGTGGCGCCCGTATAGATAGGGTTGCAGACGCTGCAGGGCCCACACTATGGCCAGGCACTCCTTCTCCATCGTGGAATAGGCAACTTCCCTTGGTAACAGCTTCCTGCTCAGGTACAAGACTGGGTGCTCTTGGCTCGCAGAGTCCACCTGGCTGAGCACCGCACCGAGGCCGAAGTCACTGGCGTCGGTCTGTACTACAAACGGCCGCGTGAAGTCGGCTGCCTGTAGCACGGGCGGGCTGGACAGGGCGTCCTTTAGGGCCCGGAAGGCTGTCTCGCAGTCCATTGTCCAATCGACTGCAGAGGGCAGCTTCTTCTTGGTGAGGTCCGTCAAGGGCTTTGCCAGGCTACTATAGCATGGAACAAACCTCCTATAGTACCCAGCGGTCCCCAAGAAGGACATCACCTGCTTCTTGGTCCTGGGGGTGGGCCAGGATGCGATGGCCTCCACTTTCTCAGGCTCGGGCTTCAGCGTTCCCCCACCTACCCGGTGACCGAGGTACTGGACCTCGCTCATGGCCAGCTGACACTTTCCCGGCTTGATGGTCAAACCTGCCCGGTGGATCCGCCTGAGCACCTGTGCTAGATGCTCTAGGTGGTCCTCCCAGGTGGGACTGAAGACGGCAATGTCATCCAGGTACGCGGCCGCGTACCCTTCAAGTCCCTTGAGCAGGGTGTTGACCATCCGCTGGAAAGTGGCAGGGGCATTCCTCATCCCGAATGGCATCACCGTGGACTCGTACAGTCCAAATGGGGTAATAAAGGCAGAGCGTTCCCTGGCCTTGCGAGTCAGGGGGATCTGCCAATATCCCCGGCTCAGGTCCATGATGGTCAGGTACTGAGCCCCGGCCAACTGATCGAGCAGGTCATCGATGCGTGGCATTGGGTACGCATCGGCGACCGTGACAGCATTGAGCCCCCTGTAGTCCACGCAGAACCGAGTGGTTCGGTCCTTCTTAGGGACGAGGACTACAGGCGAGGCCCAAGCGCTGTTGGATGCCTGGATCACCCCCAGCTCCAGCATCTCGTCAATCTCCTGGCGCATGTGTTGCTGCACCTCCAGGGAGACCCGATATGCTGAACGCCGGATCGGGGGATGATCCCCAGTGTCCACGTGATGGACAGCCAAGTCAGTCCTTCCGGGCTGGTTGGTAAACAACCCCCGGAAGGGGTGTAGGGTGGCCCACAGCTGGGACCGTTGGTCCTCCAAGAGCTGGTGGCCAACCTCTACATCCTCAATGGATCCGCCTGCCCTAACCTGGGCTAGCATATCCAAGAGGGTTTCCGCTTCTCCCTCCTCGGGCAGGTTGCACACGGGGAGCGCACATGCCTCCCGCTCATGATGTGCCTTCATCATGTTCACATGGAAGGGCTTCCGCCTTCCACGGGCAGGGTCCAGGGTGACCAGGTACGTCACAGGGTTGAGCTGCTGGTACACGAGGTATGGGCCTTCCCAGGCTGCCTGAAGCTTGTCCTGTGGTACGGGGACCAGTACCCACACCTCTTGACCCACTTGGTAGGTCCTCTCACAAGCGTTCTGGTCGTACCAACGCTTCTGATCAGCCTGGGCTTGAGCCATATTGTCGTGTACCAGTTGCGTCAAGGCCTGCATTTTGTCCCGGAAGCGCATGACATACTCGATAACCGACACTCCAGGGGTGGCCAAATCCCCTTCCCAAGCCTCTTTCACCAGAGCCAGGGGGCCCCGCACACGTCGCCCGTACAGGAGCTCAAACGGTGAGAATCCTGTTGAGGCCTGTGGAACCTCCCGGTAAGCAAATAACAGGTGGGGGAGATACCGCTCCCAGTCACGCCCATGGGAGTCGACCAACATCTTAAGCATCTGCTTTAAGGTGCCATTGAACCGCTCGCACAGGCCATTAGTCTGTGGATGGTACGGGCTGGCCACCAGATGTCGCACCTGGACTTGCTTACAGAGGGTCTCCATCAGCTGGGACATGAATTGGGTCCCCCGGTCGGTGAGCATTTCCTGGGGAAAACCCACTCGGGAGAAAATCTCCAGCAATGCGGTGGCCACCTTGTCAGCCCGAATGGACGACAAGGCCACTGCTTCTGGGTACCGGGTGGCATAGTCCACTACCGTCAGTATGAAGCGTTTCCCGGAGCTGCTGGGGATGGCCAGCGGGCCGACCAGATCCACAGCCACCCTCCTGAAAGGCTCATCGATGATGGGCAGAGATACCAGTGGGGCTTTGGGGCGTGGCCCCGCCTTCCCCACTCTCTGACAGGTTTCACACGAACGGCAGTAGGCAGCCACATCGGCCCCCATTTTTGGCCAGTAGAAATGCTGGTTTAACCTGGCCTTGGTCTTAGCGATCCCTAGGTGTCTGGCCATCGGAATCTCATGTGCGATCCGCAACAACTCCGTCCGGAACGGATAGGGTACCACCAACTGTCGGTCCCTGGGCCACGCCTCCGGTGAACCCTGCTGGACCGTGGCCCGGTACAGCCGTCCTTGGTCCCAGACCACTCGCTCCGGGTCCGAGTCCGAGGGAGGCTGTGCCGCCTGCTCCTTTAGAGCTTTCAGGCTGTCGTCAGCTTCTAACGCTGCCTGAAACCCCTGACTAGATGTGGCCAGAATCGACGAGACTGTCACATCTTCGGTCAGTACCCCGGGACCTGTGTCCTGGCCTCCACCTGACTCGGCTGCCACTTGGTCAGAAGGGGAAGAGCTATCGGACCTCCGGGAGGCCCCTTGGCTTCCAGCACTCCCACTGCGGGTGACAGCGGCCACAGCCGCTGCGACCGTGGGTCGTGCCTGCTCCTCCTCCGTTCCTGACCAAGTCGCCGGTTCAGGCAGACCTACCTGGCTTCCTGACACCCCGGTTGTGGGGGAACCCTGCACCGAGATCTTACCTGGGAGCACTTCCGCTCCTGGACCGGCCCCAATCTCACCTGCCTGTTCCCCTCCTGCAGCAACAGAACCCCGCTGTGAAATCTCTGGGGACCCCACATTTGCTGTGGTAGCCCCCACCCCACACACTGGTCCTCCCCCTGCAGCACCCTGCTCTCTGCTTATCCCTGCAGAGGGCAGCAGATCCCAGCTCACAGGCTGGTTACTTGTAGAGGCATTGTCACACCTTTCTCTGACCCCCTCCCCTGTCACAGCTGCAGCTGCGTGTGTGTCTATGGTGTCTGTGCAAGCAGAAATATCAGAGTTCACTCCCTCCTCCCTTACATCATTCATAGATAACACATTAACATTGTCCGGAGGCACGTCAGCACTGGCTGAAGGTTCAGCCTTTGGGGCGGGGCCAAACTGGGAGGTTATTTGCCCCAAATCTGTCCCAAGTAGCACGTTTGCAGGGATCCGATCAGTTACCCCCACCTCCCTCACCCCTCGCCCTGCGCCCCAGTCCACATAAATGTCAGCAACAGGCAGCGCCGGGTCAATGCCTCCAATCCCGGAGACAGCGAGGGTTTTTCCAGGGATCAAGTCTTGGGGGGACACCATCTCAGGCCGCACCAGAGTCACCTCCGAGGCGCTGTCTCGCAGTCCTATGGTCACAGACTGGCCGACGGTGACAGGTTGGAAGCTGTCCAGGGACCTACCACCACCCCCACCCACACAATACACCTTGGGCGGCCCTTGGGACGGGGACGGAGCCGGGGCCTTGGGACGCTGAGGGCACATGGCCTTGAAGTGTCCAGGTAGGTTGCACTGGTGGCACCGTCTTGGTTCTGCCACGGGCCTGGAGAGGGGAGTTGAGGGGGACACCCCCTGCAGTCTAGGGGCAGGTGGGGCAGTCGCAGAGTTCATCTTACCCCCTCTCCAGGTGCTGCTGGTGGCTGCTCTCCTGGCTTCAGGAGCCCGATTGTTGGTGTAGTCATCTGCCAGGGCAGCTGTAGCCGTGGATCCCTTTGGCTTCTGGTCTCGGATGAACTGGCGGAGATCCTCAGGGCAGTTCCACAAGAGTTGCTCCGTGATGAACAAGTCCAGGATCTCCGGTCCGGTGGAAAGCTGCAGGCCTTGGGTCCAGTGGTCGGCAGCTCGGGCAAGTGCCCGCCGGTGGTCAGCCCAGGAGTCCTTTGGTCCCTTCTGCAGCGTCCGGAACTTCTTGCGGTAGGACTCCGGGGTGAGGTTGTACTGTTGGATCAGGGCCCGCTTGATGGTGTCGTAGCCCTGATCCGCCTCAGCAGGCAAGTCCCCAAGGATATCCAGGGCCTTACCCCTTAAACGGGGGGTCAGGTATTTGGCCCACTGGTCCTTGTTCAGATGATGCTGCAAGCAAGTCCGTTCAAAAGCAGTCAAGAAAGAGTCCAAGTCTCCATCCTTCTCCAGCACTGGGAAGTCCTCAACACGGACCTTTGGAAGTTTGGTGTCTGGAAGGTCACAAGTGGCTGATGAGGGCCGGAGCTGAGCTAGCTGCAGCTGGTAGTTACGCTCTGCCTGGCGCTCTTCACGCGCTGCTTGCCGCTCACGCTCGGCCATGAGTTCCTTGTAGCCCTCCCGGTCTCCAGCCTGGCGTAGGGCCATAGCCATTTGAAGAAGGCTATCCGAGCCTCCCAGGCTCGGTGGAATGGCACGTGGTGATCTGCGGCCCGCTGCGGAGCCTGGTGCTTCACTGTCCATTGCAGAGCGGAGGGCTGGCATCTGGCTCGTTGAGGACCCTTGGGCGAGCTGCTCCTCATCTTGTCCAGCAGTGCCCGGTTGTGCAATGTCCTCTGCAGAGCTGTTTTCTGGCGTCGAGCTCCTGGAGGACTCGTGGGCAACCTCCTCATTGCTGTCCACAGCACCGTCCTCCCTCTCTTCGGCTCCTGCTTTAGCATTGGCCAGTTGCATAGCTCTGCTCCTGGTGCCATCAGCCATTCTTGCAGACTTTTGGTCACTGACACAGAACTGACACCTGATGCCTCCACACACCTTACAGTATCTGCACTCTGACACTCTAGTGTTGAGCTGGTCTGAAGACCCCAGCAGCCACAGCTGCTGCAGGCAGTCTTTAGTGTCTGGGAGTATGGGTCTCACACTCACACACACTATTATCTCGATCCCACCGCTATGCCACCAATATGTCACAAACCACCGGGGGGTCACTCAGAAATCCCCCGCGCTGGCTACCAGTACGTCACAATCGGGGGGTAGCAAGGGGGCGTCCCCCTCCTTTATACCTCCCGACCGACAGACAGAGCACGTGACGCGCTCTCTAGCGCCCCTCTTATAGTCAGGCCAATTATGGAATTGCCCGACCATAAGCAAGGAGGCCGCTATACTACTTATGCCGATTATTGAAGGGCCCCCGGCGAGAGAAGGGTATATATTCCCCCGACCTCCGCGGGCGGAATATATAAACTCTCCCCGAATCTCACTGGCCTCCCCACAATAATCCTTGGCACAACTCGCTGCCACCAACCGATTTACGGTAACTATTAGCCGAACACACAGACGTGGGATTCAAGATCGAGATAACAGAACAGCTCAAGATTAATTATATAATTTAATCGCCTAAAGCACACTAGAAACTACAATATATACAATAGGGAATCTACAGAATATACAGTTATGTCAGAGTACAGTTACAGATAAAGCATGGGTTACAACAGGTATGCAATTCAATCAGTTACCTTGTGCGTCTGGCCACAGGGGGGCGCTGTAGACCAGGTTTCCAGGAACTCTCTCACAGGTCTGTCCCAACCAGGCCCCCGAGCAGAAGAACGCTGGAAAATGGCCGAAGTAGGGTTATCAACCTGGGCAGATCCAGGTCCCCTCCTACCTTAGTGACCTCACAGGGAAGCACTGCCACTCCCCCTGCATGGATCAGAATTATCCAGCAAAGGGGATTTTGGCTATAACTTTGCCTGGGAGCGTCGTAGGCAGACGCCAATGCTCTCATTGTGACAGTTATGAATTTAGCCACAGAACGAGGGGACTCATGACCTGTCTGCCAGTTCCCCATTGGCTGATATCACGCCTGGGGCATTTCCCAATGTCCTGTTCCCATAAAAAGGGGGTGCCGGCATCGTCCACATGCGGAGACACCATTTTTATGGTTGCCATATTTATCGGAAATATGGCTTGCGAGATATGAACCATTTTTTACTGGAGTCGTTCTGTCTGGCTATTTCCATAGCCTTGCTAACTAGCTAGCAGCTCCTACTACAGGGTGACGGCAGGGAGTCATCCTGTGTCCATTGTCCTAAAGCCACCTAATTTCCATATCACAGGACATGGCCATGGATTTGTTGCTAAACCAGTTGTGTGAAGGGAAGGGGGTAGTGACACCAGGAGAGGGCTTCCTGACATGACTTGAATGTCATGATTTATCGTCATATCTCCGGATTTACCTCACAATTACCAATAAAGTATTTGTTTTAAGGGTTTTTTCCACGGTTTTCTGACTATTACCCCTTAAGGTTTATCCTATACGGTCTCTTTAGAGGTTACTTTCCCAGTACTCGGGCCGCTACATTGGACTAACATAACACACGTTATGCGTTACCAATAAGGTTCTGAAATGGTAGGGAATCAAGGGCCAGGGTCCAGGGTGTCCAGATCCTAAGAAATTTATCCACTGAGTCATTGGTTTCTGCCGTTAGGGACTCCATCCTGTGGATGATGGCCATCTCCGCATACCACTCCCTCACAGATGGCACCCCAGTCAATCTCCAGTATATCGGGATCACCATGCGTGCCGCCGTAAGACAGTAACTCAGAAGGCCCGCTTTCTGTGATTTAAGCGATCTCGGGAGAATTGAAAGCAGCGCCATCTGAGGGGAACCCACCAACTGCTCTCCGCAAATCACAGAGTATGCTTTGAACACGGACTTCCAGAAAGGTTGTATCAATGGGCAGTCCCACCAGATATGCAGCATTGTCCCCTTTCCCCGTCCGCACCTCCAGCAGCTATCTGAGACCCCAGGAAATATTGCGTGTAGAGTATCCGGGCACTTGTACCAACGGGTCAGAATCTTATAATTTTTTTCCTGTGCTGCACAGGCGATGGAAAATTTATGAGTGAGGATAAAAGACTTTTTCCAGTCCTCCTCAGGAATGGAAGTCCCCAAATCTCTATTCCACTTCTCGATATATTTAAGGTCTCCCATGTCCGCCTTTGTAATCAGGAAGGAGTAAACCAGAGACGAGAGATGCCTGGGAGAATCCTCCTGCAAAAACAATTGTTCAAATTTTCAAATTTTGTGGGCTGAGCCGCAAAAAGCCCAAGTCTGTTGTCAACCATCAAGAAGGACCTAAGTTGAAGGTATTCCAGCCAAGCCGTTGGATGCCGACCCTCTGGGAGCAAAAGGGCTGAAAAAGGGGATACTTCCAAACCGTGCAAAGTCTGGGCTATCTGTTTGTCCTCACCCCTCCTCCAACATAAGAAACGCTTGACTCCCATCCCTGGGGGGAACTCTGGGTTAGAGAAGAGTGGTGAGAGTGGAACAGGACCTCTTGAGAGAGATCCCTGCCTGCAACATCCCAGACCCTCAGGAATGCCCTAAGAAACTCTGCCTCCCCATCTATCCGTCTCCTCTGCGACGGTGTGATCCACGGGAGGAACCGCAGGGGTGTTTCGGAGCAAACCTGCTCCAGACTCACCCATTGTTTAGTGCTCCTATTAAATTGCCAATCCATTAGTCTCAGCAGAAGAGATGCCTTGTGGTACTTTTTAAAGTCTGGCAACCCTGCCCCCCCTCTCCCTTAACTCTACTCAATACTCTCCTCCCCACCCGAGAGCTCCTCCCTCCCCACACAAATTTGTTAATAATCGACTGTATTTTGGTAAAGAAAAACGATGGTAGTGCTCTAGGGGCCGTTTGAAAGCTATATAGAAAACGAGGGAGAACATCCATCTTGATGACATTAATACGTCCAAACCAGGACAGTTTCTGTCTATCGATTTGTTTAAGATCTCTTATAGTGCGTTCCAACAAAGGGACGTAATTGAGGTGAAAAATCTTGGTACTGTCCCGTGGTACCGCCACCCCCAGATAAGTAAGGGCCGATGTCTGCCATCTAAAAGGAAAGTTGGATGCAATATGATCTACTTCCCTCCCAGGCAGAGTGAAATTCAAAACTTCTGATTTATTATAGTTAACTTTAAAGTTGCTTATATGTCCGAAGTTCTTAATTTCCTTAGCCAAGGAGGGAAAGGATATGTGAGGCTGTGTAATGTATAGGAGGAGGTCATCTGCATATAATGCCGCTTTACAATGATGCTCTCCCACTTCTATCCCTTTTATATCTGGGTTCTGTCTAATGGCCAAAGCCAAATGCTCCATTACGAGAACAAATAGGAGGGGGGATAAGGGACAACCCTGTCTGGTACCATTTTTTATGCTAATTGGCGCGGACAAGGACCCATTTACCTTTATTCTGGCAGTCGGTGTACTATAAAGGGAGGCCACTCCTCTAAGGAACCTGTCACCTATCCCCACCTGTCTCAAAGATGCCCACATGAAACTCCAGCTGACCCGGTCGAAGGCTTTCTCTATGGAAAGTAAACACATAGGTAGTGCTTTTGCCTTCGCCCGAGCCAGCAGAAGAAACGTCTTATTCGTGTTGTCTCTTGCGTTTTTTGGGATATTTTATTCACTGTGCTCACTATAAGGAAAAACTAACATATAAATATGATGTCTCAGATTAGCACGAGTTCATAGATACCAAACATGTTTACTTTTATCTAAGAAAGTGAGTGAGCAGACATTACTCTCTAAATACTTTTATCTAATAGGTTAAAAAAAATTCAGAAGATTGTCCAAAAAAAGAATTGCGCTTTTGTTGCAATTTTCCACGACTCGTTGTGTTCTCATTTTTGGGATCTGGGGCTCAGTGATGGCTTATTTTTTGTGGCTTGAGCTGGCATTTTTAATTATTCCATTTTTGTGGTATATTTTGATCGCCTGTTATTGCATTTTTAAAAAAATTAGCGGCGACCAAAAAACGTAGTTTTGGCGTTTTGAAATTTTTTATTGCCACGCCAATCAGATTAATTGATTTTATATTTTGATAGATCGGGCATTTCCGAATGCAGTGATACCAAATATGTGTATATTTTATTTTTTTGTAACTGTTTTCTCTTCAATGGGGTGAATGGGTTGTGATTTGAACTTTTAGGTTTTTATTTTTTTCATATATTTTTAAAACTTTTTTTTTTTACATTTTTTTTATTTATTTTACTAGTCTCGCTAAAGGACTTTATGGATCAGCAGTCTGATTTCTTGTTCATTTCTGTTGGTCAGAGCTTTGCAGCTCTGATCAGCGGGAATGCAACATTCCTGTCAGTTCGCACAGGAATTAGGAAGGATCGCCGGTCACAGCGACGTCGCAGGGCAGGTAAGTGCGTGTAACGCTGCTGTAGCGATAATGTTCACTACGGCAACGATCAACACATATCGGCCGTACGACGGGGGCGGGTGCTATCGCGCTCGGCATCGCTAGCATCGGCTAGCGCTGTCGCAGCGTGTAATACCTGCTTTAGAATTAACTGGGCAACAAATTGTGGGATCTATATTCTTGTTCTATCTGTTGCAAAAGTGAAAATTTGGGGCTTAAGCAACATTTTAGAGAAAAAAAATTACATTTTTTTTAATCCACTTTGCATTAATTCTTCTGTAGCTTCTAGTTAACACATTTCCTGACACCAGTTTTGAAGTATTTGAGGGGTGCAGTTTATAAAATGGTATCACTTTTGGGGAGTTTCTAATATAAATAGGTTCCTAAAGAAATAGGTTTTGTACATTTCTTGAAGAAAATGAAAAATTGCTGTTACGCTTTTAACCCTTCTAACATCCTGACAAAATAAAATGATGGTTTTGAAAAAAGTGATGCAGATGTAAATTAGACATATAGTAAATGTTAGGTATTAACTATTTTGTACAGCATGCAGAACTGGTTTAAGAATATAAAAATTAAAAGTTTGCAAATTGCTAATTTTTAAACATTTTTGCCAAAATTCTGATATTTTCACAAATAAACACAAAAAATATTTCTGGCAGAGAAAGAAGCAAATTTGTCTCATACTTTATAACACAAAGTTGCCTATTTTTATTTGTACTAATGATTTGGGAAATAAAAATGAAAACCATGATTACGCTTTAATGTTATCAAATTTTGTGTAGTACCTGTGTGTTGAAAATGCTCACAATACCCCTGGTTAAAATCTTTGAGAAGTATAACTGCCAATATGGGGTCATTGTGGTTTTTTTTGCTGCTTAGGCACCTTATGGGACCTGAAAATGTGAATGGTTCCTGCCGTTTGTATAGAGGTTTCTGAGCACAAGTGGGATATCAATGAACTTAAGCGGGCTTTACACGTTGCGACATCGGCAACGATATATCGTTGGGGTCACATCGTTAGTGACGCACATCCGGCGCCGTTACCGAAATCGCAGCGTGTAACGCAAATGAGCGACGGTCAACGAGCACAAAAACGTCAAAAATCGTTGCTCGTTGTCACGTCGCTCATTTCCATAATATCGCTGCAGCGACAGGTACGATGTTGTTTGTCGTTCCTGCGGCAGCACACATTGCTGTGTGTGACACCGCAGGAGCGACAGACATCTCCTTACCTGCCTCCACCGGGAAAGGAGGAATGAAGGAAGTGGGCGGCATGTACCGGTCGCTCATCTCCGCCCCTCCTTTTCTATGGGGCGGCGGTTCAGTGACGCTGCTGTGACGTCGCTTTGACGCTGAACGAACCGCCCCCTTAGAAAGGAAGCGGATCGCCGGTCACAGCGACGTCGCAGGGCAGGTAAATGCGTGTAACGCTGCCGTAGCGATAATGTTCACTACGGCAGCGATCAACACATATCGGCCGTACGACGGGGGCGGGTGCTATCGCGCTCGGCATCGCTAGCATCGGCTAGCGCTGTTGCAGCGTGTAATACCTGCTTTAGAATTAACTGGGCAACAAATTGTGGGATCTATATTCTTGTTCTATCTGTTGCAAAAGTGAAAATTTGGGGCTTAAGCAACATTTTAGAGAAAAAAAATTACATTTTTTTTAATCCACTTTGCATTAATTCTTCTGTAGCTTCTAGTTAACACATTTCCTGACACCAGTTTTGAAGTATTTGAGGGGTGCAGTTTATAAAATGGTATCACTTTTGGGGAGTTTCTAATATAAATAGGTTCCTAAAGAAATAGGTTTTGTACATTTCTTGAAGAAAATGAAAAATTGCTGTTACGCTTTTAACCCTTCTAACATCCTGACAAAATAAAATGATGGTTTTGAAAAAAGTGATGCAGATGTAAATTAGAAATATAGGAAATGTTAGGTATTAACTATTTTGTACAGCATGCAGAACTGGTTTAAGAATATAAAAATTAAAAGTTTGCAAATTGCTAATTTTTAAACATTTTTGCCAAAATTCTGATATTTTCACAAATAAACACAAAAAATATTGACCTACCGTAAGTTTACCAATAACATAAAGTACAATGTTTTACGGAAAAACATTTTTAAAATCAATGAGCTATGTTGAAACATTCCACAGTTCTTACCACATAAATTGACACTGGTCAGATTTAAAAAAATTGGACTTGGTCTGTCACTAACAGGTTATTATCAATTGGGCTATATGTAATTTACTGGAAATCTATCTAATTTAAATAAAATTTTGGAAAAAAATGGTGAATTTAAATTTCTAAAGGTTTGATCATCTCTAGTTACAAACCTTACCAAAACCTAGCTGCTTCTGAAGAAATTAGCCGTTAAAAAAATGTTAGTGCTGACATTGAGTGGTAACATTTACATTATCTAAGCTCACACAACTTTCAGAATCATTACCATATTTAATGGGACATGTATGTAGATTTTTCATCTATATCTTCAATTTTTGAATATTACCGTAACTCGTGTTTTATTTTAGAGAAGGAGAATACACAGTGAATGTTTCAATCTCTAACAATGTCAGCTCTGCATTCTTAACCAAACAAATATTTGTAGTCAAGGAACATTGTCATCCTCCACCAGTAAAAAATATGGGACCACTGAAAGTACAGGTAGGCGTAAAAGGTTTTTTTTCATTATTTAACTTTGTCATTTTTTTCTCTGAGAAATAAGAATGCAAATGGAATTTATAGCAACATTATTTACATCTTTATTAATATATATACATCTTTATTAATTCAGTGATACATGTGTATACCATACATCAAAGTGTAGCTGTCAGTTGAATCAAATGTTAATATGAAAGTTCATTCTTGTATATCTCATAATAGCTGTGCCATTTGTCCACTTTTTGATCCTTTCAGATGAAAAAAGGACTTCTTTCATTTCTCTGAACAGCAGCAGGACTCTACTGTACTGGCTTAGCTGTCAGCACTATGCACTCCTGACTTCCATCCCATTTCCACAATGCATTGCAGTATACAATCATGGCAGGAAGTGTTGGCACCCTTGAAATTGTTCCACAACATGAATTATTTCTTTCAGACTATTATTACAATAGTTTGTTATACACATGTTTATTTTCTTTGTGTATATTGAAACAACACAAAAAAAAGAAAAACAGAAAAAGTCAAATTGGACATAGTTACACACAAAACCCCAAAATGGGCAGGACAAAATTGTTGGCACCCTTATGTTAGGTTGCACATCCTATGGAATAAAGAACTGCAATCAACCTCTTCATATTATCATCAACAAGCTTCTTACATCTCTCAACTGGAATTTTTAATTTGGGACCACTCTTCAGGTGCAAACAGTTTCAGGTCTCTTATATTTGAATAGTGCTATCTCCCAACAGCAATTTTAAGATCTCTCCATAAGTGTTCAATTGAAATTAGATCCGGACCCATTGCTGACCACTTTACAACTCTCCAGTGCCTTGTTTCTGTCATGCCTTGGGTTCGGGACTCGATCCGGTATCATTGTGCCTCGGAGTGACCTTTGACTCTGCCTTGTCCTTCATACCACACATTCAATCCCTCACCACCTCCTGTCGTCTTCAACTCAAAAATATTTCCAGAATCCGTCCCTTCATCAATTCTCAATCCACAAAAATGCTAGTGCATGCTCTCATAATCTCCCGCCTCGACTACTGCAACATCCTCCTATGTGGTCTCCCTGCTAACACGCTCGCCCCTCTCCAGTCCATCCTTAATGCTGCTGCCCGACTGATCCACCTCTCGCCTCACTACCACCCCGCTTCTCCTCTCTGCATGTCCCTCCACTGGCTTCCAATCTTCCACCGTATCCAATTCAAACTTCTAATACTGACTTACAAAGCCATCCACAAATTGTCTCCTCCATATATCTCTGAACTAATCTCTCGCTACACTCCAAAACGTAATCTCCGGTCCTCCCAAGATCTCCTTCTATCCTCCTCTCTCATTCGCTCCTCATGCAACCGTCTCCAAGACTTCTCCCGAACATCCCCAGTCTTCTGGAACTCACTGCCTCAACACGTCAGATTATCTACTACACTTGCAAACTTCAAACGGAACCTAAAGACTCATCTGTTCAGAAATGCCTATAACCTTGAATGACCTCACTGCCCCACCACCGTGCGGAGCTGCCGCCCCACCACCGTGCGGAGCTGCCGCCCCACCACCGTGCGGAGCTGCCGCCCCACCACCGTGCGGAGCTGCCGCCCCACCACCGTGCGGAGCTGCCGCCCCACCTACACCCCACCTACTGTCTCCTCCCCATAATCCTATAGAATGTAAGCCCGCAAGGGCAGGGCCCTCTTCCCTCTGTACTAGTCTGTCTACTGTAACTTGTACATGTATTTTGTATGTAACCCCCTTCTCATGTACAGCACCATGGAATCAATGGTGCTCTATAAATAAATAATAATAATAATAATAATAATAATTGTGCTGCATGGTCAGTTTCCTTCCCTGCTGAGCCTGTTCAGTCCATGTCAGAATGCTGATGGTTTTTTACCACTGTTTTTCTCCTTTTTATTTGCGGTTTGTTCTCACTTGCTTATTTTCCTAGTTTTTTCATATCCTGGGTGGGGCTTTTTATACTTTCCTGATCATAGCCTTTTCTGCTGGCTATTAGTGTTGAGCGAGTATGCTTGTCACTACTCGGTACTCGCACGAGTATCACTGTACTCGGGCTACTCGGCGGAGACCGAATAATCTCGCGATACTCGTGCTGTACTCGTCGTCTTCATCCCTGCATGTTGGCGCTCTTTTGAGAGCCAGCCCTCATGCAGGGATTGGCTGGCAGACCACTGCAATGCCACAGCCCTGATAGTTGTGGAATTGCAGTGATTGGCCGGCCCGCACAGCGTGACCGAGCCTTTATACCGGCGGGCGCGCTGTGCTCTGCACACAGCCATCCAGACAGTCAGTGCAGGGAGAGTGTTGCTGCTTCAGGGAAAGGTTTGCAGCCCTTTATAGTTATTTCCGTAGCAGGGCTGCAAACAGTGTGACCAGAAGTCCTTCTCAGGACTATTGTAGTTGTATATAGGCAGGCAGGGTATAGCCAGGTCGGAGTACAGGAGAAGAGTCCTTCTCAGGACTATTGTTGCTGTATACAGGCAGGGCAGGCAGGGTATAGCCAGGTCGGAATACAGGCTAGTGACCAGAAGAGTCCTTCTCAGGATTATTGTAGCTGTATACAGGCAGGCAGGCAGGGTATATAGCCATTCCTAGTGTTGACCGTATACCAGCCTTCATCATATCTGGGGCTGGTGTGCACAGTCTAAAACAGTCCTGATAGTGTCAGACTTCTCAGTAATTGTCGCTCCAAAAAGCTGTTAGGTTCTTAGTGCGTCCGTGCGTACATTTAAAAACCGCACGTGTGTGCCTGTCGGTGGCAGCGTACAGGTGCACTTGTGTGCGTTTTGCACAAACTAGTATATAACGCACAAGTCTAGTGAATAATACACGTCAGTCAGCAGTGTCTGATAGTGTCAAACTTCTCAGTAATTGTCGCTCCTAAAAACCTGTTAGGTTCTTAGTGCGTCCGTGCTTGCATTTAAAAACCGCACGTGTGTGCCTATCGGTGGCAGCGTACAGGTGCACTTGTGTGCGTTTTGCACAAACTAGTATATAACGCACAAGTCTAGTGAATAATACACGTCAATCAGCAGTGTCTGATAGTGTCAAACTTCTCAGTAATTGTCGCTCCTAAAAACCTGTTAGGTTCTTAGTGCGTCCGTGCTTGCATTTAAAAACCGCACGTGTGTGCCTGTCAGTGGCAGCATACAGGTGCACTTGTGTGCATTTTGCACAAACTAGTATATAACGCACAAGTCTAGTGAATAATACACGTCAGTCAGCAGTGTCTGATAGTGTCAAACTTCTCAGTAATTGTCGCTCCTAAAAACCTGTTAGGTTCTTAGTGCGTCCGTGCTTGCATTTAAAAACCGCGCGTGTGTGCCTGTTGGTGGCAGCGTACAGGTGCACGTTTTGCACAAACTAGTATATAACGCACAAGTCTAGTGAATAATACACGTCAGTCAGCAGTATCTGATAGTGTCAAACTTCTCAGTAATTGTCGCTCCTAAAAACCTGTTAGGTTCTTAGTGCGTCCGTGCTTGCATTTAAAAACCGCACGTGTGTGCCTGTCGGTGGCAGCGTACAGGTGCACTTGTGTGCGTTTTGCACAAACTAGTATATAACGCACAAGTCTAGTGAATAATACACGTCAGTCAGCAGTGTCTGATAGTGTCAAACTTCTCAGTAATTGTCGCTCCTAAAAACCTGTTAGGTTCTTAGTGCGCCCGTGCTTGCATTTAAAAACCGCACGTGTGTGCCTGTCAGTGGCAGCGTACAGGTGCATGTTTTGCACAAACTAGTATATAACGCACAAGTCTAGTGAATATTACACGTCAGTCAGCAGTGTCTGATAGTGTCAAACTTCTCAGTAATTGTCGCTCCTAAAAACCTGTTAGGTTCTTAGTGCGTCCGTGCTTGCATTTAAAAACCGCACGTGTGTGCCTGTCGGTGGCAGTGTACAGGTGCACGTTTTGCACAAACTAGTATATAACGCACAAGTCTAGTGAGTAATACATGTCAGTCAGCAGTGTCTGATAGTGTCAAACTTCTCAGTAATTGTCGCTCCTAAAAACCTGTTAGGTTCTTAGTGCGTCTGTGCTTGCATTTAAAAACCGCACGTGTGTGCCTGTCGGTGGCAGCGTACAGGTGCACTTGTGTGCGTTTTGCACAAACTAGTATATAACGCACAAGTCTAGTGAATAATACACGTCAGTCAGCAGTGTCTGATAGTGTCAAACATCTCAGTAATTGTCGCTCCTAAAAACCTGTTAGGTTCTTAGTGAGCCCGTGCATGCATTTAAAAACCGCACGTGTGTGCCTGTCAGTGGCAGCGTACAGGTGCATGTTTTGCACAAACTAGTATATAACGCACAAGTCTAGTGAATATTACACGTCAGTCAGCAGTGTCTGATAGTGTCAAACTTCTCAGTAATTGTCGCTCCTAAAAACCTGTTAGGTTCTTAGTGCGTCCGTGCTTGCATTTAAAAACCGCACGTGTGTGCCTGTCGGTGGCAGTGTACAGGTGCACGTTTTGCACAAACTAGTATATAACGCACAAGTCTAGTGAGTAATACATGTCAGTCAGCAGTGTCTGATAGTGTCAAACTTCTCAGTAATTGTCGCTCCTAAAAACCTGTTAGGTTCTTAGTGCGTCTGTGCTTGCATTTAAAAACCGCACGTGTGTGCCTGTCGGTGGCAGCGTACAGGTGCACTTGTGTGCGTTTTGCACAAACTAGTATATAACGCACAAGTCTAGTGAATAATACACGTCATTCAGCAGTGTCTGATAGTGTCAAACTTCTCAGTAATTGTCGCTCCTAAAAACCTGTTAGGTTGTTAGTGCGTCCGTGCTTGCATTTAAAAACCGCACATGTGTGCCTGTCGGTGGCAGCGTACAGGTGCATGTTTTGCACAAACTAGTATATAACGCACAAGTCTAGTGAATAATACATGTCAGTCAGCAGTGTCTGATAGTGTCAAACTTCTCAGTAATTGTCGCTCCTAAAAACCTGTTAGGTTCTTAGTGCGTCCGTGCTTGCATTTAAAAACCGCACGTGTGTGCCTGTCGGTGGCAGCGTACAGGTGCACTTGCGTGCGTTTTGCACAAACTAGTATATAACGCACAAGTCTAGTGAATAATACATGTCAGTCAGCAGTGTCTGATAGTGTCAAACTTCTCAGTAATTGTCGCTCCTAAAAACCTGTTAGGTTCTTAGTGCGTCCGTGCTTGCATTTAAAAACCGCACATGTGTGCCTGTCAGTGGCAGCGTACAGGTGCACATTTTGCACAAACTAGTATATAACGCAGAAGTCTAGTGAATAATACACGTCAGTCAGCAGTGTCTGATAGTGTCAAACCTCTCAGTAATTGTCGCTCCTAAAAACCTGTTAGGTTCCTAGTGCATCCGTGCTTGCATTTAAAAACCGCACGTGTGTGCCTGTCGGTGGCAGCGTACATGTGCACGTTTTGCACAAACTAGTATATAACGCACAAGTCTAGTGAATAATACACGTCAGTCAGCAGTGTCTGATAGTGTCAAACCTCTCAGTAATTGTCGCTCCTAAAAACCTGTTAGGTTCTTAGTGCATCCGTGCTTGCATTTAAAAATCGCACGTGTGTGCCTGTCGGTGGCAGCGTACAGGTGCACTTGTGTGCGTTTTGCACAAACTTGGATATAATGCACAAGCCTAGTGAATACACGTCAGCACAGCATTGCAAAATGCGCAAGGGCGTTGGCAACGAACAAGGAAGTGGACGTGATGGTGGTGCAGGCCGAGGCCGAGGTTGTGGGCAAGCTCTAATTTCGCCACAACAAAGGGCCACATCTACTTGCTCGCACGTCCTGTCCCAAATTCTTGGGGACCGCAGCAGTACACCGCTCTTGAACCAAGACCAGTGTCAACAGGTTGTTAGTTGGATAGCGGATAATGCTTCCAGTCAGATTGGCACCACCACAAACACTCTGTCTTCCACACTGTCAAGTGTCAGTAGCCGTGATACTGCAACGCACATTTCATAACCTGATCCTCCTTCCTACCACCAGGCTGAGTACACGTCAACGGACATTACTGATACCACACTTGAACACTCGGAAGAGCTGTTCACGTTTCCATTCGCACATTCTGGCCTCTCGCCAGCTCCTGTTGAAGTGGGTCATGAGAAGATCGTATGTACAGATGCCCAAATATTTGAGCAGCCACGTTCTCACGAAGTTAGCAACGTGTCTCAACAAGGGGTGGACGATGATGAGACACAATTGTCAGGAAGTCAGGAGGAGGAGCAGGGTGCAGAAGAGGAAGACGACGTGGTGGATGATCCAGTAACTGATCCAACCTGGCAGGAGGATATGCAGAGCGAGGACAGCAGTGCACAGGGGGAGGGAGGCGTAGAATCCCAACATGCAGTAAGAAGCAGGGTGGTGGCCCCAGGCAGAAGTCAGGCAACCGTTCCCCGGAACAACAACACGACACAAGGTGCCTGTACAAATGTTAGGTCTTCCCGAGGCTGGCAGTTTTTTAAGTTGGCTCCAGATGATTCTAAAAAGGCCATTTGCAACACCTGCCATGCCAGCATCAGCAGGGGTACCAAAACTAGCAGCCTGACCACCACCAGCATGATCAGGCACATGTCAGCCAAGCACCTGACTTTGTGGGATGTACAACAGAGTCAAGAAGCAGTGCTTGCTGATGTCACTGCTACGTCTTCGCTTGTTGTGCATGCGAGCCAATCCCCTGTCCATGCTGCCTGCGAACAAGACTCCTCTGGCCCTGCACCTGCAGTTGCCTACGCAGAAATAACACCATCATCAAGCACATCCTTGTTCCAGCGCAGCGTTCAGTTATCCATTCAGTAAACCTTTGAACGCAGGCGCAAATACACTGCCAACGCCCCACATGCCACAGTTCTAAATGCTAACATTTCGCGACTGCTTGCACTGGAAATGTTGCCTTTTAGGCTGGTGGAGACAGAAGCATTCCGCGACCTGATGGCGGCAGCTGTCCCACGTTACTTGGTCCCCAGCTGCCACTATTTCTCCCGGTGTGCCGTCCCCGCATTGCATAACCACGTGTCACAAAACATCACACGTGCCCTGAACAACGCTGTTTCAGCCAAAGTCCACCTAACCACAGACACGTGGACAAGTGCTTGTGGGCAATGCCGCTACATCTCGTTGACGGCACACTGGGTTAATATTGTGGAAGCTGGGACCCAGTCTGAGCGAGGGACGGAACACGTCCTTCCCACACCAAGGTTTGCAGGCCCTACCTCAGTCAGGGTTTCACCCACACTCTACAGCTCCGGAATGTCATGCTCCTCAGCCTCCTCCTCCTCCTGCGCATCCTCATCCACTTTACCCTCCACACCAGTCCCAAGCTGGAAGCACTGCAGCACTGCCTCGGCAAAGCGGCAACAGGCTGTGCTGAAGCTAATGTACATAGGTGACAAACCCCACAATGCAGAAGAGGTGTGGACAGCTCTGAAACAGCAGGCAGATCACTGGCTCACACCTCTGAACCTAAAGCCAGGAAAGGTCGTGTGTGACAATGGCCGGAACCTAGTGGTGGCTTTGAGGCGAGGCCAGCTGACACATGTTCCATGCGTGGCCCATGTACTTAACCTCGTGGTTCAGCGGCTTCTAAAGTCATACCCAGAGCTGTCTGATCTGCTGGTAAAAGTTCGCCGCCTGTCTGCACATTTTCGAAAGTCACCTACTGCTTCAGCCGGCCTTGCCGGCTTTCAGCACCGTTTGCATCTTCCGGCTCACAGACTGGTGTGTGATGTCCCCACGCATTGGAATTCAACTCTGCACATGTTGGTCAGGATATGTGAGCAGAAGAGGGCAGTTGTTGAGTACCTGCATCACCTAAGCCGTCGGGAAATGGGTCAAACTCCACACATAACACCTGAGGAGTAGAGATGGATGTCCGACCTATGTATCATCCTCCAAAACTTTGAGGACTCCACCAAGATGGTGAGTGGTGATGACGCCATTATTAGCGTCACCATACCGCTTCTCTGCCTTCTAAAATGGTCTCTGCTCAAAAACAAACTTGATGCATTGCAGGCGGAGCGCGATGAGTTGGAGCAAGAAACAGTAGTGGGTGTGGGTGATAACACACAGCCCAGCCTCGTCTCATCACAACGTGCAGTGGAGGACTATGACGAGGAGGAGGATGAAGACATGGAGCAACTCTCCGGCCAAATTGAGGATATGACATGCACACCAGTCATATCCTCGGTTCAGCATGGCTGGCCAGAGGACAGGGTAGATGAGGAGGAGGAGGAGGAGGACAGCATGTTCAGTCATCGTGTTGGTCAGGATACTGAAGTACTGGCTGTTAAGAGTCTGGCGCACATAGCTGACTTTATGGTAAGCTGCCTGTCTCGTGACCCTTGCGTTAAGAAGATCTTGGCCGACAATCATTACTGGTTGGTAACACTGTTAGACCCACGCTACAAGGAGAACTTTATGTCTCTTATTCCCGAGGCGGAGAGGTCAGCCAAAATGCAGCTGTCTTGGAAGGCCATAGTCACGGAAGTAGGCAAAGCATTCCCCTCACAAATTGCTAGCGGCATAGGTCAGAAATCAGTGGACAACCAAGGCGTACAGCCGAGAGGGGCACAAGTCCAATCCGCCAGAGGTAGGGGAACAGTCTTTAAGATGTGGGACAGTTTTCTCAGCCCCTCACGTACCACAGCCCCTGAGGTGCGGGGTAGTGCCACAAGAAATCCTAAGTTTGCCCAGATGCTCACGGAGTACCTTGCAGATCGAACAACTGTACTCCGACATTCCTCTGTGCCTTACAATTATTGGGTATCCAAGCTGGACACGTGGCATGAATTGGCTCTCTACGCCTTTGGATGTCCTGGCCTGCCCTGCCGCTAGTGTTTTGTCAGAGCGTGTTTTTAGTGCCGCAGGTGGAATCATTACAGATAAACGCACCCGCCTGTCAACTGAAAATGCTGACAGGCCGACTCTGATCAAGATGAACAAGGGTTGGATTGGGCCAGACTTCACCACACCACCAGCAAATGAGAGCGGAATTTAAAGTTTGTAACGGGAATTTGCCATGTACCTCCACTCACCCATGGGTACACACTTCTGGACTTTGGATAATCGCTGGACTGCTCCTCCTTCTCCTCATGCGCCACCATGATGACCGTTACAAGAGTTAGGCCGTTGTTTCAGGTATACCCCAAGTGGTAATTTTTTTCGCCCATTCTTTCAGAATGGACATTACAACGACAGAAGACCCGCTCCTTTGCAATGGGAACAATGTTTTGAGGCCGTCATGCATGTCTCTATCCAGGGACAATGTGGAGCCTTCCAATTTTTGGCTGCCCTGCCAAAGGGCTATACTACAATAGACTCACTTCCTTACAATAGGCACTTCAGGTTTACAGGCCCTCATGCACGTCTCTATACAGGGACAATGTGGAGCCTCCCAATTTTTGGCTACCCTGCCAAAGGGCTATACTACAATAGACCCACTTCCTTACAATGGGCACTTCAGGTTTACATTCCATCATGCACGTCTCTATCCAGGGACAATGTGGAGCCTCCCAATTTTTGGCTGCCCTGCCAAAGGGCTATACTACAATAGACCCACTTCCTTACAATGGGCACTTCAGGTTTACAGGCCCTCATGCACGTCTCTGTCCAGGGACAATGTGGAGCCTCCCAATTTTTGGCTGCCCTGCCAAAGGGCTATACTACAATAGACCCACTTCCTTACAATGGGCACTTCAGGTTTATAGGCCCTCATGCACGTCTCTATCCAAGGACAATGTGGAGCCTCCCAATTTTTGGCTGCCCTGCCAAAGGGCTATACTACAATAGACCCACTTCCTTACAATGGGCACTTCAGGTTTACAGGCCATCATGCACGTCTGTATGCAGGGGAATTGGTGAACCTCACAATTTTTATACTTCCCTGGCAAAGGAAAATACTACAAAGACTCACTTCCTCAAAATGGGCACATTAGACTCAAGAGGCCTTCATGTACGTCTCTTCTCAGGGACATCGGAGTGCCACACAATGTTTTCACGTAAAATCTTTCATGTAATCTCAAAAAGTAACATACACCAGCTCTATCTCACTATTGGGTATGTGCCCTTAACATTTCCGCCATGAAAATTCATTTTGGTGTCATTTTGGAAGGTTTTCTGGTGAGTCCGTAAAAATGGCGTAAAACTCGGATAAAATTGTTCACAGCTGTGACTTTTGAGTGATAAATGCTTCAAGGGGTCTTCCCCATGCTGTTGCCATGTCATTTGAGCACTCTTCTGAGACTTTTGTGACATTTTTAGGGTTTCTACATGCTGCCGGGGGGTCATTTCATAAAAATACTCGGGTCTCACATAGGATAACATTGGGCTCGGTGCTCGGGCCGAGTACACGAGTATCTTGGGATGCTCGGCCCGAGCCTCGAGCACCCGAGCTTTTTAGTACTCGCTCATCACTACTGGCTATATGTCATTATGGATTCCGGCTAAGAACTTCCAGCCCTGCAGCTAAAGCCCCCATCACATTTAGCGACTTACCAGCAATCCCGAAAACTATGCGACCTGATAAGGATCGCTGGTAAGTCGCTGGGAGGTCACTGGTGAGATGTCACACAGTCAGACCTTACCAACGACTCAGTAACGATACAGGTCGCAGTAGCGACGTGTATAACGATCTCTGCTGTCATTGGGACCCTGTCACACAGTGTCAAACATAGCGATGCGTCTTGCCCAGCAGGTCATTGCCTTTGAAGAAAATGATCCAGGACATTCAGCAACGACCGGCGACCTCACAGCAGAGGCCAGGTCGTTGCTGGATGTCACACATAACGAGATCTCTAGCGAGATCGCTGTTGCGTCACGAAAACCGTGACTCAGCAGCGATGTCGCTAGCGCTGTCGCTTAGTGAGACGTGGCCTTTAGGGGTACTTTGCACGCTGTGACATCGCTAGCCGATGCTAGCGATGCCGTGCGCGATAGTACCCGCCCCCGTCTCACTTGCGATATCTTGTGATACCTGCCCTGCGACCCGCCTTCTTCCTAAGGGGGCGTGTCGTGCGGCATCACAGCGACGTCACATGGCAGCCATCCAATAGAAGCGGAAGGACGGAGATGAGCGGGACGTAATCATCCCGCCCACCTCCTTCCTTCGCATAGCCGGTGGAGGCAGGTAAGGAGATGTTCCTCGCTCCTGCGGCTTCACACACAGCGATGTGTGCTGCCAAAGGAACGAGGAACAACATCGTATCTCCTATTGGTGCGAGATTATGGAAATGACCAACGCTATACAGATCACCGATTTACGACGCTTTTGGAATCATTTATCGGTGCATCTAGGCTTTACATGTTGCGACGACGTTACCGACGCCGGATGTGCGTCACTTTCGATTTGACCCCGACGATATCGCAGTAGCGATGTCGCAACGTGCAAAGTACCCCTAAGAGTTTTAGGCAGATAACTGTGTTGTTTTATCTCTGTTTTCTCATTTGCCTTCCCTACACCTATCTTTTGTTTGCTGTTAGGTAGTTTAGAGTTTACCCTTGCTTGTATTTATTATTTCTGCTTTGTGCACTTGTGCACATGTTTTATGTTTCCACACTTTGGGTTCTTGTCTATGTAGCGCCCCTGAACCCATCAGTGCACTACAAGGTACTACATCCTGCCAAAGATGCAGGGCCTACCCCCAGGGACCTGAAAGATCAGTGCCGTTAACAGCAAAACGCATTATAATCCCAGTTTTCTTCCATCCCACAGACTGGTGACAGACTAGAATTGGACCCAATGGATGGCCACCCAGGGGTGGAGCCTATCCAGTTTACTAGACAACGACCAGGTGGGAGGGGACGAACAGACAGTTGGAGTTAGTAAGTGGAAGTGAGAGGAGATGGACGTAACTGCACTGACTTGGGAGTGTGACGGTGACCTGAGGACCCAGGCATGTGGTTGCCGGTGGACTCCCGGAACCATAGCACTGACAGGGTACAGAGCTCTAGGTCAGGCAAACTCTCCAGGCAGACCTGATAAAAATCTGCACAGTGAGGGGACCATCCAGGACCTCACTGACCTTAGAAGTCCGGGGACACTAGCAGTAACAGGAGTACCAGGGACCGGAATGGAACACGGACCCTACAGGGTTCACACTGCCCGCCGTACGGACCAGAGACTGAGAGACAAACAGGAGGGGACCCCCAGATGCTCCAAGCCAAGTGGACCCACCGACTTGAGAAAGGGGCAGGGGAAAAAACCAGCAGGTCATCAACTGGCACTGGGACAAAGGGAACCAGAGGTGAATACCAGCCTTCCTCCCGGTACCAGTTACCATCTACTGTGAGTAAAGAGAACCAGTTAGACAAAAACCCCTCATGTGGCCTAGCTTTCTTTCCACACCTAACTCCATCACCAACCACCCGGGGCCCCAGCCCTACTTGCAGAGGGCCCAACATCCAGGTTGCCATCACATCAGCCCCAGCGGAAAGACTGTGCAGAGGCGCTTCCATCACCATAACCGCAACCTGCAAGTGGCGTCAAGACAAACTTTATTAACTATTCCCCTGTATATAAACCCCTTTATAAAGCGACACCCAGGGTCACGGAACTGGGCAACGGCCACCCAGTGACACATCCCAGTAGTACACTGCCCGGGACTGAGTACCCCATAGCCCTGGGCGGCACATCTATCTCTGTATTCTTACCCTATATTGATTTGTAGTGTTAGCAACCTCCCGTCTGGTTCCTCAGGAGCTACGGGAAACAACTCAACAGCCTTTCAGGCAGACAGATCCGAGTTGTGGGTTACTAGTTTTGTGGTTATTAGTTGTGCAGCTAGGGATATTCCAGTCTTTGCAAAAACCACTAGGGTGTTGTGCAGCTAGTGATACTATTCTGTGCAGAAACCAGTAGAGTGCAGGTGCAGCTGCAGTGAGATAGGGTATATTATCTTTTTACTCATGTTGGAATATTTATGTGCAGAAAAGTTAACATCCATTTTTGGGTGCTTCTTGAAGTATGTTTAGGGTTATTGTCCTGCTGGAAGACCCATGACCTATGATGCAAACCCAACTTTCTTACACTGGGCACTACATGGCGACCCAAAAGCCTTTGAAAATCTTCAGATTTTATGATGCCTTGCACATATTCAAGAGACCCATTGTTAGAAGCAGCAAAACATCCTTGAACCTCCACCACATTTGGCTGTAGTTACTGTGCAACAGTACATTTCATCTGCTTCACCAAAAAGCTCTACCTTGGTTTTATCTATCCACAAGATGCTTTCCCGGAAGGATTTTGGCTTACTCACGTAAATTTTTGCAAACTGCAGTCTAGCTTTTTTATGTCTCAGTGTCTGTAGTGGGGTGCTACTTGGTCTCCTGCCATAGCATTTCATTTAATTCAATTAAAATTTTGATGGATAGCTTGCGCTAACACTGGTGCACCCTGAGTCTGCAAACAAGTTTGGCTCCATGTTTTTGTTGGCCCCGGGCGAAAGAGTCTCAGTGGATCCCATGCACACACATACTGGTGGATGCTGGGAGCCATCCACATGCTGTGGGTGATATACATACTGGGAACGCTGGGGTGCATACACATACTTGGGTACACTAGGGTACATACAGCTATTGGGGGATGCTGAGGGACATACCCCTGCTGGGTGGCATACACATACTGGGGACACTGGGGGCATACACATACTGGGGATGCTGGGGGCCATATCACATACTGGGAGATATGGGGGGCATACACATACTGGTGATGCTGGGGGCCATCTCACATACTGGGGGATGCTGGGGGCATACACATACTGGGGGATGCTTTGGACCTACACATACTGGGGTACTTGGGGGAGCATACACATTCTGGGGGGGCATACACATACCAGGGAAGCTGAGGGGCATACACATATTGTGGACGTTGGGGGACATAGAAATACTGGGAGATGCTCGGGGGCATACTCATACTGGGGATATTGGTGGGCATCCTCATACAGGGTGATATTGGGGGCATAAACATACTGGGAGATGCTGGGGTCATAAACATACTGAGGTCACTGAGGAGCATACACATACTGGGGTATGTGGGGAGCATACATATACTGGGGGGCACACATGCTGGTGACACTGGGGGACATAGAAATACTGGTAGATGCTCGGGGGCATACACATACACACTGGGGACACTATTATTGAAATAAATATTTTAAAATTCTGACGTTCGGTCCCCCCAATTTTGATACCCAGCCAAGATAAAGCCCGACAGCTGGGGGCTAGTATTCTCAGGCTGGGGAGACCAATTCTTATTGACCCACCCTCCAGCCTAAAAATAGCAGCCTGCAGCCTCCCAGAATTATCACATCCTTTAGATGTGACAATTCCAGCACTTTAACCAGCTCTTCCCGATTGCCCTGGCTCAGTGGCAATCGAGGTAATAAAAGGTTAAAAACAGCTCATAGCTATCACTGAGCCCTAAATTAGTAATGTGAAGGGTCTATGAGACCCCAATTACTATTCCGTAAGTGAAAGTAAATAAATATGAACACAGAAAAAAAATCTTTATTTGAAATAAAATACAAAAAACACCCCCTTTCACCACTTTATTAAACCCCAAACACCCCTGCAGGTCCCACATAATCAACACAAGGTCCCATGACGATTTCAGCTTTGCTACATCTGTACTGACGGCATGCGATCATGGAACATGACTGCCCGCTGTGAGCTCCAGGCAGAGAATGAATGAGCCGCAGCGATCAGCAGTGACGTCACATAGGTTAGTTGCGGTCAAAGCTGGAGGTTCCCACAGTCCTCCATCTGTGACCACAGGTAACCTGACCTCAGAGGACCGCAGGTCACGTCATTAAACTCAGTGAACTGACAGGCATCTCCTGGCAGAAAACCGCATTTGTTTTGCCAAGAGATACAGATTTGGTGCTGAAATTTTTACACTATATTCATGCACCCGTTCAACACCTCCTGGCAAAAAAAATCACATCACTACCGCATCATCCCACATGTGGTGTTCATGCTTTATTTTTGCCAGAGGATGTAGATTGGGTGCATGAATATAGTATGAAAATTTCATCACTAAATTTGCATCTCTTGTCCCAAAATTGTAAAAAAATCGTTTTTCAGCCAGGAGGGGAAAATTTGGTGCTGAAATCTGGTGCAGACATTTTAGCACCAAATTTGTACCTCCTGACAGAAATCTACACCTAAATGCCATCAAAACGTTTTTTTTTTTTTGCATTTTTGGGCCAAGAAATGTAGATTTGGTGATGAAAATTTCACACTATATTCATGCACCAAATCTACATCTCCTGGCAAGAAAAACGCATCAAAACTGCATGTGGTATGATGCGTTATTGATGCTATTTTTTTTTTTAGGAAGTGTAGAATGGGTGCAGGAGTATAGTGTAAAATTTTCAGCACCAAATATACATCTCTTGGCAAAAAAAAATGTGGTTTTCTGCCAAGAGATGCAGGTCTCACCTGAGGTGAGGTCACTGACTTTACTGAGGTCACCTGAGGTCAAGTTACCTGAGGTCACAGGGGGAGGATCGTGGGAACCTCCAGCTGTGACCGCAAATTACCTGAGTTATGTCACCGCTGAAGTCTGCAGCAGGCAGTCATGTTCCATGATCGCACTCTGTGACTTCAGATATGTAGCAGAGCTGGAATCGTCTTGGGAACTCGTGTGGATTACGTTGAAACTGCAGTTTTTTTTTGGGGGGGGTTAATAAAGTTATGAAAGATGGTGTTTGTATTTTATTTTAAATAAAGGATTTGTTCAGTGTTTGTGTTTATTTACTTTCACTTACAGATTAGTAATGGGGGGTCTTATAGACCCTCCCCATTACTAATCTAGGGCTTAGTGGTAACTGTGGGTGTCACGCTCCCGGGATTCCGGTGCCACCCATCACTCGCCGATGTGGCCCCCGGGCGCACTGGCCGTGGCAGCTGCTCCCGGTCTCCCTCCTGTGCATGCTCTGTGCTCCCTGCCCGTGGGTCCCGGCATCCCACTGCGGTCCGGGACTCTGCTTCTGGCTCCCTTGCATCTCCTCCACCTTCTCCTCTGCGTCCTGTACTGATCTCCGGCGCTCGAGCCTCGGACATGCGCACAAGGGCGCGGGCACGCTCACTCACCTCTTCTTAAAGGGCCAGCGTCACTGAAACAGGATATGGCTGATTACAGGTATAAGGTATATAAGACTTCCTTTTTCTTGTGGGCGGTGCCTGTTCAATGTGTTCTTGTAGTTTGCCTCTTGCGCTAGGTGTTCAGGTCCCTCTGTGCTTCGTACCCAGGTTAACCCTGTTTCTGCCTACAGTGTCCGACTGCCAACCTGTGTGTGTCCAGCCTGCCGGTTTCCCAGGAGTTGCCCCTGTGACTATTAGCTGTGGATCCCATCATCTTCCGCCAGCCTGTACCCATCACCGGTTCTGGATTCCATCTGGCCACATCAGCCTGCACTCCTCGCTGGACCCGGGCTCCGTCTGTTGTTACCACTCGGCACCCGTACCCGGCTGCAGTCATCTGTCCTGCCCACGGCTACCATTGGACTAGTAGCCCTATCCCGTACGGACATCTGAAGGACACGAAACCCGAACTCACTTGTGTTCCGGCTGCTGTGCATCTAGGCCCTCTGGGGGTGCCACCAGACAGTCCCTGTATAGGGGTTTGCTCCTGGTTGTCTCTGGACTGAACGTTACAGTTTGAACAGGCCATGGATCCCGCCGGATCACAAGCGTCCCAGCTGGCTGGATTACAACAAGAACTGGTGCAACAACGCGAGACCCAATATTGCATGCTGGCCTTTATGTCGTCAGTGGATACCTGCTTGAACAATCTCCAGGCAACAGCCACAATCCTGTCGGATCAGAACCTGGCAGCGGCTTCCATAGTCACTTTCTCTTCGGCCTCGAAACTCCGCCTTGCTGCTCCGCCCCGATACGTTGGGGACCCCAAGACCTGTAGAGGCTTCCTGAATCAATGCTCACTGCATTTTAAGTTGCTCCCACACCTCTTTGTCTCTGCTCAAGCAAAGGTGGCCTTCCTGATGTCCCATCTGGAGGGTGAAGCTTTGGCCTGGATAAATCCCTTGTGGGAGAAAGAAGATCCGGTGACTAACAACATCCAAGGATTTCTAGAGGTCTTCTGCCATACCTTTGATGAACCTGGACGTACCCCCCACGGCTGCGTCTTCGCTGCTTCGGCTATGCCAAGGATCCCTAACGGTTGGCCAGTATGCCGTCCATTTCCGTATGCTTGCTTCTGAGTTAGGATGGAGCAACGAGGCATTGACTATAGCTTTCTGGGAGGGCCTCTCCGGCCGCATCAAGGACGAATTGGCCGGTCGTGATATTCCTTCTACCTTGGACGGCCTGATCTCTCTGGCCACCCGGATAGATCTTCGTTTCCAGGAACAGTCCAAGGAAGTACTCCAGGAGAAGAGACCGACACGTCACGCCCCTACTCCGCAGAGGTTTGCCGTTCCTCAGTCGGTGCCATCCAACTACTCTACTCACGAAACTATGCAAGTAGATCTTCCGGGACCAGCTGAACAACGCCGGGCAGAGCGGCTCGCCAAGGGTCTATACCTCTACTGTGGAGGTGATACACACCTGATTTGTTCCTGCTCTGAGAAGCCAGGAAACTCCAAGGCCTAGGGTTGGTAGGAGAGGCTACCCTGGGCACCGGAGCTCTCTTATCCCCGGTAACGCTAACCATCCAAGTGACGACAGAGGAGACCCGGTTCATGGCAGATGCGTACCTCAATTCGGGGTCAGCAGGCAATTTTATCCAACAGTCTACCGTGGACAAATGCTGGATACCTGTCACGCCACTCTCAAATCCCCTTGTGATTGCTTCCGTGGATGGGAGACCTCTCTCCGAACACGTGTTATTTGTCACCAAACCAGTGGAACTCCATATCGGTGCACTGCATACCGAATAGATTGGCCTCTACGTTCTTCCGAAACTGGCTCACTCAATCCTGCTGGGGCTACCCTGGTTACGAGCACATGAACCTGTAGTCAGTTGGCGCTCCAGAGAGATTACTCGTTGGGGACAATCTTCTCACGAGAACTGTCTGCAGTCTGTCCGGCCTGTCAATCAGTCTCCAGCACCGGAGTCTCTACCGGGACTGTCATCCGCATATTGGTCCTTTGCGGATGTCTTCGACACAAAGGAGGCAGAGGTATTGCCGCCACACAGACCATATGACTGTGCCATAGATTTACTGCCAGGGGCCACTCCCCCCAAAGGACATATCTATCCTTTGTCAGCAGTCGAGACCCAGGCCATGTTGGACTACATTGTTGAGAACTTGGCAAGGAGGTTCATCCGGAGATCATCATCCCCTGCAGGAGCCGGGATTTTCTTTGTGAAAAAGAAGGACGTATCCCTCCGGCCATGCATTGACTATAGGGGTTTAAACTAGATCACCATTAAGAACAAATACCCCCTTCCTCTCATCCTGGAGCTGTTCAATCGGCTGAGAGGGGCTTGCATCTTCACCAAGCTGGATCTCCACAGAGCTTACAGTTTGGTCCGTATTCGCCCAGGAGATGAATGGAACACGGCATTCAATACCCGGGACGGGCACTACAAATATTGTGTGATGCCGTTCGGTCTCTGTAACGCCCCGGCTGTCTTCCAGGAGCTGGTGAATGATGTCTTCAGGGATCTACTGTACGTCTGTGTGGTCGTCTACTTGGACGACATCTTGGTCTTCTCTCCAGACTTACCGACCCACAGAAGAAACGTACGACTCGTCCTGCAAAGACTTAGAGAGAACCGCCTCTATGTCAAGTACGGGAAATGCTTGTTTGAACAGACGTCTCTTCCCTTTCTTGGCTACCTCATTTCCGACACAGGCCTACAGATGGATCCTGAGAAATTGTCCTCCATTCTCACCTGGCTTCCTCCCTCAGTACTGAAAACAATTCAACGCTTCCTGGGATTCACAAATTATTATCGGCAATTTATTCACCACTTTTTCGCACTGGCGGACCCTCTGTCTGCCATGACTAGAAAAGGGGTGGATCCTAAAGAATGGTCTCCTGAGGACGAAAATGCCTTCCGCTCCCCGAAGCAGGCGTTTGCTTCCACTCCCGTTCTCCATCGACCAAAGGTGAACAGACAATTCACGGTGGAGGTGGATGCTTTGTCCGCGGGTGCCGGAGCTGTGCTGATGCAGAAGTCGTCCTCAGGAAAAATGGTTACCTGTGGATTCTTCTCCAAGGCCTTCTCTGCTCCGGAACGCAATTACACCATCGGAGATCGGGAGCTTTTGGCTATTAAGTTAGCTTTGGAGGAGTGGCGATACTTGCTGGAGGGAGCGGTATATCCGGTCATAATCTATACCGATCACAAAAACGTAGCATACCTGCATTCGGCCCGGAGACTCAATCCTTGACAAGCCCGGTTGTCCCTGTTTTCTGCCCACTTCGATTTCCAGCTACATTTCCGGCCCGCTGACAAGAACGTGCGGGCCGATGCCTTGTCCCGGTCCTTCGTACCTGCAGAACAAGAGGAAGAGAGGGATCAGTTCATCATTTGCCTCAGTAAGGTCATTCCGGTGGCTCCAGTCACTCCGTCGCAGATACCTCCTTGGAAGACCTTCATTGTGGAGGCCGATAGACAAAAGGTCCTTCAATGGGGCCATTCCTCGAGGATGGCCGGACATGCGGGTCAGAAGACGACTTGGTGCATTATCTCCCGTCACTATTGGTGGCCGTCTCTTCATAAGAATGTCATCTATTTTGTTGCAGCTTGTCCGTCCTATGCCTGCAACAAGACTCCCAAGCACCTGGCCACCGGTCGTCTCTTGCCTCTACCCATTCCCTCTGCTCCATGGCCACACATAGCCATGGATTTTATCATGGACTTGCCATTGTCTTCTGGTTGTACTGTTATCTGGGTTGTGGTGAATCGTTTCTCAAAAATGGCTCTTTTTGCTCCCTTGGTTGGACTACCCTCTGCTCCGGACCTCGCCAATGTCTTCAAGATCATCAACCGGATCAACGAGGTCTCGTACAAGCTTCAGCTTCCGGCCACGATGCGCATCCCTAACTCCTTTCACGTATCCTTGCTCAAGCCAGTCATCTTTAGTCCCTACTTCTCTGATACCAGTACTTCTCCTCCTCCTCTTGCCGATGATGATGTGTATGAGGTAAGAGACATCTTGGCCATGAAGAGAGTGAGGGCTAAGCAGTTGTTTCTTGTTGATTGGGAGGGATTCGGTCCCAAGGAACGTTCCTGGGAACCCCGGGAGAACATTGCTGCTCCTCTTCTTCGCAAATTCCTGTCCAGGTTGCGGGGAGGGGGGCGTGAGGGGGGGTATTGCCATGCTCGCGGGATCCTGGCGCCGCCCATCACTCAGCGATCCGGTCCCCGGGCGCTCTGGCCTTGGCTGCTGCTCCCGCTCTCCTTCCTGTGCATGCTCCGTGCTCCCTGCCCATCGGTCCTGGCGTCCCACTGCGGTCCGGGACACTGCTTCTATTAATGAATGTAACCTCGCATCACCAATTAGGTGCTCAGGAGAAAAATATATATATATAAGTAGAGAAGTACTCCGGCACTCATAAAACACCCCAATAAGAAAACCAGAGAAAAATAGATATGTTCTTGTTTTATTTTTATTCATTAATTGTAACAGAGTCCGAAAAATATATATATATATGACGTTTCAGCCCCTGGCCTTTGTCAAAATCGGACCATCTGAGTATAAATCATAAACAAAAGACAATCAATTGACAAAATACAGCAATACATATGATTACATTAATCACATGATAATAAGATAACATGATCCCACCACTAAAAATTAAAATGGAAATAATGCAAATAATAATAATAATAAGAATAATAGTAATAGTGGTAATGGTACGTTATGTGTTCGATCCGCACCAAAGTGTGAGAATCGGACAATCGGGGTAATAAGGAGTTAATGGCAGCCCATAGCTGCCACTAAATCCTAGATTAATCATGTCAGGCGTCTCCCCGAGATACCTTCCATGATTAATCTGTAAGTTACAGTAAATAAATACACACACCTGAAGAAATCCTTTATTTGCAATAAAAAACACTAACACATACCCTCATTCACCACTTTATTCAGCCCGAAAAAGCCCTCCATGTCCAGCGTAATCCATGGAGTTCCAGCGTCGCATCCAGCTCTGCTACATGGAGGTGACAGGAGCAGGAGAATACACCGCCGCTCCTGTCAGCTCCACGCAGCAAATGAGGTGAGTAGCGCGATCAGCTGAGCTGTCACTGAGGTTACCCGCGGCCACCGCTGGGTCCAGTGGTGGCCGTGAGTTACCTGACTGACAACAGCTGATCGCGCTACTCACCTCATTTGCTGCGTGGAGCTGACAGGAGCGGCGGTGTATTCTGCAGCTCCGGTCACCTCCATACAGCAGAGCTGGAAGTGACGCTGGAACTCAATGGATTACGCCGGACTCGCGGGCTTTTTCGGTCTGAATAAAGTGCTGAATGAGGGTATGTGTTAGTGTTTTTTATTTCTAATAAAGGATTTTTCGTGTGTGTGTGTTTTTTATCTGTAATTTACAGATTAATCATGGAAGGTATCTCGGGGAGATGCCTGACATGATTAATCTAGGATTTATTGGCAGCTATGGGCTGCCATTAACTCTTTATTACCCTGATTGCCAACGCACCAGTGCAAATCGGGAAGAGCCGGGTAGAGTCCCAGAACTGTCGCATCTATTGTATGCGGCAATTCTGGGCGTCTGCTGGCTGATATTGATAGGCTGGGGGCTCCCCATAACGTGGGGCTCCCCATCCTGAGAATACCAGCCTGCAGCCGTATGGCTTTATCTGGCTGGTATAAAAATTGGAGAGGACCGCACGCCGTTTTTTTAAATTATTTATTTATTTCTCTGCTCCATAGTGACACGCCCACCGGCGGCTGCGATTGGTTGCAGTTAGACAGCTGTCACTCAGCGTGTGGGCGTGTCTCACTACAACCAATCATATTTGCCGGTGGGCGGGGAAAGCAGGGAATACGAGATTGATTAATGAGCGGCCGGCTTTTTCAAAAGAGGAAAAGCCGCCGGAGCTTTTATAACAGCAGTGCAGCGCCGCGCCGGAGATCGGGGAACTGTAAGCATGAGAGAGGGGGGGGAACTGACCGACAGACAGTGAGAGGGACAGATAAGACAGAGAGACCGACCGACAGACATAGAGAGAGACCGACCGACCGACGGACTGAGGGAGAGGACGAAACAGAAAAAGAAAAAAGACCGACATCACATGAAAAAAGCACAAAACGTACACAGAGCATACAGAGATGTGTCCGTGTCACTCGGGCGTGTGCACAGACCCATTGACTTTCATTGGGTCCGTGCGTGCGTATTTTGCGTGCTGAAAATGGACATGCTTCCGTGCAAAACGGAGACACAAACGTAGCATGCTCATGGACACACGGACCTTAATGAAAAACGCACGTGTCCTCAAACATTAAATAACATTGGTGCACGTTTGTCCGTGTCTCCGGTATATACGGGACGGACCAAAATTGCACGTGTTTGATGGACGTGTGAAGGGGGCCTAAGGGGTACTTTACACGTTGCGACATCGCTAGCATCGGCTAGCGATGCCGAGCGAGATAGTACCCACCCCGTCGCACATGCGATATGTGGTGATTGCTGCCGTATCGAACATTATCGCTACGGCAGCTTCCCACACACATACCTGCTCAGCGACGTCACTGTGACTGCAGAACTACCCCTCCTTCAAGGGAGGAGACCACGATCATTCCGCCCCTGCATCACAGTGAACTAACAAAAACATGCTTGGAAACATCAGCACAATAAAGTAGATAGAAGATTTTTCAATGCTTTAGTGTGTTAATTTGTGTCAGCAGTGAATCAAGAGATGATATTACAATGTTTCACCCATTTTGGTATCATCAGTAGATAAATAGCAGTATATGTAAAAAGTAGCTTAGTTGGTTTATGCCACTAGCTGTGCATGATGATAGACCTACTATATTACTCTTAACATATATTGGCATTCTATACCGATTTTCCTTGTTAAAAGCCAACAAAGTTGAAATGCGGGACCTAATGTATTGATTCAAAATCAGAGAAGTCCCGATACACACAGAAGGTATACCCTTATGTCTTTATGACATCACACTGATACAAATGAAAGTTTCAGCTCATCCCAAGCTTTCCATACAATTGTATGTTTTCCCCATATATCCTTAATATGAATTAATGTATATAATATGATTTCTGTGTTAACTGATCATCTATGATACTGCTTTAGATTAGACGATATGAAGAACTACATCTCGGAGTAACATTTGAAGCAGCAATACTATGCAATATTTCTAAAGGGCTTCATTACAACTGGTCTTTTGTAAAAATGGATGGCACGGTTGTTCCCTTACCACCTCATGTTGACAATAAAAAACAAACAATTACATTGCCAGCATTCTCCCTAAATTCTGGAAGCTATACAGCTCTAACTCGGGTAAGTACTCTATGTAGCTGCTTAATAGTCCACTAGTGACATGTTTCTCCTTTCTGGCTGACTGAACAAAGCAATGGAGCACTAAGTATATAATGCATAAATAAGAACCTTTTTATGCACAGGACACATTTTTTTCTACTCTACTAATTGCAGTTTAATTTTTCAGGTTCAAATAGTTGGAAATGTAGTGTACAGCAATTACACTGTGCCAGTGGAAGTTCAACCCAGTGATCCAGTGAGCATGATTGCAAATGGGCATCATTTTTTTATTGATAAAACCACTGTTAAATATTTCTCGTTAAATGGAACACCATCCTTTGACCCAGATAATCCTGAAGCTCTTTTAAGGTAGATAATTAATTTCTATATATGGAAAATATTAGGACACTTCAGTTTTACATTAATTTCCACATTTTGGTTTTGCATAACTTTTAATTTTATTCCTATTTCAGTCAGACTGATCTCAAATGATTTGGGCTTCATTCTGTGTAACATAATTATGATGTCATCATCCAGATAAGCCTTTGTGCAAAAATCGCAGAAAATGTAGCATCTATAATACTTTCATTCTACACCAAATAGCCAAATATAAAAATATAAGGAAAGAAGGATGGAATTGTAGCAGGGGAATGAATAAACAGCAGCTAAATTCATCCACATCATAATATTTTTACATAATTCCATGTCTTTCCACCAAATTGAGTCATGCAAGGCAGTGCTGGCATTAAGGGTGAGCAAACTAGGCACTTGCTCAGATCCCTCTTCCATAAAAGGGCTCCCTTGTTTCTCAAGCCCCTCCATAAGGTGACCAACCAGAGGATGTACAGCATTACTTTTGGTTGATGCTGTGCATCCACACTATTCCCAAAAGGTTAATCTCAGCTTCTATAAACCCAAAATTAGAAGATATGACCATAGATCAATAATACATATCCTACCAGGATATACCAACTGATTAGTGTTTATAAAATATCCCAATAAAAACTATAAACTCATTAAAACAAGTTTTTTTTATTGATGGTAAATTAAAAACATACACACAGACAATATTAAAAGATAAAATAAATCAAAAAGGCTAGGGGAGAAACATTACACCATAAATGATGAAGCATATGTCATAACAAATCAATGCATATTGAATTACTAAGTCTTGGCAACAACAAATGCAGACACCAGTACTGAGTTCTAACAATAGCATATACAGATACCAGTATTATATACTCAAACTAATAGAGGCATAAGAGTAAGAGTGCAGTTTATAATATCCTCATAATGGTAAAGTACCAACTATTCTGTCTGTTCCTGGTAGCAATGAATCCAACCGCTCTAATTATCAGTCCCTTAGGCTAGTTTCACACTTGCGTTGAGCGGCTTCCGTTGCATTGCGTTGTGTGATGGATGCAACGGATGTGTTGCATATAGTGGCGCAACGGATGCAACGGATGCTGCAAAACAAAGAAATCCGTTTTGATTTTTTTTTTTACAGTTTACCGGCGGCAGACTATTGTGAACGATCAGCTGATCGCTCCCAGTAGCCGGCCGCCGGGTGATCAGCTGATCGCTCCCAGCGCCGGGTGATCAGCTGATCGCTCCCAGCGTCGGGTGATTAGCTGATCGCTCCTAGCACAGGGGGGTAAACTGATCACTCCCAGCGCCAGGTGATCAGCTGATCGCTCCCAGCGCCGGGTGATCAGCTGATCGCTCCCAGCACGGGGGGTAAACTGATCACTCCCAGCGCCAGGTGATCAGCTGATCGCTCCCAGCACCGGGTGATCAGCTGATTGCTCCCAGCGCTGGGTGATCAGCTGATCGCTCCCAGCGCTGGGTGATCAGCTGATCGCTCAGCCGCCGAGAATGTGTGCGGGGGGCGGAGTGGGTGGAGCCGAGCAGGGCCATGGCGCTGAGGAGAGGTGAGTGTGTGTGTGTGTGTGTCTGTGTGTGTGTGTATATGTGTGTGTGTATATATACATGCGGAGTGGAGTGCGGGAGGGGGCGGAGCCAAGCGGGGAAGTGCCGGGCTCCCTGCACACGTGGGCAGGGTAAATATCGGGTAAAGCACTTTGCTTGGTTACCCGATATTTATCTTTGTTACGGGTGCAGGGAGCCAGAGAGAGAATGCGCAGTGAAATCCTAAGGATTCCGCTGCTCAAAAAATCGTTACATGCTGTGTTCCTCCCGCTAGGTGGAAGCAACGCAGTGTCACCCAGCGGAAGCAACGCAGGTCCTTTTGGCACAATCCGTCATCCATACAAGTCTATGGGAAACAGCGATATCCGTTAACGGATTTAGATAACTAAATGATTTACTCACTCTACCGGCATCCACAGATAGCTTTAACTCAGCCCAACGATGACTTGTAGAAAGACAAGGAGAAACGCTGTAGTTTTCTTCTAGAATCTTGTATTAAGTACAAAGTAAACGCAGATGAAAAGGAATAATCTGTACAGGGTTTTAGACATGTCTTCAGCAATGGTTCCTCTCTAGACTAAACTGAAGGACAAGGGAGGAGCTTTCTATACAGAAGCCAACTAAGTGAGGAATATAGAGACAAACTTCATACAGTCTAAATCAACCTAGTAACAATAAGGAATTTCCTGATAGGAGGAAAAATATGCAATGCAAGAAATATTTATAAAACACGTTCCCATTCATGGGACACAACACTCCCCGTCTGAAATCATATGATTTCACAAGTCCTTCTACGACGTAAGGAGTCGATCCTGTCCCTCGATGTCACGATTAACCTGTAACGGGAAAAGAGACAAACACAAAAAATGCAACGGTAATGCACTGAATTCAAGTCCATGCTTGGTTGATGACGCATTGTCCTTGCGTAAAAATGTAAAAGTAGAAAAAATGTAAAAAATGAATCCAAGTTCAACAAATCCATCTTCAGATTGGAGAAGCCACAAACATGCCAACTCTTCCTCCAACCCAATAATCCAACGGTAAAGTTTTAATCCAAAGGAAAAGTTCAAGGTTCATTTGGACATGGACAGTTATGTCTCAGTACAGCAGGGGTAAGGAAAGGTACGCTCCCCACCGTGGCACAGTGTCCAACGACAAAGTTAGTTCATGTAACGTCCTCCTTTGGTAAAAGTAGCACGAGTTCAGTGACTGAACGAATCACACACATGTGCCAGCCATGGCACGTTGAAGACTTGTAGTCGGTGAAACAGTGAACGATGTGAATAAGACGAGTTACGGCTCGTACCGCAGATGACCAACTTGTGAAGCGCTTGAAGCGATGATGTCTCAACTTCTGTTTTGATGTCACTGAAGTTTAGCGAGTGGAGACGACCGGTCCAATTTCCCTGTCGGATACTGGTTCCACCAGCTCGTACATGTTGCCGGCGTAGTTATCGCAGGTGTCCTCGTATAAGATACTTGGAGGTGTCAGCCACATGTTGTCGCCAAGTTTGGATGCAGCAATGAGTCTCGTTCCTCGGTCCGCTGGGTTTTGTTTGGTGGGAATATGGTGCCACTGTTTGGCATGATCTCTGTCGAGGATATTTTGCATAATCTCGACAAAGTGTTTCTCCATCTCTGGTTGTCTTTTCAAGGTGCGTTTTAGAAAGGAGAACCTTGCGGTTGCTTGCTGGGAGTTGTTTGGCAACCTTGGCCTTGGAGACTGAAAGGGTAATAGGGCTACCCAACTGTTAGAGTCATTTTGAGAGAACTCTTTATCCATAATCCTTATGAATTCTTTGTCTTCTCTCATTGGTGCCAACTTGTTGTCTTCATTTGTAGACTCAAAGACTGTTGACCCGAAGTTGTCATCCCAGATATGATGTGCGTCTGCACAGTCGGGCGGCTGCTGTCGCCACTTGGTGTCGCTCAGCCTCTCTTTCACCCAGTAGAGATGCGGGGATGGTTGAAAGTGAGTGCTGCAACCGTTTGGGAGGATGTGCACCTTGTAGGAGGAGATCGCATTGGGACTCTTCATTCTGCCTACACAGACGTTTCCTATGATCAACCAGCCTAAGTCGTAGTGCTGAGCGAATGGCGCGTCGTGTGGCCCGTTGATGTGTTGGCGTACTTTGTGCAGCTGCAGGATGTCCCTTCCAAGCAGAATCAGGATTTTTGCATTATGATCAAGAGCTGGGATCTTGCTGGCGATAGTTCTCAGGTGAGGGTGGTGAAGAGCTGCCTCAGGTGTCGGAATCTCTTTCCGGTTAGCTGGTATCTGGTTGCACTAGACGAGTGTCGGTAGAGGTATCTCTACGGTATTTTCAAGAGATGTCACAACGAGACCACTGGCTCTTCTTCCGCAAGCTTCTGAGATGCCGCTGCAAGTACCTAGTGTGTAAGGGTAGGCATTTCCTTTTAAGTAGAACAAGTCGAAGAGTTCAGACCTGGCGAGTGACCTGTTGCTCTGGTCGTCCAGGGTACTGTACACCTTCACGGCCCTTTCTGGGTGACCTTTGGGATATACCCTTACTAGGCATATTTTCGCACAAGACGTCCCAGAGATCTTCTCCGCAGACTTTGGTGCACGAGGAGGATACTGTTAGGTGATTTGCAGCTTGGCCTGTACTCTTCCCGCCATGACTTGTGGTAGGAGAAAGTGTAGGTGCAGGTTATGCTGAGATGGGTGGAGCACTTGTACGTGATCCGTGCTGTCACACTCCATGCACTTAATTGTAACCTTACAGTCCTTGGCAAGGTGTTCTGTAGAGGCACAACACCTGAAACATACCCCAAACCTTTTCAAGAGTTCCTTTCGTTCTTGAAGGGGTTTCTTCCTGAAGCCAATGCACTTCTTCAGGGGGTGTGGCAGTTTGTGAATAGGACAGTCGCGGTTCGGATTTTCCGCCTTCCCACATTCATTGCCCTTGTCTGCTGCTGACGTTGGTGTAGGTGGTAGAACATCTGTCTTTTTGACAGATACTGGGCCCCTGCGTTTTCTGTCATTTTGATGAGTGCTCTCATACCTGGGAGCTGGTGAAGTGGAGTCGGTGGGTTCTCCACAGATGAAGCTGGGGTCTGCCTTACGTTCCGCGATGCCGTTGATGAACTTGCAGAAGTAGGAGAATGGAGGGAAGGACACTTGGTGCTCTTTTTTATAGTTTGTTCCTACCGTGGTCCACCTTTCCTGCATGTTGTAAGGTAACTTGGCGACTATGGGTTTCACCCCACGAGCGGTGTCCAAGTAGCTGAGGCCAGGTAGGTGTGTGTCTGTTTTGGCCAGCTGGAGCTCGGACAGCAGGTCGCTGAGTTCCTGGTACTTTGAAGCATCCTTGCCAGATATTTTGGGAAGGTCATATAGTTGTTTCAGCAATGCATCTTCAATTGCTTCAGGACTGCCGAAGCCTTTCTCTAGTCTGTCCCATGTGGTTGCGAGACCAGTTGTTGGGTCGCTGATGTAGACGGATCTGAGTCTCTTGATTCTCTCAGTAGGCCGTGACCCTAGCCACCTGGTTAGCAAGTCCAGCTCTTCGGCAGCCGTAATGCCGATGTCACGCGTTGCGGTTTTTGGTGTTGGTGTTTCCGGTGTTGGTGAGTTCTCGGCAGATCATGTACCGTGCAAAGTCGGACATGTCTGATCTTTCCGACATTGGGGGCACACTTGCTGACTGTGTGGTGCTGGTTGTGTGTTTCGTTGCTTCTTAATTCGGGAACATGGGAAAGTACGGAGTGGCGTAGGTGTTTAGACCAGTGACCGCCGGTTTGGTGTGTACAGTCTCTGTTGTATGCGGGGCTGGAACTACACAGTTGTTGGGAGTGTAGCGCCTTGCCGGCATGTTAGGTTGCATGTAGACATGGGCATACGGAGGTTGCTGATGCGCAGGGTGTGGCTGTGCATTGGAATATGAAGCAGGTTCAGGCTTGAAAGTCTGAGGTGCATTGGACTGACCTGGAAGGCTGGAAGCTGTAGGTGGATCAGAGTCTTGAAGCTCTGGAGAAGCGTTAGCACTGACGGGAATGTTGATGGTAGTTGGCAGTTCATCAGCTTGGCTCAGCACGTAATCTCTTGTACGCTTAATTGAGTCTTCTGTGTCGAGATCACACAAACTGGCGCTGCCTTCTTGGCTCCCACCCAGAGCTTGCTCAAAGACCTTTAGCCTTGCCATTGCCGCCACATGTTCACATTCCTTCTGTAAGGCTTCAATGTCTGCTTCCTTGCGTGCAGATTCTGCTTTCATCTCTGCTTCTCTGCGTGCAGATTCTGCTTCCTTGCGTGTAGATTCTGCTTTCATCTCTGCTTTTCTCTGGGCGAAGATGGCGTGTACTTTTGTTGTTTCTGCTTCAGCGCGCGCCTTTATGAGTTGCTCGCTGAGGGTTGAGTACCTTGATGAGCCTGATTTGAGTAAGTGCCTTAAGCTCTTAACGGACCTGGATTTGTAAGATGCCGCTCCTGACATTTGCACAATTTTTGCTTCAGTCTCGCTCACAATGTCGCGCACGGTGCGGTCTCGTTCAGCATTAAGCTGTTGGAAGTCCTGTAGTTCTTTTTGAGACTCAGACGTATTTGATCTTAGCAGGGTAGAGGAATATTTTTTACAAATCTCTTTGTAGGACTGGTATGTTGAGTACAGTTGTTCACGGGCTCCCTCTGGTGGTAGCTCATGAGCACCGGGCGCAGATAAAACAGTCACTTGTTTTTACACTCTTTGCACAATAATGCTGTGTGGGTGAGCAGTTCACTTCTGGCTGTTTCTAGGTTCTCTTTAACCTTCCATGTTGGTCTGATCAACCGCTTAGCTCTTTCACTGTAATTTGATTGTGAGTCCATTTCTTTCTCTTGCTGCTTTAGAGCAGGTAGTGAGAGGGTTCTCTTTACCTCCATCAGGAAGGGTGAATGCTGCTCTGCACTGGTTGTCAGGGAAGCCAATACAATGTTGCAATCTCTGCAGCCAGCAGTCTGTGTTTGCAGAATGTATTTGCAGAGTCTGGCTGCAGCTTACAATTAGCTTATGGGTGATTCTAGGTTTATAGCTGCACACAGTTCTGATAACAGGTTAATACTTTACAGGGCATTTTGTCTGAAGCTGCTATAAAGTTTTATGATGTGGCTTGTTATCAGCCCCTTGGGGTAATCCTTTCTCTGGATTGATGCAGTATAGCACTTCTGGAAACAGGTTCTTTACTGATATATGAACACTAATCCCGGTCACAGCTAGTCCTTTTCACTATTCTGTCTCTTTCTGGTAGCAATGAATCCAACCGCTCTAATTATCAGTCCCTTAGATAACTGTATGATTTACTCACTCTACCGACATCCACAGATAGCTTTAACTCAGCCCAACGATGACTTGTAGAAAGACAAGGAGAAACGCTGTAGTTTTCTTTTAGAATCTTGTATTAAGTACAAAGTAAAGGCAGATGAAAAGGAATAATCTGTACAGGGTTTTAGACATGTCTTCAGCAATGGTTCCTCTCTAGACTAAACTGAAGGAGAAGGGAGGAGCTTTCAATACAGAAGCCAACTAAGGGAGGAATATACGGACAAACTTCATACAGTCTAAATCTACCTAGTAACAATAAGGAATTTCCTGATAGGAGGAAAAATATGCAATGCAAGAAATATTTACAAACACGTTGTTCTCATTTATGGGACACAACACCAACGATAACCACATATATAAATGCCCCACTATATTACTCTGCTCATTTGCTAAATACCAGTCCTGCTGCCATGCTAATGGTGTAGTGCCGCCCCCCCGCCAGCCACTCCTTACTCTTATGCCTCTATTAGTTTGAGTATATAATACTGGTATCTGTATATGCTATTGTTAGGACTCAGTACTAGTATCTGCATTTGTTATTGCCTAGACTTAGTAATTCAATATGCATTGATTTGTTATGACATATGCTCCATCATATATGGTGTATTGTTTCACCCCTAGCCTTTTTGATTTATTCTATCTTGTAATATTGTCTGTGTGTATGTTTTTAATTTACCATCAATAAAAAAACTTGTTTTAATGAGTTTATAGTTTTTATTGCGATATTTTGTAAACACTAATTTCAGCTTCTGCCCACATGAAGTCACAAGCTGATAGTGGTGGAGAGTGGCCGGGGTCACAACACAAGAGTGCTAAGCACACAGGACATGAAGCAGCCTTCAGTTGTGTTTGTGCTGTATACCACTCCTCTTTATATTGTCTTACCTCCTCCACAACTACCCGATATATAAATATATAAACAGCATATTGTTATTACTTATTATTATAGCATCATTTATTCCATGGTGCTAAGGGGCATACATAATAAAAACAAGTGCAATAATCATGAACAATACAGGGTACAGACTGGTACAGGAGTATAGAGGTCCCTGCCTCTACATATATGTGTTTGTACATATATATAGATATATATATATATATATATATATATATATATATATGTATATATATATATACAGTCATGGCCGAAAATGTTGGCTTCCTTGAAATTGTTCCCGAAAATGAAGTATTCCTCCCAGAAAATTATTGCATACTGTGTGTTTTGTTATTCACATGTTTATTTTTTGTGTGGATATTTGAACAACACAAGAAAAAAGAGATCAAAAAGCCAAATTGGACATCATTTCACACAAAAGCTCGAAAATGGGTCAGACAAAATTGTTGGCAGCCTCAACTTAATATATAGTTCCACACACTTTGAAATAAATAACTGCAATCAATCGCTTCCTATAACCATCAACTAGCTTCTTCTCAATTGGAATTTTGGACCTCTCTTCTTATGTAAACTGCTCTAGGTTTCTCATATTTGAAGGTGCCTTCTCCCAACAGCAATTTTAAGAACTTGCCAAAGGTGTTCAATGGGATTTAGATCTGGACTCATTGCTGCCACTTCAGGACTCTCCAGTGCATTGTTTCCATCCATTTCTGGGGCTTCTTGAAGCACGTTTGTTGACATTGTCCTGCTGGAAGACCCATGACCTAGGACGCGAACCTATCTTTCTGACACTGAGCACTACATTGCAAACCAAAATCCTTTGCTGGTATTCAAATGTCATGATGCCTTGCACAGTCAAGGCCCCCAGTGCCAGAGGCAGCAAAACAACCCCAAAACATCTTTGAACTTCCACCATTTGACTATAGGTACTGTGTTCTTTTTTTTGTAGGCCTCATTCCATTTTTGGTACAGAGTAAAATAATGTCCTTTAAATATTGATGCATAGTTTGTGCTGACATTGATGCACTCTGAGACTGCAGGACAGTTTGAATTTGTTTGGAACTTGATTTAGGCTACTTATCCACCATTCAGACTATCCTGTGTTGCCACCTTTCATCAATTTTTCTCTGTTGTCCATATCCAAGGAGATTATCTACGGTGCACTTCTTGTACACTTCTTGATTATGTTGCACACTGTGGACATAGGAACATCAAGATCACTGGAAATGGATTTGTAACCTTGACATTGTTGTTATTATTCAACAATTTTGGTTCTCAAGTCCTCAGACAGTTCTCTTCTCCTCTTTCTATTCTCCATGCTTACAGTATCACACACAGACATACAATGCAAGGTTCCAACAATTTTTTAGGTTGTGTGTGAAATTTTGTGCAATGTCTTTGTCTTTTTTCCCATTTTTTTAGTGTTTGTTGTGTTTTTTGTGTTTTTCTAATACAGACAAAGGAGCTAAACTTGCATATAAAAAAATGTGTACAGTAATTTCAAAAAATGTTTTGTTAAAAATACCTCTATATCTGGAACAATTTCAAGGGTGGCAACACTTTTGGCCATGACTGTATATATATATATATATATATATATACAGTTAGGTCCAGAAATATTTGGACAGTGACACAATTTTCGCGAGTTGGGCTCTGCATGCCACCGCATTGGATTTGAAATGAAACCTCTACAACAGAATTCAAGTGCAGATTGTAACGTTTAATTTGAAGGTTTGAACAAATATATCTGATAGAAATTGTAGGAATTGTACACATTTCTTTACAAACACTCCACATTTTAGGAGGTCAAAAGTAATTGGACAAATAAACCAAACCCAAACAAAATATTTTTATTTTCAATATTTTGTTGCGAATCCTTTGGAGGCAATCACTGCCTTAAGTCTGGAACCCATGGACATCACCAAACGCTGGGTTTCCTCCTTCTTAATGCTTTGCCAGGCCTTTAAAGCCGCAGCCTTCAGGTCTTGCTTGTTTGTGGGTCTTTCCGTCTTAAGTCTGGATTTGAGCAAGTGAAATGCATGCTCAATTGGGTTAAGATCTGGTAATTGACTTGGCCATTGCAGAATGTTCCACTTTTTTGCACTCATGAACTCCTGGGTAGCTTTGGCTGTATGCTTGGGGTCATTGTCCATCTGTACTATGAAGCGCTGTCCGATCAACTTTGCGGCATTTGGCTGAATCTGGGCGGAAAGTATATCCCGGTACACTTCAGAATTCATCCGGCTACTCTTGTCTGCTGTTATGTCATCAATAAACACAAGTGACCCAGTGCCATTGAAAGCCATGCATGCCCATGCCATCACGTTGCCTCCACCATGTTTTACAGAGGATGTGGTGTGCCTTGGATCATGTGCCGTTCCCTTTCTTCTCCAAACTTTTTTCTTCCCATCATTCTGGTACAGGTTGATCTTTGTCTCATCTGTCCATAGAATACTTTTCCAGAACTGAGCTGGCTTCATGAGGTGTTTTTCAGCAAATTTAACTCTGGCCTGTCTATTTTTGGAATTGATGAATGGTTTGCATCTAGATGTGAACTCTTTGTATTTACTTTCATGGAGTCTTCTCTTTACTGTTGACTTAGAGACAGATACACCTACTTCACTGAGAGTGTTCTGGACTTCAGTTGATGTTGTGAACGGGTTCTTCTTCACCAAAGAAAGTATGCGGCAATCATCCACCACTGTTGTCATCCGTGGACGCCCAGGCCTTTTTGAGTTCCCAAGCTCACCAGTCAATTCCTTTTTTCTCAGAATGTACCCGACTGTTGAATTTGCTACTCCAAGCATGTCTGCTATCTCTCAGATGGATGTTTTCTTTTTTTTCAGCCTCAGGATGTTCTGCTTCACCTCAATTGAGAGTTCCTTAGACCGCATGTTGTTTGGTCACAGCAACAGCTTCCAAATGCAAAACCACACACCTGTAATCAACCCCAGACCTTTTAACTACTTCATTGATTACAGGTTAACAAGGAAGACGCCTTCAGAGTTAATTGCAGCCCTTAGAGTCCCTTGTCCAATTACTTTTGATCCCTTGAAAAAGAGGAGGCTATGCATTACAGAGCTATGATTCCTAAACCCTTTCTCCGATTTGGATGTGAAAACTCTCATATTGCAGCTGGGAGTGTGCACTTTCAGCCCATATTATATATATAATTGTATTTCTGAACATGTTTTTGTAAACAGCTAAAATAACAAAACTTGTGTCACTGTCCAAATATTTCTGGACCTAACTGTACATATATATATGCAAAAAGGAGGGGAGCCAGCACTGCCTATGAGTGGCATGCAACAATGAGAAAGTAAAAAGTGTAAAATTCACAAATTCATTCCTACTGTGACAGTTCAATGAGATTTTTGGCAAATAATTGATCAATGATTTGAGCCCCCCCCTGCCCCGTCACGGCAAATCTCTATAAGGTGGGTCCTTACACTATATTTATAATTTATATACGTACCACAAGGTCTCGTGTAATGCGCAGGACCGTATAAGAACATCACCTACCTGAGAAGAGTCTGTCAGAACCGCTCCCATGCTGCAAGGGCTGACAACTGCGAGTAAAAAAGGGGCAGTCCAGGTGCCAGCGTGTGTGGCAGAACCACACACACCAGCACAATGTCAGAACTGGCCCCCACAGTGCCAGACCAGCAAACATGGATGAAGGGCGGAACAGCCCCAGGCAGGTGGTGCTTAAGTAATAATGCCTATGGAACAGGAGGCGGTGGCTGTGTGTGAACAGGCACCAACATAAATTTTGATGGTAACAGAAGGAATTTGCAAACCACACTGGGTGTGCACGGCAAGGTGGCGGTCAACCACCGACCATCTAAACGCAAAAAGGAGGGGAGCCAGCACTGCCTATGAGTGGCATGCAACAATGAGAAAGTAAAAGGTCTGGCACTGTGGGGGCCAGTTCTGACATTGTGCTGGTGTGTGTGGTTCTGCCACACACGCTGGCACCTGGACTGCCCTTTTACTCGCAGTTGTCAGCCCTTGCAGCATGGGAGCGGTTCTGACACTTCTCAGGTAGGTGATGTTCTTATACGGTCCTGCGCATTACACGAGACCTTATGGTACATATATAAATTATAAATATAGTGTAGGGACCCCCCTTATAGAGATTTGCCGTGACAGGGCAGGGGGGCTCAGATCATTGATCAATTATTTGCCAAAAATCTCATTGAATTGTCACAGTAGGAATGAATTTGTGAATATTACACTTTTTACTTTTTCATTGTTGCATGCCACTCATAGGCAGTGCTGGCTCCCCTCCTTTTTGCATATATATATATATATATATATATACTAGCTGTACTACCCGGCTTCGCCCAGGTTAATAAAATAGTCTATCTCTGTCACTTTCCCTGTCTGTCTCTTTCCCTCTCTTTCCCTGTCTGTCTCTTTCCCTCTCTTTCCCTGTCTGTCTCTTTCCCTCTGTCTCTTTCCCTCTCTTTCCCTGTCTGTCTCTTTCCCCTCTTTTTTCTGCTGGGATCATGACGGAGCCGGTGTACGCTGGTAGCCATGATACACATCGCGTAACTATAGGAAGCACTTCTCTTAGTTACCCAATGTGTATCATGGTTACCAGCGTACACCGGCTCCCGGTACACATGTGCAGGGAGCCGGCATACGCTGACGCCTCGCCCGCTCAGCCCCGCTCCAGCGTACACCGGCTCCCGGTACACATGTGCAGGGAGCCGGCATACGCTGACGCCTCGCCCGCTCAGTCCCGCCCCCGGCACATGTTGCCACGCTCGGACCCGCCCCCGGCGGCCCCAGCATGGGGGATGGAGCACGATGGGGGGGTGCAGCATGGAGGATGGAGCACGATGGGGGGTGCGCAGCATGGGAGATGTAGCACGATGGGGGGTGCGCAGCATGGGGGATGGAGCATGATGGGGGGTGCACAACATGGGAGATGGAGCACGATGGGGGGTGCGCAGCATGGGAGATGGAGCACGATGAGGGCTGCGCAGCATGGGGGATGGAGCACGATGAGGGGTGCGCAGCATGGGGGATGGAGCACGATGGGGGGTGCTGTTATGACCCAGAACCATGGAAGACCACCAAAAATCATTGTCAAAAGGTGACAAGAGCATTGGCAACTAATCTGGCCGCCATCCCCTTACTAACCATCACAACTAGAAGTAGCCGAGGGGTGAACTAACATCCTGTGCACCGCAAACCCAGCTAGAGAACTCACTATTCTAAAGGTAGGAAAGATGAATAACTCTCTACCTCAGAAAATAGACAAGAATAGCAAGCCCCCCACATTAAAAGACTGCGGTGATATAGGAAAAACACAATACACAGATAGATGACAGGATTAGCAAAAGGTGAGGCCCCTGCTGACTAAAATAGGAAAGGACAGGAAAGGGACTGATGGTGGCCAGAGAAAAACCCTGCAAAATACCAACTTCCTGATAGTACAAAAAGGCCCTCAGATCGCACTATCTCAACTCCGTCCTATACCAGGTGCCCTTGTCATACCAATGTACAGAAAACAAGAATCATAACAAATTCAACAAGCCACAAACACATGGACTCAAAGGAGCTATACTCCACACAGAACTGCAGGGATTTCCCCAACAATCCACTGAGGGGGAAAATCCCTGCATGCAAATAAACTGAAAACAACCACAGCAAAAGACAAACCCAGATAAGCAAAAGAACCAGACAATAAATAAAGAGCAAATACTTATCTGGGATAGATGTGGTGTAGAACAGGATGAAGCAGGCTGGAGATACAAAGAACAACTGACATCCGGCAACAGCCTGCAATCAGACCAGGATTTAAATACGCAGAGAGTTAGCAAAGGAAACACCCATTGCACAAAACACCTGGTCCAAGTCCAAACCATTCCTGGCCACCAGAGGGAGCCTCCCAGCAGCCAAAACATAACTAACATTCACAACAGGGTGCGCAGCATGGAGGATGGAGCACAATGGGGGGTGTGCAGCATGGAGGATGGAGCACGATGGGGGGTGTGCAGCATGGGGGATGGAACACGATGGGGGTGCGCAGCATGGGGGATGGAGCACGATGGGGGGTGCGCAGCATGGGGGATGTAGCACGATGGGGGTGCGCAGCATGTCGGATGGAGCACGATGGGGGGTGCGCAGCATGGGGGATGGAGCACGATGGGAGGTGCGCAGCATGGGGGATGGAGTACAATAGGGGGTGCGCAGCATGGGGGATGGAGCACGATGGGGGGTGCGCAGCATGGGGGATGAAGCATGATGGGGGTGCGCAGCATGGGGGATCGAGCATGATGGGGGGTGCGCAGCATGGGGGATGGAACACGATGGGAGGTGCGCAGCATGGGGGATGGAGCACGATGAGGGGTGCGCAGCATGGGGGATGGAGCACGATGAGGGGTGCACACCTCCCCCCAAAACACACACACACACCGCCACACGCGCACCGCACAACACACCACACACACACTGGGAACCACAAACACCGCCCTACACAGACACCCACACACACACAGACAATGCTGCACACACACAACACACAAACACCGCGGCACACACAAATATATGCACATACCGCACAACACACACATTGCACAAAACATACCTCCCCCAAAACACACACACGCACCCCCCACACACACTCCCATACAAACCGCACAACACACACAGCACCACACACACACAACGCTACAGACACATTGCTCCACAAACAATGCAACACACAACGCAACACACAAACAACACCGCTCTCACCACCCCCCACCCAGACAACACCCAGAACATTTACAGCGCCCTACACAAACACTTGGCAACTACATACAACATCTATATATATATATATATATATATATATATATATATATATATATATATAACGAAAATCATACATTAACTACACAATACGTAAATTCTAGAATACCCGATGCGTTAGAATCGGGCCACCTTCTAGTATATATATATATATATATATATATATATGCACCAATTTTCTTAGTAAATATATTTATGAAGGTGCTATTGACATGAATGTCTGCAGCAACTCATTCAATCCACAGAGGCAAAGAACTCAAACCATAGATGTCCATAAATAAGCTATGTATTATAATGAGAAATGACACAGAGAGAAGTATTGAACACGAAGAAAAAGAGATACAAAAAGGCATGGAAAGTAATTATACCAGTTAAAAAATCTATCTAATTAGAAAGCAATCATGCAACTTTGTGAAAAATAATATCAGCTGCTTTAACTGATGGCCTTTAAAAACTTGTCTCATTACTTAGTGCCATACAAAAAACATCTCATGATGGGTAAAACCAGTGTTTCAAGACCTTCACAACCTAATTGTTGCAAAACATACTAATAGCATTGGTTACAGAAGAATTTCTAAACTTCTTGAAGATTTCAGTGAGCACTGTTGTGGCTATAATGCAGAGGTGGAAAGAACATAATTTAACCATAAATCGGCCATGGCCAAGTGTCCCTGCAGAATCTCAGAGAAAGGAGTAGAAATAATTATCAGAAGAGTTGTTCAAGGACCAATGGCCACCTTTGGAGAACTGCATTAAGACCTGGAATCAGCAGGTACAATTGTTTGAAAAACATCCAATAAGTAATGCACCTCCATAGCCTGCATGCACGTTCACCACACAAGACTCCATTGCTGAACAAAAAGCATAGTGAAGTGCATTTAAAGTTTGCTCATCAACATTTAGACAAGTCTGTGAAATTCTTGGAGAATATGATCTGGTCACATGAGACGAAAAGGTAATTCTTTGGATGCCTTAATACAAACCATATATGGGCACTGTCCCAAAAACATCATACCAACAGTGAAGTTTGTAGGTGGGATAATCATGGTCTAAGACTGTTTTTCAGCACACAGACCTGGAAAACTTTATATAATTGAAGTAATGAGGAATGGACAAATGTACCAAGACATTCTTAATAAAAATCTGTTCCCATTTACCTGGATGATGAAGATGAAATGAGGGAGGCTATTTAAGCAAGACAATGATCCCATACACACCACCAATAAAGCTCTGAATTGGTTTCAGAAAAAGAAAATAAAACTGCTAGAATGGTCCGGCTAATCCCTTGATCTGAATCCAATAGAAAATTTGTGCAACTGAAGCTCAGAGTTCATAGAAGAAGCCCAAAGAAACTTCAGGAGTTTTTCTGGAAGAATGGACCCAAAATCACACCTGAGCAATGCATGCAACTAATTTCTGCATGCTGTAGACATCGTGAAGCTGTCATCACCAATGAAGGCTTTTGTATGAAGTTTTAAATAAATTTCAGTAAGCGTGTTCAATATTTTTTCACTGTATCATTTCTCATTATTACACATCACTAAATTTATGAACATCTATGGTTTTATGTTGTCTTTTGCCTGTGTGGATTGGATGCATTGTTACCGACATCTGGTGATCAATTCACGTCAATTGCTTACAATACTTACTGTATTTTTCGCTTTATAAGACGCACCTGATTATAAGACGCACCCCCAAATTTGGTGAAGGAAAAGAGATTTTTTTTTTAATGTTAAATGGGGTCCGTCTTATAATGCCAGTGTCCATCTAACAAATCATAAAGGGTATATGTCCCTCATAGCCCCCCATCCTAAAATTAGCCCCCTTAATCTGGATATGGCCCCCTTATATTGAATATAGCCCCCTTGTGCTGGCACACGTCCCCCAGTGATGCCACATGTCCCCCATTGATGGCACACGTCCCCTATTGCTGGCACATGTCTCCTATTGATGGAACACAGCCCCTATTTATGCCACACTTGCCCCTGTGCTGGAACACGTCCCCTATTGCTGGCACATATCCCCTACAGCTGGCACACATCTCCTACAGCTGGCACAGGTCTCCTATGGATGGCACACATCCCCCTGTGCTGCCCATGGCCCCCTATGGATGGCACATGTCCCCCTGTGTTTGATATGACCCCCTATGGATGACACACCTCCCCCTGTGTTAGATATGGCCTCCTATGGATGGCACACCTCCCCCTATGTTAGATATGGCCCCCTATGGATGGCACACGTCCCTCTGTGTTAGATATGGCCCCCTATGGATGGCACACATCCCATTGTGTTAGATATGGCCCCCTATGGATGGCACACCTCCCCCCTGTGTTAGATATGGCCCCCTATGGATAGCACACCTCCCCCTGTGTTAGATATGGCCCCCTATCGATGGCACACCTCCCTGTTATGATCCGGAACCATGGAAGACCACCATAAATCATTGGTAAAAGGTGACAAGAGCATTGGCAACTAATATGGCCGCCATCCCCTTACTAACCATCAACATTAGAAGTAGCCGAGGGGTGAACTAACATCCTGTGCACCGCAAACCCAGTCGGAGAACTAGCTATCCTAAATTATCCTAAAGGAAGGAAAGATGAATAACTATCTGCCTTAGAAAATAGATAAAGAATAGCAAGCCCCCCACATTCTAAGACTGCGGTGATATAGGAAAACACAATACACAGATAGATGATAGGATTAGCAAAAGGTGAGGCCCTACTGACTAAATAGGACAGGATAGGAAAGGGACTGATGGTGGCCAGAGAAAAACCCTACTAAAATCCAAAAACCTGATAGTACAAAAAGTCCTCAGATCACTAGATCTGAACTCCGTCCTATACCAGGCGCTCTTGTCATACCAATGAACAGATAGCAGGAACCATACAAATTCAAGAAGCAACAAACACATGGACTTATAGGAGCAATAGTCCAAACAAAGCTGCAGGGAGCTTCCCAGCTAAGCAACTGAGAGGGAAGATCCCTGCATGCAAATAAACTGACAATAACCACAGCAAATGACAAACTCAGATAAGAGCAAAAAGAACCAAACAACAAATAAAGAGCCAAGCACTTATCTGGGGTAGATGTGGTCTGGAGCAGGATGAAGCAGGCTGGTGAACAAAGAACAACTGACATCCGGCATAGCCTGCCAGCAGACCAGGGTTTAAATAGGCAGAGAGTTAGCAATGGAAACGCCCATTGCTCAACACACCTGGTCTCTGTCCAAACCATTCCTGGTCACAAGAGGGAGCCTCACAGCAGCCAAAGCATAACTGACATTCACAACACCTCCCCCTGTTTTAGATATGGCCCCCTATGGATGGCACACCTTCCCCTGTGTTAGATATGGCCCCCTATGGATGGCACACCTCTTCCTGTGTTAGATATCGCATCCATGCTGCTGCCTATAGTAAAATTAACTCTTTCCTTACTTTCTCCAGTGCTGTCCTCCCTCGTGTCTCCCTCCGTGCTGCTGAGCTCCTCCATTTCCTGGTTCTCGGTGCCGGTCATGTGATCGGTACAACAGAGTGATATCATCTCTGTGTGCCTGATCACAGTGGCAGGAGGAGACCAGGAGATCAGTGCTGGAAGAGGTAAATAAAGAGTTTTTTATTTTTACTATGGGCAGCAGCATGGGGCCGATATCTAACACAGGGGGGGCATGTGCCATCAAAGGGGAAGCAGGCAGATATAATATGCACCGCTGCCCCAGCCCATCACCGCAGTGCGGTTTCAGCACCACAGTGATGGACAGTGGCAGTGCATATTATATGAGCGGGAGCAGGAGATCTAACGCTGCCTTCCTGCAGCTTTCACCAGCCCCCAGCAGCGCTCCAGAGCTGCCCCCACCTCTGCTGAACTCTAGTATATATATATATATATATATATCTATATATATATATATATATAGATATATATATATATATATATACACCCCCCCGTATATTCGGATTATTATAAGACGCATCCCCTACTTTCCCCCAAAATTTGGGGGAACAAAAGTGCATCTTATAAAGTGATAAATACGGTACTTAAATAATTGTCACAAGGAAATTTCAAGCGAGCACTCCCTTTTGGCTAGTGGTGCTCGTATCATAGAGTGGCATCCCAAAGTATCAGTAACACAAAATCAATACTCACATTTCTTTATCTCTTCTTCCAAAATGTACTTTCTCAAAAATTTTAGTCACAAATACATTTACTGATGCTTAAAAAATTGGTGACATGCTTCTCCCACTGTGTGTGGGTACAGTGGCATGCAAATGTTTGGGCACCCCTGGTCAAAACTACTATTATTGTGAACAATTAAGCAAATTGAAGATGAAATGATCTCTAAAAGGAACAGGCCTCGCCGTGGTCAACCAAAGAAGTTGAGTGCACATGCTCAGCATCATATCCAGAGGTTGTCTTTTGAAAAGAAACATAAGAGTGCTGCCAGCATTGCCTCAGAAGTTAAAGGGTGGGAGGTCAGAGGTCAGCCTGTAGGTGCTCACACTACCAACCTGATCAACTTTATGCAAAGGAGATATGTTGTACTGCTTGAGGCAAATGGTCACACCAGTTACTGACTGTTTTTCTGATCCCTCCAAAACCCCAAATATTGTAAAATTGCACATTTTAGAGTGGTCTTTTATTGTAGCCAGCCTAAGGCATGCCTGGGCAATAGTCATGCTGCCTAATCAGCATCTTGATATGTCATGCCTGTGAGGTAGATGGATTATCTTGGCAAAGGATTTAGAGACAGATTTAGACAAATTTTTAAACAATATTTGAGAGAAAAAAGCCTAGAGTTCAGCTCATGAAAAATGGGAGCAAAAGTATGGCATTTGTATTTTTGTTCAATATATATATGTAATACAGGGTTGGGTCCACATATTGAATTTTGCCCTGGTGTCTAAAACTAACCCTGATGAGATGTGCCCTGATGACACAAGCTTCATTTTATTGTTATAATTTTACTTTGATAATATAATAATATCAATTTTCATGTTTTTAGGTTCCATTGGAGCTGTGCTGTAGTATCTACCCATGAGCAATTATGCTTTAACTCCAGTGTGCCAAATCCCCTCCATACAATTGATGCTGTTCTCACTTTTCCTACTGATCTGCTTAATGATAGATATGATCAGTTTCATTTTACCTTATTTGTGTCTAATAGAGATCGCAAATCTTCAAATGCTGAAACATTTCTATCCATCAGTCACAATACCAACTATAGGTAAGTATAGAAACATTACGAAAACCGTGCACTATGTTTTTTCATTGATATATATACTGTGTATATTTTTTGTACTTAGGGTAGATGGATATATACTGGAGATCAAAATTAGAGAACAATGTATGATCACTTGCTTTTTTCAGAAATAATGTAATCTACGTTGAGCAACTTTTGAAAGTTTTTTGTAAGGGGTACATCATGCCACTAGAGCAGTCTTTTACAAAAGATCCAAAGTTTATCAACATAAAACTTTTATTTTGTCCAAAACATGATGATCATAACTAGAGAACAACAATGACTGTAACACAGAGAAAGATTATAACTACATTTTCTGAAGGTAGCAACAGTCACCGACTAGAAAGTGTACAGGCCTTTTCTTTCAATTACTTCAGCACATCTGCGGCCACAGAACATCACTAGTAACTCACACTGTTCTGATGTGATTTTGGTCCACTCTTCTTCCAGTCTCTTCCATAGTTCTTTGACTGTTGTGGTTTTCATGGCCATAACTTTGTCACCAAGGAGAGATTTTCCATTAGATTTAGCTCAGGACTCTGGGCTGGCCATTTCATAGTTTCAATGCTTTCTGTTTCAAGGAACTGCTTTACTAGTTTTGTTGTGTGACAGGGGGCATTGTTCTGCATGAAAATTGCTGGCTGATTGAGAGATGAAAACAAATATGGAACAACATGTTGTTGAAGAAGTTTCTGATAAACACTTGTATTCATGCTGCCATGTAGATGTATGAGAGGTACAACTCCTGCTACAGAAAACATTCCCCAAACCATGACACTTTCACTACTTTTCACTGACTTCTTAACGCACTTTGAGTTCAGTCTTGCCCAGTTTGTAGACAAACATAATGTTTCCTATCAGATCCAAATAAACGAAACTTGATTTGATCACTAAAATGAACTGTGGACCACTTCTCTTCTGTCCACACAACATGCTCCTCACCAAAGGTGAATCTAGCCTTTTGATTCTTTCTGAAAATGAGAGGCTTGGTCACTGCAGAGTGACCAAATGCTGTTAAACATTGTGAAACTGTATGACGAGACAGATCCTTACCCTGTTCAGTGTTGAACTGGCAAGCAATCCCAGCTGCAATGTTGAAATGATTACCCATGGATAGTGTCCGCATTATCCTGTCCTCTCTTGCATTTGTCTTTCGAGTGTGGCCAGCCTTCTTGAGCGACTAGAAAGAGTTTGTGATGTTGTAAAGATGCAATATTATTGAAATCACAGACTTAGAATGACCAACTGACATTGCTCTCCCTGTGGACTACGTCGGACTAAAGATTTTTTTATAATAAAGATGGAGTCTCTAAAATGTTTTTGTTTTATTTAAAAAAAAAAAATGCTCTATGTGTTGTTGTTTTTTTTACTGCTTACTAGAAATTCATGGTGGCCATGTCTAATTTGGCGTGACATCATGAATTTCAGGCTTAGTTCCATCTGAGAATACAAAGCTGGTATTAACCCCTTTATTACCCAGCGGGAAACTGCCATGAGGGCTGCTGGATAAGCCGGATTAAGCACCTGGAAATGGCGCTAAGAAAGAATACGCCATTTGCAGGGGCGGCTGCGGGCTGCAGTTTTTAGCATGGGGGGCCCATAACGCTTGGGCCTTAGCACGCTGAGAATCCCAGCCTCAAGCTGCCTAGTTTTACCTGACTGGCGATCAAAATATGGTGGGAGCCTACGCATTTTTTTTTTTAATAAAAAAATAAATAATAATGGGCTTCCTTTTATTTTGATTGCCAGCCAAGGAAATGACATCATACCTGGAAAGAGACCATACATTCTGGCATCTTCCTTTGTTCAAGCCCAGAGTGTATGATGGGTTAGTGGATGTGACCATCTGAGCAATACTTCATGGCTGTCCCCTCCTCTATAAGCTTTATGGCTGTGTGCAGTTCCTGCCACATATGAATGTATGGGTCGGTATCAGGTTATTCCAACAGGTAATCACGATACCCATTCTCTGTGCCGGTGTCTGTGATTGCCTGACATCATAGTACTGTAAAAGTAAATCATTAAAAAAATTACATAGCACTCTGCAGTATTTTTGATTTTCAGCAAAGATAAAGCGGACGGTTATGGGCTGCCACCCCCATCAGCCTGGCTTTACCTTCGCTGGCAATCAAAATTCAGAGAAGTCCAATATTTTTTTAATTATTTAAAAAGGTATTTAAAAAAAAAAAATTGCATTGGCTACCGCTACCTATATTTTGATGGCCATCCAGGTAAAACCAAGCAGTGGGGGGCTGGAATCCTCAGCACAAGGTGGCCCAAGCGGTCTGGGCCTCCTCTGCTGCAAATTGCAGCCCCCAGCCACCACAGAAAATGGTGCATTCATAGAAGCCATTTCCAGGCACTTTACCCTGCTTGTCTAGCAGCCCTGATGGCGGTGGCACGCTGGGTAATATTGTGGTTAGGGCCAGCTTTGTATTATCAGCTGGTGTCACTAAATTAGTCATGGCCACCATGAATTTCTAGTAAACAGTAGAAAAAAACCACAACACATAAATCCTTAGTCCTGCCCTGAAGCGCTCCCACTGGAAATGAGAGAGAGCGTCAGCAATGGAATTCTGAACACCCGGCACATGGGAAGCAGACACAAAAGCATTCACCGACAAACAAGCCAGAACCAAACGCCGGAGAACATTAACTACCGGGGCTGAAGAAGCCGATCTATTATTAATTGCCAAAACAACCCCCATATTGTCACAGTGAAAATGTATTCTCCTATTACAGAACCGCTCCTGCGATAAAGTGACTGTCACCAAAATCCAAAAAAGCTCTAACACCACCACGTTTTTTATCAAACTTGACAACCGCCATCCCTCGGACCACTGTGCTGCACATCATTCCCCTCCAAAATAGGCACCAAAACCATGACACCCAGATGCATCCGTGAACAAATCCAACTCTGAATTGTCAGTTTGGGGGTCCATCAAAAACGACCGGCCATTGTACTCCTCCAAAAACTTCCCCCATACCACCAAGTCTGCCATAACCTCCGCCAACAGCCGAACATAATGGTTCGGTGACACCGAGCCAGACATAGAACTGGCGAGACAACGGGAAAACACCCGCCCCATTGGCATAACCCAGGACACAAAATTAAGCTTCCCCAGCAAGGATTGCACCTCCCTCAAGGTGAGCATCTTAACCTTCAGTGCCCAGGCCACCTCACCTTTAAGGGCCAACACCTTTTCCATCGGGAGCTGAAACTCCTAGCCCACAGAATCAATAACAAGACCTAAAAGTGAAATACACATCGCAGGGCCCTCAGTTTTGCCCAGCGCCATGTGGACGCTGAAATGCCCTGCCACCCTCTCTATCAACAACAAATTATTATGGCAGACCAACGATTCACACAGACCATCACAGAAAAAATCGTCTAGGTAATGGATAACTGACTCCAAACCGGAAACGTCTCTCACCACCCATTCCAGAAAAGAACTAAAGGATTCAAACAATGAACATGATAGCGAACAACCCATAGGAAGGCATCTATCAACAAAAAAAGGCCTCTCCCAAAAACAACCAAGCAGACGAACACTGTCAGGATGGACCGGCAATAGACAAAACACAGATTCCACATCCGTCTTTGCCATCAGGGCACCCCTACCGCAATGCCTCACCCACCTTGCCGCCTCATCAAATGATGTGTACACCACACAGCACAAATCCGGGTCAATGCCATCATTGACAGACCCCCCCTCGGGTAAGACAAGTGGTGAATTAGCCGAAACTTATTCGCTTCCTTCTTGGGAACCACCCCCAAAGGGGAAACCACCAAATCCGGAAAGGGCGGGGTGACAAAACGACCCACCATACAGCCCAAAGAAACTTCCTTCTTCAACTTTTCCCGAACCACCCCCGGATACTGACATGCAGACTGAAGGTTTTTCAGAGTCCTCTGCCTCTGAAAAACCAGAGAGGGAATACTCAAACCTGCCCCAAAACTGTCGATCAATAATGCTGCCACCTCCCATTTGGGAAACCTATTTAGATATGTATTAGGAGTCCCTGACTTGTTCTTATTCCTACTCTGCCTGCTGAAGCACTTAAAGGCCCCGTGAGAAGTCCTGCTACAGTGGGAACAGAGGTGCTTAAACCTGCAATTTGTCCCGAATTTGCATTGGCCCTCATTAATTTGCCAGTACAAAATGGCTTCTGAGATCCCACCTTTCCTGTGGACCCTCCACCTGACTGTTGTCCTGAATTCCCTCCACTTTGGACTAGAGCCCCGGCTGTCCCATGAAAGGACTGCCCGTATCTCGTGGGGGCTATCACCAACAACCATAGGCCAATATCCTGCTGGTCCCATCGAATGGATGGGTGAATGGCCTTTCGATGACGAAATTGTTAGTCATTGTGCAACCAGGCCTGCCCCCCATAAACTCTATATGCCTCCCCAATCCAATCCATATAGCAGAGAAGGTGTGAACAATTGTCCGCCGCCTTTTTTCCTATAATGCTGGCTAAAATGGCGAAGGTCTGTAACCGATTTTTAAAAGTTTGCGGGATCAAGCGCCACCGGCGCTTTCCTCATCCTCCTTCTTCTTGTCATCCCTTTTGTGCTTGTCTAAATTAAATTTTTCCAACGGAAGCGGAATTTTTTTTTGACATATTCGTCCTTCCAAATTTTTTCCCTGACCTCCTGTTACGTCACCGCCGGAGTCTGCTCCAGCGACTTCTGCTCTGATCGCCAGGCAATGCCGTGTTCCTGCCGTGGATGGTGATGGGAGAGGAGTCAATGCCAGTGGGGGGCGCAGGCTCCGATCATCCACTGGGCTGGGTTAGCTTGGGATCTGCAGTACCGCTGGCTGACTGTGGGTGGCATGTGTCTTCCAGCTGAACTTGCCAGCATTCAGCTACAGCCAATGGGAAGACACCACACCCTTCTTATTCCCCCTCCTGTCACATGACCACTGCCAGAGATAGTTCTGATTTTCCTGGCTCCTGTTACGTCCTATTCTGTTGGTTATTCCTGTGTGCTGACTTCTGCGTGTTTTCTGACTACCCTTCTGCCTGCTGTTTATGTACCTCACTATCCGATCCTGATTTGATCTCTTCTACGTTTGCTGACTACGGCATTGCTTGCTGATTCTGTCCCTGTTCCGCTATTCCTGGTTTGACCCTGCCTGACTACTACTCTCATCGAACTGCAGCCTTCCACAGGTAGTGATCTCCAGTTCCCTGTGTAATTCCAAATCCCTGTAGAGGGGTTAAAGGGTTTCAGGGTTCTGGGGGTCCTGCTTGGTGAGTGGCTTCCCTCTAGCCTCCTCTTTACAGCCCATCTGAGTCTGTGGATCCAGGCAGGTGTTACAAACAGACATATACCTTGCCCCGCACCTTTTCATCCAAATGAATCCTATCAGTTTCCTTGTCTGTCTTCGCAGAAACTGAAACAGGCTCCACCACTCTGCCCAGGCCCACCAGCCCGACTGCTGCCGCACCTGCACCCATAACCCCTGGAACTTGCCAAGCCGAGAAACATCCCTTATCGCCCTGTTACCCTCCAGGCAGGCTAACAACTCCCTAACCCCCAACAAAACCTCCGCTACCCCAACCTGACTTACTTGTTCCACCTGTCCCAGTGATCCTGACACCCGTTACCGTCTGACTAGGCAAAATACTAGGAAAACAGACTGGAAAAGGAGACAAACAAGACATGGAACCATTCTCACCAAGCTGCGCAAGAGCTGTGATCCTGCCAGTTGAAAATCCAGAGTCTTGCCACCTGTCTGGGCCAACTAGTCGACCGACTTCCTGCTGCTGGCTGTCGCCGCTTCCTGCAAACAAACAGTGAAGATTACCTCAGATCAGCCTGTACCGGGCTTAATCCAGACAAAGCCCATCCAATTAACCCTGGAACCGAACCCGCGGGCTGCAGGTGCGCCGAGGACACCACAGACCCGAATCTGGAAAGGAGCCCTGGATGCTTTGGGAGACCGCTGTCGCTTCAGAGCCAGGCTGCCCGACCAGTACATTGCCAGATTGGCCCACTGTAACACCAGAGATTTGAAGCTGAGGAGCAGTGGCAAGCCCTGCCCCCAGCAGAGGCTGAGGCCTTTTTACCGCTGCCGACATCGGCCGTGCCTGTGAATTCCTCCTGGGGTGGGGGGGGCTCCCACTGCCAGTCTGTCGACTCACACCCAGAGAGACATTAGAGGGGCTTCTACACCGACGCCGAGGCCGTGCAAGCACCACGCTGGACAGCCCAGGGTCCAGCCAGGTCCTACAAGCAGGGCGATCCTGCCCCTGCGCTGCTGGAGACCCAGGCGCTGCGCGATAGAGTTGGTCTGGCAGCCGGGACCTGCGATGGGACCACTCCTGTGGCTGAGATGAGGAAGCCACTGCCGCATCTGGAGAGAAACACGCCGGCGGCCTCGACATGCAGGAAGGCTCTGTCTGCCTCCTGGCTGTACAAGATGTGGCTGCTGCAGCACTACAACCCAGAATGACCCTGAAATGACCGTCCAGCAACCCGGAAGGATGGAGGCGGGCCTCCACCTGCAGCTGCTCCCAAAAACCGTCCATTGACGACACAGTAAGCACGAGGGGCGGAATGGTTGGGAAGACAATCCCCAGGGAAACGCAGGTCAAAGAGGTCCCTCCGCCCCTCATATACCCCAACAGTCCCTTGGTCCCCACCTCCTCTGGGTCACCTACCCCCCAACTAAAGTCATGCCGGCCTCCACCCACCCACGGGGTTTGAGTTCTGGCCATGTACTTTAGGGCTTTTTCCCTTTCACATTGTTTGTTGCTGTCTATTTATTTGAGTCTTTGCAATCAGTTTTGTCAGACAAAAGTCTGACACTGTGGCCCGAATTGTCATATATGTTCTTTCTCTGGATTGCATAAGGGTCGCTTTACACGCTACGACATCGCTAAAGCGATGTCATTGGGGTCACGGAATTTGTGACGCACATCCGGCCGCGTTAGCGATGTCGTTGCGTGTGACACCTATGAGCGATTTTGAATCGTTGCAAAAATGTTCAAAATCACTAATCGGTGACATGGGGGTCCATTCCCAATTATCGTTGCAGCTGCAGGTACGATGTTGTTCGTCGTTCCTACGGCAGCACACATCGCTATGTGTGACACCGCAGGAACGAGGAACCTCACCTTACCTGCGTCCGCCGGCAATGAGAAAGGAAGGAGGTGGGCGGGATGTACGTCCCGCTCATCTCTGCCCCTTTGCTTCTATTGGCCGGCCGCTTAGTGACATTGCGGTGATGTCGTGGTGATGTCATGGTGATGCCGAACGCACCTCCCCCTTGAGGGAGGGAATGTTCGGCAGTCACAGCGATGTCGCAGAGCAGGTATGTGCGTGTGACGCTGCCGTAGTGATAATGTTCGCTACGGCAGCGATCACCATATATCGGCTGTACGACGGGGGCGGGTGCTATCGCGCTCAACATCGCCATCAAATGCTAGCGATGTCGTAGCGTGTAAAGCGGCCCTAAGAATTAAAAACATTATCTATCTTTCATATAGGGCTGATATTTAACCAACTGAATCTAATGGGATAGGTGTTACGCTCACCGAGGAGCGGCGAGCGTCCGGAGGTGGACCCACTGGACCGTGCACCGGACTCCCCCGAGAAGGCGACCAGCAGCGAACCCCTATACAGGGACTGTGCGGCGCCTCCCCAGAAGGCCTAAATGCACAGCAGCCAGGAACCGGTAGTAGGAGTCTCTGTAGGGCCAGGTGTAGCAAGGTTGTGACGTCCACAGCCGGCAGAACACGGAAAGATGTTCACAGCAGGTGACGTCCACAGCAGGTACGGTACAGATAATGTCCACGGCAGGTAGGGCACGGTGACGTCCACTGTCGGTATCAGGGGTGACGTCCACTGCGGGTATGGCCGGTGACGTCCACTGCGGGTGTGTATAGATAGTGTCCACGGCAGGTATGGGACGGTGACGTCTACGGTAGGTATAAGTGGTGACGTCCACAGCCGGAATGGTATAGATGGCACTACGGTGAGACACAGGATTAGAACCAGGTATCAAATGCACGGATATCAAATAATAGCACAAACGGATCTGGACACTGGCAATGCACTAATAGAGGCGTTGCTCGGGCGCCTGCTGCCGGGGGAGACGAACCTAAATACCCACTAGGCAACAGGTGACCTCTGAGGTCACTTCCAGAAAATGGGACATACCACTTTAAAAAAGGGGGCATGGCCTCGCGCGCAGCCTAGAGTCACTTACAGCAATTCTGTGTGAGGAAGAGACTGCAGCAGGCCTGGGAGTGGGAGCAGGAGTGCATGTGGGAGCCATGCTGGGACTGGGCAGATGTGAGGGAGAGCTCCCCCCCCGGGGTCTGGTGGGACCAGGCATTACAGTACCCCCCCCTGAAGCCCCCTCCTCCTCAGGAAGCTCCGGAGGAGACGAGGAGCATCCACGTCCTCCACAGGTACCCACGTCCTCTCCTCAGGACCGAACCCCTTCCAGTCTACCAGATAGTAGGTTTTACCTTGGACCTCCTTAGCCGCAAGGATGGCTTTTACCTCATAGACGTCATCATCACCAACAGGAGGAGGCAAAGCCCCAGGATCACTGTGGAAACGGCTCAGGACCACCGGCTTGAGGAGGGACACATGGAAGGAGTTCGGGATGCGAAGTGTCGACGGCAGCTTCAACTTGTAGGACACCTCATTGATCCGTCGGAGCACTTCAAAGGGACCAATGAAGCGGGAACCCAGCTTGTAAGACGGCTGTTTCAGGCAGACATACTTAGACGAGAGCCAGACTTTATCTCCGGGTTGAAAGAAAGGAACATCCAGACGGTTCTTGTCAGCGTGTTTCTTCATGCGGACAGAGAACCATTCCAGAGTCGACTTGGTCTCAGCCCAGACGGCGGAGAAGGACCTCATGAGGTCATCAGCTGCAGGGTTGCCTGAGGAACATGTCACAGGGCACGGCACTTTGGGTCGCTGTCCATACACCACCTGCAACGGAGATTTAGCAGAGGACTCACTTTCATGGTTGTTATAGGAGAACTCGGCCCATGGAAGCAGTTTGACCCAGTTGCAGTGGTGTTCGTCCACGAAGTGGCGGAGATAGTTAGTCAGGACTTGGTTAATGCGCTCCACTTGCCCATTGGACTGAGGGTGGTAGGCAGAAGAAAAGTTCAATTCCACATCCATCATCTTGAAGACTGCTCTCCAAAACCGAGCGGTGAACTGGACCCCTCTGTCGGACACGATATTGAGAGGCAAGCCGTGAAGCCGGAAGATATGTTGAATGAATAATTCAGCAAGAACCGGAGCAGACGGTAGCCCGGAGAGTGGTGTGAAGTGGGCCATCTTGGAGAACCGGTCCACCACCACCCAGATGACTGTGCAGACAGACGATTTTGGCAGGTCCGTGATGAAATCCATGCCGATATGTTGCCATGGAGCGGATGGTACGGGTAAAGGAAGCAAAGGGCCCGCCGGAAGAGTCTTCGGGACCTTGTTCCAGGCACAGGAGGAACAGGATGAACAAAAGTCCTGGACGTCTCGATGTAGCCCTGGCCACCAGTAATATTGGGATATCAATTGCAGAGATTTCTTTTGACCCACGTGACCTGCTATTCGGGAAGAGTGTCCCCACCGGAGTACACATTCTCTATCGACCTCAGCAACAAACGTCTTACCGGGAGGAAGGTGGTGCATGTCAACTGGTGCCGCCATTAGCTTGGAAGGTTCAATGATGTGCCGAGGTTCATCTTCCTGATCCTCTAACAGGAATGATCGAGACAGCGCATCGGCCTTCAGGTTCTTCTCGGCTGGACGGAAATGCAGAACAAAATCAAAGCTGGTGAAGAATAATGACCATCGGGCCTGTCGGGGGTTTAGCCTGTGGGCTGTCTGGAGATATGCCAGATTCTTGTGGTCAGTATAGATGGTAACTGGATGCAATGACCCTTCCAGCAGGTATCGCCATTCTTCCAGGGCCAGCTTGATTGCCAGCAACTCACGGTCTCCGATTGAGTAGTTTCGTTCTGCTGTGGAGGAAGCCTTAGAAAAGAAGCCACAGGTTACTGTCTTACCCTCTGACGTTTTCTGTGTAAGAACCGCACCGGCTCCGGATGAGGAGGCATCTACCTCAAGGATAAACGGCTTGTTCGTGTCGGGTCTGTGTAAGGCTGGAGCAGAAGCGAAGGCTCGTTTAAGGGACAGGAACGATTCTTCAGCTTCCAGGGTCCATTTCTTTGGGTTTTCCCCTTTGCGAGTGAGAGAGGTTATGGGACGCACCAGAGACGAGAAGTGTGGAATGAATTGCCGGTAATAGTTGGCGAATCCCAGGAATCGCTGGATAGCCTTCAACCCTTCCGGACGGGACCAATTCAGTACAGCTGATACCTTATCGGGGTCCATCTTCAGGCCGTTATCAGAGACTATGTGGCCAAGGAAGGGTAGCGAGGTCTGCTCAAACAGGCATTTCTCGAGTTTGGCGTAAAGGCGATTCTCTCTCAATCTCCGCAGGACAAGACGGACATGTCTTCGATGGGTATGCAAGTCCGGAGAGAAGATAAGGATGTCGTCCAAATACACGACTACACAGGTGTATAGAAGATCACGGAAGACGTCGTTCACGAACTCCTGGAAGACCGCCGGAGTGTTACTGAGCCCGAAGGGCATCACTCGATATTCATAGTGCCCATCCCGAGTGTTGAACGCAGTCTTCCATTCGTCCCCCGACCGAATGCGGACCAGATTGTACGCACCCCGGAGATCTAATTTGGAGAAGATCTTGGCACCTTGAAAGCGGTCAAACAGTTCCGGTATCAGGGGTAGCGGGTATCTGTTCTTCACCGTGATCTTATTCAATCCGCGGTAGTCAATGCATGGCCGTAGACCCCCGTCCTTTTTCCCCACAAAGAAGAAGCCCGCTCCGGCAGGAGAGGAGGATTTTTTGGATGAAGCCTCGTGCTAGATTCTCCTTTATGTAGTCAGACATGGCTTGGGTCTCTTCTCGGGACAGAGGGTAGATGCGCCCACGCGGAGGGGTTGTCCCGGGGAGCAGGTCGATGGGACAATCGTAGGGTCTGTGTGGCGGCAACGTCTCAGTCTCCTTTTTGTCAAAGACATCGGCATAGGCCCAATAGGCAGGGGGTAACCCGGGAAGGGTGAGCGGTTCAACGGGTCAGTGCGGAGGATGCACTGGTTTCAGGCAGTTGCTGTGGCAAGACACACCCCATTGCAGGATGTCTCCAGAATCCCAGTCCAGTACTGGCTTGTGCGACCGAAGCCAGGGTATTCCCAGTAGTAGGGCATGCGTCATGCCAGGGAGTACGTGGAAGGCGATGGTTTCAGAGTGTAGTAACCCCACTTGCATAGTACAGTTCTCCGTGATGTACCGGATGGGTTCGGATAGCGGTTTTCCATCCACGGAAGAAAGACTGATGGGGGTAGCAAGACATCGGACAGGAATCTGGTGTAGGTCCACCACGGATTGTTGGATAAAGTTCCCGGCGGAGCCTGAATCCAGGAACGCATGCTCTGACAACCGGATGGAACCACAGGACAGGGATACAGGTACATGGAGAAAAGGAGAGGACTTGGCATGACCTAGGGTGGCCTCTCCGATAGACCCTAGGCTCTGTAGTTTCCCGGCTTTACTGGACAGTCTTGAATCAGATGTTTGGCACTTCCGCAGTAGAAGCACTTTCCTGCCATTCTCCGATTCCTCTATCGCAGTCTGGACTCACTGACGCGATCGACCTCCATGGGCTGATGTGGAGCAGTAGGCCGGGTGGGGGGAGGTGACATCGGCCTTTGGAAGGTGGGCGCAAGGCGCGGGATTTTTCTCGCCCGGGTGACTTCTCTGGCACGCTCTTGGAAGCGGAGATCAATACGAGTAGCCAGAGAGATCAGCTCTTCCAGGGTGGTAGGTACATCCCGGCCGGCCAGTTCATCCTTGATTTTACCGGATAACCCTTCCCAGAAGGCAGCTACCAAGGCGTCATTGTTCCACTTGAGTTCGGAGGACAGAGTGCGGAATTTGATTGCATACTGTCCCACGGTGAGATTCCCCTGGTGGATTCTCATAAGCGAAGAGGCAGTAGACGAGAGACGGCCTGGCTCATCGAACACCTTACGGAAGGTGGTCAGAAAGACAGACAGGACTTGAACGGTCGGGTCATTCCTCTCCCAGAGCGGATTCATCCAAGCCAGAGCCTGACCAGTCAGATGAGACATGATAAATGCGATTTTTGAGCGATCAGTCGCTCGCTGCAGCGGCGACAGCTCAAAGTGCAGGGAGCACTGGTTTAAGAAACCGCGACACAAACGGGAATCCCCTCCATACATGGGTGGGGAGGCCAGGCGGGAAGGAGACATGCATGTCGATAATCCCGCTGAGTCGGGGGTTGTTGAGGAGGCCGGATTCTGCAGGGTGTATAGACAAGAATCCACAGACGCCATGTCTGGGCCTCATGTTGGCGGGACATGTTCCTTCTGTAGTTCAATTAATTGGGAGCCGTCAGAGGATCCGGAAGTTTGCATGGATGCCAGACGGGATTCCACAGACTTCATGTGAGCCACTAATCTTGCTTGGGTCTCGCGTTGGCGGGAGAGTTCCTGTTGCAGGTCAGTCAGCGGGTTAACCTTGATCCCGGCAGAGTCCATGGCCCGAGCAAACTGTTATGCTCACCGAGGAGCGGCGAGCGTTCGGAGGTGGACCCACTGGACCGTGCACCGGACTCCCCCGAGAAGGCGACCAGCAGCGAACCCCTATACAGGGACTGTGCGGCGCCTCCCCAGAAGGCCTAAATGCACGGCAGCCAGGAACCGGTAGTAGGAGTCTCTGTAGGGCCAGGTGTAGCAAGGTTGTGACGTCCACAGCAGGCAGAACACGGAAACGGCACCGAAGATGTTCACAGCAGGTGACGTCCACAGCAGGTACGGTACAGATAATCTCCACGGCAGGTAGGGCACGGTGACGTCCACTGTCGGTATGAGCGGTGACGTCCACTGCGGGTATGGCCGGTGACGTCCACTGTGGGTATGTATAGATAGTGTCCACGGCAGGTATGGCACGGTGACGTCCACGGTAGGTATAAGTGGTGACGTCCACAGCCGGAATGGTATAGATGGCACTACGGTGAGACACAGGATTAGAACCAGGTATCAAATGCACGGATATCAAATAATAGCACAAACGGATCTGGACACTGGCAATGCACTAATAGAGGCGTTGCTCGGGCGCCTGCTGCCGGGGGAGGCGAACCTAAATACCCACTAGGCAACAGGTGACCTCTGAGGTCACTTCCAGAAAATGGGGCATACCACTTTAAAAAAGGGGGCGTGGCCTCGCGCGCAGCCTAGAGTCACTTACAGCAATTCTGTGTGAGGAAGAGACTGCAGCAGGCCTGGGAGTGGGAGCAGGAGTGCACGTGGGAGCCATGCTGGGACTGGGCAGCTGTGAGGGAGAGCTCCCCCCCCGGGGTCTGGTGGGACCAGGCGTTACAATAGGTGATTAATATCCTAGTAGTGGTAAAAGCCTTCAGTAGAGATGAGCAAACTCGAACAGGAAAGTTAAATGTTCTTACCAAACACAGGTAAAATATATCTTTGTACCGTGTTAGCCAGTAGAGATAAGAAAAAGTTTGTTCAAAAGAACTGAGAGTCCTCAGTAGTTGATACCTTTTAATGGCTAACTGAAAAGATGGTAATAATAGCAAGCTTTCGAGACTACTCAGGTCTCTTCATCAGGCATGGTATAACACAAAATCTGAAGCGTCACATATTTATACACAACAGGACATAGAATAGTGCAGTAAAAAAACAACCAAAAAAAACAAAAAACAAACAAGTTATGTGAAGCAGAACTATTACTATGGCAAGGGGGCAAACTGTTGTAGCCATAAATATTGCTGCAGTTCAGTGTAAAAGTTTTATTGTCCTCTGATTGGGGTGTCTGGTCCGGGCTGTGATGCCCCCAGAGGATCTGAGGAACACATTTCTTAATTGATGTAAAAAGACATGAATCCATGTGACACATTCATTCGTGCTCCGAATGTCTCAAAGGTCATCATAAGTTTGTATTCCCAGACTCTCCTGTCTCTTTGGGATTTCCTTTCAATGCCAGCAATTTCATGTCAATGATGCTGTGGTCTGGGTTACAAAAATGTTTGGCCACAGGTAGATCCATCCTTTTTCTCTAATTGTGTGGCGGTGAGAATTCATCATCCTTGTCCTGAGCTGTTGTCCTGTCTCCCCTACATACAGACCCCCAGTTGGACATTTGGTACATATAATCAAGTACACCACATTAGTTGTGGTGCAGATGAAGGTACCTGTGATCTTGTAGTCCTGATGTGCTCTGGGAATCTTTAGCTTGTCAGTTGTCAATATAAATGGACAAGTCTTACATTTTTTCTGGTTGCAGGGAAATGTTCCTGTTGTTGTTTGGAGAGGATAGGGAGCTTCTGACAATGATGCTTCTTAGATTCGGGGGCTGCCTAAAACACAGAAGTGGGGGGTCTGGAAAAATAGATTTTAATTGGGCATCTTTTTGCAGTAATGGTTGTAGTTTGCGTGCTCTTAACACATCCAGATTTGGATTGTAGGTGATTACAAGAGGTACCCGGTTGTTTTCTTCTTTAGCTTTATAATGTAGGAGATGGTTTCTTGATATTCTGGTGGCTCTTGCAATCTGGTTTTCAATTGTTCCTGGGTGATAGCCTTGATTCAGAAAGGTCTTTCTGAGGCCCTCAAGGTGATTGTCTCTATCTATAGTATTGGAACATATCCGATTGTACCTGATGGCCTGACTGTACACTATAGAGTTTTTTATGTGTTTTGGATGAAAACTGTCCAATTTCAGGTATGTTGGACGGTCTTTTGGCTTCTTGTACAGGGATGTCTCTATTTCATTGTTCCGTAGTTTAATGATGGTGTCAAAAAAGTTGATTTCAGTGCAGGAGTAGTTGAGTGTTAGGTTGATGGTGGGATGAAACTGATTAAAGTGTTCATGGAAGGTCTTCAGCTGTTCCTCAGACTCTGTCCAGATGATTAAAATATCATGTAACGGTAGTAGGTCAGAGGCCTAATAGGACAAGAGGATAAAAAGTCACTCTCAAGCTTGGCCATGAAATGATTTGCATATTCTGGTGCCATTTTGCTTCCCATTGCAGTCCCAGTCTCCTGTAGATATATGTTATTGTCAAATGTAATTATGGGTGAGGATGAATTTTGTAAGTTTCACCACAGAATCGGTATCGATTCCTGTATTTTCCAGGAAAATTTTGCAAGCATTTAATCCATCCTGGTGTGGAATATTTGAGTACAAGGATTCCACATCCATTGTAGCAAGGATAGTTCCCTCTGGTAGAGGACCTATTGCTGATAGTTTTTTTTCAGTAGGTCAGTAGTGTCCTGGATGTAGCTGGTTGTATCCCTTACCAAGGGTTTAAGGATACCCTCTACTCATCCAGAGACTTGTTCGGTGATGGTGCCTACACATGAAATGATGGGTCTTCCTGGATTTCCAGATTTGTGAATTTTGGGAAGCATGTAGAATGTGCCTATTCTTGGACTCACTGGTATCAGTTCATCAGTTGTTATGGATATGTCAGGCAGACAAGAGGCCAACTTGTTAAGTTCCTTGTAATAGTCCTGTGTAGGGTCAGACTCCAATTTTTTATAGTAGTGTGTGTCCATCAGTTGTCTGTGTGCTTCCTTCATGTACTCTGATTTGTTCATCTTGACTATTGCACCCCCATTGTCTGTAGGTTTAATGATGATTTCTTTGTTGGTTTTCAAAGATTTTATGGCCCTTCTCTCCTGGGCACTGATGTTGGATAGTTGCCTCCTGTGTGTGTCTAGGATAGTGGATTTTACCAAATGTCTAAAAGTGTCTATATAGTTATCCAAATGAGGGTTGCGTCCAGGTGCAGGTGTCAAATCTGATCTTTTCCTGGTTGTCAAGATCCATCTTCCTTCAGTCTGGGTGGATTCCAAATCATCTGCATTGTTAAAATATTCCCTCAGGCGTAGTCTCCTGAAGTAATCTTCCATGTTGCTGCAGAGTTCAGTTTTGTCTAGAGCTTTAGTAGGACAAAAGGAGAGTCCCCTAGAAAGCACAGCAAGTTCCACTTTATTGGGTTTTTACATCAATTAAGAAATGTGTTCCTCAGATCATCTGGGGACATCACAGCCCAGACTAGACACCCGAATCAGAGGACAATAAAACTTTCACACTGAACTGCAGCAATATTTATGGTTACAACAGTTTGCCCCCTTGCCATAGTGATAGTTCTGCTTCACATAACTTGTTTTCTTTTTTTTTTTACTGCACTATTCTATGTCCTGTTGTGTATAAATATGTGACTCTTCAGATTTTGTGTTATACCATGCCTGATGAAGAGACCTGAGTAGTCCCGAAAGCTTGCTATTATTACCATCTTTTCAGTTAGCCATTAAAAGGTATCAACTACTGAGGACTCTCAGTTCTTTTAAACAAACTTTTTTTTAGCAAACACAGTGTTCGAGTTCAGAGTTTATGTTTACTAACTACTCGAGTGAGCATCGGTGTGCTCCAGTACACTTGGTGCTTGACCCAGTGTGAGCCAGTTGCGTTGTTTAAATGGCTCCTACTGGTGCTAAAAACAATGCTATCAGATGTAGTATGTACAAAAAAACTAATTAAAAATACTGACGTTTCTTTCTCGGAAGTGATATGTGTATGGCTGGTTGTATGTGGGAGGAGTCCCTAACTGCCCAATCAGTGACTTCCATTGGTGTTCAGGTCAAGTCTGGGTCCCAAACTGAACTGTATCGAAAGTCCAGCTGAACCCGCCGAATGTAACTTCAATGGGTCCACTCATCTCTAGCCTTCAGTGCACAAGCTAGCCCCAATTTCTCTATTCCAGGTACTAGGTACTATTGCTGCTTTTTAACAACTATTAAAAAACAGGATTTCTAGTAGTCACACTATGGCATAGTCATTGTCCAGGGGAAAAACCCACCATTCTTCATTCGTCATATGTTGAGAAAGGGGGGCCAGCGAGTGGCATGCATAATATAAAAGTGCAAATTCACAAATTTATTCCAACTGTACAATAATACAAAATGAGATTTTTAGCAAATAATTGATCAATTCTTTGAGCCACCCCTGCCACTTCATGGCAAATCTCAATAGGGGGGTCCTACTCTACATTATGTATTTCATGTGCCATGCGGCCTCCTAGATAAAAAAAATAATTAAAAGCAGAACCATATTGAAGCAAACATACCTGTAACCTATATGTAACCACTTCCATGACGCAAAAAGAGGCAACTGTCGATAAAAGATCAGCCCAGGTCGCAGTGTGTGTAGCATATGCCACACACACTAGGACAATATCACATACTTGGGCCTGGTCTGCCTTTATTTATGGTTGCTGGTCTGGCACTATGAATATCAGTTCTGACATTGTCCTGGTGTGTGTGGCATCTGCTACACATGCTGGGAGCTGGGCTGCCTTTTATCTGCAGTTGCCTCTTTTTGTGACATGGAAGCGGCTATATACAGGTTACAGGTATGTGTGCTCCAATATGGTTCTGCTTTTAATTTATCTAGGAGGCTGCATGGCACATATAATACATAATATAGAGTAGGGCCCCCCTATTGAGATGTGCCGTGACATGGCAGGGGTGGCTCAAAAAATTGATCAATTATTTGCCAAACATCTCATTTTGTATTATAGTACAGTTGGAATAAATCAGTGAATTTGCACTTTTATATGATGCATGGCACTCTCAGATCGTGCTGGCTCCCCTTTCTCTGTTTGGTTGTAGTTATGCTACATTGGTCTGATGGCTGACTACCACCATGCCATGCACGCCTGACCTTGGTTTGCAATATATTCCTCCTGTCGGTGGCTGTTCACATTCAGCTGCCTCACCCTTTTTCCACAGGCAATGCTAATTAAGCACCATACTTGGGCCTGGTACAGTACAGTTGGAATAAATCTGGGAATTGGCACTTTTTATATGATGCATGCCACTCTCAGATTGTGCTGGCTCCCCTTTCCCTTTTTCTTTATTCTTCATGTTATAGAAAATTCATTTATTTGCTGATCACCTTTGATACATATGAAAACTTATTACATATATCATACTTAGCTGGTACTACATGTTGCAGTGATATATAAAATGTTCTTTTAGTAAGATTTTCATGAGATGGATTGTCATAAAACATTTTTCTTTTAGGTCTGTTGAAATGACATGTATTGAATGTAGAGGGTTTTCAATTAATTGGAATGAACAGTTTTCACTGAAGGCTGTTTGTGCTAACTGCAGTGATATATATGACATATTATATCAATGGAATCTATACTGGATTAATGCAACAGAAAGCAGCACACCAGAAGGTATGATGAGCTTTCAACCCCTAACTGCTTATACCGTGCAAGAAATAAGGTCACCTGCAAAACATGATGTCAGATAGTGATTGCTTATTGTAATAACATTGGTTTTAGTTTTAACAACCTTACTTTTCAGAAACCAGAAAAACCATGTCGTGTTATATGTTCCAATCACACTCATTGAATATTTATGAAATAACTAAGTAAACAAAAGGAATAATGTAAGACATTATGGCGATATTGAGAAAGGAAACAAATATGAGAAGAAATAAGACGAAGAGGCGAGATAGAATAAAATATAAATGTTTATACAATTGCACATGTATAATGTAATGCACATAAAGTTTAATATAAATAAGCTGCATGTAATAAAAAGTAAACATTTTTTACAGTTCCATTTTGTCGATTAAAAGAAAGCCTAGGAGCTCCAAGTGCACTTAGTGAAAACCTGCTCCACAACGGAATATCTACAAAAGTCCCAACTTCACAGATTACAAGTAAAATTTACCCAACATCATCATCTTCAGAAAAGCAAGTTCCAGAAGATTTGCTTCCAACCAGTGACTTACCAAAAATGATTCATGATAATACGGAAAGCACAGAATCAGTACATGATCTGTACATAATGGGGTTATCTGAGTTACATCCAGATCTTCTACACGAAGGGTCTGCAGGTGGGAGAGGTGTCGTGAGTCGAGGAACAACAATTATTAGGTCAAGTGATTCAGATCCAAATTACAAAGGTAATTGCTAAATGCTTACTTGAAAAGTATACACTATAGTTATTCATAGTTTCATAGTTTCATAGTTTTTAAGGTTGAAGGGAGACTCTAAATCCATCTAGTTCAACCCGTAGCCTAACATGTTGATCCAGAGGAAGGCAAAAAAAACCCAATGTATCAAATAAGCTCCAATGGGGAAAAAAATTCCTTCCTGACTCCACATACGGCAATCAGACTAGTTCCCTGGATCAACACCCTGTCATAAAATCTAATATACATAACTGGTAATATTATATTTTTCAAGAAAGGCATCCAGGCTCTGCTTAAATGTTAGTAGTGAATCACTCATTACAACATCATGCGGCAGAGAGTTCCATAGTCTCACTGCTCATACAGTAAAGAATCCTCGTCTGTGATTGAGATTAAACCTTCTTTCCTCAAGACATAGCGGATGCTCCCGTGTTCCAGTCATAGGCCTAGGTGTAAAGAGATCTTTGGAAAGGTCTCTGTACTGTCCCCTCATATGTTTATACATTGTGATTAGATCCCCCCTAAGCCTTTGTTTTTCCAAACTAAATAACCCCAAGTTTAATAACCTGTCTTGGTGTTGCAGCCCACCCATTCCTCTAATAATCTTGGTCGCTCTTCTATCTACCTGTAAGGTTATGCTATTTATAACCTTCTATACTTTTGCTATCAAGAAAAGCATCCATTCCTCTCTTAAATTCATTCAGTGAGTTGGCCATCACCACTTCCTCAGGAAGAGAGTTCCAGAGCCTCACTGCTCTTACCATGAAGAACCCTCTTCTATGCTGATGTACGAATTTTCTTTCCTCCAATCGAAGAGAATGCCCCCTTGTTCTTGTCATAGTCCTTGGTACAAACAGATCATGGGAGAGATCTCTATATGGCCCTCTGATATATTTGTACATGTTTATTAGGTCTCCCCTAAGTCTTCTCTTTTCTAGAGTAAATAGACCTAATTTTGATAACCTTTCCGTGTATTGTAATGCACCCACTCCATTTATTATTTTAGTAGCCCGCCTCTGAACCCTTTCAAGTTCAGTAATGTCTTTCTTGAGCACCGGCGCCCAAAATCGCACACAATACTCCAAGTGTGGTCTGACGAGTGATTTGTACAGAGGGAGAATGATGTTTTCATCTCGTGACCCCAGACCTCTTCTAATGCATCCCATCACCCTATTTGCTTTGGTGGCTGCTGCCTGACACTGGGCACTCCATGTTAGCTTCTTATTGACTAAGATGCCTAAGTCTTTTTCCATGTCTGATTTCCCCAGCAGTTTCCCATTTAGTAAGTAATCGTAGCATCTGTTTCTCCTTCCCATGTGCATAACCTTACACTTATCTGTGTTAAACCTCATTTGCCATTTTTCAGCCCAATTCTCCAATTTACTCAAATCTATCTGTAGTTGCAAACTGTCCTCCTTTGTGTTATCTACCTTACATAGTTTTGTATCATCTGCAAATACTGATATTTTATTCTGTAAACCATCCACCAGATCATTAATAAATATATTAAATAGTAGGGGGCCCAATACAGACCCCTGTGGCACCCCACTAGTAACCCTGACCCAATCTGAGTATGCACCATTAATAACCACTCTTTGTTTTCTATCACTAAGCCAGCTACCTACCCATCTACACACATTTTCCCCGAGCCCAAGCTTTCTCATTTTACTTATTAGTCTTTTATGTGGGACAGTGTCAAATGCTTTACCGAAGTCGAGATAAATGACATCCAATGATTCTCCTCGGTCCACGTGAGAGCTTACATCCTCATAGAAGCTGATCAGGTTAGTTTGACAGGAGTGATCCTTCATAAATCCATGTTGGTATGGAGTTAAACAATTATTAACATTGAGACATTCCATAATAGTGTCCCTTAAAAACCCTTCAAACATTTTACCCACAACAGATGTTAAGCTTACCGGCCTATAGTTTCCAGGTTCGCTTTTACACCCTTTTTTGAATATTGGTACCACATTTGCTAGCCGCCAATCCAGTGGAACAGACCCAGTTTCTATAGAGTCTCTAAATATAAGGAATAGAGGCCTGTCTATCACATTACTTAACTCCCTTAATACCCGAGGGTGAATGCCATCAGGGCCCGGTGATTTGTCAATTTTAATGTTACTAAGTCGGTTCTGCACTTCTTCCTGGGTTAGGCAGGTCATACTTAATGAAGCGTTTACATTATCACTCTGCATTTCCCGTGGCATATGCTTTTCCTGTGTGAACACAGTTGAGAAAAAAGTATTTAAAACATTTGCTTTTCCCACATCGCTTTCTATGATTTTACCCTCATTGTTCTTTAAAGGGCCAACACCATCAATTTTAATCTTTTTTCTGTTTATATAATTAAAGAATAGTTTGGGATTTGTTTTGCTTTCCTTAGCAATGAGTCTCTCAGTTTCTACTTTTGCTAAATGTATTTGTTTTTTACACATTTTATTTTTTTCTCTATATCTTTTTAATGCTTCTTCGCTGCCTTCTTGTTTTAGCTTTTTAAATGCCTTTTTCTTATTATTCATTGCCCCTTTTACATCCTTATTTAGCCACATTGGTTTTCTCCTGTTCCTAGCCCTTTTATTTCCGTATGGTATGGCTCGCTCGCAGTGGGTGTTTAATACCGATTTAAAAATTTCACATTTATTTTATGTGCTCCCATTTTTGAGGACATTGTCCCAATCAATTTGGCGAAGGTCTTCTCTAAGCTGATCAAACTTTGCTTTTCTGAAATTCAGCGTTTTTGTAACCCCCCTCCAAGGCACCTTACTGAAGGACAAGTGGAATTGTATTATATTGTGGTCACTATTCCCTAGGTGCCCATCCACTCGTATGTCTGTTATTCTATGTTATCATGTTTGTCTGCGCTGCAGCCCCAGCGCAGACAGTGGTGCAGGGGCTGCAGCCACTGTCTGCGCTTTATGTCAGCTGAATGTTTTGCCGACGCTGCGCGCTCAGAGTCAAGCGCTCTGTGCACAACTATTCCACCAATGGAACCTGCCTGACCTCAGCTGCTTACCTTTGATTGGCGGACGGCTACGGCTGCATTGGAAAAGTTGAGCACAGAGAGTCCGACTCTGCGCGCGCAGCGCCGGCAAAACAATCATCTGACATAAATTGCTGACAGGAGCTGTGGCCCCTGCACCGGCCACAATAGTCAACGAGGGCACGGGCCAGCAGACAGCAAGAAGCAGAGATGAGGCAGCCGAGGGAACGCAGGATAGGTGGGAAGAATGGTGTTTTTTTGTGTGTGTGTGTATGTGAAGGACAGCACATTAACCCCTTAGCGACCTATGATGTCCTGGGTACGTCATGGCTCCCTGGTACTTAAGGACCCATGACGTACCCAGTACGGTGGCTGCGATCGCTTTGCAATTACCTTAGATTCAGGGAGGAGGGGACCTCTGCCTGACCTCAGGAGGTGTGGTGTCTTCTCCCCGGACCTACAGAGGCTTTGATTGGTTGACGAACGCCACTCAGCCAATCACAGCCACTGTAATGTTTCAGCCATTGATTGATAGCCACATTATTATAGACTAAGGACAAGGTGGGTACATTACTATAGGATAGGGACAAGGTGGACACATGACTATAGGATGGGGATATTGCTAAAGGATGGGGACATTACAATACTATTGGATGGGGACATTACTATAGAATGGGGACAAGGCTGGGGACATTACTATAGGATGGGGACAAGGTGGGCACATTACTATGGAATGGGGACATTACTACAGGATGGGGACAAGGTGGATACATTACTATGGAAAGGGGACATTACTACAGGATGGGGAGAAGGCTGGGGACATTACTATAGGATGGGGACAAGGTGGGCACATTACTATAGGATGGGGACATTACTATAGGATGGGGACAAGGTTGGCACATTACTATAGGATGGGGACATTACTATAGGATGGGGACAAGGTGGGCACATTACTATAGGATGGGGACATTACTATAGGATGGGGACAAGGTTGGCACAATACTGTAGGTTGGGGACAAGGTTGGCACAATAATATAGGATGGGGACTAGGATGGGCACAGTACTACAGGATAGGGACATTACTACAACGGGACAAGGATGGGAAACATTACTATAGGATAGGGATAAGGCTGGGGACATTACTATAGGATAGACACATTACTATAGGATAGGCACAAGGTGGGCACGCTACTATAGGATGGGGACTTTACTATAGGATGGGCACAAGGTAGCACATTACTATAGGATGGGGACACTACTGTAGGATGGGCACATTACTATAGAATGGGACAACTATAGGATGGGGACAGTACTACAGGATAGGGAGATTGCTACAAGGGGACAAGGATGGGGAACATTACTATAAGATGGGGACAAGGATAAACACATTACTACAGAATGGGCACATTACGATAAGATGGGGACAAGGCTGGGGACATTACTATAGGATGGGGACAAGGATGAGCACATTACTACAGGATGGGTACATTGCGATAAGATGGGAACAAGGCTGGGGACATTACTATAGGATGGGGACAAGGATGGGGCACTCCAAAGACATACAGATAGGGACTTTAGATTGTGGGGACAGTGTTCCTGATGTATGTAAAGCGCTGCGGAATATGTTAGCGCTATATAAAAAATAAAGATTTGATTTGATTTGATTTACCATAGGATGGGGACAAGGATGAGCACATTACTGTAGGATGGGGACTAGGATGGGGCACAATACTACAAGGGGACAAGGATGGGCACGCTACAACAAGATGGGGAACATTACTAAAATCTACTGGCAAAAATTTCTATATGGTGCTAATTGTAACACTATTAGTTACACGAAATGGATGAAATGTAAAAACAAAACCTCAAAATAAGGCATGACATTTTTTTTTTACCATCAATTTTTTTTTTTAGATATTTAAACAAAGAATGTGCACATTTATTATAATAAACAAGTGAAAAATGTTCAAAATCAGTGATCCAAAGATGTGTAAAAAAAAATATATATATATATGGTATCAATAAAAATGTCACTTAGTCCTGCAAAGAGTGCGGCCCCCAAATTATTTTTTTTTCCTCTGTGTGGCCCATACACCCAGCCGAGTTTGAGACCCTTGATCTAGATATACAGTGGAACCTTGGATTAGGAGTAACTTGATTTGAGAGCGTTTTGCAAGACAAATGTGCCACCCCCACGTCAGCAGCCGGGCTGCTTGGATCTGGATCCGCGGTGGCTCGAGGGGCGTCCGGACCCGGGGGTCTCACGGCCACTCAAATAAAGGGGGAGTATTTACAGGGGATGGAGTATGGAATAGTTTTTGACACCACCCGTGGTGTGTGGTAAGGTGGAGTACCACGGCTGCGGCTGGGAGTACCCGGTGGCGATGGAGTGGGCAGCCAGGTGTTTAACCCCTCCACGGGTAGGGGGGTAGTGCCCCGGGACTCAATGAGGGTGACAAGGAGGTGCCGTTGGGGAGGTAAGAGTCACTTGCGTATTCACTCAGTCCAATAACGCTGACACCGACAACTGTAGTAAACCAAAGTTCTGGACACCGCTGCCGCTGAGGGGTAGCACGTTTAGGTCCCGTTTCTGTTGGTGTTGCCTGTTGATCTGTGACCTTTCCCTTGGCACCTTGTTTCTCTCTGGTTGGTCCCTGTAGCCTGAAACTAGTCAGGTCCCGCTCCCCAGTATGGTTAACTGAGAGAGCTTGCTCTTAGGGTTCATGCTTGGGATTTCTTGGACCGTATTTGTACAAAGTCCTATCCCTCTCGTAGCGCTAGTACCCCGATTTTGGAGCCGGTGGAGAGCGGATATTGAAGGCTCCATTCTTGTCGGGTGAATTGTCAGGTTGCTTGAAGCTACTCCTTGACCTAGGGTCCACGTACCCCGTCGTGCCCTAGCCCCTGCCCGGTGATGGTACATGGCCGCCGGCTGTCCTCCACGACAGTGCCGTGCCCCCTGTCACGATCCCCTGCGACTGGGGGTCCAGCTCATACCAGGCCCAGACCAACGTCTGCTACCTAGTAGTTCCAAGGAGCCCAGCTCCTGACCTCCTCTCACTTTCACCTCCAACACTACACTTCAACTGACTGACTCCTGACACTCCTGACCTCCCCTTAACCAACCCCCCAAGTGGGTGACTCTATTCCCCTCAGGCTGTCCACTGGTGTGTCTGGTGGGTGTGGTGCAGAGTGTTCCTAGGATTTTGATTAGCTGGTCTTGGCAACACCATTGGTTAGGGACCCGTAACCAAGGAGGAGGTGGATATTGCACAGAAGGGCAAATTGCACAATACGTTGTGACGACCTGATAGGCCAGGGCATCACACAAGCAAAGATTTCTTTAAGAGCAATGAGTTGCAATTGTACTGCCCCCATGTCAGCGGCCGAGCCGCTCGGATCCGGAACTGCGGTGGCTCGAGGGTTCTCCGGACCCCGGGGGTCGTGCGGACACTCGAATTTAAAAGGGGAGATATGTACAGGGGGGTTAGAAGTTCGTGACGCCACCCACGGTGCGTGGTAAGATGGAGTACCACCACTGCTGTTGGGAGCGCCCAGTGGCGGTAGTATGGCAGCAAAGTGTTAACCCCTCCGTGGGTAAGGGGTTTTGCCCTGGGGACCGGTGGTGGTGGTAGAGGGGTGCCGTTGGGGAGGAAGAAGGTTTCTGCATACTCACTCAGTCCAAGAATACTGACACCGACAACTTGTAAACCAGAATTCTGAGCACCGCTGCAGCAGGGAGGGAGCACGCTTGGATGTATGCCCTTGGTGTTGCCTGTTAGCCTGTGACCTTTTCCGTGGCACTTTCTTCACTATTTGGACCCTGTAGTATGGAACTAGTCAGGACCCGCTCACCCGTATGGCTAACGGAGTTAGCTTGCACTCAGGGTTCATGCTTGGGATTTTCTGCACTATGTATTGGGAAAGTCTTATCCCCTCGTTGCGCTAGTACCCCGATTTTGGAGCGGGTGGAGGATGAATCTAGAAGACTTCATCCTCGTCGGGTAAATTACCAGGATGCGTGAAGCTACTGCTGGCCTAGGGTCCACGTACCCCGTCATGCCCTGGCCCCTTGCCGGAGATGGCTCAAGGCCGCCGGCTGCCCTCCTCGGCAGATCCGTGCCCCTTGACATGATCCCCTGCGACCGGGGTTCCAGCTCCTACCAGGCCCAGACCAACGTCTGCCACCTAGTATTTACAGGGAGCCCGGCTCCTGACCTCTTCTCTCCTCAACTCCACCACTCCTGTGACTCTTCCCTACCAACCCCCCAAGTGGGTGGCCCTATTCCCTTCAGGCCCCCCAATGGTGTTTCTGGTGGGTGTGATGCAGAGTGTTCCTAGGGTTTTGACTGGCTCTGCTCTTAGCAACACCGAAGGCCAGGGATCCGTAACCAAGGAGGATGCGGATACTGTGCAGAAGGGCAGTTTGCACAATACCCTGTGACGACCTGATAGGCCAGGGTGTCACATTCCCCCTTGGTTAAACGTAGCTCGTCCCCGAGCTAGAGGACACCAGAGGATTATTTTGTATTAACCTTTGAAAAAGGAAAAAGTAACATTAGTAAAGCATTTATTAACAGGTTCATCCAACACAGGAGAGGCACTTTTCTTAAACGTTACTAACTGGTTCATCGTCCAACAGTGGGACGCTACCAGTTTTAATGGTAACGGAGGCTCAAGCTACTCTGTTGCAGCCCCTTCCGGCAACAGTCCAGTTCCAATGTCCCGGACCCAATAACCCGCCACCCAAATAAACTGACCCCCTGGAAACCTATCCGCGGGTCCGTGACCCGGGTGTTGTCTTTAGACGATTCTGGTTGGTACAAGAGGTGCAACTATTCACAATACACAAGTTCGTGCTGGTCACGCCAGTCCTGTGACCATGGTCCATGTTTACTTATATATACTTATAAAATATAACGGAGTCCATGTACCGGGTGTACACACTGAAAAGGAATTTGGTTGTTAATCAGGTAACTTCTTCGTTCATTTTCAATTATTTACTCAAACTTTCATTTGCTGATATCTATATGAAAAACAACAAACTGTGAAAAACAATAAATGAAAACACTGATACCTCACAGTTCTATGGCATCGTAAAACTACTGACATTATAACATTTTTCAACATTCTTCTCTGTACCTCCATGGAGCTTGACCAAAGTTTACACGAGTTGATCTCCTCAATGTTGGGTCCTCATCCCCTTCTGATGAAGTGGCTACACTCCCTACAGGTTCCTTGCCCTCTGTGCTGGGTGTAAATTGCAAAACCCTACGTGTTTGTGGCAAGGGAACTGGTGCTACTCTAGGTGCTGGAGTGGGTGCAGTGTCAGTAAGGGGTACTTTACATGCTGCAACATCGCTAGCCGATGCTAGCGATGTCCAGCGCGATAGCACCCGACAACGTCGCACATATGATATGTGGTGATTGCTGCCATAGCGAATATTATTGCTATGGCAGCTTTACACGCACATACCTGCTCTGCGACGTCGCTGTGACTGCTGAACAATCTCTCCTTCAAGGGGGAGGTGCGTTCGGCGTCACAGTAACGTCACTGCAACGTCACTAATCGGCCGGCCAATAGAAGCGGACTGGCGGAGATGAGCGGGACATAACATCCCGCCCACCTTCTCCCTTCCGCATTGCCGTCAGGATGCAGGTAAGGAGATGTTTGTCGTTCCTGCGGCTTCACCCAAAGCGATGTGTGGAGCTGCAGGAGTGACAAACAACATCGTACCTGTGGTCGACCCGACATTATGGAAATAAACGACGTGACACAGATCAGCGAAATTGTACGCTTCTGTGCTCCTTCATTGTTCCACCTAGGATTTACACGTTGCGATGTCGCTACCAGCGCCGGATGTGCGTCACTAACGACGTGACCCCGATGATATAGTGGTAGCGATGTCGCAACGTGTAAAGTACCCCTAAGCCTTTCCTGCTCTGGTTCTTCCACGGGTTGTGGAAATGTTAACACAGGGACTATTACTGCATAGGCCAATCTTCCGGAAAATCACCTAGAACGGTATGGATCTCCTTCTTTCTTCCTTCCACCACTGGAGGCTGGGCCTGAGGTTCTTCGATCCTTCTTAAAGGTTCTGGGCACTTCTTCAGATGATCTCTACATACCGTAGCCGTAGTTCTCCCATGATCTTTGCTGATCAAACAGGTCTAATGGTTGTCAAAGTTGGATGGCTGTATAACATATGATTCTTTCTCCTACTGATCATACAATTTGTGTTGCCTCCTTTTACTTTTTAGCACGATTTCACCAGGAGCAAAGGGGGTTGCTTTAGCTCGTTTGTTAAAGTTTCTTTCTTGCAGCTCCCGGGTTGGATCCAAGCTTTCCTCGACGCACTTCTGAATCTGTTTGTACTGGGCTTGGCGACGTGAGTCCCAATCTTCTCTGGGTGCATAGGTTTCAGGCAATTCAACCTCCATCTCCAAGTCCACTGGGAGTCTTCCCGGGCGGACTCTCATCAGGTATGCTGGGGTACATTTGGTAGATCACACTGGGATGTTGTTGTAGATGTCCACCAGGTCTGGCAGTTTTTCAGGCCACTGGTTGCGCTCCTCTAGAGGAAGGGTCTTCAATAGATCGATCATCAGGTGGTTCATCTTCTCGCACATCCCATTTGTCTGCGCATGATAGGATGCAGTGCAAATCTTCTTGCACCTGTACAGACTGCAGAACTCCTGGAAGATCTCAGCCTCCAACGCAGGACCCTGGTCTGTCAACTCGATCGGGGTACCCATGTGGCCTACAGAAGTGGGCCTGAAACGCCCTTGCTGCAGTACTGGCAGTCAAATCCTTAACAGGTACCAACGCCAGGAACCGTGAGTAGTGGTCAACCATCGTGAGCGCATACGTGTACCCACTTCGGCTGGGGGTCAGCTTGACATGGTCCAGAGCCACGATCTCCAGGGGCTGCTTGGTGACAATCGGCTGAAGTGGTGCTCGCTGACTAGTGCTATCCTGCCTCCTCAAGGCACAGGGGCCACGATTCCTACACCAGGCTTCTATAGAGTCTCTCATTCCTATCCAGTAGAAGCGGCGTCTCTGCAATATCGCCAGCTTCTTCCACCCAAAGTGCCCGACTCTGTCATGGTATGCCTCCAGCACCACTGGGACGTATGACTTGGGGACCACAATCTGGCATATTCTCTCATAGGTCTTGGGGTTGGTCAAGCCCCTGTACAGTTTACCTTGGTGCAGATAAAGCCGACTCCGGTCTTGCCACAATTTCTTGGCCTCTTCTGGAGCGCCTGGTCCAAGACAGGCATCAGCTCTGGCCAGCAGCACCTTGACTAACTTGATCGCAGGGTCCCAATCCTGGGCTTCTTGCCAGCCATGGTGAGGCAACGGGTTACAGGTCAACTCCTGCTGACGAACACTGGATCTGGATCGTCCCTCAGGTGGGGGCTGATGGAACGTAGGTAGCTCGACTTCTTCCAGGTCATATTCGTCTCTCCCATCATCGAACAAATGGGGCATCCTGGATAGGACATCTGCATTGGCGTTCTTACGGCCAGCCCTGTATTTGATAACGAAATCATAATTGGCTAACCGTGCGACCCATTGTTGCTCCAAGGCTCCCAGCTTCGCCGTATCCAAGTGAGTCAATGGATTATTGTCTGTGTACACCGTGAACTTTGCAGCAGCAAGGTAGTGCTTGAACCGTTCGGTCACAGCCCAGATGAGTGCCAGGAACGCTAACTTGAAGGAGCTATAATTTTCTGGATTTCTCTCCGTCGGTCTTAACTTCCAGCTGGCATAAGCGATTACCTTCTCCTTGCCCTTCTGCACCTGTGACAAGAAGGCTCCTAATCCCACATTACTGGCATCTGTATACAACACAAATGGGAGGCCGTAATCAGGATAAATTCATATGTATAATATATAGAAAGGATAAATCCTATATATATTTGCGCTGAACCACAACAATGTAAACTTGGAAAAAAGATAGTATTTTATTTTATTTTATTTTGTTCTCCACTCACACAATAAAAAACAGGGAGTTTCACACAAACTCTATTATAAAACACCACAAGCCATTAAAGCATATGGAGCCTCGGCCGACGGCTACCATCTGCTAATATAGATCGCAAAAATACAAGTACTTGTATACAATTTGGAAATGTGATAAAATTACTAAATAAAACCTCAGGGAAGGTTTTCTAATAGTTCACAAAGTGTACAAAACAAATCTCCGTTTTAAGGATAGTGACTTCTGTGCTACAATAACACAAGGTCTTCAAATATTGCTTTAATTCGTGCACGCCACAAAAGCTGCAACTGTCTTTAACAGGATTATTATTATCAGCACATCTAGCGTATTACTGCTCAATATTTCCAAGAATGTAGCAATTTAACAGATAGTTGCTGTCTCTGCGCTACAAGTTTCTCGGTACCAGGATACAAAGTCTCCAGCAGAATATAACAGGCTGTCTTTGCGCTGTGAGTTTTTACATGTACCTGAATATAGGGTTTAAGCAAGAGCACAGCAAGTTTCTCCCTTGTGCAGGCTCCTGGATTCCTGGAGAGAGGATATAACAGGCTTTTGCAAGAACACAACAGGTTTCTCCCTTGTGCAGGCTCCTGGATTCCTGGAGAGAGGATACCGCCTGAGCGCTTTTCAGAAGTACCTGATTAAAGGATTTTTAACGGAGATATAACAAATTCCTCCTCTGTGTAGGCTCCTGATTTCCTGAAACGAAGATACCGCCAGGGCTTTTGAATTGCGGCAGAGCTCCTAGGTACAGGATCCTTCCAGATTCTAGAGGATTAGCTAGGGCGTTAACCCCTGTCAGCAGATTTGAGATCCAGAAACTTGAGTAGACACACAATCCGGCTATTCCGCCGTGAAAAGAAAATAGGTGCACTGAGCTTGATCCAACACGTATTTTGTGGGCGTTACCAGTCCCCTTCCTCAATTTGAAACATTGGGTTTAGCGCTGACCTCATATTTATTTGTATGTAATCAGGATAAGTCAAGATTTCATTCCTTGTAGGACAGACTTCATCCGCTTGAAAGAATCTTCTTGTTCCATGCCCCATTGGAATGGAGGCCGCGAGGATTTAACGTGTACAGTCTAACCCACCAGAAGATCCTGCAAGGGGGCTGCCATCTGGGTATACCCCTTGACAAACCTCCGGTAGTACCCCATCAGGCCCAGGAACTGCCGCACCTCTCTGACAGTAGTGGGTTGTGGCCAGTTCTGGATGGCTGTGATCTTTTCAGGGTCCGGTGCCACACCTTCGGCACTCACTACATGCCCCAAGTACTGCACCTTCGGTTTCAACAAGTAGCACTTGGACGGCTTGAGCTTCATTCCGTACTTGGAAGTAAGTAGCAGACTTCAGAGCGGCTAACGATTTCTCAATGTGGGGCAAAGGGTAGGCGCCCTTTTGGGTTATCTTGTTAATCTGGCGGTAATTTACACACATCCTCATAGTCCCATCTTTCTTTTTTACCAGTACCAGTGGGGCGGCCCAGGGACTGCAGCTATGACGGATCACTCCTGCTTCTTTCATGCTTCTGAGCATATCTTTGGCACGCTGGTAATGGGCAGGTGGTGTGGGCCTACACCTCTCATTGATAGGTGGGTGACTGGCAGTGGGTATATGGTGTTGAACCCCCTTAATCCGCCCAAAATCCAGTGGGTGTTTGCTAAAGACCTGCTTGTACTCCCTGACCACCCTGTAGACCCCTTGTTTATGATGTGCAGGTGTAGAGTCGGTGCCCTTGTGTAACACCTGACACCACTTCTCTACCGGGCCCTGGGGATTAGCACTGGGGAGCTGACTAGGCTTGTCTGGAGAGCCTGTTGCATGGATGTGTGACGCCCTGAACCCCAGGGGTCACAGGTCACTACACTCACCACATACACCCCCACACTAGAAAGGTACCACCAGTCAACCACAAAGACCTGATTGCCTCCCTCAGAGTCAGACAGGCAGACCAGGTGGGCGGAGTCAGGCAGAAAGACACGCCCCCCCGAAGAGTCTGCTGGCCTGAGGCAGGAACACAGTAGACTGTTCAGTTCAGTACAGTGGAGAGTAGTGGAGTACAGTTCTGCTTGGGGCCTGGGCTGGAGCCTAGGACCCCAGATCAGTCAGGCAGGCAGACGGCAGTGGCCGCCTGCAGGAGACCGGGAATACGACCGGTGGAACCTCGAGGGACCGGGACAGGGTAGTGGTCTGCCGGAACCGAACCGGGGAGCCAACAGGATACCGGAGCACCAGGCTGGATACTCAGACCCCAAACTCGGCTATACTAGGCTACGCCACCACCATAGTCAGATTAACTGATTGCGGTGTGGACCTCAGGGGTTCATTTCCACCAAAGTTCCGATTGAAGGCAACAGCCCAACCCGTCTGGATAAGAGCCACCACCAGAGGCCAGAGATCCAAGGACCAGCGTCTGCGAGCAAAAGGGGCTCCTACGACACATACACGCCAGGGAGCGGACTACCAGTGCCCAGGCACAGTGGTCACACTACAAACACAGGTGCAGGAGAAAGGCGGACATTGCCAACCCGACTGCGGGCCCCGTCTATTCCTCCGATTGGTTTACCAGTGACTCTGTGTGGTTTAATCGTGAGTACACCAGTGCCATCCGGCACCGCACCGTGCCGCACCACAACCCTGCGCCTGCACTCCGGCCCTTGCACAACCGGGCCTCGGGACCAACATCCCCTACCCACGGAGGGGTCAACACCTAGCTGCGCCACTACACCGCTCCCGGGAGTCCCCGTACCTTCACCGCAGCGGTGGTGTCCACCATCACCACAACCCGTGGGTGGCGTCACGAACAATCATCCCAAAACCAAACACCCGCATTCCCCCGCGTCTAGCGCCAACCCCCCTTGCAGAGCGACGTGACCCCCGGGTCCGTGAGAGGCTCGAGACACCACCCGCAGTACGAGCACGGATCCGAGTGGCTCGGCGGTCGCAGCCGTGGCCGCGGGGCGGTACAGATGTCGTCTGCATTTACCGTAAACAGCTTGGCTATGGTGGCATATCGGGGTAGTGTAACTTCCTCCTTCCCACAGTTTAGCACTCTTACGGGCACTCTCCTCTTCTGGACATCGACTACCCCTCTGGCCGTAAACACGGTGGGCCAATGCTCTAAGGGTAGGGGCTCTACCACTGCCTGGTAAGCTTGTCCCTGGGAACCTGAAGCTGCCCTGTACCATATCAACATTTCACTTCGTGGGGGCACTACTAGAGGGGCCACATCCATTACCCGTACACCACCTATCTCACCTCCGGAGAGATTTACCTGTTGCCACTGCAGGAGAGCTCAGATCTCATGTTGCAGGACTCTCTGCCGCCCTGCTCCTGCAGTCTCAGACAGCTGTTGAAGCAAAAACAACACTGCTCCCATGCAATTCTCAATGACATTTGTTCCTAAAATGATCTTCGGGTTCCGATCACTAGGGTCATTTTGTACTATTATTAAGGCCACGTCTCACTAAGCAACATCGCTAGCAACATCGCTGCTGAGGCACGACTTTTGTGACGCAACAGCGATGATGCTAGCGATATTGCTGTGTGTGACATCCAGCAACAACCTGGTCCCTGCTGTGAGGTCGCTGGTTGTTGCTGAATGTCCTGGAGCATTTTTTTAGTTGTTGCTCTCCTGCGGTGAAGCACACATCGCTGTGTGTGACATCGAGAGAGCAACAACTGAATGTGCAGTGAGCAGGGAGCCGGCTTCTGCGGACGCTGGTAACCAATGTAAATATCGGGTAACCAAGAAGCCCTTTCCTTGGTTACCCGATATTTACCTTCGTTACCAGCGTCCGCTGCTCTCACGCTGTCAGTGCCGGCTCCCTGCTCCCTGCACACATAGCCAGACTACACATCGGGTAATTAACCCAATGTGTACTCTGGTGTCACGCTCCCCGGCTCCTCTGCCATGCTCCCCGGCTCCCCTGCCATGCTCCCCGGCTCCCCTGCCTTGCTCACCGGCTCCCCTGCCACGCTTCCCCGCTCTCAGGTCACGCTCCGCCGCTTCCGTACCGTGCTTCCCGGTCCCCTGCTCCACAGCCTTCATGCCCCATCACCTGCGGTCTCCAGGCAGCCCGGTCCCCGCTCCCGGCGCCCATCGGCAACGCTGAGCCAGCACGGCACTACTGCCTCCTGTGCACTGCTCCCTGCTTTGGCTTCTGGCACCCGGGCCTCGCGCATGCGCATTAGGGCGCGCGCGCGGTCATTGACCCTCTCTTAAAGGGCCAGTGTCCTCCAACAGGATATTGAAGAATCAGGTACAGGGTATATAGGGGGATCCTTTCCAAGTGGGTGGGGCCTGTTCTTCGTGTTTGCTAAGCTAGGAGTCAGGTCTCCCTGTGTCTTGTGCCATACTTACCTATCTCTCTTGTAGAGTCGCTCCTGTCTCGCCAACCGGTCCTGACGCTTCCCGAACCCCGAACGGTGACTGTCTGCCATCTCGTCAGTCCCTACCATCTCCGATCCCTGGATCCGTGTGGTGACCCACCTCCTCGCTCCGCTGGTTCCGGACTCTGCCTAACATCATCTCGGCCTCCGAACCTGAGCTCCGTCACCCGGACTACCTTCAGAGACTCCGTGGTCCCAGGGACTTCTTCACTGCACTCCTCTGAACGGACTGTCCTTCTACCCGTAGTGCTCCGGCTACCGGGCACCTTGCCCTCGGTGAGGTGTTCAGCCCAGTGGATCCACCTCCTGGGCCTACCCGTCCACCTGGTCCTAACAGAACAGGCCATGGATCGCGCCGAAGCACTAGCGGCCCAGCTGGGCAACTTGCAGCAGGAGCTCGGACGACAGCGCGAGACCCAGTCCCGCATGCTGGCCTTCATGTCCTCGGTGGATACCCGCTTGAACACGCTGCAAGCAACCGCCATATCCCTGGCATCTCAGGCTTCTACAGCACGGCCCACAGCCACAGTTCCCGTGGCGGCTATCTCGGAAGCTTCTAAACTCCGCTTGGCCTCTCCACCCCGCTATGCCGGAGATCCTAAGACCTGCAGAGGATTCTTGAATCAGTGCTCCCTCCACTTTAAGCTGCTTCCGCACCTGTTTGCCTCCGACCAAGCCAAGGTGGCGTTTGTGATGTCCCATCTGGAGGGTGAGGCACTGGCCTGGATGAACCCCTTGTGGGAGAGGGAGGACCCTGTAACTGCTAACATCCAGGACTTCCTGCAGGCGTTTAGAACCACCTTTGACGAACCCGGACGTGCCGCCGCGTCCGCCTCATCACTCCTCAGGCTATGTCAGGGGACCATGACGGTGGGGCAATATGCCATCCGCTTTCGCACCTTGGCCTCAGAATTGGGGTGGAACAATGAAGCCCTCACCGCCGCCTTCTGGGAAGGACTCTCCAGTCGTATTAAGGACGAGCTTGCGGGCCGCGATGTTCCTTCCACTCTGGATGCCCTAATTGCACTAGCCACCCGCATGGACCTCAGATTCCAGGAACGATCCAAAGAGGTGTCCCGCGAGAGACGTCCGATACGGCATTCCTCTCCTCCGCAGAAGCCCGTCGTACCTCAGTCGGCATCGTCTGGCGTCTCTGTCCACGAACTCATGCAGATTGACCGTCTGAGGCAGTCTGAACAACACCGAGCAGAACGGCTCGCTAAGGGTCTCTGCTTTTACTGCGGAGAGGGCACACACCTGCTACGTTCCTGTCCAGAGAGGCCGGGAAACTCCAAAGCCTAGGGTTGGTAGGAGAGGCCACCCTAGGTGCTGGGGCTCTCTCAGACCCGGTTACGTGGACTGTTCAAGTGACAACGGGAGAGACGCGGTTCACAGCCGAGGCGTACCTCGATTCCGGGGCAGCAGGCAATTTCATCCAGCAGGCCACGGTGGACAAGTACCAGGTGCCGGTTACACCACTCGACAAACCCCTTGTGATTGCCTCTGTAGATGGGAGACCCCTCTCTGACACCATCTCGTCGATCACCAAGCCAGTAGAACTACGTATCGGTGCCCTGCACACCGAGAACATCACTCTCTACGTCCTCCCACACATGTCTCATCAAATCCTGCTGGGACTCCCCTGGTTACGGACACACGAACCGTCGGTCAGCTGGCGTACTGGTGAAATTACCCGATGGGGCTCCTCTTGCCACGAGAACTGCCTGAAGTCTATACAGCTCATCCGACGACCTCCGGTTCCGGAGTCCCTACCAGGACTGCCTTCGGCCTATTGGTCCTTCGCGGACGTCTTTGATAAAAAGGAGTCAGAGGTACTGCCGCCACATCGTCCTTACGACTGTGCCATCGACCTACTCCCGGGAACTACACCACCTCGAGGACGGATATATCCTTTGTCCCCTGCTGAAACAAGGGCCATGTCTGACTATATCACTGAGAACCTGGCAAGGGGATTCATCCGGAGATCCTCCTCTCCTGCTGGAGCAGGCTTCTTCTTCATTAAGAAGAAAGAGGGCGACCTGCGCCCATGCATTGACTACCGGGGATTGAACCAAATCACCGTAAAAAATAAATACCCCCTGCCGCTCATCCCCGAATTGTTTGATCGGCTTAGAGGAGCTCGTGTGTTTACCAAGTTGGATCTTCGGGGTGCCTACAACCTGGTCCACATCCGCTCTGGGGACGAATGGAAGACCGCATTCAATACTCGCGATGGGCATTACGAGTATTGTGTGATGCCCTTCGGCCTGTGTAACGCACCAGCAGTCTTTCAAGAATTGGTGAACGACGTGTTCCGGGACCTTCTCTACGTCTGTGTGGTGGTATATCTGGATGACATCCTGGTCTTCTCTCCGGACCTCCATTCCCACAGAGAGAACGTGCAGCTGGTACTACAAAGACTGAGAGAGAATCGTCTGTACGCCAAGTACGAGAAGTGTGTCTTCGAGCAGTCTTCTCTTCCCTTCCTGGGTTACATAATCTCCGATACCGGTCTACAGATGGACCCAGAGAAGGTCTCTTCCATTCTCAACTGGCCACCTCCTTCCGGACTGAAGGCAATCCAACGGTTTCTTGGATTTGTGAACTATTACCGTCAGTTCATCCCTCACTTCTCTGCCCTGACTGCGCCTCTCTCCGCCTTGACCAAGAAGGGGGCTAATCCAAAGGACTGGTCATCTGCGGCCGAAGCCGCGTTTGGCTCCCTGAAACAGGCCTTTGCTTCCTTTCCTGTGCTCCACCGTCCTGAGTTAAACCGACAGTTCACCTTGGAGGTGGATGCCTCCTCCTCGGGAGCCGGAGCAGTGCTCATGCAGAAGTCCTCCTCCGGGAAGATGGTTACTTGCAGTTTCTACTCCAAGAGCTTCTCAGCGCCTGAACGCAACTACACCATCGGTGACCGAGAGCTACAGTTAGGTCCAGAAATATTTGGACAGTGACACAAGTTTTGTTATTTTAGCTGTTTACAAAAACATGTTCAGAAATACAATTATATATATAATATGGGCTGAAAGTGCACACTCCCAGCTGCAATATGAGAGTTTTCACATCCAAATCGGAGAAAGGGTTTAGGAATCATAGCTCTGTAATGCATAGCCTCCTCTTTTTCAAGGGACCAAAAGTAATTGGACAAGGGACTCTAAGGGCTGCAATTAACTCTGAAGGCGTCTCCCTCGTTAACCTGTAATCAATGAAGTAGTTAAAAGGTCTGGGGTTGATTACAGGTGTGTGGTTTTGCATTTGGAAGCTGTTGCTGTGACCAGACAACATGCGGTCTAAGGAACTCTCAATTGAGGTGAAGCAGAACATCCTGAGGCTGAAAAAAAAGAAAAAATCCATCAGAGAGATAGCAGACATGCTTGGAGTAGCATAATCAACAGTCGGGTACATTCTGAGAAAAAAGGAATTGACTGGTGAGCTTGGGAACTCAAAAAGGCCTGGGCGTCCACGGATGACAACAGTGGTGGATGATCGCCGCATACTTTCTTTGGTGAAGAAGAACCCGTTCACAACATCAACTGAAGTCCAGAACACTCTCAGTGAAGTAGATGTATCTGTCTCTAAGTCAACAGTAAAGAGAAGACTCCATGAAAGTAAATACAAAGGGTTCACATCTAGATGCAAACCATTCATCAATTCCAAAAATAGACAGGCCAGAGTTAAATTTGCTGAAAAACACCTCATGAAGCCAGCTCAGTTCTGGAAAAGTATTCTATGGACAGATGAGACAAAGATCAACCTGTACTAGAATGATGGGAAGAAAAAAGTTTGGAGAAGAAAGGGAACGGCACATGATCCAAGGCACACCACATCCTCTGTAAAACATGATGGAGGCAACGTGATGGCATGGGCATGCATGGCTTTCAATGGCACTGGGTCAATTGTGTTTATTGATGACATAACAGCAGACAAGAGTAGCCGGATGAATTCTGAAGTATACTGGGATATACTTTCAGCCCAGATTCAGCCAAATGCCGCAAAGTTGATCGGACGGCGCTTCATAGTACAGATGGACAATGACCCCAAGCATACAGCCAAAGCTACCCAGGAGTTCATGAGTGCAAAAAAGTGGAGCATTCTGCAATGGCCAAGTCAATCACCAGATCTTAACCCAATTGAGCATGCATTTCACTTGCTCAAATCCAGACTTAAGACGGAAAGACCCACAAACAAGCAAGACCTGAAGGCTGCGGCTGTAAAGGCCTGGCAAAGCATTAAGAAGGAGGAAAGCACACGTTTGGTGATGTCCATGGGTTCCAGACTTAAGGCAGAGATTGCCTCCAAAGGATTCGCAACAAAATATTGAAAATAAAAATATTTTGTTTGGGTTTGGTTTATTTGTCCAATTACTTTTGACCTCCTAAAATGTGGAGTGTTTGTAAAGAAATGTGTACAATTCCTACAATTTCTATCAGATATTTTTGTTCAAACCTTCAAATTAAACGTTACAATCTGCACTTGAATTCTGTTGTAGAGGTTTCATTTCAAATCCAATGTGGTGGCATGCAGAGCCCAACTCGCGAAAATTGTGTCACTGTCCAAATATTTCTGGACCTAACTGTATTAGCAGTCAAACTGGCTCTGGAGGAATGGCGCTACCTTCTGGAGGGAGAAGTGTACCCCGTGATCATTTACACGGACCACAAGAACCTGGAATACCTGCGGTCTGCTCAGCGACTGAACCCACGACAAGCCAGGTGGTCCTTGTTCTTTGCCAGGTTCGATTTTCAGCTCCATTTTCGGCCCGCGGATAAGAATGTGCGAGCAGATGCCTTGTCCAGGCCATTCGTACCCATGGAACAGGAGGAGGAGACATCCCAGCCCATCATCTGCCCAAGTAAAATCATTCCTGTGGCCCCTGTCACTCTGGCCCAGATACCGCCCGGGAAGACCTATGTCTCTGAGACAGACAGACAAAAAGTGTTGCATTGGGGCCATGCCTCGAAAATAGCCGGCCATGCTGGTCAGAAGAGAACATGGAGTACAATTGTACGTCACTACTGGTGGCCATCCCTTCGCACGGACGTCGCTTCTTTTGTCTCAGCCTGCTCCTCTTGTGCCCGGAACAAGACGCCCAAACACCTGCCATATGGTCGCCTTCTGCCGCTGCCAATCCCCTCTGTTCCGTGGCAACACATTGCAATGGACTTTATTACAGACTTGCCCTTGTCCGCCGGACACACAGTCATATGGGTCGTGGTGGATCGGTTCTCCAAAATTTCTTATTTCGTCCCTATGGCTGGACTGCCCTCTGCCCAGGAACTCGCTGACGCCTACATACAGCACATCGTCCGGTTGCATGGCTTTACATCACACATTGTGTCCGACAGAGGAACTCAGTTTACCTCCTGCTTCTGGAGGACCCTCTGCAAACATCTGGGAGTGGCTCTGGAATTTTCTTCAGCCTACCATCCTCAGTCGAATGGCCAAGTGGAACGAGTCAATCAGATCCTGACCTCCTTGCGTCACTATGTTAATACCCATCACGATGACTGGTCCACGCTACTTCCTTGGGCTGAATTCTCCCATAACCACCACGTCAGTGAGTCCTCCTCCAGCTCTCCCTTCCATGTCGTTTACGGACTTCAGCCTTCCGTCCCATTACCTGTATCTTCTTCCTCGGATGTCCCTGCTGCTGATGCTGTAGTCCGTGACTTTACAACAATTTGGGACTCTGTCAAGACGTCCCTTGGACGTGCTTCCCTGCGGATGAAGAGACATGCAGACAAGAGGCGTCTGGATCCTCCGTGTTTCTCTCCAGGAGATCTGGTCTGGCTTGCTTCCAAGTACATCCGATTGAAGCTACCATCGTACAAGCTGGGTCCTCGCTACATCGGGCCGTTTAAAGTCATCGGCAAAATAAATGAGGTCTCCTACAAGCTGCAGCTCCCAGCCACGATGAGAATCCCCAACTCCTTCCACGTCTCCCTGCTCAAGCTGGTTGTCCTTGGTCCCTTCTCCTCTGCTGCCGGTTCTGCTCCTCCCCCTATTGCTGATGATGACATCTATGCGGTAAGGGATATCGTGGCCATGAAGACCGTGCGGGGCCGACAGTTCTTCCTGGTGGACTGGGCTGGGTATGGTCCTGAGGAAAGGTCCTGGGAACCCCGGGAGAATGTGGGTACTCCCCTGATACGTGCCTTCCTGTCCCAGTTGCGGGGAGGGGGGCGTTGGGGAGGGGGTACTGTCACGCTCCCCGGCTCCTCTGCCATTCTCCCCGGCTCCCCTGCCATGCTCCCCGGCTCCCCTGCCTTGCTTCCCCGCTCTCAGGTCACGCTCCGCCACTCCCGTGACGTGCTTTCCGGTCCCTCGCTCCACAGCCTTCATGCCCCATCACCTGCGGTCTCCAGGCAGCCCGGTCCCCGCTCCCGGCGCCCATCGGCAACGCTGAGCCAGCCCGGCACTCCTGCCTCCTGTGCACCGCTCCCTGCTCTGGCTTCTGGCACCCGGGCCTCGCGCATGCGCATTAGGGCGCGCGCGCGGTCATTGACCCTCTCTTAAAGGGCCAGTGTCCTCCAACAGGATATTGAAGAATCAGGTACAGGGTATATAGGGGGATCCTTTCCAAGTGGGCGGGGCCTGTTCTTCGTGTTTGCTAAGCTAGGAGTCAGGTCTCCCTGTGTCTTGTGCCATACTTACCTATCTCTCTTGTAGAGTCGCTCCTGTCTCGCCAACCGGTCCTGACGCTTCCCGAACCCCGAATGGTGACTGTCTGCCATCTCGTCAGTCCCTACCATCTCCGATCCCTGGATCCGTGTGGTGACCCACTTCCTCGCTCCGCTGGTTCCGGACTCTGCCTAACATCATCTCGGCCTCCGAACCTGAGCTCCGTCACCCGGACTACCTTCAGAGACTCCGTGGTCCCAGGGACTTCTTCACTCCACTCCTCTGAACGGACTGTCCTTCTACCCGTAGTGCTCCGGCTACCGGGCACCTTGCCCTCGGTGAGGTGTTCAGCCCAGTGGATCCACCTCCTGGGCCTACCCGTCCACCTGGTCCTAACATCTGGCTAGGAGTGCAGGGAGCCAGCGCTAAGTGGTGTGCGCTGATAACCAAGGTAAATATCGGGTTGGTTAAACGATATTTACCTTAGTTACCAAGCGCAGTATCGCTTACACGCATTGCTGCTGGCTGGGGGCTGGTCACTGGTTGCTGGTGAGATCTGCCTGTTTGACAGCTCACCAGCAACCCGTGTAGCGATGCTCCAGTGATCCCTGCCAGGTCAGGTTGCTGATGGGATCGCTGGAGCGTCGCTTAGTGTGACGGTATCTTTAGGCCTTGTCTGACTAATTCTACACGGCCCACCTTAATGGTCACCTCCTTGAACCCTATTTGAGTCACAGGTAACCCATTGACAGCATAGATAATCAAACTGTCGTCCGGCTGCATCAAATCATCATCAAGCCAGAACTTCTTATATAGTACATAGGGAATAGTCGTTACCTGGGAGCCGGTATCAAAAAGTGCAGAAGTAGGGCTCCCATCCAGAGTGATGGAAACAATGGGCCGTCCCCCTACATACCGCTCTCTCCAGCCTGCTGGGCCTTGGCAATTCCTGGGAATTAGCCCTTGGCCCTGGGGGTTGCCTGTTTAAAGGACAGCTTCTTGCGTAGTGGCCGAGCTTGTTACACTTATAACAAACAGGTGGACCATATCGGTCACTGCTCCATCCTCTGTATGCTGAGGTCCGCTTTCTCATCCAGGGGATGTCCTTCGGGCAGTCGGCCAATTGGATCTCCCTCGACGAGGTGGCCTTTGACTTTAGTTGCATGGCTTCCAGAATCCGTGCGACATCTTTTGTTAGCTGCTGCACTTGGGTAGATAAATCGGGTGCTCCGTTCCCGGTCGTTGTTAAAGGAGTTGACTCAGGCAGGGCCAGGGCAGAGGGTTTCACTTGCGCCGGGAAGGCATCAGCTTGCCAAGCCGGGAGTGGGGAGTCAGGAGCTTCTGGGGGCTGCAGGGCTTTAATTGCCCGTTCCTTCAGGGTAGCAAAGTCCAAAGCAGGATGTTCTAGGGCCCATAGTCAAAGCTGCTTGCGGTCCTACACTGACCCGAGGCCTTGCAGGAACTGCTCCACCAGCATCTTGTTCCCCTCTGGCTCTCCGATATCGTTGGTCAGTCTCAGGGTCCGCAGCGCTGCCTTTAATTTCAGGGTGTAATCTCGGATGCTATCCTGGGGTTGTTGCTTGCAGCTGTAAAACCTCATCCTCAGTTCCGCTTCCGTGCGGGTTTCAAATGCAGCTCCCAGTCTCTTGAAAATGGCGGCTACTGATGTCTGATCTGCCTCAGTCCACGTCTCTACTTCCAGCTTGGCAGCACCAGTCAGCTGCCCGAGCACTACCGACGCCCGCTGCCGCCCATTCAAGGCATACATGTCAAGAACGTTACAGATTTTCCTCTTGAATCCTTGCAGCGCGTTTGGTTGGCCGTCATACTGTGGGAGCAAGGCAGCGCCTGGTACATACGGCAATGTTATCGGCATTATGGGAACAACCGCCTCAGGTCCCAGTGCTGCCGCCCCTGCAACGGGAGTGACGTCCGCTACGCCATTGTTACCCTAGTCGGGCAGAGGCAGCACCGCCACACTTCATCGTCTGGAGCCAACATCTCTGCATGCCCCCTTGGTCTTTACTCAGCACTCTCTCGCGCGCTGTGGCCCTCTGGGAACTTCCGGTTCCGGCCTCACATGCAAGACGAAGGGCAGGGGCTTAGGCTTCGCGCGCTTTCTTGGGGAAGACACCGTTTTGGCGCGAAAAGATGGCGAAAAATGGCAGAATTGTCGGGAAAAGTACCTTTGACTCGCGGTTTTCGATTTTCAAGGCGCACTTCACCCAGGTAAGTGGGTCCTGCTCGTATCCTGTTCATGACGGCAGGTTTTTTTGAGGTGTACCGCCCCCGTGTCAGCGGCTGAGCCGCTCAGATCTGGAACCGCGGTGGCTCAAGGGGTCTCCAGACCCGGGGGTCGTGTGGACACTTGAATTTTAAAAAGGGGGATATGGTTAGAAGTTCGTGATGCCACCCACGGTGCGTGGTAAGATGCAGTACCACCACTGCTGTTGGGAGCGCCCGGTGGTGGTGGTATTGCAGCAAGGTGTTTAACCCCTCCGTGGGTAGGGGTTTTTGCCCCAGGGCCTGGTGGTGGTGGTAGAGGGGTGCCGTTGGGGAGGAAGAGGGTTTCTGCGTACTCACTCAGTCCAAAAATACTGACACCGACAACCTGTAAACCAGAATTCTGAGCACCGCTGCAGCAGGGAGGGAGCATGCTTGGATCTGTGCCCTTGGTGTTGCCTGTTAGCCTGTGACCTTCTCCGTGGCATTTTCTTCACTATTTGGACCCTGTAGTATGGAACTAGTCAGGTCCCGCTCACCCATATGTCTAGCGGAGTGAGCTTGCTCTCAGGGTTCATGCTTGGGATTTTCTGGACTATGTATTGGGAAAGTCCTATCCCCCTCGTTGCTCTAGTACCCCAATTTTGGAGCGGGTGCAGGATGAATCTTTAAGACTTCACCCTCGTCAGGTAAATTACCAGGATGCGTGAAGCTACCTCCCGACCTGGGGTTCACATACCCCGTCGTGCCCTGGCCCCTGCCCGGAGATGGCTCAAGGCCGCCGGCTGCCCTCCTCGGCACATCCGTGCCCCTTGACATGATCCCCTGCGACCGGGGTTCCAGCTCCTACCAGGCCCAGACCAACATCTGCCACCTAGTATTTACAGGGAGCCTGGCTCCTGACCTCTTCTCTCCTCAACTTCACCACTCCAAACTTCTCTGACTCTTCCCTACCAACCCCCCAAGTGGGTGGCCCTATTCCCTTCAGGCCCCCCCAATGGTGTTTCTGGTGGGTGTGATGCAGAGTGTTCCTAGGGTTTTGTCTGGCTCTGCTCTTAGCAACACCAAAGGCCAGGGATCCGTAACCAAGGAGGATGCGGATAATGTGCAGAAGGACAGTTTACACAATACCCTGTGACGACCTGATAGGCCAGGGCGTCACACAATAAGAGCAAATACTCACCACGCACACTTGCGGTTCCGTCCTTTCACCGCGCTCTGACTTGCTCTGTGTAAACCTAATGGAGATAACTTTCTATACATATGTGCTATATACCATTGCACAGTACATTATATACAATATAGCATGTCTATCAATTTGCATTTGTGGATACAGTATTGTACTTTCTTTCTGCTAACTAGTACAGCATATTGCTTGTACTGTAACCTAACTGCCTGTGCAGTATTTCTACCCCACATTTGGCTTACTTCTGCCCTTATTTAGGGAAGAATAGATTTGGGGGGGTGTTTTTTGTGTACTGTGATAAGATTCTATAAATACAGTAAATATTTTTGGGTTGTGGAACGAATTGTCCGAGTTTCAATTATTTCCTATGGGAAAAATCACTTTGATATAAGATTAACTTGGTTTAAGAGCACACTCCCAGAAATAATTATGCTCGTAATCCAAGGTTCCACTGTATTTATATTTTTTTGGGCTATTAACTGTAATTGAGATTTTGAAGGTTTTATCTTTTGCACTAGTTAACCCTTTCAGTGAACAATGTAAAAAAATAATTAAAAAACTTAACAAAAACTATGTCTTTTCATCGTACAGCTGACAAAAAAGGAATAAAATGCAATAAAAAAAATGTATCAACAAAATTTGTACCGATGAAAATGTCATGTTATCCCACAAATAAACAAGCCGCAATACGGCTCCATCATCAAAAAAATGAAAAACTATAGCTCTCGGAATACAGCAATGCAAAAACTATTTTTTTTCTATAAAATAGTTTTTTGGTATAAAATTAGCAAAACATAAAAAAATATATAATATGCGGTATTGCTGTATCCATACCGACCGGAAGGATAAAACTGTCTTATCACTTTTATTACAGTGAATTGCTGTTTCTTCATGAATCTGCCTCACAAAAAGCGGAATAGAAAGCAATAAAAAAAACATGTGTCCCAAAATGTTGCCAATAAAAACTCCAACTCACCTTGCAAAAACCAAGCCCGCATATGACTCTGTCGGCAGAAAAATAAAAAAACTATAGCCTTCAAAATTTACGGACGCAAAAACCTTTATTTTGTGAAAAAGCGATTTTAGAGATATAGTAGCCAAACCAAAAACTATATAAAATCAGGTATTTCTGTAATCATACTGACCTGAGAAATAAGACCGCCTAATCATTTTTGCACAGTGAACAGCAATAAGTAAAGTTAGTTCTTCAACTGATGTTGTTTTTTTTATTCTGCCTCCCAAAAATCCCTGTAAGGCCTCCGACACACATCCGTGCCGCCGGTACGTGTTTGGTACATTTTTGCACGTACCAGTGGCACGGAGACACGTAGACCAATGCTACCCTATGGCAGCAGGCACACACACGTAAAACCACACAGAACGTGTGTCCGTGTCGTTTGTACGTGTGTGCGTTTTCCCACATGCTCGACATGTCCATTTTTCGCCGGCATCACCCAGGCACGGACCCGTTAAAGTCAATGGGTCCGTGCCTTCACGGACGGCACACATAGCATGTCCGTATGCTACACGTACCGTCCGTGTGCGTTTTTTAGTTAGCAATGTCAGTCAATCTATTATTTTTTTGGTTGTCAGTCAATTTACCTTTTATTCTGTGGTTGTCAGTCAATAGCCCTTTGTCGGTCGGTCTGTATCTCCCCCTGTCCATTACTTACCAATCACCGATCACCAGTGCGGCGAAGAACAGCTGTGCAAAAGATATGTGGCTTTAATTATATTGAAAATGCCGGCCGCTCATTATTCAATCTACTATTCCCTGCTTCCCCCGCCCACCGGCGCCTATGATTCGTTGCAGTCAGACACGCCTGCACTCTGAGTGACAGCTGTCTCACTGCAACCAATCACAGCATCCGTTGGGCATGTCTATATTGTGCAGTAACATAAATAAATTATTAAAAAAAAACGGCGTGCGGTCCTCCCATTTTTTAAACCAGCCATGGTAAAGTCACACAGCTGAAGGCTGGTATTCTCAGGATGGGGAGCTCCACGTTATGGGGAGCCCACCACCCTAACAATATCAGCCAGCAGCCGCCCGGAAAAGCTGCATCCATTAGATGCGACTTTTCCAGGACTCTACCCGACTCTTCCCGAATTGCCCTGGTGCAGTGGCAATTGGGGTAATAAGAAGTCAATTGTCAATTGTTTTTGCCATTTGGGTTTTGCACTGCAAAGCTGAGTTTTTGACCAAAGTTCTGCAACAAAAAGGCTGCAGTTTGAACTGCATAGTGCGGTCTAGAAACCCAAATTCCCATAGACCTTGCTTGAAAAGCAGAACACATCCATTTTGGCATTAAATGCTGCAGTTGAAAAAGCAGCAAAAAAGCAGGTAAAAAGCAGGTAAAAAGCAAAGTGCGGTTGCACCCTTAGGGTTAAAGCAACATTTTTGTAGTAAAATGTATTTTTTAATTGTTACTGCTCAATTTTATAAAATTCTGTGAAGCACCTGGGGCTTCAAGGCGCTGACCAAACATCTAGATAAATTCCTTGAGAGGTCTACTTTCCAAAATGGGTCACTTGTGGGGAAGCTCCACTGTTTAGGTTCATCAAGGGCTCCCCAAACACAACATGGCGTCTGCTATCTATTCCAGACAATTTTGTGCTCTAAAATTCAAATGGTGCTCCTTCCCTTCCAACCCCTGCCCTGCGCCCAAACAGTAGATTATTTAACATAAATGGGATATCAAAATACTCAGGAAAACTTGCACAACAAATTTTAAGTAAAAGAATGTAGAAAGGAGCTGGTGATGTTCCTAATTGTGAAATTGTTGTGTGCCCATGTGGTGGAGTGCTCAAATGAAGTCTACTAGGGAAGACATAAACATGAAAAAATTAGCAAATCCGGCATATGCAGTATAGTTAAAAAAGTATCTTCTTCTTTATTCAAAATATAGACAAGATTTTAAAACATGGTGCCAAAGCACATACACCACGTTATCCTAACGTGCTTCCAAAGCCCACAGTATCCTTAGTCATAGGATAACACATTGCATTACAGGTGAGTATTTAAAACCACGAGCAACCAATCAAAGTGACACAATTAGCATAAAACACAAAAAAAAGAAAAGAACAAAACATACAGTATATATAGAGAAAAACCTTTGTTTAAACTTCTCCAAATATTTTTAGTATTACACAGTTTAGACTACTTGAATAGAAAATGTTCATACAAACATTGCAGAGGATATTTCAATAAACGTAGGAAAATCATTCATTCAAGCCTATGGGAAAATTGTTTTTCATTTCAATGTCCAATGTACATTTATAGGAGCTGGATTTATTTTTACCGATTGCCTGCTCTTTCTGGAGCTTGTAGTTTGTTCAGAGCATAATATAAAGGAGAAAAATGTCACCTTTATTGAAAGAAAAAAAAATGTGATATTTGAAAAATGCTCTGCAAATTATATTTTGGTGTACTTTTTTGGGGTAATAGTTTCCATATATTTTACCCTGTGGCTGGAACATTCAATGTAATAAACAACACATTCAAATTCACATGCAGTCAAAAGATTCAAGTCAGCTCACCTGTTCAGTCTTGCCGTGGCTCATTGACTCAGGGCGATGCACGGAGAGTAAAGGGTGCTTTACACGCTGCGACATCGCTACCGATATATCGTCAGGGTCACGTCGTTAATGACGCACATGCGGCACCGGTAGAGACATCGCAGCGTGTGACACCAAGGAGCGACGATCAACGATCGAAAAATCGTTCAAAAACGGTGATCGTTGACATGTCGCTCCTTTCCTTAATATCATTGCTGCTGCAGGTACGATGTTGTTCGTCATTCCTGCGGCATCACACATTGCTATGTGTGACACCGCAGGAGCAACGAACATCTCCTTACCTGGGTCTACCAGCAATGAAGAAGGAAGTAGGTGGGAGAGAAGTTACGTCCCGCTCATCTCCACCCCTCCGCTTCTATTGGCCGGCCGCTTAGTGACGTCGCTTAGTGACGCCGCAGTGACGTCGCTATGACGCCGAACGCACCTCCCCCTTGAGGGAGGGATTGTTCGGCGGTCACAGCGATGTTGCTGACAAGGTATGTGCGTGTGATGCTGCCGTAGCGATAATATTCGCTACGGCAGCGAGCACCAAATGTCGCACGAACGACAGGGGCGGGTGTTATCGCGCTCGATGTCGCAGCTTGTAAAGCACCCTTAAGGCTATGCGTGGACGGAACTCAATACCCACGGGTACTGCTGCAAAAAACCTGCGGATTTATCTGGATTTTCTAGATAAATCCGCAGGTTTTAGCAAGTACAGACACTCCCCATGTTATCCTATGGGACATGGGGAGTGTCTGTGTCAACGTTGCGGTATGTGCGGCTGCGGAATATGCTGCGGATATCCTGCAGCTGCACATAACTGCATGTCAATTATTCCTTCGGATTTACCTGTGGAAATATGGAGATAGAGGCCGGACATCCGCAGGTAAATCGCATGAATGTCCGCAGGTTTTCCATAGCTATTTCGCTGGAATCCCGCAGCTATGTATAGCTGCGGATTCCGGGTAGCTGCTGCCGGAAACCTGCGGACGTACCTGTGGATAAATCCGCAGATGTGAGCTCCCGTGGGCACATAGCCTAAAGCTACTCATACAGAAAGTGGAGATCCATGAAGGGACAAAAGAATTCCAGCAACTTCATCCCGACTTGGGACGAAGTTGCTGGAATTTTTTTTTTTCCCTTCATGGACATTCAAATTCATACTTGGTATGGTATATTACAACTAGAAAAAACATTTTATTCTTGCAACAATGTATGGACATTCAAATTGGCTTCCTCCATCGTGCAAAAACCCGACAAAAACAGCCAGTTTTTATTTTATACATACAATTTATTTATACAAATTGTATGGTTTATTTTCTCTTGTTATCCTGGTGAAAATGCAAAATTTGTGGCTAAAGTGACATTTTTTTGTGGGAAAAATTAACATTTTCATTTTTTCCTACCACATCACTTTAGTTCCTGTGAAGCACCTAAAGAGTTAATACTTCTTGGATGTGGTTTTCAGCAGTGCAGTTTTTAGAATGGTGTCACTTTTGGGTATTTTTTTTGTCACAGAAGTCCCTCAAAGTCACATCAAATATGATGTGCTCCCTAAAGAAATTAGAAATAGCTCATAAACTTTGGACCCTTCTAACTTCCTAACCACCCCCTAAAAAAATTCTGTTTCAAAAATTGCGCTGATGAAAAGTACACATGTGGGAAATGTTATTTCTAATGATTTTTTCATTTTGTGTGACAGAACTCTCTGGTTTAAAAACATAAAAATTCAAAGTTTGAAAATTCCTAAATTTTCACGAATGTCCAATATTTTCACAAATAAATGCAAAAAATATCGTCTTAAACTTACCACTATCATGAAAAAATAATCTCACAATCACTGGGATCCATTGAAGTGTTCAAGAGTTATAACCTCATAAAGTGACACTGGTCAGAATTGAAAAAATGTCCTCGTCATCAAGGTGAAAACTATGCTCAGAGATGAAAGGGTTAAGAATACCATCAGAAATCTGTCTAGAGATTGAGCTGAGGAATAAGGAATCCGCATGTTAAGATAAATGCGGTCTATATATGCGTCCTGTCCTGCAATGACATAAGTGGTGTAACATGCATTTTACACTGTGCTTGTATGTCTTTTGTCAATAGTATCATGGTATTACACTTTGCATTCTATTTAGGAATTGCTACTTCAATATCATTATAAATGACTACATTTTTTGTCTTAAACAATAGAACGGTATACCTATGATATGAGTGGCTTCATAAGTGGGCATGGTGAAGGAGCAAGTGTCTTATGGAATGCTACTGAAAGTCAGACTGATAATGGTGAGTTATTGCACATTTGGCACATCATTTGGCAGATCAGATCAGCCAACTTGTGCAGGGATAGATGCAGGCTCGGCGTGTGAGCCCAGCGTCAAAGGCAGGGACACGACCTTAGATGTACCAATAAAGGGTTTTTTACACGCTGCGACATCGCTACCGATATATCGTTGGGGTCACGTCATTAGTGACGCACATCCAGCGCCAGTAGCGACATCGCAGCGTGTGACACCAAGGAGAGATGATCAACGATCGAAAAATCGTTCAAAAACGGTGATCGTTGACACGTCGCTCCTTTCCTTAATATCGTTGCTGCCACAGGTACGATGTTGTTCGTCGTTCCTACGGCAGCACACATCGCTATGTGTGACACCGCAGGAACGACATACATCTCCTTACCTGCCATCCACCGGCAATGTGGAAGGAAGGAGGTGGGCGGGATGTTACGTCCCGCTCATCTCCGCCCCTCCGCTTCTATTGGCCGCTTAGTGACGCCGCAGTGACGTCGCTATGACGCCGAACGCACCTCCCCTTGAGGGAGGGATTGTTCGGCAGTCACAGCGACGTCGCTGACAAGGTATGTGCATGTGACGCTGCCGTAGCAATAATGTTCGCTACGGCAGCGATCACCAAATGTCGCACGGGCGACGGGGGCGGGTGCTATCGCGCACGACACCGCTAGCTATCGCTAGCGATGTTGCAGCGTGTAAAGCACCCTTAAGTCTAAGCTCATGAAGGGGTTACAGGGAATCTGTCAGCTGGTTTTCAGGTTTTTCTACCTCATCTGAGAGTAGCATGATGTAGGCAAAGAAACCCTGAATCCTATGATATATTACTTAGTTTACTGGGTGCAGTGGTTTTGACACCTTCAGAGGTTTTAGACTTAGCAATGATGAAGAGCTGAGAAAGCTACCCCTGCCCACACCAGGCTCTCTATGTACAATGTGCGGCAGTTATAAGCTCCTGATGCTAAAACAAACATTGCAGGTAGATAATAGCACGAAGCTTGATAAGATAGGCATCACTGAAATTTGTGTTTAAACCTCTACAGCATGTTATCTTCAGATTACATAGCAAAACCTGTTGACAGATTGCATTTAATCATGCAAGATTGTCTGTTAGTGGACAACCTTCTCATGAACACTGCTCACTCGCTGCACACATTACTTAAATGTGACTAATGTAGGACATTGCTTGTCAAACTACTTGTTACAGTAGGCTGACATTGAATGAAGCGTGCCCCATGGCTAATTTTAATTCTTCTTGCTGCCACCACTAGCTGTTTTGTTAGTCCAGCTTTCCCAAACATCCGATAGGTACATGACTTTGCACTGTGGCATACAGAGGGTAGGATAGACTGGCTATACTTTCCCTTCTCCAGTTTGTATGTTTAGGACAGCAAGAAACAAAGATGTTGCATTTTTTAATTCAAATTTATATATGAAAAAGTGCAGTGCTTACAAAATTGAGAAAGAGATTTAATAAAAAGACATACACATAATGCAAAACAGTATAAAATAAAAAGGTCAATACAGAAAAGTCTTACGGATGGCATCTGTGAAACGTTCTGGCATAGGATATTGCCACGAAAATTTGGGACAGATTTATAGTGAACATTGTACCTCTTGGATTTGACCAGGAGTTTCTCTTGCAGGAATATGATCAACATGTTTCCAAGTATATTTTTTACAAAACATGACTTTGATATATCCATAATTCAGGGTGTAATTGCACTTCTGTGCTTTGCCACCACCGAAAAATTTAGTTTGCAGTCACAGACTCAATTAGGTTCCCGAACCCAGGTATATCTTGGGATAGTGTTGACATTGGATATTTATTGAAATGGCATAGAAAATATTGCATTTGTGCCTTATGAGGACTGGATTGTAGACATTCAGTTTAGGGCAACATCTCCCCTTGCATTTATTATCACCTCTTTGCTGGTGAGGATGTACACAACTTGGCTATGTTCACACACTGCATCTTTTGTTGTATTTTAGGTGCAGTCTTGAGGTCACAAAGATGTGCCTAAATGCATGAATTTCCTACCCCCAGCAAAGTCTATGAGATTTCTATTTTGCTGTCCACACTGGGCATCTTTTTTTTGGCTGCATTTTGTCTGCATTTTTGAAGATGCAGCATGCCAATTCTTTATGCATTTTTCCAGTGTTTTTCACCCCTTCCAGTCAATAGATTTGACTTAAAAACGTATTGGGAAAAAACGTGTCAAAAATGCGTCAAAATGCATGCGTTTTTTTTATGCGTTTTTGCATCGGGTGCATTTTTTTGTCCGTTTTTTGGGGCCAAACACGCTGCATCTTTGTGGTTAGCAAAGATGCACTGTGTGAACATAGCCTTAGCCCTTCCAGAAACTGTCAGCTCCTTGCTAATTTATCTTATCTACACACAGGGGAGAAACTGCTGGGTGCTTTGGGATATCAGATTGTGATTGATCTAATCCATAACTAAATCCATAGCAAACCATTTTACAGTCATTTGTGGGCTGTTAATTGTGCATTTTAGTGTTGTTAAAGAGGTTGTCCTCTACTGAATAAGCCATATTGAATGCCTTCAGTTTGCTGAATAAAAGAAGAGAAAAACATACTGTACCTCCCAGTCGGACCATTGACGCTCCCCCCGATCTCCTTCGGTGATTTCATGAGGTTTGTTAGAGAGCAGTACAATCTATCTGCAGCCACCGATGTGTTGCAGTCTTCACATTTCCATGAGATAGGAATGTTACGCCTGACAGAGTTGTAATAACTACAGCCCATCACTACCCAATTCTGCAGCACTCACATGACATAAACAATGTAACTAGATAAGTATTCTTTTTTTTTTCAGTTTTTTTTTTTAGCAAACTATAGGAGTTCAAAAGAATTGTTGAGTATTTGACATCCCCTTTAAATACTGTTCTTACTTGCATTTTTTCAATCAAGTAATTTATAATTATGTTACGTTTCTAAATTTAACAGATTTTGACACTCATTTCTATGGAAATATTGTTGAAGGCATTGGAGGCTCTGGAACAAGGGCTGAAAGTAAGTTCACTATTTAACAATTATGCTTAATATTAGGTTACATGGAAGTTAATTTATTTATTTTTATTGTTTTCAAGGCGATCCTGACTTCACATATGGCTCTTCAGATACTGTAATATATACTGGTGATAACTTTGTGGATTTGTCAGTTATAGCACCAAAAATTGTACCTATGATTCACTGGGTAAAACTTCCGATTGGTCGTGAAATATTCAGGAATTATACTATCTCAGGTACGAGTCTTTAGCTACTTGAAATGTAAATATTTGTTCTGTTAGGGTGAACTCTTACAAATGTTCACGAGTTGCCTGTTCCAGACCTAATTAATGTGAATCAAGTGCATGCTTAAAAAAAATCAACACCGGACAAAGTCAGATGTGAAATCTCTTCTTGATCAGAGCAAAATGGCACCAAGAGATTTATTAGTCATGAAGCATCTTATATAGGCTAGGAGCGTAGGCATGTTTGGATATGCCCATTGGTCAGTGGGACAGTTCATGGGTTAACCAGTGGGCAGATCTGTGATGCTGATGGGCGGGTCTATGACATCATCTGGGCAGTTCTGTGATGATGCTGATGGGCATGTCTATGATGTCATCAGGGCAGATCTGCGAAGATGCTGATGGGCGGGTCTATGAAGTCTTGTGTGTCTGAAAACTGACTTATCTAAGGAGAATCGATTTTATTGGACATACTTCCCACAATCCCCTATGTCAAGAGGTTAATTAAGTATTTGATGGAAAGGCCCTCCTCAACACTGTCATATATCAGAAATATCTATGTGTGGGATAAGAACTTTACCCTTACACATAAGATCTCCATATCTTGTCATATCCTAGAAATGAGGTCTAAGATGTTGTGGTGGTATAGGACCCCCAAGAGTATACATCACATGTCGCCTGATACATCTGATAAGTGTTGGAGATGTGATTCAGTTGAGGGTAATGTGACTCATGTTTGGTGGGCCTGTCTGGGTATTAACCAACCATCGGACTCAACCATGTTCCCTCTTTAATCTCTTTAATAAACTCTTTGGTACCACAATGCAAGATCATTCACTGCCCTCTCTAAGCTAGAGTGGGTTGACTGTGGACTTTTTAATACAGATGGAAAATTAATCATTTCAGATGATTGGCTCTATTCTCAGTTTTATATGAGTGCATGGTTAGGCTATGTTCACACACTGCATCTTTTTTTAACCACAAACATGCAGCTTATTTGGCTCCAAAATACGTACCCGTGGCAAAAATGCATCAATAAACGCATGCGTTTTTGACACATTTTTGCATTGTTTATACCACATTTTGCCCAATGAATTTTTGCACGTCAAATCTATTAACTGGAAGGGCTCAAAAACGCTGGAAAAATGCAACAAGAATTGACATGCTGCATCTTCAAAAACGTAGCCAAGATGCAGACAAAAAATGAGGCCCAGTGTGGACAGCAAAATAGAAATCTCATAGACTTTGCTGTGAGAAGGAAATGCTGCATATAGGGGCATCTGTGTGACCTCAACAATGCACCAAAAACGCAGTAAAAGTTCGCCTCTGGTCTTCCTTTAGGACCTTGTTACCCAACCCATGTTAAATTTAGTAATGATACATTTTGTGGTTGAACTGGTATTATTCTTCCCCTATTGTGTTCCCAAATGTGTTTCCTCCTTTTCTGTTTTATGGTATGTGTTCTTCTGACCTCCTATTCCTTTTTTATGACATTGTTCTATCTTGGTTTTCTTTTCAAATATTTGATTGTAGTAAGTATCTGTTAACTATTAAATAACTAAATAAAAACTTATTGAACCATGAAAGGTCCACTTGTTGGTGCCTCATGGCTGGGAAGGCACCCAGATAAATAATCCAAATAAGATTTAAAAAACACTGACACAAATAGGCTACACTGATGGAAGGACATTTCTTGCTGCAAGAAGATGTGAAGAGGTTCTTTTATTAAAACAGCACATTTCAACACTGTGCAGGCGTTTCTCAAGTGAAAAAAACGACAACTGCTGGTGTTATATCTGTGGACAAGCCCTTCATTAATATACTGCTTAAAATGAATATGTGATCATATTTTTGCTATGTGTTCTGAGAGCAGCATGCTGTAGGAGCTAAGACCCTGATTCCAGGGATGTGTCCCTTAATAGACTGAGTGTTTCTGTGGCAATAGATTCAGTGTTTGTGTACCTGCTGGCCCGCAGAACTGATTAGGAGCTCTCTGTTATTATACATTGTTGACAGGAATCTGACCCTCAGTGGTGTGGACAAGGTTACACACGTATCCCCATCCCAAGCGCTGCAAAAGCACCAGTAGAGAAAACTCTAATTGTGTCACAACTGCTGCACCCAGTAAACTAAGTGATACATCATTTGAATCAGGGTCCCAGCCCCTACCTTATGATAAATGTTAAATTACATATCAAAAGCCATGCTATATGCATTTCACAAAACATAAAAAATATACCACATATTGATGTTGCAACTTATCTCAACAGTATTGCAATGATATTCAGTATTGCAACAATAAGCAAAGGCATCAATATTTCAATTTTCACTTAAGGAACAAAAATGCTATACAGACTTTATTTTCTAAATGTTTACTGCAAGGTATACTTATTACATGGACATCACTTACTTATCATTAACTATTTATTCTTATTTTCAGGTATTTCTTCTGAGAACATAACATTCAGACCCTTTCTTTTGAAGCCTAGCAAGATGTATATGCTGGATGTTACTTTGGGTGAGTATCTTCCACAGGAGTATACAGAAATGAATCACGTAGTTATGTTTCATCCTGAAGCTTGAATGGTAAGAATGTAATGGCAGGAGTGCCAATATTGAATATATTGCCTAGTACAGAAGCCAGGACAACCCCTTTAATGTTGATTTAAATAAAAAAGCATTACATCAGAATGGAGAGTGGAGACTGTTTTATGCACAAAATGTGCTGCCTTCCTCGTAGTACTGTGTATATAGACACTACAGCCACTGTGATCTGAGTTTGGAGCCTATTCTAAGCCCCTGGACACTGCAAAGAGTCATGATTTCTGTGCTGTCAGACCCAATGTGGGTTAGAAAAGCAAACTGTCTTCACTTTCATCCCCATTTAGTAAAAATCTGACCTAATTCTATCCAACCTCTATCCAGTGTTTCTTCACAACAAATCACTCCCTCAGTGCCTACTTTCTCTATCAGCTTGAAACTACAACAATCTACTGATCTACCGATTTCTCCTTCTAGTCCACTGCGCCATCTGGCTTTTCTTTCTCTGTCATAACCGTCAAATGTGTATTATCCATAAACACTATAACATGTTGCCTTGAAAGTATTATCCCACTTCCCCCATTGATTTAAAAAAAAACAAAACAAAAATGCCACCACTAAATGTGCACTACAGCACTAAAACGTCTAACTGTACTTATTACAAATTTGAGATTTTTGGCAAAAAATTGCAATTTCTTGAGCTACCCCGCCACGTCAAATCTCTTTGGGGCAGTCCTACTCTAAAATATTTTTATAAAATGTGCCAGATGGCCTCACATATGAAATAGTAGAACTGCTCTTAGGCCAGAGTCACATTTATGAGTGCCTCGCGTGTAACTCGCGCGAGTCTCTCATTGAATCACCCGGCACGGCTGCACACTCTCCTGACAGGAGCGGGTTGGTTGCATGTATCTCTATGCAGCTGAGACGCTCCTGTCCGGAGAGTGTGCAGCCGTGCCGGGTGATGCAATGAGAGACTTGCACGAGTTACACGCAAGGCACTCGTAAGTGTGACTCCGGCCTTAGCAGCACTTACTTTGTCTTTTTCAATCCCGTACCCATGACTGAGTCATGGTTGTGGGCAGGACAGGCCCAAGCAAATGCTGCATGAAGTAAATAGCCAGTGGAAAGGGCCTGATGACTGAATGTGAACAGCCACCAACCGCCAAAATCTAGACAAGTAGAATACATCCCAAATTGGGGTGCATAGCAAGGTGGGGGTCAGCCACCGACCAATTCAATGAAGAAAAAACAAAAAAGCCAGCACTAAATGTACACTATAGCACTAAAAATTCCAACTGTACTTATTATGAATTTGAGATTTTTGGCAAAAATTGCAATTTCTTGAGCTACCCCGCCACGTCACAACAAATCTCTTTGGGGCAGTCCCCATTGATTTTCTGTTCCCAGTCATAAATGAGGTCATATACTTCACATAATTTCCTAAATTTCACATTTTTACAATCTCCAAATCAGTTGCTGTAGTCTTCCTCACAAAGGAAACTTCACAAATTTTGTGTGCTGGCACTGCTGGAAACGCGCTGGCAGCAGAGTATAACCCTTTTTTTTTAATGGAGGCAAACATGGGGAATTAGAAGGGGTTGTCCGAGTAGTGTACACCTTCTTTATGACCCCTTTAATTGATTTTGATTCTATCTACTCAGTTGTGTCCGATCCTTGGATACCCTGTGGGCCACTTCTTGTAATGCTTTCCTGCTTCTTCCAATTGCTTGATGTTAATTCCCAGTACAGCTAGTGGGTGGGGAAAGCAATGTAACTGAAGAAGCCCATACAGTCTAGCATCTACCATGAGCTTAGAATGTATGGGCTCATTCCAGGTTAGTGGGTGTGACCGGCTTGGTAGGTGGGCGTGCTGATGTTTCCTCTCGTTCACTATATTCATGCAAGGGTGGGCTTCGCATGTGATAGGGGCATGTTGAAATGATGTCATACCTGGAAGGAGCCCATACACTCTAGCATCTACCGTGCTTATCATGGTATATAAAGAAATAAAACAATTGATGCATGGTCCCGTTTCCCCCCCGGGTATTCTGATACCCAGCACAGACAAGCAGGCTGCAGCCCCATCCCTGTGCTTATCTTGGCTGGGTGAAGAGGAACCGCATATAGTTTTTTTTTTATTTAAATGAATAATTTAAAAAAAAAAGACGTGCGGTTCCCCCCAATTTTAATACCCAGCCAAGATAAAGCCAGCTAGGGGCTGGTATTCTCAGGCTGGAGATGTGACAATACCAGAGCTTTACCGGCTCTTCTCGATTGCCCTGGTGCGGTTGCAATTGGGGTAGTAAGTGGTTAATAACAGTGCACAGCTGCTACTAAACCCTAAGGTGTGATGGCACAGGTGTCTATGACACACCCACATCACTAACCTGTAAGTGACAGTAAATAAACACAAACACAGGAAAAAATTCTTTCTTTGGAATAAAAGACAAAAAAGCCACCCTGTTTCACCACTTCATTAACCCCAACACATTCTGCAGGTCTGACGTAATCCACATGAGATTCCACGATGATTCCAGCTCTGCTACATCTGACATTCACAGCGAGCGGCCATAGAGCAGCATGACTGCTCGCTGTGCGCTCCAGAGAATGAATGAGCCCCAATGACTGGATGCAGGGAGACGCGTCACACAGGCTGGGGGCGTGTCTGACTGCAACCAATCACAGAGGCCAGGCCGGCTGGTTGGCGGGGAAAGCCGTGCAGATGAAATGAGCGGCACAGGGAGGTAGCAGGAGCAGTACAGCAGCACGGGAGCAGCGTACAGCCAGCCTGAAGACTGGGCAAGTATGAAGCTCTAGCTTCATTCTTAGTTTCTTTATTTTTCCTTTATTTTTAAAATTTTTCAAGATCCGGATCAAACAGCTGGAATCCCGGGCCTGGGCAACTGTGAAACCGCGCTTATCCGGACTTTTACAGTCAAGGTCCGCCTAGCCCTAATTATGACTTTATTCCACACTACTGTTGGTCAGCCTGATGGCTCTATATTTTATCCTAGAGGAGATCAGAAACTGATCAGAGGCAAGCTGGGAAACTTTTCTAAAAACTTTCCATTTCAGATACTTTCCTTTCTGCTTTTGTTGTTTGTGGTTTTTTTGTTGGCCAACATATTAGTATTCCATTTAAAGATGACCGCTCACCAAAAATCTAATATTATTAAAAGGTAGGAAGTGTAATTATATGTATGTGTTTAATTATTTTAAATTTGTTCAAACTTTCAAAGCAGTCATTATCTATTTAAAAATCTTTGTTTTATGTCCCTAATGTTTTCAATGGAAGCATGCTGCCATCTTGTGGATGGAACAGCTTCTTACAGAGCCCTCTGTTCTACACATGCTTCTAATGCGTGTGCCAGCAGATAGTCTGGAAGCATTGTCTCCAGTGTATAAGAAGCTGAACTAGAGTGAATGCAGAAAAGAGCAACTAAGGTTATTAAAAGACTTCAAAAACATAAGAAAAGCAGGCAACTCACCGGTCAGTGGAAAACATTCGGAGGACTTGTAATCTTCAGGCATGTAGGGGAGAGATAGGGATGGATGCACACAAATGACGGCCGTTTCGCACCTGACTCAGGTGCTTCTACGGGTCAATGATGTTAACGTCATTTCCTCTCACTTTCATAGGAGTTATTCTGGGAATGACGTTATTACAGAATAAAAAAACACAAATACAATGTCAACATACATCACAAAAGTGCAATAAGATACAGATCGATTAAATAAACATATTACAAGCAAAACCTTTCTGCTAAAGAAACACCAACATGTCATTTTTATCATTAAAGCCCAGTGGCACCATGGCTTTGCTTTTTATAATCCAGTGGGATTCTTTTCTTAGCAGTGTTTTGTGTGTGTCTCCTCCTGACATAGAGGGAATTACTCTCTCCAACCCTACAAAACGCAAATAAATTTTTATTTCGCTCATGTATTTCTTGTACATGTTTTATGAGCCGCTGGGCTCCTGAAGATTAAAAGTCCTCTGAATGTTTTTCACTGACAGGTGAGTTGCCTGCTTTTCTTATGTTTTTGAAGTTCACTTGTCTTGGATCTTTGCAGTGCACCACACGTAGTGGATCCACCTTGGCAGCTTGTTTGATCAGCGCGACACTGCACTACTAGTAAGCGGGTTTTCATAACAGCAGCAGCGGTGCGTTGTTCTATTTGACTCACAGCAGAGAATAGTGCTCGGGTTTTTCCTTCTAAAAATTGTGACTTTGCAAAAGGTTATTAAAAGAATGGGTGGAGTGCATTACCAAGATAGGTTGTTAAAGGAAATCTATCACCCTTTTGCATTTTCTTTAGTTATTAATATGGGCATACTGGTGGCATAAAGGTGAATTCAGCCATACCTGTGTTCCTCCTGGATGAGGGGTCATTTGGCAAAAATCCTCTTTTATATCGTGGGCTGTATTCTGGGCACTGGTGCGTGCGCTGCCAGGAATATAAGCTCGCCTCCGGTCTTCATTATATCGGATTCCTCCTCCCATTCTCTTCCCTGGTGTCCCTGTGACATTAGGTGCACGGACAGAAATCTTGTGCCTGCTGTTCTTCCTGCCTGGCATCCTTCCCTGCATAATTCCGCATTTCCGAGGGCACGGGCTTCAACTTTAAAATGTGCAGGTACCAGGGAGCCACTGCTGTTTCACAGTACAGGGGAGAGATGGCAGGCAGACAATGCAGGCGTGGGCTTTCTGGCTGAGCACCTTATGTCACAGGAACTCTGAAGAGAAGGGAAAGAAGAATCCTGTATAATGAAGACTGGAGGCAGCTTGTCTTACGTTTAGACACATCGGGGGCTCTCCAAATGCGAAACGGCAACCACTCACGATTCCAGCCAATTGTGCATTCAAAAAGTCAAATTGCACTACTTCCCTTCTGAGCCCTACCGTGCACCAAAACATTAATTTTCCACCTCATATTGGGTATTGGTTTAGTCAGGAGAACATACACAACAAATTGTATGGTGCATTTTTTCCTGTTATCCATGTGAAAATAAAAGATTTGGGGTTAATGCAACATTTCATTTTCATGGGTCAACATTATACAATTCTGTGAAGCAGAACCAGAAGCATCTGGGAGATCAAGGTGCTCACCATGAACCTAAATAAATTCCTTTAGGGGTTTTGGTTCCAAAATTGGGTCACTTGTTAGTGGTTTCCACTGTTTTGGCACAATATGGAAATGCTTTTGACACAAGCCAATTTTGTGCTCTAAAATTCAAACGGCGCTTCTTCCATTCCAAGCCCTGCTGGGTGCCCAAACAGTATTTTTCCACCATATATGGGCTATCAGAGTACTCAGGAGAAATTGCTCAAAAAATTGATTGCAGACAATTTTGCGCTCTAAAATTCAAATAGAACTCCTTTCCTTCCAAACCCTGTCATGTGCCTAAATAGTAGACTTCCACAACATATGAGGTATTGACATATAAAAAAAAGGTCCTGTTTTTCCATGGATGCATCCATGTGACATCTGTGTGACATCCTCATCTTTTCCGTTCCTTATATGGTCTGTGTGCTATCCGTGGGCCTTCCTATTTTTTTGCGGACCGCAAAAAGAACTGGAGGAGGATTACATACACTCAAAAGCTAGAGAAATAGATAGCTGGATAGCTAGCTAGCTAGATAGCTAGATAGATAGATAGATAGATAGATAGATAGATAGATAAACAGATAGATAAGAAAAACATATATAATGTCCCACTCCCCTGCATTTTGTAATCTTGCACCCTTTAGAGCCTTTCATGTGGCACTAAAGGGTGTTTAGCCTGTACTGTGTATTTTTTGTAGCCAGCTAAGGTGAAGCAGACCACAGCTGGCAGCTCTACCTTGGCTGCTAATCCAAAACAGAAGGCACCCCACACTGTTATTTTAAATTAAATGAAATAAATCATTTAAAACAAAAAAACGTGGGGTTCCCCTCCAAATTGGATCACCAGCCAAGGTAAAGTGGACAGCTGTGGTCTGGTATTCTCGGATTAGGGAGGTCCATGGTTATTGAACTGTCCCCAGCCTAAAAATAGCAGGCGGCAGCCACCCCAGAGGTGGCACATCAATTAGATGCTGTTAGGGCCAGATGGACGGGTAGACCCTGGAGGTGGATCCACTGGGCCGAACTCCGGGATGAGGGAAAGGAGTCCGGTAGCCGGAGCACTGTAGGTAGCAGGACAGTCCGTGCACTGGGAGAAAATGGAGAAGTCCCTGGGACCACGAGGTCACTGATGGTGGTCCGGGTGACGGAGCTCAGGTTCGGAAGCCGTGATGGTGTCAGGCGGGGTCCGGAACCGTTGGAGCGAGATGACGGGTCACCGCAGGGATCCGAGATGGTACGGACTGTCAGGATGGCAGATGGGCAGCGTTCGGGGTTCGAGGTACCGCAGGACCGGATGGCGATGCGGGATCGGCTCTAGAAGATAGAGAGGTAAGTATCTCACAAAACACAAGGAGACCTGACTCCTAGCTTGGGAAAACACGAAGAACAGGCCCCGCTCCCTTGGACATTAACCCCCTATATACCCTGTACCTATGTGCATCATTTCCTGTAATTTGACACTGGCCCTTTAAGAAAGGGTCAGTGACCGCGCGCGCGCCCTAATGCGCATGCGCGCGGCCCGGGTGCCAGAAGCCAGGGAAGGAAGCTGAGAGGAGGACGCAGGGGAGCCGGCCAGGACCTGGGAAGCCGTCGGGCGCCGGGAGCGGAGACCAGGGGGCCTGGGAAGGACGGGCACCGGAGGTTGGAGAGCGGGGAGCATGGCAGGTGAGCCGGGGAGCGGAGCTGAGGACCCGGGGAGCGGAGCAGAGGACCCGGGGAGGGGAGCCGAGGACCCGGGGAGCGTGACAGTACCCCCCCCCACGCCCCCCTCCCCGCAACCGGGACATGAAGGCACGGATCAGAGGAGTGCCCACGTTCTCCCTGGGCTCCCAGGACCTATCCTCAGGACCATACCCCTCCCAGTCCACCAGGAAGAACTGCCGACCACGTACGGTCTTCATGGCCACGATATCTCTTACCGCATAGATGTCGTCCTCAGCAATAGGAGGAGGAGCCGGGCTGGCGGCAGCGGAGAAGGGACCAAGGACAACCGGCTTGAGCAGAGAGACGTGGAAGGAGTTGGGTATTCTCATTGTGGCCGGGAGCTGTAGTTTGTAGGAAACCTCATTGATCTTGCCGAGGACTTTAAACGGCCCGATGTAGCGAGGTCCCAGCTTGTAGGATGGTATCTTCAGTCGGATGTACTTGGAAGCAAGCCAGACGAGATCTCCCGGAGAGAAACACGGAGGATCTAGGCGTCTCTTGTCCGCGTGTCTCTTCATCCGCAGGGTTGCCCGTGCAAGGGACGCCTTAACTGAGTCCCAAATGGTAGTAAAGTCACGGAGTACTGCATCTGCAGCAGGGATGTCCGAGGACGAGGATACAGGCAATGGGACAGACGGCTGAAGTCCGTAGACGACATGGAAGGGAGAACTGGAGGAGGACTCACTGACGTGGTGATTATGGGAGAATTCTGCCCAAGGAAGAAGCGTGGACCAATCGTCATGATGGGCGTTCACGTAGTGACGTAAGAAAGAGGTCAATATCTGATTGACCCTCTCCACTTGGCCATTAGACTGAGGATGGTAGGCAGATGAAAAGTCTAGAGTCACTCCCAGATGTTTGCAGAGAGCCCTCCAGAAGCGGGAGGTGAACTGAGTTCCTCTGTCGGACACGATGTGTTATGGAAAGCCATGCAAGCGGAAGATGTGATGTATATAGGCGTCCGCGAGTTCCTGAGCAGAGGGCAATCCAGCCATAGGAACGAAATGGGCCATTTTAGAGAATCGATCCACCACGACCCATATGACTGTGTGTCCGGAGGACAATGGCAAGTCCGTAATAAAGTCCATCGCTATGTGTTGCCAGGGAACTGAGGGTATGGGCAGAGGCAGAAGACGGCCGTATGGCAGGTGTTTGGGTGTCTTGTTCCTGGCACAGGAGGAGCAGGCAGAGACAAAAGAGGCGACGTCCGTGCGCAGGGATGGCCACCAGTAATGACGTACAATAGCGCTCCATGTTTTCTTCTGACCTGCATGACCGGCTGTTTTCGAGGCATGGCCCCAGTATAACACTTTTTGCCTGTCAGTCTCAGAGACATAGGTCTTCCCGGGCGGTATCTGGGCCAGGGTGACAGGAGTCACCGGAATAATCTTGCTTGGACAGATGATGGGTTGAGATGTCTCTTCCTCCTGTTCCATGGGCACGAAAGACCTAGACAAGGCATCAGCGCGTACATTCTTGTTTGCGGGTCGGAAATGAAGCTGGAAGTCGAACCGGGCAAAGAACAAGGACCACCTGGCTTGCCGTGGGTTCAGTCGCTGAGCAGTCCGCAGGTATTCCAGGTTTTTGTGGTCCGTGTAAACAATGACAGGGTACACTGCTCCTTCCAGAAGATAGCGCCATTCCTCCAGAGCCAGTTTGACCGCCAATAGCTCTCGGTCACCGATGGTGTAATTGCGTTCAGGCGCGGAGAAGCTCTTGGAGAAGAAACCGCACGTCACCATCTTCCCGGAGGAGGACTTCTGCATGAGCACTGCTCCGGCTCCCGAGGAGGAGGCATCCACCTCCAAGGTGAACTGGCGGTTTAACTCTGGACGGTGGAGTACAGGAGAGGAGGCAAAGGCTCGCTTTAGAGCGCCAAACGCGGCGTCGGCCGCAGGTGACCAGTCCTTTGGATTAGCCCCCTTCTTGGTCAAGGCGGAGAGAGGAGCAGTCAGAGCCGAGAAGTGAGGAATGAACTGGCGGTAATAGTTAGCGAATCCCAGAAAGCGTTGGATTGCCTTCAGTCCAGAAGGAGGAGGCCAGTTGAGAATGGAGGAGACCTTCTTGGGATCCATCTGCAGTCCGGTATCGGTGATGAGGTACCCCAGGAAGGGGAGAGAAGACTGTTCGAAGACGCACTTCTCGTACTTGGCGTACAGACGATTCTCTCTCAGTCGTTGTAGAACCAGTTGCACGTTCTCTCGGTGGGTCTGGAGGTCCGGAGAGAAGACAAGGATGTCGTCCAGATATACCACCACACAGACGTAGAGAAGGTCCCGAAACACATCGTTCACTAATTCTTGGAAGACAGCTGGTGCGTTACACATGCCGAAGGGCATCACGCAGTATTCATAGTGCCCATCGCGAGTGTTGAATGCGGTCTTCCATTCATCCCCTGAGCGGATACGGACCAGGTTGTAGGCACCCCGAAGATCCAACTTGGTGAACACACGAGCTCCTCTGAGCCGATCAAACAATTCGGGGATGAGCGGCAGGGGGTACTTGTTTTTCACGGTGATCAGGTTCAATCCCCGGTAGTCTATACATGGGCGTAGGTCACCCTCTTTCTTCTTTACGAAGAAGAAGCCTGCTCCAGCAGGAGAGGAGGATCTCCGGATGAATCCCTTAGCCAGGCTCTCTGTGATGTACGTAGACATGGCCCTTGTTTCGGCTGGAGACAGTGGATATATCTGTCCTCGAGGTGGTGTAGTTCCCGGGAGCAGGTCAATGGCACAATCGTAAGGACGATGTGGTGGAAGTACTTCGGACTCCTTCTTGTCGAAGACGTCCACGAAGGACCAATAGGCTGAGGGCAGTCCCGGTAGGGACTCGGGAACCGGAGGTCGCCGGATGGGTTGTATGGTCTTCAGACACCTCTCATGGCAAGAAGGCCCCCATCGAGTAATATCGCCAGTGCCCCAGCTGACTGAAGGCTCGTGTGTCCGCAACCAGGGAAGACCCAGCAGAATTTGATGTGACATATGTGGGAGGACGTAGAGAGCGATGTTCTCGGTGTGCAGAGCACCGATACGCAGTTCAAGCGGCTTGGTGATCCAGGAGATGGTGTCAGAGAGAGGTCTCCCATCCACAGAGGCAATCACGAGGGGCTTGTCGAGTGGAGTAACAGGCACCTGGTACTTGTCCACCGTGGCCTGCTGGATGAAATTGCCTGCTGCCCCAGAATCGAGGTACGCCTCAGCCGTAAACCGCGTCTCTCCCGTTGTTACTTGCACAGTCCATGTAACTGGGTCTGAGAGAGTCCCAGCACCTAGGGTGGCCTCTCCTACCAACCCTAGGCTTTGGAGTTTCCCGGCCTCTCTGGACAGGCGCGTAGCAGGTGTGTGCCCTCTCCGCAGTAAAAGCAGAGACCCTTGGCGAGCCGCTCTGCTCGACGTTGTTCAGACTGTCGCACACGGTCGATCTGCATGGGCTCATGGACGGAGACACCAGAGGCCGTTGACTGGAGTACGGCGGGCTTCCGTGGAGGAGAGGAATGCCGTACCGGACGTCTCTCACGGGATACCTCTTTGGACCGCTCCTGAAAGCGTATGTCCACTCGAGTCGCTAGGGTAATCAGGGCGTCCAGGGTGGACGGTACATCACGTCCAGCCAGCTCATCTTTGATTCGACCCGATAGTCCTTCCCAGAAGGCGGCGGTTAGGGCCTCGTTATTCCACCCGAGTTCTGAAGCCAAGGTGCGGAAACGGATGGCGTATTGACCCACCGTCAGTGTTCCCTGACGTAACCGGAGAAGTGATGACGCAGACGCGGAGGCGCGTCCGGGTTCGTCAAAGGTGCTGCGAAAGGCCTGCAGGAACTCCTGGAGGTTCTTGGTCATAGGTTCCTCCTTCTCCCACAAGGGGTTCATCCACGCCAGTGCCTCGCCCTCTAGGTGAGACATGATGAAGGCGACCTTGGCTTGGTCGGAGGCAAACAGATGTGGCAGCTGCGTGAAATGGAGGGAGCATTGGTTTATAAACCCCCTGCAGGTCTTGGGATCTCCGGCGTACCGGGGTGGTGAGGCCAAACGCAGTCTGGAAGCATCCGAAGAGGCAGCCACGGGAGCGGGGGTCGTGGCTTGACTAGTGGAGGCTCGGGATGTTGAAGACGTGACTGCCGCTTGTAGCGTGGTCAGGCGGGTGTCCACGGAAGTCATAAAGTTCAGCATGCGGGTCTGAACTTCACGCTGGCGTTGCAGTTCCTCATGCAAGGCCGCTAGTGCTTCGGCGGGATCCATGGCCTGTTCTTACTGTTAGGGCCAGATGGACGGGTAGACCCTGGAGGTGGATCCACTGGGCCGAACTCCCGGATGAGGGAAAGGAGTCCGGTAGCCGGAGCACTGTAGGTAGCAGGACAGTCCGTGCACTGGGAGAAAATGGAGAAGTCCCTGGGACCACGAGGTCACTGATGGTGGTCCGGGTGACGGAGCTCAGGTTCGGAAGCCGTGATGGTGTCAGGCGGGGTCCGGAACCGTTGGAGCGAGATGACGGGTCACCGCAGGGATCCGAGATGGTACGGACTGTCAGGATGGCAGATGGGCAGCGTTCGGGGTTCGAGGTACCGCAGGACCGGATGGCGATGCGGGATCGGCTCTAGAAGATAGAGAGGTAAGTATCTCACAAAACACAAGGAGACCTGACTCCTAGCTTGGGAAAACACGAAGAACAGGCCCCGCTCCCTTGGAAATTAACCCCCTATATACCCTGTACCTATGTGCATCATTTCCTGTAATTTGACACTGGCCCTTTAAGAAAGGGTCAGTGACCGCGCGCGCGCCCTAATGCGCATGCGCGCGGCCCGGGTGCCAGAGGCCAGGGAAGGAAGCTGAGAGGAGGACGCAGGGGAGCCGGCCAGGACCTGGGAAGCCGTCGGGCGCCGGGAGCGGAGACCAGGGGGCCTGGGAAGGACGGGCACCGGAGGTTGGAGAGCGGGGAGCATGGCAGGTGAGCCGGGGAGCGGAGCTGAGGACCCGGGGAGCGGAGCAGAGGACCCGGGGAGGGGAGCCGAGGACCCGGGGAGCGTGACAGATGCACCACTCCTGGTGCTTTCCCCAGCTTATCCCATTGCCCTGGTGTGGTGGCAAATGGGTTAATATATGGAGTTGATACCAGCTGTGTAATGTCACCTGGCATCAAGCCCTTGCATTTAGTGATGTCACAGCATCTATCAGATATCCGACTTCACTAACACATTCAGTAATAAAAAAGTAGATGACAAAAGAATTTTTATTTGAAAAAACACTCCCCCAACACATTCCCTCTTTCACCAATTTATTGAAAAGAAAAAAACAAATCCGGGTCCAGCATAATCCAATAAAGGGGTCCAATGATAATCCATACCATACTTACTGTTCCAGTCAATGAAGAACAGAATGTTCCCCATTGGCTGGTAGAGCAGTGCAGTGACCTGTGCTAACATCATTAGCTCAGGCCAGGTCACTGCAGGCATGACTAGCACCGACGTCAAAATGAGGTTAGCTAGGTACATTACCTGCGGTGATGAGCACCGCTGAACTCATGACGTAAGTGCTCATCACTGAGTTCAATGACCGCCACGTTGTCACGTGAAGTATTGTGTGACGTTACCACTAATCACAATCTTGGACCGCTTGCGAGACTTGATATTGCTGTGAGCATGGAATTCAGTGATGAGCGCTGACGTCAGGAGTACAGTGGACTTGATCACCGCAGGTAATGAACTTAGCTAACCTCCTGATGTTGGCTCTCGTCATCCCCGCAGCTGCTCACACACTGCTGTGCGAGCAGGTGCTGACACACTGCTATGCTAGCAGCTTCAGGGCTGGCAGGGGAGTGAGACTTAAGGGGGCTTTACACGCTGCAACATCGCTAACGATATATCGTCGGGGTCACGGTGTTTGTGACGCACATCCAGCGTCGTTAGCAAAATCGCAGTAGGTAACACCTCTGAGCACCCTAAAATGATTGCAAAAGAGGTAAAAATTGTTGGTATTGGAGAGGTCACTCCAACACCAAAAATTGTTGACAGGTGAGTAGCGAGGTTGTTCATCGTTCCTGCGACAGCACACATCGCTATGTGTGACACCGCAGGAACGAGGAAACTCACCGTACCTGCGCCCCTCCGGCAATGAAGAAGGAACGAGGTGAGTGGGATGTTTGGCCCGCTCATTTCCGCCCCTCCTCTGTTATTGGGCGGCCACTTAGTGACGTCGCTATGATGCCGAACAAACCGCCCCCTTAGAAAGGAGGCGGTTCGCCGGTCACAGCGACATCGCTAGGCAGGTAAGCAGTGTGACGGGTGTAAGCGATGTGCGCCACGGGCAGCGATTTGCCCATGTCCTACAATCGATGGGGGCGGGTACGCTCGCTAGCCATATCGGTACCGATATCGCAGCGTGTAAAGTACCCTATATACTGCAGGGGCACCGATAGACGGAAGCCACACGGAAGTGCTTCCATGTGGCTTCCAGTGATTTTACGAACCCACTGACTTGTATTTTGTCATGGTCTGCATTTGCGGAACAGAATAGCACATGTTCCATAATAACAGAACAGACATACAGACACTGATGTGTTTTTTTTTAGGATTTGATAGCTTCTCTGTGCCATACGATGCTACACAAAACACATTGAAAAGATGGTCTTGTCAGTAGATCCGCAAAAGAAATGGAACTGACCAGGACAAATGGAACGGTCATCTGAATGAGCCCTTATGAGCATGCATGGTGCAGAGGGTTCAGTGAGGAGCAGTGCCATCCACAAGATGGCAACACTCTTCCATGAAAATTAAGTACAATAAAATAAAGGTTTTTAGATAGATGCTGACTTTCATTGCAGTCAATATCTATCTAAAATAAGTTATCACACATGATTTGTCTTTTATTAGAATTACATTTTGATTGGTAGGTACTCTTTTACTATTACTTGAAGACAAGTTTTTTGCATCCAGGCAGTTTGCCATTGTTTCTAGCCAGATAATTTTTTTATTCATTTACAAAATAATTGTTTTTCTACTTTTTTCTAGAATCACATGGATACAAGATTGGAAGATCACAACTATACTTTACAGTAAATGAAATGTCACACAAAATGACTTGTCAGGTTCAACCCAACAGTGGTATTGAGATCTTCACCATTTTTAGCATCTTCTGCACGTCAGGAAAAGAGGTACCTCATGTTTTGTTTGTTTGCAGCAGTTTTGTCTTGGGCATATATCTGTTCAATGTTGTTACTAATAAATGTTATTGTAGCACTTAATCAGCTATTAAAAGTAAAAAACAGGACTTGTACTGAAGTTCCTGTATAACTGCAATTATGTACTCTTCATCTAAGAGACGTTGAGTATTAAAAGGTTCACATTGCTGTTTATACATTGCACAACATTCATATATATGGTCATCTGTACAAAACATAATTATGCTTTTCTGTAAAGTTTAAGAGCTTTATTTTCTTTTGTGTATAGAATAGATATCTGGCTTGGCTATTTTTGAACACCCATTGAAGTGAATGGAAAGGATTGTGAATGTGCAGCCCCCTTTCCATTCACTGAGGTGCATAATTTGACGCTTGCTACTCTTTACAGGACCTTAACTATGAATTCAGTTACCAAGTAGGGCGGTTATCAAGAAAGACGCTGTATAAAGGAAGAGACATTCAGTATTATTTTAATTTGCCTTCTGGGGATCCAGTTAGTGGATATCAAGGTAAATATTTTCAGAACACAAACTATTTCACTAATGGAGCTGAAATGGAGCTGTTTATACCTCACTTTTATGATCTTACTAGCTATAGCACCCGGCGTTGTCCGGGATAGTAACTGTCTCTCTGTCTCTCTCCCAGTCTCTGTCTGTCTCCCTCTCTGTCTCTCTTCCAGTCTCTGTCTGTCTCCCTCTCTGTCTCTCTCTGTCTGTCTCTATCTCTTTGTCTGCCTGTCTGTTTCCCTGTCTGTCTCTCTCTTTCCCTGTCTGTCTATCACAGATGAGAGTGGTGATTGATTTTTCCATGCTATATGTACGAAAATATATACTGTAAAAGTTTATGGTAAAGAAGTATTGGAAAGAAAACGCTTTTGTACCAGTTATGTTATTGATCACTAGTGGATAACACGGCTTGAGAAAAGCTGTACATTGGTAGTTCCATAACAAGGCGTTTTACTATATGGTATAAGGGTCACTTTATTGAATTGAGGTTTTGAGGGAAAGCAAATATATTGCCATCATAAGTGTCTAATTGGTAAAAATAAACAAACAATAGAATCATACATTTTTTTCCATGTAAAAAAGAAAAATAGCCTAAGTAAATTAGTGCTTTTATTTTGAATAACAATGGCCTAAATGACCAGTTGCAAACCAAAACATAGCTAACCAAAAATGAGATGCCATAATACAAAATAGTAAAGGGTTTTCAGGGATTATGAAATTTCAAAATACTTAAGTAAGTCTGCGCCAAAAATATGAGACCAAATTAACAATGTAATTTTATAGATTATGCCCAATATCCTCCATACTGGATGCTTTTTGTAGATCACTAACAAGTTGTCTTGTTTTTCAGTTACTGTTTTCACACAAATAACAAATAGATATGGATCACAAACACAGCCATGCCCAGTAAATGTGACTGTGCTACCCATTGTCTTTCGCAACACATCTGGTAACCCACTCCCACAACTGGAACTGTAAGTCTCTGAAGAGTTGTAAGAAGAGTTATCAAAGTTGGATTTCTGATATTAAAATCATTTTTCCTTTTGTAGATTTCAAGAGAGCTTGAAAAATCTTTCCACACTTGTGTTAATGGGAAATCATATTGAGATTCGAAACTATGTGGTGTTGTTAACCACAGTCCTTAATCGACTTTATATAGAGGAGAGTAAAATGGCTTTTGGGCTTCAATTAGAAATTAGAAACAAGCTCATTTTCATTGTTCATGGCTTATCATTTAGTAACCAGGTAAAGTTGCCTATTGTAACTTTATGCATATTGATGTATATCCTATAAAAGGACCCGTGAAGATGTAGAGTAAAAAACAGCTAATTTAGCAGTTACATTATTATTTCAGTGTCTTGTTAAAAACAATTTTGTTTTATGCATAGTATAAGAGACTATAAAAAGGAAGCTGTAATATTTTATTTCAAAATGTATTTGAATTTTTTTGAACAAACCAAAAAAATCTTTAAAAACAAGTCATAGCCATAGTGAGTGTTAATATATTGTAACTGTTTTATTACAAACAAACATCTGCATTTTTTGTTCAAAATTTCTATTGCAGGATGAACTGAGTGATATTATGGCAATGCTGAAAGATCTCTGTAATGCAACAAACCAGGTGTGTCTGAGGGTACATAATAATAAATGAAGAAAGCTGCACCAAAGACATCATAGAAATACAGTCATGTCCAAAATGTTGTTACCTTTGAAATTGTTCCAGAAAATGAAGTATTTTTCCCAGAAAATTATTGCAATTACAGATGTTTTGTTATACACATGCTCATTTTCTTTGTGTGTATTAGAATAACACACACACACAAAAAAAAACAACAACTTTGTTTCAATGATGTGGCAAATAACAGGTGTGGGCAATATGAAAATCACACCTGAAACCAGATAAAAAGGTGAGAAGTTTACTTGATCTTTGAATTGTGTGTCTGTTTGTGCCACACTAAGTATGGATAACAGAGAGAGGAGAATAGGACTGTTTGAGTGGTATAGGCCTAAGACACACGGCATGAAAATCGGAGCGAGTGGAATGCGATAAAACATCGCATTCCACTCGGACCAATATTACTTTATATGCCAGCACCCATGAGCGATTATTTTCCCAGCCCTAATCAGACCGAGAAAACAGGCGCAGCATGCTGCGGGTGCAATGCGAGTCTTTTTCTCTGGCACCCATTCAAGTCTATGGAGCGAGAGAAAAACTGCACTGCACTCGCAGTACACCAGTGTACTGCGAGTGCAGGGCGAGAATGGCAATAGTCGCCTACTGAGGAGAGAGGGAGATAAATCCTTCCCTCTCCTCCACAGCACCGGCCGTCCCCTCTGCAGCTCCAGCCCGCCCCTCCTCAGTGCCGGCTCGCCTCCCGCAGCTGGGGTCCGATTGCATGATCGGACCTCAGTTGCAGTGACACTCACATGACACTCGGCTCCCACTGTGCTTCCAGCGTGATCCGAGTGTCATGCGAGGATCGCAGTAGTCCCCGTGTGGCCCCGGCCTAACAGCCAAAATTGTTGAAGAATATCAACAATCTCTAGGTTACAAGTCCAGCTCCAGAGATCTTGATGTTCCTTTGTCCACACAACATAATTAAGAAGTTTACACTCCAGAGCACTGTATCTAATCTCCCTGGACGTGGACGGCAGAGAAAAATTGATGAAATGTTGCAATTCAAGATAGTCCGGATGGTGGACAAACAGCCCTAATGAAGCTCCAATGAAATTCAGGCTGAACTGCAGGCTCATGGTGCATCAGTATCAGCGCAAATTATCTGTCAACATTTTAATTAAATGAAGTTACATAGTTACATACATAGTTACATAGTTACTTAGGTTGAAAAAAGACCTAGGTCCATCTAGTTCAACCTTCCTCCACCAGTTCTACATTTGGTCACTAAGTAATTTATAACCAACAATGTTGTGTGTACTGAGGAAATCATCCAGCCCTTTTTTGAAAGCTGTTATAGTATCTGCCATTACTACCTCTTGTGGTAGGGTATTCCACAGTTTGACTGCTCTAACTGTAAAGAATCCTTTCCTATTTAGCTGTCGGAATCGCTTTTCTTCCACTCGCAGTGAGTGCCCCCTGGTCCTTAGTATTGTCTTCGGAAGAAATAAGTCATGTGCCAGTCCTTTATATTGACCACACATATATTTATACATATAAATGAGATCTCCTCTGAGACGTCTTTTTTCTAAGCTAAACATATCTAACTTTTTCAACCTGTCATCATATGGGAGGCCTTCCATTCCTTGTAATAATCTAGTTGCCTGCCTTTGAACTGACTCTAACTTCTGAATGTCCTTTTTAAAATGTGGAGTCCAAAACTGGATCCCATATTCCAGATGTGGCCTTACAAGTGATTTATAGAGGGGTAATAATACGTTGGGATCGCGGGATCTAATCTCTCTTTTTATACACCCTAGAATCTTGTTTGCTTTTGCAGCTGCTGCTTGACATTGAGCGCTGCTGCTCAGCTTATTTGTAATGAGAATACCCAAGTCCTTCTCCTGTTCTGTAGTCCCGAGTTTACTTCCATTTAATGTATACGCAGTTATAGGATTACTCCGTCCTAGGTGCATTACTTTACATTTATCAACATTAAATCTCATTTGCCAAGTATCTGCCCATTCTGACATCTTATCCAGATCTTTTTGTAATATTATACTATCAAGGACAGTTTTTAATATCCTACATAGTTTGGTGTCATCAGCAAAGACTGACACTTTACTTTCAATCCCATCCACAAGGTCATTAATAAAGAGGTTACAAAGAATTGGTCCTAGCACAGATCCCTGGGCACCCCACTGCTGACTATGGCCCATTTAGAGAATGTTCCATTTATGACTACTCTTTGTTTCCTATCTTTTAGCCAATTCCTTACCCAGTTGCATATAGTTTCCCCCAGTCCTTGCTTCTGGAGCTTTAGTATAAGCCTATTATGTGGTACAGTATCAAATGCCTTTGCAAAGTCCAAATAAATCACATCAGCTACATTACCAATATCAAGGTTTGCACTTACCCCCTCATAGAACCCCAACAGGTTGGTTAGACACGACTTATCTTTCATGAATCCATGCTGTCTGTCAGTTATTATATTATTTTCTGCAACATATTTTTGCATGTCATCCCTTAAAATGCCCTCAAAAACTTTGCATACTACTGATGTCAGGCTTACTGGACGGTAGTTGCCTGGATCTACCCTCTTACCTTTCTTAAATATCGGTACCACATCAGCAATCCTCCAATCCTGAGGCACCAACCCTGTTACAAGCGAGTCTAAAAAGATGAGATACAGCGGTCTGTCAATTACGAAGCTCAATTCCCTCAATATTCGTGGATGAATGCCATCTGGCCCTGGGGATTTGTCAATGTTTAATTTACTCAGACATAGGCGTGCTTCTTCTTGTGTTAAATTAATTATATCGGGTGGTGAACTTTGATTTTTCACTTGTTGAAGGATGCCTGGTACAGTCAGTTCCTTGGTGAACACAGATGAGAAATGCCTATTTAATATCTCAGTCTTTTGTTTGTCCTCTATAACTAACTTGTTATTATATTTTAAGGGGCCAATACTATCCTTTGTTTTCCTTTTGGCATTAATTTATTTATAAAAGATTTTGGGATTTATTTTAATGTCATTGGCGATTTTTGTTTCAGTAGCTAGTTTTGCTTGTTTGATTTCTTTTTTGCATTGCCCATTGATATCTTTATACTCCTGAAATGCTATTTCTGTATTCTCTGCCTTTAAGATTTTAAACGCACTTTGTTTTTGTTTTATTACACTTTGTACATTCTTATTTATCCATAGCGGTTTCTTTTTATTCCTGGACATTTTATTACCAGAGGGTATAAGTTTTTTACAGGACTCTAGCAATATATCCTTAAACTTTTCCCATTTATGTTCAGTATCCCCAGTTACCATGACTTTGTCCCAATCTACACATTTAAGCTCTTCCCTTAATTTGTTGAAATCAGCTTTCCTAAAATTCCAGGTTTTAACATTTCCCCTTTGAAATGTTCTATTGAATATTACGTTGAAGCTTACCATATTATGATCGCTGGTGCCCAAGTGCTCCCGGACCTGTAGATCTGAAATTGTATCCTGTCTATTTGACAGGACCAAATCTAGCAAATTATCTCCCCTCGTCGGTTCATCTACCATCTGAGAGAGGAAATGGTCTTGAATGGTAGATAAGAATTTACAGCTTTTAGCACAACCAGAAGATTCTATGTCCCACTGTATGTCTGGATAGTTGAAATCCCCCATAATAAGAACCCGATTATTATTATTAGCTGCCTTTTCAATTTGTTCCAGCATTTCACCCTCTATTTGTTCAAGTATGTTAGGAGGCTTATAGCAAACTCCAATTAGCATTTTTCCATTATTCTCCTCCCCATGTACATTTACCCATACTGACTCTACATTGTTGCAGTTCCCCCCAATGTCATCATTCAACACAGGTTTTAGGTTAGATTTGATAAATATACACACCCCACCACCTTTTTTGTCTTTCCTGTCCCTCCTAAATGTACTATAACCCTGTATGTTTGTCACCCAGTCATGGCTTTCATCCAGCCAGGTTTCCGTAATGCCCACCACATCATAATCCATGGTTGACATAAGAGTCTCCAATTCATTCATTTTGTTTGCAAGACTTCTTGCATTTGCCAGTAGACATTTAACCCTTTTAACACCTTTATTACTCCTAGCCTCCCTACTTTCCTTGCATGTCCCATCCCCCCCAATCCTTCATTGACCCCTACCATCTCACTGTCTCTATCTGCTCTATCTATCCCCTTTTTTGCTCCACTACCCTCCCCCCAAATCCTAGTTTAAAAGCTCCGCCATCCATCTGACCATTTTCTTCCCCAGCACAGCTGCACCTTCCCCATTGAGGTGCAGCCCGTCCCTACCGTAGAGCCTGTAGCCGACTAAGAAGTCAGCCCAGTTCTCCATGAACCCGAACCCTTCCTTCCTGCACCAATTTCTAAGCCACGTGTTTATCTCCCTAAGCTCCCGCTGTCTTTCTAGTGACGCTCGTGGCACCGGTAGTATTTCTGAAAACACCACCTTGGAGGTCCTGGACTTCAGCTTCTCTCCTAGTTCCCTGTAATCATTTTTAAGGACCTTCCACCTGCCTCTAACTTTGTCATTAGTACCAATGTGCACCATGACCGCTGTGCTATGGCAGGAGACCCAGGAGGACCGCACAGCTGGCAGACATATAAAAGCTAGACTGCAGTTTGCTAACATTTACATGAATAAGCCAAAATCCTTCTAGGAAAGTTTATTTTGGACAGATAAGACCAAGGTATAACTTTTTGGTAAAGCATATCATTCTACTGTTTACCGAAAACAGAATGAAAATATAAGAGAACAGTATCTACAGTCAATTTTGGTGGAGGTTCAAAGATATTTTTGGGTTGTTTTGCTGCCCCTGGAACTGAGTGCCTTGAATATGTGCAAGGCAACATGAAATCTACAGATTACCAAAGTATTTTGGGTTGCAATGTAGTGTCCAGTGTCAGAGATATGGGTTTGCCTCCTAGGTCAAGGGTCTTCCAGCAGGACAATGGCCCCAAATATACTACAAGAAGCACCCAGAAATGGATGGAAAGAAAATGCTGGAGAGTTCTGAAGTGGCAGCAATGAGTCCAGATCTAAATCTAATTGAACACCTGTGTAGACATCTTAAAATTGCTGTTGGGAGAAGGCGCCTTCAAATGTGAGAGACCTGGAGCAGATTGAAAGAGAAGAGAGGGCCAAAATTCCATTTGAGGTGTAAGAAGCTTGTTGATGATAATAGGAAAAGATTGATTGCAATTAGTTATTCCAAAGGGGGTGAAACCAAATATTAAGTTGAAAGTGTCATCAATTTTGTCCAGCCCATTTTTGAGGTTTTGTGAGAAATTATGTCTAATTTGCCTTTTTTTCTCTGTTTTTTTTTTCTGGTGTACCTATACACACAAAGGAAATACACGTATATAACAAAACATGTGTGATTCAAATAATTTTCGGCGATAAATACTTCATTTTGAGTAACAATTTGAAGGGTGCCAACACTTTTGGCCATGACTGTATATTTTTCTATATGTATGGTTGTATAAACACATACTGAACATTCAAAAAAAGCTGTACACATTTACCTATAAACCAAATAAAGGCTGAATATAAATAGCAATGATGATAAAGTACAAAACCAAGTACATTTGATCAAATATACAATAGTATATGAGTGAACATTCATCATAGTGCGACGCCCCTGGACTAGTCAGGTCATCACAGGGTACTGCACGCTCTTTATCTCCTAGTGCAGGACTCAATCCCTCATGGTTCTGGGTTCCCAACTTTCAGCACTGCCTCCATCAGCATCGAAGAAATCCTAATCACACCTCACACCACACCCTGTCAGGCACACCAGTGGGCTGCTAAGCTGGAATAGGGCCACCCCACCCACCTTGGGGTCAGGCAGGGAGGTGACAAGGGAGTCAAGTGGTAGCTCTCGAGCGGTGAGTACCTAGGGGAGCGTGTGGCTTCCGGGGAGGTAAAGATTGGGTTGCAGATGGTAGTCTAGACCCGGAGGAGTCGGAGACCGGGTCGCGGGATATTGGGACTGGGTGCCTGGCTTAGTCTAGGAGGACGGTCAGCAGCTACAGTCCAATAGCCGGTCTGGGACCAAAAGCACGTCGGGGTACTGGACCCTAGGTCGGGGAGAGGCTTTAAGCAACTCGGCAATTAACCTGCGGAGGACAGTGGCTTTATAGACTGTCCCCACGAAGCTCAGAGATTGGGGGCACTAGCGCAACGAGGGGGATAGGGCTTTCCAACAAAGCAGCCTACTGAAATCCCAAGCGTGAGCTCCTGAGAGCACAGCTCCTTCACTCAAAAAGGTGGGGAGCAGGGCCCGGACAGCTTCAAGCTTATGGGCCACTTGGACACTACTAAAATCTGTGCACAGAGGCAGGCTCCAGACCATCAGGCAGTACTGCAGGTGAGTAATCACCTCCGGATCCGAGCGGTCCGACGGCTGCTGCCGCGGCAGAATAGCAAAAAAGAAGCGATCCAACCAGCAGCATGTATCGGGCACTGGCTGTCCTATTTAAGCCATGTATGTTTGGCTCTGAAACGCTTCAGCATATCAGAGAAAAACATACCTTAAATGCTGCTGGAGTCTAAGCCACACAGACTGCTCCCCGCACACTGCCCAAGATTGACAGGTCACTATCTGCGTGTGTGTATAGAGAAGCATGCATCAGCTGTCAAAGTTATAGTCCTAAGTATATTTATCAAAATGTTTTCTACCATTTTTTTTGAAAGTTTTGCAGGCTAGAACCTAATAACTAGTGCTGTGTGTAACATTAATATTTATGAATTTCTTTACAAACTTGTGATGTATAATAAAAAAAATTATATTGTAGTATCGTGTTAGCTAGAAAAATCTATGTAAATACAGTTATCACTCCTAGAATACTTTTATCTTTTTTGGACATAAAGGATTTTACAAATCTAAAAATTTCTCCAGCCTCAGACTTCAGTGCATAGGAAGATGGCAGAACTACAGATGTCAGTTAACCGATAGGTACAATTGTATCGGTGTGTATATGCAGAAAAAATGACTAATTACTTTAATTGTTTTGATTATAATGATATTATTCCATGTTTAATAGGTTACTGCGGAAAGTGCCATTCTTATTATTAATTATACACAATCAATAATCAAAGAGAACATTGCGTACACAGAAAAAGGAAAATATGTAGTGCAGAAGAAACTAGTTGAAAATGTGCTTTTGTTAGTATCTAGTGCTATTGACATATATTCCAGATGGCATAACCTGACAACCTTATTTGAGGATGGAGTGGAGTGTATGACTGCAATTATGTTGGTAAGTTTCATTTATCTTTGCCCATAATCTCCAAGGATAGCTATATCTTCTAAGAAATTATTCTTGATATTAGCTTAATAATAATTAAATTATCATATGTCTAAGTGTATCATATGGTACTATATAAAGCAGTCTCAATATATGCTATACCATGTATACAGCTGAATCTCAATGTATCTTATGCAATACTGTATATACAGCAGAGTCTTCATGTATTTTATATGATGCTACTCAGCAATCTCATTGTATCCTGTATTATGTATACTGCAGTCTTATGTGATGTTTATAGCAGAGTCTCAGTGTCTCCTATGTAATGTACACAGCAGAGTCTCAGTGTATCCAAAATCTTGGCATGTACTATTTGATGTGTACAGCCATCTCAGTGTATGGTGTGTCATGTATATGTGGCACCCCTGACCTGGTCAGGCACCACTTAGTACTGCACCGATGCTGGGACAGTGCTTTAAGGTAATTTTAAAGGCTGGAATAGGGTGTGTACGCCCAGACACATAGCAACCAGGTCTCCCACACCTTGAGAGGGGACCCTTGGGCAGACCCAAGAGGGGGCTTGCCTCCACATCTCAGCAAGGGGTGTAGGGGGAGGAGCTGGAAGCTAAGGTTGCAGCGGCTGTAAGGAAAGTAGGAGGAGTTAGTCAGTCTGGTAGCGGTAGGTGCAGAAAGAGGGTTGCTGGAGGAGAGACGCACGCTGACACGCTAGTCTGACCCTGTACGTGTAGTAGCCGTTAGTGGGGGAGAACGGTTACCAGCAAGTCGGTCAGAAAGACGCTGAGGAAGTCGGCTGGTCGAGTACGGAGACTCTGGTGACTAGGCACGCACGGGGAACAGGTCCCTAGAGTAGACTTCCATTTAATGATCTGCTAAACCTAGAGGGGAACCACAAGTCCCACACCAACCAACTAGAGTCTGAGCCTCAGCAGCAACGAGGGGGCCCATAAGGAGGATCGAGCAAGGAGCCATCTTCTTTAGTCCACGCTTCCGGCAAACGGTCCAAAAAGGGGAGAAAAGGCAGTAGCGACTTCCCTGGATGAATCCCACGGTACTTCAAGTCAGGGGTTATCTGAAACAATAAGTGCTAGGAAGGCGAGTTAACAGTTACCCTTAGACCAGCCTGAAGGATACCTGGTTTCCCCTGGTTTATCTCAGCATCGCCCGGGTTACCTCACCAATAACAACAAAAGTGAGTAAACAAGTTGAAAGACATCTTGGACTGAGACTGAGTTATTTTGTGACCTGTTGTTACACGCACCCGACCCCCTGGGGCCAGACTCACTCACGGGAGGCCATACCATCTGACTGCAGACCCCATCAGCCCCAAACGCTCGTTAAACCTGCAGTGGCGGTCACCCATAACCCTGACCGCAAACCGTGAGTGGCGTCATGACTCCCATGTAAATAAACCTGACATTCCTGTGGCCAGAGATACCAACGAGTGGAGACCCTGTGGCGTCCCTGAAGGTAGAGTGGAGTCCCTGGGGCGACCGCTGCAGGTGAGCGACACATTTTTTTTTCTGGCGTCACAAACAGGATCAAGGACTAGACCTGTTTAGACAGGTGACAGTGCGCCTTAGCGGTCCGATCGAAAAATGTGAACCGCTGCCATTTTGTTGCTGTTAAAAGCGCACGATTGTAGAAGCTGCAGCCAGGGCAGAAGAAAAGTAACCGCCCACGAAGAGGAGTGGCTGTCCCAGCATGGAGGGAGCGCTCTGACACAGTGAACAGAGAAGATGGGGGCGGATCTGTCCCCGGACTGCGGGGATGTTCCAGTTCGAAGGGAGGAGAACAATCAGAAACGAAACGAGGACTGCAGCGTGACCAGAACCTGCTGAGCAACGACAGAGATAGGATGGCGTCTGCAAGAGGTGACCAGGAAGAGCAGGGTTGGACCCGGCCCATGACTGCGGAGGAGCTGGAGGTAAAAGTGGGAAGAATTGCCGACAGTATGGAAGAGCGGAGCAGGCAAGAGATAGCCGCTTAGAAGAAGGAGATGATAATGGCAATTAGAGGCCTGCGGTTGTCGGTGCAGCGAGGCCCGCCTGGAGGTGCCGCCCAAGCTCAACGGGAGTCGTCATCGGCAATGGCGACCCTGCTGCAGGATATCTCCGGCCCAACCTTGGGTAAGTCCCACACTGCCCTTGCCCGACCTGGTGCAATCCCTGATGCGATGCCTGGTGCGACGCCTGATGTGATGCCTGATGCGATGCCTGATGCGATGCCTGATGCGATGCCTGGTGCGATGCCTGATGCGATGCCTGATGCGATGTCTGGTGCGATGCCCACGGCCAGACCAGACCAGGCTGCAATGCCTCCTGTCACGGCCAGACCAGATCAGGCCGCAACGCCTCCTGTCACAGCCAGAGCATACCAGGCCGCAACTCCTCCTGTCCCGGCCAGACCAGACCAGGCTGCAACGCCTCCTGTCCCAGTTGCCCGACTAGAGGTGGTCACAGCGCCCCAGTCGCTGACTGGGGAACCAGCACCTGCACTCCTACCTGAAGTGGACAAGGAACTGGCCAGGCTCAAGAGAGAACTGAGTGCTCGGTTCCCAGCACACCTGGTGGAGAGGTATCTGATTCCCAAGCTGCCACCTCGACCTGAAGTAGTCACTGCACCCTCTCCGCTGGAGAGGGAGTCCTCATCCTACCTGGCTGATGAAAGCTCGTCCCCAGAGCTGCTCTTTGCCTGACCGGAGGAGGTCGCAGCACCCTTTGAGAGAAAGGGAGGCCCTGAGGTCGCGCTGCTGTACCCCCAACGACCGGAGGAGGTCGCAGCAGCCTCCACCAGGAAGGGAGAAGAGGACTTGCAGCCATCGTTGCTGATCCCCAGCCGACCAGAGGAGGTCCCAGCACCCTTTGAGAGAAAGGGAGGCCCTGAGGTTGTGCTGCTGTACCCCTAACGACCAGAAGAGGTCGCAGCACCCCCTGCCAGGGAGGAAGAGCTGGTAGCATACAGTCCCAGCATGTTTGTGACCTGGTTACCTGCTGATGGTTACCAGGTGATGGTAATGCGGAGACCAGCCCGCAGAGGACAGCGTCGTGTGAGGGCCAGACACCCCTTTGAGAAAGCCACCGCAGAGAGAGAGCAAGTGAAGGCCAAGGACCTGCAGGAAAAGCAATCCCTGCGGCAGGCCAGGCACCAGGCCAGAGGTCCCCTCCACCGTGGGGTAGTGGAGGAATTCAACTGCCGCACAGGGTGGGGCTTTATAGTGGAGGCCGGAATGAAGGAGGGGATCTTTGTCTCCAGATAGAACGTGCAGTCCCACCTACAGCGGGGTCACCCTGGTCGTGATCTCTATGTGGGGATGTGGTAGAGTACACAAGGCATATGGGAGAGAGAGGCTGGTTTGCCTTGGACGTGGTTCAATGTCCAAAGGAAACCTTAGTGAGCTCAGACTTCATCCCCACTGCCTCTACCAGGTCCCCAGAGTCATCACCACCAGGGGACGCTCATGCTGCAACCTTCAAGTATCAGAGCACTGAAAGAAAGAGCCCTGATCTTGAGAGAAGGAAGTCTGTTTAGTTTGAAATGTATACAAATGTTTTTGTTTGCTATGACCAGTTTAGTAACGTTTAAGAATGTGCCCGCAAGGACTTTTGTGCGAACTGTTTGAGTATTTATTTTATTTAGCACCAGGGTATGTGCACTTTAAAAAATGGACCACAGGCTATGAACTGGCTATAGCCACAAACTCTCGCATTGTAAAAAGTTACCTCAGTGGTACCAACCCTCAGAGTGTGCCTGTTTATGGGGCATGGCTCTGCACCACCAGGGAGCATGCCTGTTTATGGAGCCTGCTCTCCAACACTTGGGAGCACGCCTGTTTATGGGGCCTGCTCTCCAACCCAAGGGAGGTGGTATGCCTGTTTATGGGGCCTACCCTATACCACCCTCCTCGGTTAAGTTAACTTAATAAAATTAACTTAATAAATTGTTAACTTTTAAAACAGGTTATAGTATTATTGGCCTTTATAAACTGTAGGAATTAGCATGATAAGGGTCTCAAAAAACTCCAGTTTTGGTTCTCTCTGTAGGCAAGAGGAAATAAAGAAGACAGCCGGAGGTTGCAGCCACCCATTGTGTGCATATTTTGGCTGCATATTAAAATATGAGGGACCCAATGCATTTTTTTTAAATTATTTAAATAAATGATTTAAAAAAAACGCTATCCCTTTTGATTTTGATACAGAGCCAAGATAAAGCAGACAGCTGTGGGCTGGTATTCTGAGGCTGAGGAGGCCCATAGTAATTGCACCCTTCCCAGCCAAAAAATAGCAGCCTGCAGCTGCCTCAGAATTAGCCCAGTGAGGTTCTATGCTCTGCCTGCACTAGGGCAACACAGTAGAGGCTACTGCACAGGTGCGAGATCTCGGTTCACTATGTGGCTGACGCAGGATGCATAATCAACTTCAATCAAAACAGAAGGACACAATTAGCAGCAGAGAAGAGGGATAGATGCTGCTTTGAGGATGCCCATGCCACCCTAATTTACATACAGCACGGGAGAATATCAAATGGTCTTTTTGGGTATATACGGGGGAGTCAAGCAATGAAAGATGTTTGTGGAATGCTGCAAAGGAACAGTTACAGGTGGTGACATTTATTCATAGGGTCAAAAACTGAAGCGGGTTCCCTTTAATAACCTCTATATGTAGGGAAACTAACTTGGAAAATCATAAAACATTAGAGAAATATAGTTTTTTTTCTGTATTTAATTATGCATGGCTGCAGCTAAATAAAATATGAGCAACGTATGATTTCACTTCTGCTCAGAACTCTGGATGTTTTTATGTGTTTGAATTCTACAATGTTTATTATTATCAATATAGTAAAAAAAAACTATTGCTAAACTATACTATTAGGATTTTTTTTTCTTCATTTTTTCCTCAGCAATTTATTATGCTAAATAAAGAAAATCAATTTACAGTTAGCACAAATTTGTTAGAACTTCAGACCAGTGTGCATGAAAATGTGCATAATAACTTCCTAAAGATTGGATCCTCAACTTTTTATTTGCCTAAAATATTGGAAAGTCTGGACAAGAGACAAAACACCAGTACATGTTATATTAGCCAGCTGAAATCGTTTAAGAAAAATCTCTACTTTTGGGACAAATTGCCTTCTGAGGTAAGTCAATGTATGTGTAATCACTCGTCTCACTTGTGTCAAAATTCTGCTGGTTGCTGAAAACAGCTTATACGTTTTCTGAGAAATACAACCCTAGGGCTACGTTCACACAATGAGCTTTTAGTGAGTTTTTGATGTTGCAGCATTTCTGCACCAATTCTGCACCTATTATGTAAATTAGGTTACGTACGTTTTTTCATTGCATTTTTGTGTGCGTGTTTTTTTAACTTGCATTTTTATTGTATTTTTCATTCTGCGGTTGATATATTTTTTTGGTATGTCATGTTCTAAGTAAAGCTACTTTGTTTTTGACACTCCCTGGTATTTGGTTTTAACAAAACTTTATAGATATACTTAGATATACTTAGGTACGGATTGCATGCATTCTGATGTGGCAATGCACTAAAACACCTTTTATTTACCTACGGATTTTCCACATCTAATGCAAAAGTCTAGGGTAAAAATCTGCACATGAGACTCGCCGTACCCGCAAGAGAAGTTAACATGTTATAGATTTGAAACCTGCACTGCAAGTTAGTTTACGCTGACTAAAATCAAATCACAGTGGACATGAATGTCTTCCACTTTGCTGGAACTGTAAAGGCCCATGCCCACTATCAGTGTAAGGGATGCTTCTCACTTGCGAGTTTCTCGCAGTAGAGCAATGCGAGAAAATCTCGCATTGGAATCGGACACATGTTAGTGAATGATTCAGCTCTCTTCTGCAATTTTTTTCTCAGTCCAAATCGGACTGAGAAAATAATCGCAGCATGTTGCTTTTTTGCGAGTTTCTACTGCGAGTTTCTCCAATGCAAGTCTATGGGAGCGTGTAAAAAATCGGATGTCACGGGACGGCACTCACACCATCCTAGTGACATCCGATTTTCTAAATACATTTCTCGCATGTTTCCTAAAACACTGGAAACGAGCGATGTCTCCCAATGTCTGTCAATCACTATTCTCTGTCAGTCGGTCTCTCCCTCTCGGTCTCTATTCTCTCTCTGTCGGTCCGTCACTATCTCTGTTACTCTCTCACAGTCTGTCGGTCAGTTTCCCCCCCTCTCTCATACTTACCGTTCCCCGATCTCCGGCGCGGCGCTGCACGGCTGTCACACTGCTGCGGCGGCTTTTACTATTTTGAAAAAGCCGGCCGCTCATTAAACAATCTCGTATTCCCTGCTTTCCCCGCCCACAGGCGCCTATGATTGGTTGCAGTGAGACACGCCCCCACGCTGAGTGACAGGTGTCTCACTGCACCCAATCACAGCAGCCGGTGGGCGGGTCTATACTGTGCAGTGAAATAAATAAATAAATAATTTAAAAAAATGGTGTGCGGTCCCCCCCAATTTTAATACCAGCCAGATAAAGCCATACGGCTGAAGGCTGGTATTCTCAGGATGGGGAGCTCCACGTTATGGGGAGCCCCCCAGCCTAACAATATCAGCCAACAGCCGCCCAGAATTGCCGCATACATTATATGCGACAGTTCTGGGACTGTACCCGGCTCTTCCCGATTTGCCCTGGTGCGTTGGCAAATCGGGGTAATAAGGAGTTAATGGCAGCCCATAGCTGCCACTAAATCCTAGATTAATCATGGCAGGCGTCTATGAGATACCCTCCATGATTAATCTGTAAGTTACAGTAAATAAACACACACACATGAAAAAATCCTTTATTAGAAATAAAAAACACAAAGACATTCCCTCATTACCAATTTAATAAGCCCCAAAAAGCCCTCCATGTCCGGCGTACTCCACGGACCTCCAGCGTCGCTTCCAGCATGAAGGTGACAGGAGCTGCAGAAGACACCGCCGCTCCGGTCACCTCCAAGCAGCAACTGAGGTGAGTAGCGTGATCTGCTGAGGTGTCACTGAGGTTAATCGCTGTCACCGCTGTATCCAGTGACAGCGGGTAACCTCAGTGACAGCTCAGCTGATCGCGCTACTCACCTCAGTTGCTGCTTGGAGGTGACCGGAGCGGCGGTGTATTCTGCAGCTCCTGTCACCTTCATGCTGGAAGCGACGCTGGAGGTCCGTGGACTACGCCGGACATGGAGGGCTTTTTGGGGCTTATTAAATTGGTAATGAGGGAATTTGTTTGTGTTTTTTATTTCTAATAAATGATTTTTTCATGTGTGTGTGTGTTTATTTACTGTAACTTACAGATTAATCATGTAGGGTGTCTCATAGACGCCTGACATGATTAATCTAGGACTTATTGGCAGCTATGGGCTGCCATTAACTCCTTATTACCCCGATTTGCCAACGCACCAGGGCAAATCGGGAAGAGCCGGGTACAGTCCCAGAACTGTCGCATATTATGTATGCGGCAATTCTGGGCGGCTGTTGGCTGATATTGTTAGGCTGGGGGGCTCCCCATAACGTGGGGCTTCCCATCCTGAGAATACCAGCCTTCAGCCGTATGGCGTGGGGGCATGTCTCACTGCAACCAATCATAGGCGCCTGTGGGCGGGGAAAGCAGGGAATACGAGATTGTTTAATGAGCGGCCGGCTTTTTCAAAATAGTAAAAGCCGCCGGAGCAGTGAGAAAGCCGTGCAGCGCGGCGCCGGGGATCGGTGAGTATGAGAGAGGGCTGCTAACTTCAGTCACTCAGGGGATGAGCCCTTCACTGGTGACCGCTAATCAGGACGCGGCACAGACAGAGCCGCAGCATGACAATGAAATCGGGTTAAGTTCACCCGAGTTCATTCTGACAGTGCG